>NC_051275.1:24973014-25609933 GCF_015220745.1 Sebastes umbrosus
ACCAATGTTTTTTTTTAAATCATTATTTAAATATATATATATATTTTGTTTTCCTCTGAAGTGATTTGTGCCTTGTTTAGTGTTTCAAATTCTTTCAAAGCCAACCTCGTTAGAGTTAAATAATCATTACTATTACAGTCATTTGAAGATGAAGTTGTTAAAACACTGTTTTCTGGTAGTATACTGTTAGATTACACAAAACAATACTGCACACATTCCTTATGAAGAATTTTATTATTACCAATATCATCAAGAACTGAACTATTTAAAATATTGAATGTTTTTTGTTGGAGCAATCTTTTATTTTTCCAAATTTTCATTTAATTCTGATACGTTTTATCCATTATTATTGTCATTATCATTATTACGATAATTATTATTATTATTATTATTATTATATTATTATTATTATAGGAACAATTCAGATCTTTAATAGCAATATTGGACAGTGCAGCCTCGAACTATTGGGACCTCTTGGTTATCAGTAGGGCCGGGTTAGTGCATTATTTTTGCTGAGGCATTTTTAAGTTGCAGGAAGTAAACCTGGCCCTAGTATTGTAGATCTCACAGCATTTTACAGTTTTATAGATGCATTATTATTGTATGTAAAAGGTCAATATGCTGTATACCTACTATTAATGCAACAATTTATTAAAGGAGTCCTAATTTAAGACATTTTAACATCCATATAAAGTCCAGTTTTGCAGTTGGATCTCTATAGATCCCTTCTTAGTGGGACCTTAACACCAGCCTGAGAAGTAAATACATACAATAAAGTGAATTTCTTTTCCCCACAAACCACTTCAGATCCCAGACCAGCATCCTCTGAGATGATGTTGTTGTTGTTGTTGTTGCATATTGTACATAGAACTGAATGTTACAGTATTTCCTCTAAAGCCAGCATTGAAACTACTCTGTCAGATGTAAATGTTGAAGCACTCAGTCAGGGTTCATGTTAGACAGCTTCATTTTTAACACATTTTGCATTACTTCTCATTTCTCATGCTGATTTTTTTATGAACTACATGTAAAACAGCTCAAACATTTTTAAGTAACTATGCTGTTTTTTGGCCAGTGATTCCTCTGAAATGCACAGACGTCCCATATGTTGCACATTAATGTATCCGTTTAGTTAAAGGCAGGATCGGTGATCTTGAGAAACCAGCAAGAGTTCAATAGATTTAAAAAAAATTATCCAACAAAAAAACCGAGCCCCAGGTAGTCAACTCTTTTCCAAAGAAAGTAGTTAGCAGCACTAGCTCCACAAGTCCCTAAATCTAGCGAGAAATTTGGGCCGAATGAAATGATTGGACGGGTTTATGACAGTCCAGCGACAACCACAGATACCAGTTTTATTTGCCAAGTATACACATACAAGGAATTTGAATCTGTTTTTTATGCATATCTCTAAATGTACTTAAACAGACGAGGATTTGATTTATTGATTGCTGTCGGGATGTAATGAGAATTTCAACAAAGAGAAAATGTTTCTAAAATCTAAACCAAACCTGCCTTTAACTTCACACTACATGACTTTACTTTCATGTTTGTTGGGCCTTTCATTTGTATTCATAGCAGCACATCACTGTAATATGACAACTGTTCTTCCTGAGAGCCTTCTTGCCATTAACAGGGCACTACGTTTGTGGTTTTGGTTTGTTTTTTGACAAACATGATATTAGATAGACTGTGTGACTTTTGATTTCAGCAACATGTGCATTTTGTTTTTATAATATTTTAGATTTCAGATCACTTTCTGTTACAGTTTAATCTGTTAAATTGGGTTCGAGGTTATGGTAAACAGTTATTTAAGATGCAGAAAATTCAATGTTTTAATTGATCTCACATAATCCTTTATTTAAAGATTTGTGTTTTTTGAATGAACATTTATGATTTTTTTTTTTTTTAATTTGCACAAATTTTGTTTACAATAAGTTTAAATCCCCAATCATATTAAGGAAAAGGCTAGCACAGGGTCGCAGCAGCGCTCTATAATGTTCTGATGTTGACATTCATAGGTTGCAATGTTGATAAGATTTGAAGCAAATCTTATATGTAATTAAAAAACATATGCACACTTGTGATGTCTCTAGATGTTTTTCAGCATACACAAAAGACACATTCATGTATGCATTCTGTGTTTTTTTTTCTTTTCTTTTTTTACATTTTATTATAATTTTCCTTGCTTTCTAAAATTTCCCACCTAAAGAGCATTAAACCCCATCACTGCAGACCAGATCAACTGGTGCCACAGTCTCCAGTATGAGCTCATTCCGGGGGGGTCAGTCGGGGGTCTGCTGCCGTCCCGTCGCCGCTGAGGCCCCACAGTCTCCCGGGCGGCAACACAAAGCAGCGCTGAGATCAGTTTTGGGTGGTCATGGTGATCAAGCTGAATTATGTCTGGTGATGCGTCAACTAATCCGGTGATACATCTCCCAGTGTAGCAGATAATTGAAGTACGGTTCCCACATCAAATAAGCCATTCAGTCATCCACAACACCAACACTGAAAGAATGTAAAAAGTCCGACATGTGTTTTTTTTCTTGTTTAATTTAGGCTCTCTGATTCATCATTGATGTATAGCACAGTTAATGCATCCCATTTTGTAAAACACCATAAGACATAAAGCTATATTCATCAATACCAGAACCTCTGCTTGTCCGCTGCTCACAATAATCTTTTTCAATAATAAACCTAATTAATATAATTTCATTCAGAGCCAGGAAGCATTTTTTTGTCTAAGAACAACTGTCAAAATCTCCCAATGGAAGCAATCTGCCTCACTAGCATTCACTCAAAATAGCACAAAGCACTTCGGACGTCATCCCGTACAGCAGACCGACCGCATTTTAAATCGCTTGCATACTGTGTGATACGTTATCGCCTTTGATTTCCAGGTCGCACAAAAAGGCTGTGGCTCCTCGAAAAGGGGTTTCCAGTCCTACTAGTCCAGTTCAGAAAGGGAGACAAAGGTCATGAGACCTGAGGTGTCGGAGGAGAAGTGGCGAGGCGGTGATGTCATCGGTAGCACTTAAACTGCAACACTGCAAACTCCAGGTTGTGACAGTATGTGGAGTGTGCGGATGTGCAATTTTGGATTTGAATTGTCTCTAGCATCCATATCTTTTTGCTTTGTTTCTTAAAAAATATCAACAAAAAGAAAAAAAGAGTCCAGAAATAAACTCTCCTAAAGAGGCGCGGTGGGTCATAGGTTCATACGTAAATGCTCGGGCCGTTTGGCCACGACGGGATAGGCTTGCTGCTTCATCTGACCCATGTTGGCCCCGGTGGGCTGGCGGATGGGAAGAGGGGCCGAGGCTTCGGAGTTCGTCGAGACGTCCATCTGTTCCGGGGTGGACAGCTCCATGGCCTGGTCCTGAGGTGATTGGACGACACTCGGTCCTAGAAGGGGGCTCCGGGCCCAGCAGTCCCCCCCTGAGAATTTGACTGGGCTGAAAGGAGAGGAGGGAAACGGACAGATGTCACTGAGAGGCATCTGTAAAAATGATCAACATGCAAGATTAGTTTGTGTGTGTTTTTGCTTTATTCTTGGTCTTCAAGAACCATATTCAGCCGCAGTGACCAGAACTGTGTTTAATCCCAATTAGTCTGTAGGGTTGGGCGATGTGACAGTACAGTATATATCGTGCGACAGTTGAAATGTGTCCACAGGTAGAGATTTGGCAATAACGTTTCCACAGCGGTCGCAATCATTGCGTGATCTGGCATTGCAAGGGGATGTGATTTGGGCAGACATGGAGGAGGCTGAAGTTGTAAATACAGAGCAGGAGGCATCCAAACCAACCCAAGTTGAGGAAGAACTCTGGGCACATGATTACCAGACATTTGCACACTGGAGGGGCACCGGTTCAAGACCCGGCACCGACCGAGTATGGACTGTTGAACTTGACTGGTGAAGTGCCAGTTCACCTCCAAACTTCTCCTAGATGCTATATAGTAGCTGCCCATTGCTCTTAATAATAGGATGGATTGTGCAAAAACAATGTGTGATAATAAAAGCTGATTTACGTTTTGTCTTCTTTTTCAAATGAAAGATGAGCAAATCCTGCAAATCTTTTGTACACCCTTAAATACAAATTAGTGTGATTTTTATATTGCACTGACTGAAGTCTGGCTGGTATTTATTTGCACCTGTATACCTTAAAACCTGTAACACTTGAAATCATTCTTCTCAGGAACCTTAAAGCTTCCATTTTGAAAGTTTTTTGTTTGAGAGTCTTTTGAGTTTTTAACTCAAGTGTTATCTCATGAGGTAGTTGTTTTAGTTTGTATGAAAGTTCCAAATAAAAGAAGAAAATAACCATAATTGAATTTACAGAATAAATACTGTATCGTGATGTATATACCGTGATATCAAATTACATATACAGTGATAGAAGATTTTGGCCATATCGCTCACCCCTATTAGTCTGCATGATGAAGAAAGCCAAAACGCAACATTATTAAATGACTTGACAATGATATGAATGAATAATATGGATTTAATATGTCATAAAATGTTGTTGTTAAGGAGAAACCCCTCTATGCAAGATAGCAGACGAAGGCAGCTAATCAAGTAGGGCTTTAGTCTATATGTAAGATATGCTGTGGGACCGCCAGTTTTACTGTTTTTGTTTGGCTTCAGATGGAGTGAAAAGCTAGAATTTGATATATAAAATTGGTAAGGAAACTGGAAAAATCCACAATACATAACAAAATTTGATTGCAACAATGGGAGGCCAGGTCTTTCAATGAGAAATGTCAGGAATTAAACCAAGACCCGCTGTGGTAATATGGGGTTTACCAGTCCTAGAGCCTGCTGCAGACGTGACGTACCTGAGAGGTGTTCTTGGGCTGCCTACGATCCGTCGAGGAGAGCGGATTTTTGGCTCAAATGAGAACTTTTCTTTGATGTTATCCAGGACTGACGGAGCGACGTACGTGAAACCCTAAAGAGACAAAGAGACAAACACAGAAGTTATTTATTACTGAGTCAGCAGCAGCAGTGTGAATCATCTGGTATTTGTTGCTCCACCTCACTGATTGGGTTTCTTGTTCTTTGTGCCGTTCTGTGATGCACTGTGAGTATCTTTTAAATCAATTATACGACAATACAAACTGATATTAATAATGCATAAGCAATTAACTTCATGTGCAAAATGCTGATTAACTACAAGCCTGTTCAAAGGAAAAGGGAAGTAATCAAGATGAAACTTAATTGTTACCAAAGAGTTTTCCACACTGAATAGCAGAGGATAGTAAAAGCGTATGAGTCATTCATTTGCAAGTAAAAGGTTCTGTGATTCCTCACCGTGTTCCTGAAAACATGAACGTTTTTTGTGAAACAAGAGATAACAAAACAAACAATGAGACGGGGAAATGTAGTCAGAGGAGTTACCAGGAAGGCTTGATTGGCACTTTCACTGAGGGTCGAGTCATCCGGGCTGTCGACTGGCGTCTGACTGGTGAACTTCGAGTCGAACTGACTCACGTCTTCAGCTGATTGCTGCCAAGATAGAAGGGAAGACAAACACACAGGTGAGGAGGAGGACGTGCAGCAGCAGCAGGAACATGAGTAGATGTGTCAACTAACAACACGTAGGTCTGAAACAAGAGACGACCCGGGTTCAGTTACCCAAACTTGTTCAGTTGGTTTAATCTGGGCAGGTAACAGGAATGACACCGCATCTCCATCTCACAAAATACTTCTCAAGTAGCATTAGTTATGAATTCACAGAGATCTAATTTCAACATTTCTCAAATTTCCCACCATAAAACTACACATAGTATCATAGTGTGCTCCTCTGATACTCACCAGGAAAGGTTTGAAGGGGGGCTCCACTTTCCGAGCCAGTAAATCCTCCCAGTTGATGTGTCTGAAGAAGGGATGAGCCTGTGGGATATCAAATACAAACAGAGGGCCATAAAACATAGTTTCTAAGTCTGGGACACAATCTACAACAATTTCAAACTATTATGACCTTGATTCTCACCTGAACCTCTGTGGCGTCTCCCGCTCCCGCTCCGAGCCGCGACGAGGCGTTCCTCTTCAGCAACTGTCCAACCAGCAGTGAAATGTCAAAAGAGTACTCACACAACAACTCCACACTTATTTGTGGATAAACACACGTAGTATTAAGTTGTAAACAAACAGGAGATACCCGTTTCAGGAGATCTCTTGCTTCTTGTGTGAGGTAGGGTGGGAGGCTGAGCTTACACTTCAGGATCTTGTCAATGGTCTTTTTTCGGTTTTCACCAGTGAACGGCGGCTACGGCGGGAAAACAGAGGAAGGGATTAGTCAAACATTCACAATTCATATTTTATAATTAATAAGAGTGAAGAAGCTGTAATCTTATGTTGAAAAAGTTTGACTGACCGCTCCTGTGAGCATGTCGTACATCAGAGCGCCCAGACTCCACCAGTCCACCGCTCTGTTGTGTCCGCTTCTCATCAAGATCTCTGGGGCCCTGCAACAATGCCAGTGCACATTTATTACTAATGAATTAATGTTTACGAGTCAACAGTAAGCATGAAACAAGAGCAAAAGCACAAGTGAGTAAGGAAGCATATTTGTATGCAAGTGTATCAAAGAGTGAGTGTGATTGAAGGAGTAAGGAGGAAAACGAGAGAGCACGACTTACATGTATTCAATGGTACCGCAGAAAGTATGAGTGACTGTGCCGTCGTGAATTGACTCTTTACACAGTCCAAAGTCTGTCAGCTTTACATGGCCTGGAGGGAAAGCAACACATATTAACAACCCTTTGTGGAGGATATACAAGAACATCTGCATTACATCACAACAAGGTTTTTATTTATTGTTATATATGTTGCATGATATTTGTGCATATGGATGTTTTAAGGTTAAATACAAAGAAATTTAAAAACCTTTTTTTGACAAATCATGCAAGAAGGTTCGAGTTAATTTCATCACATGCACACATGCATACAAACACACACACCATGGTTGTTGAGCATGATATTCTCAGGTTTCAGGTCTCTGTAGATGATGCCCTTCTGGTGCAGGTGACCCAGAGCCATAGAGATCTCTGCCAGGTAGAAACTATAGAGAAAAACAAAGAAAACATTTCACTTAATACAATCAACTTCATAATAAATAGCACTTTATTTCTAAAGGAGGATCCACCAGTTGGATGGTATCAATATATCATACGGTTGTAGTCGGTTTAAACCATTTTTCAGGGTAATTTTACTTGTGAGGAAGCTAAAGTTTATGGAGGAAAGAACCTGCCAAAATAAAAAATAAATAAAATAAATGACTTGGTAAATAAATAAATATGCCATTAAATGAACCAAAACAAAATGTAGGCTTTAATTAATAGATAATATGTGACTGTGATTTCTGTTTTAATTTGCTTCTTTATTTATTTATTTCGTATTATTCCCCTATCCACCTACTCTTCTATTTAATTAAAAAACTAATAAAGAGAAGAATACAGAAATAAATAGGTTTGGGGAAATAAATATAAAAATAAATATTATAACTAAATAAATTAAAATAAATTACAAACAATTTACACTAGCAATTTAATTTAATAATGAATTAAAACATAAATTTAAAATAAAAAATAAATAAATGTATTAAAAGAAATTTAAAAGTTAATAAAAATAAATAAATAAAAGGGAAAATTAAATAGAAGAGTAGATAGATAGGAAAGTAATACGAAGATAAATTAAAATAGAAACATCAATTTATGTCACATTTGATCAATTAATTAATGCCTACATTTAATAATATTGTGTTTCATTGTGTTCATTTATGGGCATATTTATTTATTTATCGAGTCATTTATTTATTTTTGATTTTGACAGGTTCTGTCCTCCATAATAATTACCTGCTGTATAATATATCATGTTTGCTGATATAAAAAAAAAAATGATAATACAACTTTAACATACATTTTCAATGGTATTTTCATAACAGATGATATTGACAGTCTGCTGAGATGTCTGTGCGTCCCTATTCAATATAATAATGAACAACACTCACCAGGCTGTGTCCTCCATGAAGATGCCCTCCCTCTCCAGCTGCATGAACAGTTCTCCTCCTGATCACGTGAACACATTTTAATGCTGTTAACATGGTTAACACACACAAACATCCCTACAATCTACAAAAGTTGGGTTGTGTAGCGGACCCTCACTACTGAACTTCCTGGAGAAGACGAGCAGGAAGAAGTGATTTCACACTTGCATAATATGCATTGATCTCCTTGCAGAGTGTTTTGTGTTTGTACCAGATGTGTATTTCTCGTACTGACCACTCAGGTACTCCAGGATGAGATACAGCTTCCCTCCTGTCTGGAAGGCGTAGATGAGATCAACAATGAAGGGATGCTTCACCTCCTCAAGGATGTTCCTCTCTGCCTTGGTGTGGGCTGTGTCCTTGGCGTTGCGTACAATCATAGCCTGGTGCCCCACCCCGAAAAAGTATATCAACATTAGTCAAGAGGCAGATGGAGAGGTGAAACACTGGGCATGTTTTGATCCACACGGATGTGAAATGCTCCAAACAACAAAAGTTGCCCTATCAACAGGCTGCGTATCACTGCCTCACTGATAGAGAGAAAGTGAAAGTATTCCACTTTACAACAACTGAGAGGCAACTAAGTCACTGAGATACAGGAGTGACATATTATTGATTAATTATTGCTGAGCTAGTTTAATTAAAGGGCAGGGTCCATCTGTGTTATTTTCAACGTTATCTGTGCCAAGTTTGGAAATAACCGAAAGGGTTCGTTCGGAAGTGCGTATGTATGTGTACTCTCGTGATCTGCGAGGTCAAATTACTGATTTTGTCAATAGAGTCTGGTGGCTTTGAAAAGAGCAATATAACAGTTTAAGTAAAGGGCTGACGGCGAGATAAAGTCTGTGGACGGGAGCTGCAGAAAAACGTATATTAGCCACCTAAATAAATTCTATATTAGTTTAAGTGTACACTGCATTTGGAATGTTTTCACTGCTTTACCTCGCCGTCAGACAGCCCTTTCCGACGGGAACTGAAGCCGTTATATCACTGTCTTCAAAGCCACCAGACTACATTCACAAAAACAGTAATTTCACATCGCAGAACACAGAAGTTTCTGGTCTACAGCTGCATCGATCAGTTAGTTTGTCAAGTTTAACAAGGCAGATAATGCTACTTATTTTGTTCTAGTTCTCTAGCTCTGATAAGGACAGCCCTTAATTATTACTCACTCAAAGCTTTACTTTACTTTGAAAACCGTACTTTAAAATTCTGTGGAGAATAATGATGAGAGGTTTTACATGTACGATGCCTTCTGTTCCTCCAGCTCTTCCTCTCCTCTCTCCTGCTCCTGTTTATGTTTGCTAACCACTTCTGTCAGAAAGCTAAAGAGCCGCCTGTCAGCAGCTACTTGTTGTCTCAGCTTTGAGTGTCAGAACTACGACAACAGATGGAGCTCCAACAGGCAGACTGAGGCTGAGACAAGCCCTTTGATTTTAAGGGTGCAGTACAAGCTGGCTGACTGAGAAGTCTTGATTTTTAATTCACTTTTTGCTGAGACTGATTATGAATCGTGCATTGCCCCCTCTCGCTCGCAAACTGGTGCCAAAAACTGTCAATAGTACCTAACCGTCATCCACTAACTGCTCTACTAAGCTATGGGCTGTTACTGCTGTTGTATAATCTGGGCCTGTGTTCATCAAGCATCTCAGAATCACTGTGGTTCAACCTCAGAGTAGGACTTAAGTTATTTATGAGCCTTCTTACACACAGCAAGGAATCAAAGTTCTCATTTAAGAGTAAATGACCTGGTTGGTATATGAAACTTATTAATTAATCAATCATTTACTAACAATGACTTCTTGTATTTTTTCTCAGTGGTTTGTGCAATCAACACATTCAAAGACAGACTGAATTAGAAATAATGTGAAGCAGGAAAATCTAAATTAATTACAGAATACAACTGTAAACTATTAAAATAACTAAATTAAAGCATTACTAATTGGTAAACATGAATTATCATTTCATTGTTTGTTAACAGTAAAATAACTATAAACTATCAATTTACCATTTATTAATGATGGTTATTGTAAAGAGTTACCTTACACATAATTTACATGTAAGTATATAATTACAGTCTGAGGTGGAATAATAGCAGCCAAAGCTGTTCAGTCCTACATCTTTGCTGTTGTAGCTGTATTTGTGTAAATTGCAATAGCGTTTAAACTTTTCCTGCAGTGAGATTATCTTGGACAAAATCTGAAATTTACTCCAATTCAATCTGCAAAATCATGTGATTCTACATCAAATGTTTACATTGTGTATTTGTACAGCTGCTGGAGTTTATGTCCTGACAGATTAGGACAGTTCTTCTGCAGCTCTCCTGAAACCCAGAAAAGCCTAAATGCAGGACTGCATATGTGTCACTCTGAGAATTCAGAGTCAGCTAGACGGATTTCTTCCTCTGAGATGCTTCATAAATAAAGGTCCTGGGCTCTAACCCAAAACTATCAAAGCTGTGCTGCCGCCTGCCACTCTGAAGCTAAACGATTGAAACGACTGGCTGAAATCTGGCAGGTCTGCAACGTGTCACTGGGGTCATTTTAGCCAATCAAGCAGAAGCAGTGTGAATATCAAGCGGAATCTAATGGGCTGAGGCAGAGTGTTTTAAGTGCCAAGGCTGCAGCAGCGCCGCGCAGCGCAGATGGCATTCTACCAACTAGCAGTGAAATCTTACCCCACCACTGGCTTCAAGGACAGCCAATATTTGCAGACAGAAGAGCACCATAATGTTTATTTGTAATAACAAGCATGCAATTACGTTCATGGGATACAGAATGAGAGCAGCTGTACGTTGCTCTAATTGAAGTGATTTAGGCAGGAAAAAAAAGTACCTTTTTTAAAACTTTCATTGCAAATATTTTGCCCGATGCAGCTCCGACAACTTTTCGAACTTGAAAAACCTGCAAAAAAGGGAGAAATGACATGTTTAAAATAATCAAATCAGCACTTCAAAGAAGATATATTACTCGGTTCCTCACATTATAGCGGTAAAATAATCCAAAGTGTGCATTTGTAGGAGTGTGTGCATGTTAAGTGTACTTTCTCGTGTACTTTCTCAAGGCTTGCTGCTTCTCGGGTACCACAAGTACCTTTCCATAACCACCTTTCCCCAGGACCCGCAGCAGCTCGAAGCACTCCGGTCTGATGTTCTCCGTCCCCTGGTTGACGTTGTCCTCCGATATCTCGATCTTCTCACAGTCGTCCATGTTGCTGCAGACACACATTGTGCTCTTGTTTTTCACTGATTCAATCACAAAAAAAAACACATGAACACAAGCATAGAAGAACATATTGAATACTTACAACTCAAATCCACTGCACTGGTCCATGATATCACCGATTTGAATCTGGGAGGAAAAAGAAAACACTGCTGAACATCCTTTGAAAAACAAAACTTAATCTTTATTACAATTGTCACATACATACAGGTACATCCATGAAATTTAACCTCTGCATTTAACCCATCCTAAGCATTGTAGGAGCAGTGGGCTGCACTTATGCGCCCGGGGAGCAACTTGGGGTTCAGTATCTCGCTCAAGGACACTACGACATGCAGACAGGGGATTGAACAGCCAACCTTGCAGTTGAAGGACGACCACTGTCGGGGGACTTACAGTTCGATTTAGTGACTTTCTTTCTTCAATTTTTTTCAACTCTGTGGGAGAGTTTAATCTCACATGGACATTTTTTTCCCTTGCGTTTAAACACTTAATGTCTGTTTAAATACTGTGATAATTAAGCATTTATAATACGTGCCATTCTATTCAAATAAATAGCTATGAAATGGATTATCGCTGCAATTAAATATAGAATTAAGCTGAAATTTTCTGGTTAAAGCTTCTCCAGTGTGAGAATTTGCTGCTTTCCTCTGTTTATCACTGTAAACTGAATATTTTAGTTTTTTGAAGACATCACTTTGTATAGTAGACTGTGAACTTCACAGTGTGAATGGCATTTTTTGCTATTTTCTGTCACTTTATAGACCAAACAACTAATCGGTTAATGGAGAAATTAATTGTCAGATTAATTGTAAATGAAAATAACCATTAGTTGCAGCCCAACTTACATTATATCCTGCTGTACAATAAATTTAGCCAAAATATAGGTGTTTGTTTGGCTTCACATTAACACAGGAGCTGTGATGTGACACTGACAAACAGGAGCTGCTGTGATGTAATAGTTGCCCAATCCATTGCTACATGGACTGGATATCAACATGATGCAAGATATTAAGCAAAAGTTGTTTACCTTAATGAAATATATATATATACATATATATATATAAAATGATATATATATATTAACTAACATCCTCTATTACATTCCTACATTCATCCCACATACATACATCTTATTCGTATTCATATCATTTTTATTATATTATTCAATAATAATACTAATAATAATAATAATAATAATAAAGATATAATAAATAAAAAACAGTAAAAAAACAAAAAACAAATTTATCTGTTATATACATAAATTATTAGATGTTAGTATGTATGTTAATAATAAAGATATAATAAATAAAAAAACAGTAAAAAAAAAATAAAAAAAATAAATTATATTTTATATATATATTATTAGTTGTTAGTTATTAAATATATACATACATACATGATGTGTGTTTGCAGGTAATTACTAATTACTATCTCCTATTCAATGACTACTACTCCTATAATGGCAGATGGTCATGGTTTTGCTATATATGTACATACATGATGTGTGTTTGCAGGTAATTACTAATTACTATCTTCTATTCAATGACTCCTATAATAGCAGATGGTCATGGTTTTGCTGCAATAAGATACCAGTTTGCACAATTGCATAAAGCAGTATTTACAAATTAATGTAATTGTTATTTTAAGTTATAAATGTACAGAATCTGTAGTAGTGTAGTGTAATGCTGCATTTTGTGTGAATAGAAACACACACAGGCACCAGCAGCTTTTGAGTCCACACAGTCCCACTCCTCTCTCTGTTAACAGTCTTTGCCAAAATAAACTGTTGCACAGCAGAACAGAGCAGAGCAGAGCCACATTTATCACTGCAGCAGCAGCAGCAGCACCTTTGGCCAAGTAAGGAAGGCTCTGCTTGCACAACTCCCAACAACATGACAGCGAGGGTTTCTCAACCAGACAGTGTTAACAATGCATGCAGATCATCACCAGCTATCACTACTAGTAATAATAACAAGTGACAGCTGTCAGACTAACAGCAGCGAGCTAGGAAGCTTGGGAAAGGCCTGGTAGCTCCGGCTGCAGGAGCAAGGCCTGGTGGTGGCTGGCAGCTCCACCATGCTACCAGGCTAACAGCTAGAGTTTCTGCTGTGACAACTCTCTCTCTTCTTCCTTTAAAGTACCTCCTCATTCTCATCGTCGGAGACATTGTCCTCCGGCTGGTCCAAGTCAATGTCAAACACTCCAGCCATGGCAGCGTGTTTCTTCGCTCGGATCTCGCTTCGCTTTCTGTCACAGACCGTCAGACTAGCAGCAACAGCAGGCGTCCCTCCACCTCATGGACGAACACACACCGCCGCCATAACCCGGCTACTACACGGAGCATGCGCAGTAAGACGCTCGGCGAAAAGGGGGCGGTGACCTGAGAGATGAGCTCTTATTTTGACATAAAACCAACAATAATACAGTACACCTCCTTAAAGGTCTTTCCATTGACATTCATTGAAGGATTTTACACCAAAAAATCTAATCAATTTTTAAAATCTAAGATAAGATGAGATAAGATGAGATAAGATAAGATAAGATAAGATAAGATAAGATAAGATAAAATAAGAAAAGATAAAATAAAATAAGATAAAATAAGATAAGATAAGATAAGATAAAATAAGATAAAATAAGAAAAGATAAAATAAAATAAGATAAAATAAGATAAGATAAGATAAGATAAAATAAGATAAAATAAGAAAAGATAAAATAAAATAAGATAAGATAAGATAAGATAAGATAAGATAAGATAAGATAAGATAATGCTTTATTAGTCCCACAGTGGGGAACATTTGTAGAATTACAGCAGCAAAGGGGACAGTGCAAACAACAAGAAGCATCAGAAAAACAAAACAAGATATAATAATAAATAACTAAATAAACAATTAAGATCTAAGATAATAAAGATATCTAAAGATATATATATATATATATATAATAAATAAAAAACAGTAAAAAAAAAAAATTAACATCCTTCATTACATTCCTACATTATCCCACATACATACACATACATACATCTTATTCTTATTCATATTCGTATTAATATTCTTATTTTTATTATATTATTCAATAATAATAATAATAATAATAACAATAATAATAATAATAATAAAAATGATACTGATACTGATAATAATAATAATAATAATAATAATAATAATAATAATAATAATAATAGTAATGATACTGATAATAATAATAATGGTAATAATAATAATGATAATAACAATAATAATAATAATAATAATAATAATAGTAATGATTCTGATAATAATAATAATGGTAATAATAATAATGATAATAACAATAATAATAACAATAATGATAATAATAATAATAACAATAATAATAATAATAATAAAAATGATACTGATACTGATAATAATAATAATAATAATAATAATAATAATAGTAATGATACTGATAATAATAATAATGGTAATAATAATAATGATAATAACAATAATAATAACAATAATGATAATAACAATAATAATAATAATAATAATAATAATAATAATAATAATAATAATAATAATAATAATAGTAATGATTCTGATAATAATAATAATGGTAATAATAATAATGATAATAACAATAATAATAACAATAATGATAATAATAATAATAATAATAATAATAATAATAATAACAACAACAATAATAATCATAATCATAATCATAATCATAAATATTTTCTCCTTTGTTAATTATATTGCTTGAATCAGGTATTTATTCTTTTTTCTTTGGGACTCAAAAAAAGTTGAAACCGTTCACGACCAATGAACGCGACTTTTACTTTGAAAGTTTTGACAGTTTGGCCGGAAATGCCGTTCTAACTTCCCGTGGCGGCAGCAGACGACAGACCGGGCACCGCTTTCAAACAACAAGATGTTGACAGCTCCATCAACTCAGTCATGAAACCGGTGGATCTCAGACTGTGTGTTCTCATACTCTGACCGGAACACTATCGATCCTTCTGGAGAGTCTGCAGTCTTCACACCTGTGGGTGAAACGTGTCCCTAGTAACCGTCCAGCTGGGTGAAACATGTCCATAGTAACCGTTCAGCTGGGTCAGTGCGGTAACCAGGTGGGTCACGAGCTGTTTGACGTCCTCTGCAGCGATGCTCCGGAGGGAGGGAGGAGAGAGTACAGCACAGCCAGCTGTGAGCGCTTCTTCCACCAAACTACACGTGGAGGTAGCACACCTGGTGTTGTGTTGAATACTGTATCTATTTCCTGTCTGTGCTGCACACCTGTTTACCTGTTTACCTGTTTACCTGTCATCATCATGTGTCCCTCCTGTCTCAAACAGAGCTTGTAGCCAGGGCGGTGTTGATCGACATGGAGCCCAAAGTGATCAACCAGAGCATCAGCAGGGCTGCAACATCTGGCAGGTGGAGGTATGGAGAGACTGCACACTTCAGCCAGAAGCAGGGCTCTGGGAACAACTGGGCTAACGGGTAAAGGACATTTACCTCATATTTTCTGTCAAATATGTAAAAACTAATCATCTGTCAAAAAAAAAGCACTACAGAGGCACTTCTTTTATTGGGAAAAAAACAGATGGTGCTTAATTTACAGTGCAAATGCAATATAAATATATAAAGTTTTCCATTTGTGCATGAAATAAATATTTACATATTACATATAATTCAATACTTATACTTAGTTTTTTTTAATTTTTTTAAATTTGTTTTTATAATTTTGTATTATTATTATTTGTTATTTACTTATCTTTTTGTGTTTTTGGTCCTTTCCTTTTTTTGTATATTTTTCCTTTATGTTTCTATCGGATTGAATTAATGTATATGTATAAATGTAATTGTTTATGAAATTAATTCTGCTTATTTAATGGTGCAGTAATATTGTTCATTCTTGAGCTTAGAAATGGCAGTTTGACAGTGAAAAGCTAGTAAATAGACTAAGGATGACGGTAAACTGGTATTGACGATAACCGTTGTATTGAAAAAAAAATGAAATATTGATATCATGTTAATAATACACATATGATAATATTGTCTAAATTCCTCTTCATTACTCTTCAATTGCCAATTTGACATATAGCATTATGTTGTTTTTTTCAAAATGTCTATAGATATTTCAATAATATCGTTGTAGTATCCTCGTGTAGTGAAACTCGTGACAGCCCTAAAGTGAAACTTGAGTTAGGATTGTTTTGTCAGACTTCTATTTCCAAGGTGCTTATATCACGTCAAATGTAACTTAGTATGTGCACCTTTTAAAGACACAATGTAAATACAGTAAAACAATCTGTGTTTATAAATAAATGAGGTAAAAGCTGGTAATAATGTGTTTCCTGTATCACACCAGGTTCTGTGTCCACGGGCCTCGTCACAGAGACGTGGTGGAGGAGCTGATGAGGCGAGAGGTGGAGCGCTGTGACAGACTGGCCGGACTCATGGCCATGATGAGTGTGGCGGGGGGGACGGGGTCCGGGGTCGGTACTTACGTTACTCAGTGTCTCCGAGACATCTACCCCAAGTCCTTCATCCTCAACCACCTCACCTGGCCGTACGGGACTGGGGAGGTACGAACAGGGGGCTGTCAAGTGCTCTTAGTAATCATCTTTAGTGTTAGTACAGAATAATGTGCTATTAAATAATCTGTCCTCTCAGGTGATTGTCCAGAACTACAACTCGGTGCTGACGCTGGCTCATCTCTACCAGCTGTCAGACGCCATCCTGGTGCACGAGAACGACACGGTGCACAGGATCTGCAGTCAGCTGCTCAACATCAAACACATCTCCTTCGGTGATGTCAACGGGGTGATCGCTCACCAGCTGGGCAGTGTCCTGCAGCCGGCGCTCACCGCCGACTCCTACGGAGGCTACAGCAGAAATCCTCTGGGTGAGAGAGGCCAACACACACACACAGGGCCTGGGTTTCCTGTAATCGGATTAGGAGAGGTGTAGTCTACAAAGGGAAAGATAAGAAATTTGTTCATTCTTAAAAAAGGAAATGGGAGATTTAACTCAAAAGCAAATGTCCTCATTATTTTGGCATCAAATCCCTCTGCTACTGATTCAGCCACACCTATTGTCCCTTTTCACAGTAGTCATTTTTACATTCCAAGGTAAACACAGGTGTTATTAATGACACTAATTATGGCCCTGTTGCATTTAGGTTTGCCAGGGCGCTGGTATTGTGCATGCTGGCTGGCAGGAATGGCTTTGACACGCTAAATAGAATGGGATCATAATTAATTTGTTCAATCACACCTGTGTTTATATGCTATGACATGTCAAAATGGGTGCTGTAAAAAGGGCCTATCCGTAGAAAAACTCTAACAGGAAATGACACCAACGTCATCAGGTCAAACCTTTATACATTCAATCTTCACATTGCACATTAAGCTACTCTATGTCATCCTCATGAACCAGCACGTCTTAACCCTAACGGTGACATTATTCTTTAACAGGTGAGCTGGTGAGCGCCCTGGCGTGCCACCCGGAGTACAAGCTGCTCAGCGTGTGCACCGTCCCTCAGATGCCTAGTGCCTCCATGGCCTACAGCACGTTCAACTGGCCGAGCCTGCTCAAACACCTCCGACAGATGCTCATCTCCAACACCAAGATGGACGAAGGCAAGTTCTGGAGAGACGCCCCAGGCAAAAACATAATCTTTCATGCATTGGTCAGATTTGAAATTTTGGGCTTCCACAACATGTCTTCTTTCAGACTAGTGGATAGAAAACATCCAAAATACACATTTAGGTGTTTATTTTACTACATTTAGTCTATTTGTGTCTGTAGATTTCTCCTAAATTCACCAAAAGTCAGCATTTGATAATGCTTAATTTACATATTTAAACATAAAATTTCCGAAAAACTTGTAATACAAAAAAAGAATGTCAGTAATCAACTGGGGAAGTTTCATGGTGATATCTATTAGTTGAAATTTGTACCATATTCACATGAAGTGTTTTGCAAAATGTATGAAATTTTACAATCCATGTCTTTAAAGTCTGTTTTCTCAAAATTAGTTTTTTCTCAGACTCTGAGCCAGAAATCTCCACTTCAGTATCATTACACCAAACTTCCCAGTTTCAGTCCTATCTATATTATGAAGGTTTTTACGGAGGGGTTTTATTCATATATCATTCATAGCCTGATTTATAGAACATTTTATTCCTAAAAACATGGCGAAAATTCTTATTTTTGTATTGGCTGTTGACAGTATTTTCTGATTTATGGAGTGATAAAAAGAGATATTGATAATTCCCTCTGTAAAAACCTTTGACTCTAATATGTCAACAAAATGAAACAATACATTTGAACCTGGCTTTATCCAATGTTCAAATTTCTGTTCTGGAGATTCATGCAAATTAGCACATATTTAATAAGATAATGCCACATTTGCATATTTTAAACATACAATTTCAGAAAACTTGTAATACAAAAAATAATTGCCTTATTGTTGCTTAATGTTTTGACCCTTTTCACCAGGGCTGTCTTCTCTTGAGTGTGATTAGTAACAAGTGAAATCATAAAACACTTCTGAGGTTATTTGTTGTTTGTCCTGGGTCAGGTATAGACTGGCAGGTACGTCCACCTGCCGGCTCTGAGCGAACCAGGAGCTTTAACACCTCACTGGCCAACCTGCTCATACTGAGAGGGAAAGACGTCTACAGCGCAGAGACAGGTAAGAAAAATATATTGATATTTATTTCCCCTGATAAATCCACAACTGTCATGAAGGAGACGATGATATTTTTGAAAGACATACCTGAGTATGTGAATGATGTGCTGTCCACAGGTGGCTTTGAGGACCCGGCCCTGTACACCTCCTGGCTCTCATCAGAAGAAGCTTTCAACGTGTGGAAATCCCCGGTGCCTTTTAATAAGTATGAGAAATGTGCTACGCTGGTCAGTAACAGCCAGGCTCTGCTCAGACCTTTGGATAACATGGTGGGGAAAGCCTGGAACATGTTCGCATCCAGGTGAGTCAGCCCCAAGAAATGCTTGAATGTTACTTTAAGGATAAGCTGGGTCCAGACACAATTTGTTTTTAATGTTAAACCCTGAGGATGATGGAGTAAAGTTCACCTGGAAACCACTATTCAGTTTTTTGTTTCTGGATTAAATGTAATTTTCCTGTCCTCTTGTTACAGGGCCTACATCCATCAGTACGTTAAATTTGGGATCTCAGAGGAGGACTTTCTAGACAGCTTTACGTCTCTTGAGCAAGTCATCTCCAGCTACAATCAACTGAGCTAGAAATGGGAAAAACTAACATGCACTAACAGGCTTGTTGGACTGTATGTCAACAGATCATGTAAGACATTGCTGAAGCTTTAAAAAACAAACAAAAAAAATCAACATGTAAATAAAATACAATTTATTTTATTTGGGTTTACTGTTTAAGTTTAACAAATTCCTTGACTTTGACAATTTCTTTACACCAAAAGTATCACTGGGACACACATTCAGTGCCTCTTTTATTTTATTAAAGAGCTATTTTATTTAATTTAATAATCATTATGGACTTTGTGATTAGATTGTTTTGCCAACTGCTGCTTTCAAACTGACTCAACTATTAATAAGCCAACATAGACGAGAAGCCTTTAAAGCGCTCAGAAAAATGTCTCCGTCACATATTATTGTACGATGGAAGGTTCAAACGGCTACTAAATGGACCTTGTAGTGAGACTAACTGGAGCTATTTCTTTTTTTATATACTTTTCATTTATGACAATTTTTCACATTATAAGAAAAGTGAGCAAAGAAAAAAAGAGAGAAAAAAACATGTGGTCATGAGATGATCAGTAAATCAAGGCAAATTTTAGAGCTGCAACAAACTATTATTTATATTGTTGATTAATCGATTAGTCTATAAAATGTCAGAAAATGGTGAAAAATGTCGATCAGTGTTTCCCAGAGCCCAAGATGACGTCCTCAAATGTCTTGTTTTGTCAACAACTCAAAGATATTCAGTTTACTGTCTTAGAGGAGTAAAGACACCAGAAAATATTCACATTTAAGATGCTAGAATCTGAGAATTTAGATTTGTTTCTTAAAAAAAATACTCAAACCCATTAATCGATTATCAAACTAGTTGGCGATTAATTTAATAGTTGACAACTAATCGATTAATTGTTGCAGCTCTACCCGTGGCTACTGTAGATTGAGTCTGTTTTAGAAGATGTAGCTGTTTAAAAATATTGACAAAGAGGCAGCCAGCAGTTGGACAATTTTTCTGAAGCCAGTGTTTTGTAAATGGCCTTCTTACTTGCTGCCAACAAGATCTTTAGGATGTAGAGATCATCTTTACTTAGCCTGTCAGAGATATATCCAATATAAAGAGGGATGTGACACTGATACTAACACCCAGATAACATCCTTCCAGAAGATCTGAATAGAAGGACAAGACCAGAAAACATGAGCAGGATCCACCGTGACTGATTATAGTTTGAAATGTGAATGTATGTAATATTCAGCAGTTATTAGGAACAAAGAAAAGCGACCAGGACATCATTTAACATACTTTTCATCACTTTATTGTTCTTATATTTTTCAGAACAGTATCTCCACAAGTAGGATGATTAAAATGAAATCACTAAAGACAGGCCGTTGTATCCACGAGTGGACCGGCTGAAGTGAAGTTTTGGCATAAAATGTTGAAGGCCCACAACTTCAGCCAGCTTACAGACCGCTGTTGCCGTGCTCATGAAACAGCCAACACCAGTCTGATAAGCTAGCTGACGGGGTGGGAACGTGGTGTCGAGGAGTTCACGGCTGAGCATATAGACGAGGATCTTATCCAAGAGCTGGAGCCAAGTATGTTTCAGGCAACGTAAATCAGGAAGGCATTGAAAAGTCTGAATCAGCACACAAACAACCTCAATCACTTACCTTAAGGATGATCATTTCTCAGAGAGCATTTAAACATCTAAAGATCACAAGAACATATCAGGATGAACATTTAAAAGTCAAAAAAATGAGACAGACTTGGAAACAAATGCCATGATTTACATGTTTTATATACATGATCTGATCCAAGGTTCAACCTAAATGTACAGAATAGAAATGGGACTAGTTAGCTGAGAGTACAATGTCACTTTACAAATGATATCACCTTTTCTTTTTTTTGTTTTGGTTCAAGTTTACTCATGTCCACACAGACCATTAGAATAGAAATACATCTGCGCATACTGTCAAAAAAGATATTAAGATATTTACACAATGTGCAAACTGTCAATACCACACTGTTTTAAAGTCGATATTGCTTTTTTTTCCACCAGACAAAAAAAAGACAAATTGGTCTTAATGGGACAAAAACATGAGGAAAAATAAACCCTGAAAATAAAGATCATCCATCGCAGTTATCTTCTGTACAAACAAGTCGAGATCCATCCATACATCAATGTTACAAAATTAAATAAAAATCAAGAGCTATATTCAAGGGAAGTCGGACCTTCCCGTCTTGCATAAGGCATCTGATGGACACTGCACGCACACAGCAGTCACCACCAAACCACTGCTTTACTTCTGAGGTCAATGAATGGGTTAATTTAAACGTTAAAGAAACATGTTAAAATCAGCAATACAACCAATCGCACTACACGCACCTAGAGAGTGAGATGAGAGGAAGAACTACAAAACCTGAAGAGGGACAAACGGTAAACAGCATCCTCAAAAGCTCACACACACGCACACACACACACACACGCACACACCAACAAATAGTGCCTGGTTTTTGAGTGGTCGGCCTCTGAGAATGGATGGGCTGGGTGAGGTTTGTTGTTAAGTAGTGAGTGGCTGTGGCTGAGTGGGGAGCGGGAGGGGGGGGTTCTCAGCAGCAGCAGAAACACAGTCACTTGGATGTTTGTACCGCTTTGTCTCGTCATCACTTGGTTTTCTCCTCCGAGTGCCGCTGCTGCTGCAGGCGCTTGGCATAGCTCTGAGCCATGGAGTTGACGATGGAGGTGACAAAGTAGCAGACCATGACCAGCACCACCTTCTCAAACACCCACGACAGCCAGTTCTCATCCTGGAAAACACAGAATTGGGAGTGCATATGTCATTATTACCATCATAAAAGCTATTACAGTTCATGAACACACAAATCCAGGCATAATAAAATATTGTGAATATTGTTGGCATCCTGCATACATAACAGTAGTACATAGGGCTGCACAATTTTGAAAAAACATCTAATTGCGATTATTTTTACTGATATTGCAATTGCAATATGATTTAATAATTTTTTTCATCAGTATTCTCATTTTCATTGAACATATTAAAATGATTATGGTATGATTTTTTGCGAGGATCTGTACCAAACAAAGATGTCTGTAGAATAAGATGTGTAGGCCAGGACATCTCTGCAGCACAACAATATTTAATTTAAAATGGTATCATGACACACATTTTTATTTTCCCTTTAACAAATACTGCAATCTCCTCCTCATCCTGCGATTTGAAAATGGCAGTTTCGATAAAACTTTGAGGATTTTATCAGTCAAGTTTTTAGTTTACATCAGTCTTTGGCTGCTGAAAAATACACACTCCATGGGTTAAATTCTACAAATGGGGAAAGTTTGTCTTTATATTTGAATACCATTTTCTTCATGTACTACTAGGTCAGTTTCGATAAAATCCTCTGATATCAGCTTATCGCAAATATATTAGGATCAACGCATGTTAGCCGATAGAGCTGCAACAATTAATCGATTAGTTGCCGTTATTAAATTAATCGCCAACTATTTTGATAATTGATGAATCGCTTTGAGTAATTTTTTAAGGAAAAAAAAAGTCATAATTCTCTGATTCCAGCTTCTTAAATGTGAATATTTTCTGGTTTCTTTACTCCTCTATGACAGTAAACTGAATATTCCTGGCAGGCATTACTGTGTTACCCTCACATAACTGTCTCTACAGCTCTTACATGAATATAATGAGTGTTAGTCATTAAGGAGCGAAGGGAGTGCTGGTAGCTCAAGCACTCTTTAATTCCTTATTTCTATTATGAGGCAATGAAAAATTAGGTAATTTGCTTTAGTGGAAAAAATGATTGCTGACTTAACAGTCTGTGTCAGATTCCTTCTATAAAATGGGCTAGCTGCTCCACACCTTTTGTAAAATGGTGTTAAAATAGTGTCATACTAATCATATAGTAATAAAATGTGTATCATTTTTTTCTCTACTATAAACCAGAGCTGCAACGATTAATTGATTACTTATCAACTATCAAATTAATCACCAACTATTTAGATAATTAATCGGTCTGAGTAATTGCTTAAGAAAAAAAAAGTCAAAATTCTCTGATTCCAGCTTCTTAAATGTGAATATTTTCTGGTTTCTTTACTCCTCTATGAGAGTAAACTGAATATCTTTGAGTTGTGGACAAAACAAGACATTTGAGGACGTCATCTTGGTCTTTAGGAAACACTGATTGACATTTTTTACCAGTTTCTGACATTTTATAGACCAAACAACTAACTAACGATTAATGTAGAAAATAATCAACAGATTAATCGACAATGAAAATAATCATTAGTTGTAGCTGTATTGGCCAATAAGTAAGGAATTACAGTCCAGAAATGCCAAAGATATGTTTGAGGTAATTTAAAAATTAAGTTTCTTGGTTACATACTTTGTCCACCAGAGAGCACTGATAATTATATTTTTCACGCTCACTACATATCTTAGTCACAATTCTTTAATAACCAAATTTAAGGATTTTTATTTTAACAAATGTATGTTATGCGATTAACAAAATAAAAGGTCAATGTGTGATTATCTAGCTTTATAAACTCCCAAATATCAATAATAGCCTCAAAAATCAAGTATTGGTTGGGCTATACTTAAACTCCCAACTCTGATGATGTTGCTGATATTTTTCATTTTCTACAGTATAACAAAAATCTTACATACATATTGTTGTTAATCTTAAATAAATACATCAATAAAGCTCATATTTTGTCACTTGAAAGTTGTGCAAAGTCAAATAAAGTATTGCTCTTACCGCCGGTGCACTTCCTCCAGCATGGTGCAGCTTGTTCCTCTGTGCTTCCAGGTAATGACTGAAGGGCTTCTGGATTGATGGTCCCACTTTGGGCACAGACCTGACACCGCAGTCCCGCATACATCCACACAGAACGGCAAAGAAAAGAGACACAAGAGACAGGGAGGAAGAACATTAATTAACTTACCCTTTAAAGCCCCCTTCCTTTGACATGGAGCTTTGGACCCTGAACACTGAGCTCCCCATAAGAGCCTCAAAGAAGTCTTCTCTTTCCCTGAACACTACCAAAGGTCCTCAACCAGCATCCTCGTAACAGCTGCTGGAGGCCCCATCCTACATGTGGGGCCTATCCTGGAGCCTCCACCTCCTCTGCTCAGCACTGTGAGCAGGCAGCAGAGAGGAATGAAGCAGAAACCCTTCAGCCCTCCTTTTATTCTCCACAGCTCTCTATAGGAGCCGGTGTCAGCCCCTTCAACCAGGAAGTGAGTCGACATGATGTCATCACCTTTACCACCATTGCTGCCTTCTCGGTGGGAAGATATCTAATCAGGGTGTGCTCATGTCCTTATTTGGCAATGTGGATTAGCTCACTAGGGGGCCAATCATAATGGCTACCAGTTTATCAACTCATGTCATATACATGTAGAGGTTTGGTGTTGTAGTTTTACCATTTAGTCAGCAGTTGAAAGTATCTCTACATGATGCAAAACTCATCATTACCATGAAAAGACAAATATCCTACAGGCTGTAAACACTTAAATACAGCACTGCATAAATTAAATTCTGTCTTCGACTTCAGTCGACTTGACTGAGCAAAAAAAAGGAGACAATTTACTAAACAAACAGCAAAGGGGAAGTGGGTAATTGCTGATTTCAAATAAACCTAACTAGTTTTGACTGACTCATTCTTGTTATCTCTCCCTCTTTACATGCGAGCACGCATACATAAACACACAAGCAAGAGCCAAAAAACATCCTGTATCAGCAGTGAAGCACTCATCACAGCGAGTCACAGCAAAGACCATCTGAATTTCATAGGAAAGAACCTTGAATCTCATTTTTGAATTAAAAAGAAACAGGATTCTCAGTATGACCATAGATTAGGTACAAATAAGGTCAAAGTTTCTACCTGGACAGACATGCAAGTGAACATTTATCAGCCAATAGATCAATAAAAATGAAGCAGTTCTATGGAGATGTTGGTTTCTTAACATTTAGTCTAAACTTTAATTTTACCTAATGACAATTGATGACTTATTTACTTATACAGTTTAAATTTACAGGGACAGTGCACATTAATAAACATTTCTGTAAATGTGCCTCTTGGCTAAGTTTCAACTGCAGTCCCTTGACTTACAATAAATACTAACTGATATCTTGAATAGCTAATTTTACCATCCAAAACCAACAATTAGGATATTACCTTTAATCCCTATAAATTGGCGAAACCTGAAATTAGTTTAACAGTCAGAGAAAGTTTTCTTTTATGTCTACGACTGTGTGTCCCGCCTCGCTGGGGCAAAATCTCTCAGTCAAAGCTGAACTTGGTGAGTCAGATCAACGTGTTCGGACGGGACCTCACACGCCTGACCACCAATACTTCAGAGATGGATCGCATATGTGTGTGTGTGTGGTGGGGGGGGGACCTTTATGTGGAAATGTTTATGTGCATGCACGAGCACCCACGCAGTGAAAGCATTTATTCGTACAGGATTTCCAATCAGTGGTCAAAATGCATCTGAAAAAGTTTACGAATGCATTTCCGACCACAAAAGCAGGGGAAAGACAATGACGCCACAAAATACCTGATTGTCTTTCTCAAAAAAACACGCGCGCACACGCACACAAACACAGAAAGACACTTACCCAATGAGTGACACCATTTGCTCCACTATGTGCTTGCTGAAGGTGATGATAACAAATAGTTTCTGTAGGAAAACAAGGGAGAGATTAATTGGCTTTAAACCCAAATACTTGCTGATCATATGCAGAGGTGTACAATTAATTCTAAATATTTTTTGGTTGAAGTGTTTTACAGGACATCGGAAGAAAAATTTTGGAAGAAACAACAAAGTGTCTCTAAGAAACACACATGACAAACAGATAAATTGATAGATACGACAATTTATTTTTATTTTAGCGGCACAGCTGTGGGAAATTGAGGCCACATCTGCCACTGTCCACAGACACACTAATTACAAAACCCAAACCTGGCAGTAAGCTAAAGTTTGGGCTGCGAGGGGCTTTGTGTGGTTTGCAAAGCGCCAAAGCGGGGGGGCAAAACCACAATATTCTTTCTCCGGTCCTGAAACTGATCAGCTTTAAACAGCATGACACATGGCCCCCTGGACAAAATCAGACAGGATATGACACGTGATGCCCCGAGAGCTTCAAGGTACAAGAAAGAAAAAACAAAACAAAGAGACCCCCTGCAGCCTCTTACCGTCTGCTCAATTTCCTCCTCTCATGTCTAGCTTCTCATGTCCATTCTACATCCTCCATATCCCCTGCTGCCCAACGGGCCCCTTTGTGTGAAGGGCCTCAGTGACATCACTGGCTGGTACCACCATGAGATGGATAAGTTTGTTAAGACACTCAGCGACTCACCCGCAGACAGACTCTCTCAGTATTGGCTTATATTAGTCACTGGTGTGGCAGACTCAACAATACACTCCGTAATTAACACATTTTTTTGATCTAGTGCATTTTTTAAAAATCCACTCTTGTTAAAGACTTCTTAAAAGCTTCACTCCTTTCATCTGGAGCCTGTTTATACGTGCTGGATGATTCCAAAGCTAAAAGCAGAATAAGGAATCCCCAAAGGACCAGAGCACCGTCACAAATAGTTAACCAGAAGTGCACAATTAGGAGTTTCTCACAGCCACCACCTCATGATCTAAGCTCTAAGTTTGATCTCAGTTCTCCCACCCGTTTTGAGGTTGTGGGGATGATGAATCAGTCAGTGCAAAGCCTTTTTTTTCTCTTACCAGTGGATTTTTTGACATGCCTAATTACAAGTCATACTCAAAGTAGGATTATCACGATATGAGATTTTCACTACCAAAAAAATTCATGATAACGATTAGTATTGTCAGGATACTGGAATTTCTAACTTCGATAAAATACCTTGAAATATTTTGATAATCGAAACCCTTTTTGATTCCACAGGGAAAAATTGAGGACATCAAATTTTTGATTTTTATTAAAAGATAATTAGCTGTGTGTGTGTGTGTGTCATCTCAGCTTGTGTATTGATACTGTGGAAAATGATTGTTGAAACCGTTTGAAATATTCAGTATCGATGTGTATCGATACTTTGATATTTTTTACACTAATAATGGTATTATCGCAATATCTTTATTGTGGGTTTTCTCTTTTTTTTGGAAAATGAATTACACTCAAAATACGAGTGCATGGAAGTGGAGAGAGAGTCTGTAACCATAACTGTATATATAAAATAATTTAAGAGGCGCTGGATTATTTACACAATATTATCATGTGTGTATCATTAACATGATATCAATATTTCATTTTTTAAATATCACGGTTATCGTCAATACCACTATACTGCAGTACTCCGCATTCAAAGGCAAGATGCTGCCTGCCTGTATGGTCCATGATAAAATGGAAAAACCTGGTGTAATTTGCTTGTTTCTTAATTTTTTTTTTTTTTTTTTTAAAGATAATTTTTTGGCTCTTTTGCCGTTATTCAACAGTGCAGGGGAGACAGGAAAGGGGGAAAGACATGCAGCAAAGGGCCATGGGTCAGATTCGAACCCGTGTCACTGTGTTAAGGACTCAGCTTTAGTACATGGACGCCCACTTTACCAGGTGAGCTATCGAGGCACCCGTAATTTGCTCATTTCTAACCACTTCTGATAAACTTTTTAGTTGAGCTACTGACCTGTATATGCATCTTGATGATGGCTTTCCCAATTAGTGTTGCTCCAAAGAAGGTCCAGAAGGGAACCATGAAATGACCGCAAGTTATTCCAGCCAGGTCGAAGAGAGGATTAGGGATCTAAAACACATACACATCAGACAATTTTACTGATTCACAATCTTATAAATGACCCTTGTTACAGGTGTCAGGTTACAGCTTAATTTCCTTCAGAGTATATCTGCATCAACGGTGACAGATGTTTGGTCAAATGAGGAAAGACATCTTCAATGTAACATTAATATTTGTATGTATAAAAATTTAAGGGATGTTATAAACAACCTTAAATATATAATAAATGTATATATAAATAAATTTATACTTACAGAGGCACAAGCCAAGATCCCAAAAAATCCCACTTTCTGCACCATATGCTGGACTCCCAGTTTTGCTCTTGTCACGAAATCCTGCAAACAGATATAAAAAAAAAAATTAAACACACACTACTTCTGTCAGATATGAATGGGAAAGGTTTTCTTAAAATTTGACTTTCATGACTCATGGTTTGTAAAACCTGTTCTACCACACTGCAACAATTTCTATTTAAATACACGAGTGTCTCTAAACACACATCACCCTTTTCTTTAAATAACCATGCTGTACTCCTCGCAGATGTGCGGTTTTCAACCAAACAAAAGTGTTGTCAGAAATGTTATTACAAGGAATGAGAGCCTTGTGGAGACTACTGTGTGTTTAAATACCTACTATTTCTGAGCACTGTAAGATTTTTTTTTTTTTGGTTTGGTGACTTTGGTGGCATTACAGCTGAAAACTGTGTGGTGAAAAATCTCCATCCCTCTGGGGTGAAACGTCTGTGGTTACATGGTGACGATCACAGCCGATGCAGGAGGGAAAACTGCCATATCATCAATGTCAAATTTGGAAGCAATTAAAATTTTAGTTGTTCGTGTTCATCTTCAAACCTGACTCATTTTAGCTATGTCAATTATTTTTTAGTCAATCATTGTGGTGCATATTTTTTCCACATCACAAAAAAAACACACAAAGATGCAGCATTAAGGTTTACAAGTTCCTTGCCAGTGAGGCCAAGTCATTTTAGTCCAACGAAGAATACTGACTTGAAAATACTGACTATAACAATTAGGGCTGTCAATTGATTACATATTTAAATTGTGATTAATCGCATGACTGTCCATAGTTAATCATGATTAATCGAAAATTAATTGCATATTTTTTATCTGTTCAAAATGTACCTTAAAGGGGGATTTGTCAAGTATTTAATACTCTTATCAACATGGGAGGGGACAAATGTATGCATATATTTATTATTGGAAATCAATTAACAACACAAAACAATGACAAATATTGTCCAGAAACCCTCACAGGTACTGCATTTAGCATAGAAAATATGCTCAAATCATAACATGGCAAACTGAAGCCCAACAGGCAGCAACAGCTGTCAGTGTGTCAGTGTGCTGACTTGACTATGACTTGCCCCAAACTGCAAGTGATTATCATAAAGTGGGCATGTCTGTAAAGGGGAGACTCGTGGGTACCCATTTTCATTCACATATCTGGAGGTCAAAAGTTAAGGGACCACTTTGAAAATGGACATGACAGTTTCTCCTCACCAAAATTAGTGGTGTTAAAACTAAATTGCGTTACAGCGTTATTATCGTGTTAACTTTGACAGCCTTAATAACAATATACACAACTCTAAGTGATGTACTTCTCTTTTAAGATATGTTGTGTGACATTCATTCCCATGAATCGTGTGTTCCTCAGCTCCTAATAAAAGTGACTCCTCTGTGAGACAGCTGCTTAGAAAACCATCCTATGACAAATGCACATGTGGATACATCCTGAATAAATCCCCATGATGAAAGACATGTGATGTGAGGTTTAGCCTATTCAGCTGAGAACCAGTGAAGTGAGAACAGGTCATGGAGACAATGTACACAATCCCTCTGATTTCTGTTGCTGCTGCTGACTCAGCATCTGATCTCAGCCGTCTCCAGTCATGTGAGCTCGGTTCCTGACAGAACTGTCTGTCATTCAAATTAGAGGCCGGTGAAAAGAGAGGAAGAAGGGAGGGAAGGAGGGAGGGAGGGAAGGAGAACGAAGCCCGAAGGATGATTAAAGGGGGAGCTGTGCTCAGGGTGACTCACCCACGAACAGACAGATTTACTGGAAGTGTAAGGAGGGAGGGGCTTCACTGAAGTCACGTGGCACTTTAAGACCAATCACTGGACAGTGGCTCCATGGTCAGCTGTGCATTATAAAGATGAGGCCAAACCAGATATGATCTTATCATACTTGGGTGGGTTGGTAAAGTGTAAACACCTGTGCTAATATGGAACCAAATAGAGGGATAGATACTTCAACATGCAGTGTGTGTGTTTTCAATGGAAGGCAGGGGGTTGAATCTGGGCTACCTTTCACACTAAATGTGACAAATTTGTGGGATAAAGAACATGTAACTTATTCACAGTTTTCTTGTGTTTGTGCTTTTTGGAGATTCTTAACCGATAAATGAAAAATGAGACACCATACGTTAAGGTGTCAACTTTTGCCACTTCAAATCAAATGAAAAGCACATTGGAGGTGGGTAATGCTTTTAAAATCTTTATACAAAATATTCTTTGTATTTATGTGCCCATGTATATGACCGGCTAATGACCAAGCCAGTGGTTCTCATGACGGACGTATAGGTGTGTGTGCAACTCTGACCTGAGCGCCCTCTGCCTGCTCCAGCATCTCCTCAAACTCCTCGTAGTCTTCATCCTCTGGATCAGCTCCTGACTGACGAGCCGCTCTGGCCATGAAATATGGAGGCAGCTCTCCGATGGCGGTGCCTGCCCCCTAAACCGGCACAAATTGAAAAGCTCCATGTCAGCGTTTGCTTATCTATTTCCCACATTCACCCACAGGCAACTACTCATGCCACCATGAACTATTGGATTTGGTGCACGCGACCGCTTTGTGAAAAGTAACGCATACTTCAAAACAATCTTTTTAAGCTCTATAAGCATCATAATGTTGTTAACGTTTTGGTCCTGGCATGTTGAAATGAGGGTGAATGAAGTTCCTGGCTGTCACAATGCCACCCGCTGCTGGCACTGCCAAACATTCTTGCCATTCTTCAACGTGGATGACTGTATTGTCTTTTTATTCAAACTAGGACTCACCCACATGCAGGCCTCCAGGCGGACCTTTGACATGATGGAGAAGAGGGAGATGCTTCCCTCCAGTCCTCCACCTTGGGGACAGACAATCTGGTCCGGGTACGGAGGCTCTGGGAAGTCTGTGGAGCCGCACTCGTATGCTGCCAGGGTTACTGATGCTATGTGAGGACCCTGAGAGAGGTGAGACAGATGGAGAGGATGAGCTGCTTTAATTAGACTGGAAACCACTGGCACATATACTGGCACATTGATTTTGTCCAATGTGTGTCATGAAACACTTGCCCATGTGGCTACGTTGTAAATGTGGTAGATACTGTAGCTTGAGGTAGCTGAGCAATGGGATACACAATACACACTCAATCTGCAGTGGCCACGTGTAGAGCTGCAACAATTAATCGATTAGTTGTCAACTATTAAATTAATCGCCAACTAGTTTGATAATCGATTAATTGGTTTGAGTTATTTTTTAAGAAACAAAAATCTAAATTCTCTGATTCCAGCTTCTTAATTGTGAATATTTTCTGGTTTCTTTACTCCTCTATGAAAGTAAACTGAATATCTTTGAGTTGTGGACAAAACAAGACATATGAGAACGTCATCTTGGGCTTTGGGAAACACTGATCGACATTTTATAGCCCAAACAACTAATCGATTAATTGTGAAAATAGTTGTCAGATTAATCAATAATGAAAATCATCATTAGTTGCAGCCCTAGTCAAGTCATAGGTTAAAGGATATTTTAGACTGTGTTATATATTATAATTATGATTAATAGACTAGTCTTCTCAACAGCAGCAGGCATTTTAAATGGATAAAGGTTTAAATATTGCCAGCACCATAATGTCATCATTTCCTTACACTCGATTGCCAGTTTATTAGGAACACCTAGCATTTATTACAGGGCAGTTGTATTAGATTGGGTTACTTTTACTCAAGTTCTGTACTGAAGTACAAATTTGAGATACTTGACCTTTACTTTACTGCCACTGTCTACTCCTACTCCACTACATCTCAGAGGAAAATATCGTACTTCTTACTCCACTACATAAATCTGACAGTTTTAGTTACTTTACAAATTAAGATTTTTGCACAGAAAAACATATGAAGAGGTTATACAACATGTTTTGTTATAAATTGAACTACCCAACAGTTTATACAAGTACAGCTATAACGAATAGTTGATTGACTGAAAATGTATTTATTAATCATTAATGTAATTTTTCAGGCAAATATGACAAGTGTTATGGTTCAAACTTCACAAATGTGAAGATTTGCTGCTTTTCCTTTTAATTATTTAAATCTATTATAAATCATTGAGTGTTTTTCATTTAGATGTTTCTGTATTTAATACTTTGAGTACATTTTTCTGATTATACTTACATACTTTTCCATAAGTAACATTTTTTACTTTTACTTGTAACAGCGTATTTCCACAGTGTAGTTTTATTACTTTTACTTTAGTAAAGGATCTGAATGCTTCCTCTATCACTGCTTTTAGCCAAGTGTACTTCATAAATTGGCAACTGAGTGTATATACTGTAACTATTTAATCTGCTGTTGCATTATTAAACGCAGCTCGTGTGCTAACAGACTCATCTGCCCACATAGGTACAGACACACACCGACAGTAGCTGAGTCACAGTCTCTCTGACAGGTCATCATTTATCATTGTGAAGAAGACGTCTGGTTAGAAGCAGCCACCTGGCCTCAATAACAGTTGACCCACCTGTAACCACAACACAGCTACTCCATTATGCCTCTCCAAGGTGATACAGGCAACACTGACAGTAGATGGACAGCACACAGTAATTAATCTGTGATGACTGCAACTGCTCCCCCATAGTACCCCTCCACCTCACCCCCCCACCGAGTATGAGCACACAGGAGGCTTCTTTAGTTTACATAACAGTCTGTTTCAGACCAAACAGAACTCCATTCAACGGCATTTCTTCATGACACGACAAGTCGGTGTTTACAAGAAAAAACTGAGTCAAACTCTGAAAACAAGTTCTGATACACATCAGACAGGGGATACGTTAACCCTGAAGTGAACTTCTTTGTTCAAAGTCAGAAAAGCACATTTGCATACTGGGCAGATAGACCACTTCTTTGTCCAGTATCTATTTCAGCAAGTGGATTTCATCAAGGACCCATCACATGAAGAAAGAAACACAAATCACGTTTATTCAAGAACAAGAAAACTTGACCCTTGAGGCAGCAAAGTTCATAACAACCCCGCAGGCTATTAGGGAGGTGACTCAGCTGATAATTAAAATGGATTATCCCCCTTAGCAGCATGAATGAGTTCAGGAAATTTCACGGCAATCTGCTTTGACATTTTGACCTCTGGATGGCGGGAAGTTCTTGGGTGTGGTTCCTGTGTGTCACCAAAAATGTAACGATTTAATCCTCTAGGCTTCATGAACAACCACAGCACATTTTGCGGAAATCCAACAAAATTATTTTGAAAAACACCTTGTGTTGGTTGAGAGTCATTTTGACCTGATGGTGGCATGCAGTTATCAAAATTAGTAATCATCCTCTGGGCACCTCATTGATGAGGTGGGTGTACTACAAGGTAGATGGGTAGTAGGATACTGAGTAGGAAGTGGGTATACTCTCCTATATATTCCAATTTGTGGCTGATAGGTGGGTATACTGTAAACTACTGATAAAAAGAGGTGGGTTTACTCCGTATACCTGCGTATACCCTCCACTCCACCACTGTCTGGGCATCATACACACAGGACATTAATAGTCCAGAGATCTTGTTCTAAACCAAAGAGATGAATGGACAAAGTGGTGGATAAACATCATCCTTAGCTTCCATCATTACAGTGGGAAATCTGAAAGATGCTTGGTGATCTGATCAAATAGACAAATCTACAAGCAAAAGCAACAATGTATGAGCATGTCTTTTCTCTTATATTTCAACCAAAATAGTATGACTAGAATCCAGCACTTAGATGCACGGCAATGACCTCCAAAACATCTTAATGATTCATAAGATCACACTGGTGGTGAGTGAATCCCCTTTTCCCATGAGCATGATGATCTCATCCTCTCTGTGGGGCTATGTATTAATGCTTCAGGCTTGAGGTAAATTCACATTTAACACTGCAGGTGGGACATGTGGTTTTTCCCTTCAATACTAACACCGGGGGTTTCCTGTCAAAGGCTAACATCAACACTGAGTAGGCAGCAGTGATAGGAGCTGTTGCACTGTGAACATGAACTAGGCTTTAGTGAATATGGATACAGGAAATAGTCTCCTTATGAGCAGAGGGCTTACATCATGTGGCTAAGAATGTAAAGAAGGCTTTCTGAGAAAAGGGATGCTTCTGATCAGGATATGCAGTGAGAGTCACACAAAGGGGACATCGGCAGCTTGACAGACTGTGCCACTCCATGTATCTACTTTTGTATGGACAACACCACCATTCTTAACATTTCCTGAACACCCCCACCCTGAATTAAAAGCAACCTGATGGCTCTTCTAAATGAGAAACATGCCTTTATGACATGTGATAGGGAGGGTTTTAAAGTGGATCTAAAATGGAAGCTAGAGGAAATGCTATATAATGGTAAATTAAGTTACATTTATACAGCACCTTTCAAATCTTCTCACCACTTAAAGCGGTTTACACTACATGTCAACATTCATCCATTCACACACAAATTCATACACTGATGGCAGAGGCTACCATACAACGTGTCTACTTGCCCATCAGGATCTAATCTAAATGCTCACTCACACACCGATGGCAGACCCTTCGGGAGCAATTTAGGGTTAAGTATCTTGCCCAAGGGTGTGGCAGTAGCTCAGTCCGTGGGGACTTGGCTTGGGAACCGGAGGGTCGTAGGTTCAAGTCCCCGCACAGACCAAGTACAGACTGTGATCTGGTAGCTGGAGAGGTGTCAGTTCCCCTCGGACCCCGAAACTGCTCCCTTGGTGCTATATAGTAACTGCCCACTGCTCCTAATACTAGGATTTGGTTAAAGATAGAGACTACATGTCACTGTGTGCTTTGCTTTGTTCAATAAAATCTGATTTACATTTTCAAGGACACTTCGACATGTGGACTGGAGGAGCCAGGGATCGAACAACCGACCTTCCGATTAGTGGACGACCCGGCACTACCTCCTGAGCTACAGTCTAGAGGGGAATAAGATAAAGGATGCCTGGATTGGCGTAAGAGAGATCGCTAGCTTTGGGCAGAAGGCAGGAGTTGTAAAAGCGAGGGAAAAGACAAGTGAGCTGAACTCATTTTTTAACAGGTTTGACTCCGAGTCCTCAACATATCCAAAAGCATTGCCCAACACAACTACAACTCCTCGTACATGCTGTTGGAACAAATAGGTTATATATTTGGTCAACTAATGATGTAAAGTTAATGGTTATTCAAAGCACCACATTAAACACCACCACAAAGAGAACAAGGGCCAAAATTACTACACAGTGTTTTTAACAGACTCAGTAGGTTCAGCAGGTCTTTTGTTCCAGCAGCGGTCAGATTTTTTTAATGAACACTTATCGATGTGGTTTTTAGATGTAGCATCTTTCAGTTGTTAATCATGTCTCAAATGGATTAAAACATTTTAGCCACGTGAACCACAAGAACCCTCCCACTTCCAATGGAAAACATGAGACATAGTAAGATTTTCCTGAATTTCAAAAGAATGGGTTTACCCAAGTGTCCAAACAAGACTTTCCTGCTGTAACATGAGGGTAGGAAGACTGATCTCTATCTTATCGCATAGAAGAAACAAATAGCTCGCTATTGCGCTAGCCTGTTTCTGAGTGGCTTGCTAAAGCTTCAAAGAATATGTACATAAATCTGAGAACACAAATTCACTTTGTAAACCAAATTTCTATCCAATCTTTCTGGCTGGTAACAGTCTATGAACAGAGAAGGTAAAGGAGCTGAAAACAACGCTTAAAAGACAACAGTCTCTGTTTATCAAACTGACGAAGAAGGCCAACGCAGCAACAGAGGCTTCGTTTAGAGGCGCACATCCTAACAAAACACAAAAAGCCCTTTGCCTATGGTGGGATTGTAACAAAGGCGATGACTGCGGTGGCTGAAACAGTATTAAAGGACCATAAAAGTGAGACAGAAATGATGTCTGCTATTGGTGATGTACAACTTGGTGCTATGAGTAGCTCTCTGCCATTTTCATTTTGTCAAATTAGCTCAGAGAAAAAAAGGTTGGAGACCCCTGGTTTAGACACACTGTTTCTGAGGACAATTTTCACAATTTCCAATTGTGCAATATCAGGATGAGTAACACAAGATAGACTTTATGAGATGAGCCTCAAGTAGGGCCACCCGAGGCTTATAGAACACAAAGGGAAGTTGTTTTAAAAAATGGCTGTTAAATTAGCCTCCACTGGAAAAGTAAAAGGTGGTAATTGTAAAAAAAATAAATGAGAAAAGCTGTTGTAACAGATATCAGGTTGTTCCATACGGGGGAGATGACGGTGCCTACTCATAGAAAGAAACCTCCCTCACACAGAGTGGAGAGACGATGAGGTCACACCTTCTCAGTATTATGATACACAGAGAACAAGTATCCAAACAAGTACATACACACACTACTATTGCATTATAGTTGGACACAGTATATAAAGTAAGTGAAGACTTCTAAACAGTGAAACAATTCAAACAAACACATGGTGAGCTGTAAAGCATTAATGGAAGGAGGGCAAATAGTCTCTGAAAACAGGAAGGTCACAGTTCCAGCTTTCTTTTCCCATTATTTCATTATGATGGAAACAGCTGACTCAGCTGGCCCACATCTGCACAAGTTCTACAGAACAGAAGCCACATCATCAGCTTGAAGCAGACTGTGTTGCACTTTGGTTTTATTTTGCCATGTTCTCCTTTTTTTTACCACAACCAAGACAAATGACACACATTTTGGTGACTCAGTCATACAGTCATTCTGTGACTGCATGTCAAGGAAAAAGTACACTAAACTTTTGGTTAGCCTTAGACTGACGGGTGACACAATGGAACGAGTTTGAAGAAGTAAAGGACAATGAATATGGAGTGTGGTGCCACCCTCTGGTAACTACAGGTATAGACACACGTGGGCTTTTATGTCATCTATAAAGGTATATCTAGAAGAAAATAGTGTGTGGTGAATTAAATCTGAAAAAAACAAACAAACTGTATAGTATAGATACACACAGGACATCCTGACTCACTCATGCGGAGTACGGCCGACCAGATAATGATACAAGTTACTCTTTACAGCTATTATCACTTTGCATTCTTTTGACAGTTGAGATATGGGACGCATATGGGTCGGCTGAGTCAGTTTCCCCAGAAATATGTAAATGTAGTGATGATACCATCATGACAAAAACATTAGGATGATTAGATAAGAATGTGGTGTACGTGGAAATTTACGTGCATTTGTCAGTGATAAAGTAATTCAGTTGCACACCTGCACACACAATAGACATTTCACACTACTTTTTTTTTTTACAATTACATGCTGCTCATTCAAATTAAATTTAATCAACATATGCTCCAGTTGATTTAAACTTTATTTAGAGCCAGCACAGTAGTTTAAATTAAATTTATAAAGATGTGTTAGTTTTTCTTTTTCCTCACTTGAGTCTTTTGCAATGTTGCTCATTTTAAAATGGAATATTTCTTCACAGCCACAGCTGCCCTCAGAGTGATGTGGCTTTGTCCTTTTTTAATGTTTTGTCATGCACCCTATTGGGACCGCAGCACTTTCTTAATGCAGTGCAACGTGATACTTTTTTCTTATCTTTTTCATATAGTGTTTGCGAGTGTCTCTGTATTCAGTACTAACCCAGTTCAAGAACTAGTGTTTATACTTTTGCCAAACCATAACAAAGTGTTATCTTACCAGATAGAGGAGAAAAGTGTGCAGGCCAGTCCCAAGGCCTACTGAGGACAGGATCCCAAGGCCTACCCAGTAGGCACACCATAGGAACCTCTTCTCCAGGTAGCTAACATACTTCAGTGAAGAAAGTAAAATAAAACAGGTTAGAAGGCGGAGGACACAGGAATGTTCAATGAATTATGTCTGATTAAAAAAGTCAATTCTTAGTTACAGTTAATTAGAGTTTCAGTCTTGTCTGTTAGATGTTACTCATATTTAATGTTTTACAGAAGAATTCTTTCTCCGTTGGAGTCATGGTATGATTATGGCCAAAAGAGCAACTTTTTTAAAGTAATATCAGCTGTTTTTTAGAGGGAAAGATTTTAGTAACATTTCTAAAATCTCAATTTGCGTATATTTTGTAATCTCATCGTACCATGGGTCCCTCAAGGGTCCCCCAAGGGTCCTTGAGGGAGTTCCAGGGGGTAACCAGAAAAATGGGGAATAGTTTATGCACTATTTAACTCACTATAGAAGTGGGCCCAACGTGAGTAAGAGCCATAAGGGTGACTGTTATGAGCATAGGTTTCACTTCCTCAACTGTAGTTGGCAACTATAGAATTCTGGTCTTAATCATATCTAACAACCAAAATCTTTTCAGATGGAGGTTCCTGAAGTGAAATCTTATCAAATGGGAATCTGTGACCTAATGGGTACCAATTTAGGGATCTTTGACAAGAAAAAGGTTGAAAACCACTGCTCTAAATTACCTGTGGTAGGTTATATATTAGTTCATAATTATAAATGTGAGCAATCTAGGAATATGTTATATTGAAGCTTGGCGATGCTTTAACCAAACTGTTTCGGACCACTGCACAGAGGAATCTGTAAACATAACTTTCAGCCAACTGACTGTATGATCAAGGGTTACTTGACAACAGTGCACACGTCATTATCTCCCTACACTCTTCTAGGAATGTTTTTAGGTGGATAAAGAGTGACTTATCATTAACCTTTAAACAGGCTGGTGATGGAGCAATGGTGTTGATTATTAACGTCACTAAAAAAACAAATCAGTCAAGCCTTACTTGTTGGTGTGCTCCCTCAGTGGAGTAGGCGAAGGAGAACAGGGAACATAACACCAAAAATAAGAACACTGTGCCTCGTCGCTGCCAAAGCCTGAACAGGAAGGAAAGAAAACAAAAATGTCAATAAGGAAACAAGTTCCAAACAGACAAACAGACAAACTGAAAAACGGTGACTGGAAGGGCTGACCCGAATGCTTCGACCTTTGCCATGGTAATCGACCTCCAAATCCCTATTCGAATGTTTTGTTTTTTACATTTTAAAAAAAAATTTATAAAGTATAATAATAACGTATAAATCCCCAAATAGCCCATGAATTAATGAATGATCCAACATTATTCATATTCCACATTAATTATTAGTTATTCTCAGACGGATGTCACGGTTTGTTGTGTGTAAAGGTGCGTGTGTGTACAGTAGTGCGGCAGTGGCACTGAAATGGAGCTTCGAATACCTTCAACTATTTGTCACCGAAACTTCGAAGCCCAAAAAAATGGTATTCGGGACAGCCCTAGCCCTTGAACAATGCTGTCACACCAAACAAAATATGACAAAAGCTCACAAGCACAAACCCTCCAGGCAAAAATAGTGCGTCAACAAAGGCAAACTAGAAAAACCTGTTTAACATCTTACTTAAACGTCCACTCCTTTAGCTTGATAAGGGTCTCCAGTAGGAAATAATGTAGTGTGGTGACAGGCCTCCTCCATACCACCAGCGACAGGCGATCCTCCTTATCTTTCTGTCGCCTCTCTCTTACTGAAGAGTCTGGAGCACAAACAGAATTGCAATCACCCACACATACTGTAATAATACTAGTATATACATCAGCTATTGCTTCCTGTTGACCTGGTAATGCTAAATACATGAAACACCACAAGCAGGGTCTAAAATTATTTTTTTTTTCTCACGTGCCACTGTGGCAGTTCACTCAACATTTCTACTAGCCACACAATTTTTTTGTCTGCCACTTCTGAAATCTATGTAGAACCCTTTTTAAACACTAGGGCTGTGTATTGGCAAGAATCTGACGATACGATACGTATCATGATACAGGGCTAATGATTGAATATATTGCGATACTGTAAACAAGGCAATATATTGCGATTTTTTTTAATCTAATTTTAGGAAAACTGTCATAGTATAAAGAACACACCGCCATATGCATCATCTGAGTAATTTATTATTTTTTTTTAACTTTTATGCAATCAGAATAGTAGGATCTGCATTTGCATTTATTACAGAGGACGCATATCTTTGCAAATAAAATGAAGAATTGACTTGAGTTAATCTTTGCATATAAACTATTAATTACAAATCGATTTGCAATGTATTGCAATACTCAATATTTTAGATATTTTCTACCACTCCTAGTAAACACTGAGTCAGTGGTAACAGACAGTAGAAATATGGATCATGTAAACTTAATCCCTGACTATTTTGTAATTTAGGAATTGCTTTTAAAAAAATATTTCTTAATATAAGGAAAACCTGTCTGCTGTGGTGGCAAGGTGACCTGAAATGTTTACCTGCCACAGCCAACATTTACCTTGTATTTGGCAGGTGGCAGGTGCTAATTTCATTCCCTGACCACAAGTCTTTCTGGTTCTTGTTCTACTGTAGGCCACGTTGTTTGCACCTTTACCTCAAAAGTACCATAAAACTAATCAGGGATTTGTATCACTACTTATCTGTGTCATCAGAGATAACACAAGTTTTCAGGGACACTTCAAAGATGAGAGTTAACTTCTCTACTTGTACATTTTAAAGGTTTTACCAACCTGTCGACTGGCCATTGTGTCTGTCTTTGGCTCCTGCACGTTTCTGTGGCTGTTCACAGCTTGCTCCATTGGCTGCCATGTCAATCAAGGTTTCAGCAGGTCAGGGCAGTCTAGGGAGGAAAAGAAGGTGACAAGTTTGGTGTCTCTCTTTCAACAGTGTCCTCTCTCTGCTGTAGTTTCGCTTCCTACTGACTAAGACAGAGAATATGACAGGGACAGTCATGAAACCCTTATCAGCGACTCTTAATCAGATATCAGACTGTCATTGCGAAGACTTCAACACGCCTATTGACATGCTAATTACAAAGAGAAAAGACCATACAAGGGATTATACTAAAGTGAACATATTACCAACTGCCTCACCATAATAATGTGAATGTTTAAGTGAGATAACGTCGTGTTGTAGGTCAATCTGTAACAAGATATGAAGCCAAATGCGTGCACATCATCATCATCCTCCACATGCTAACCGGTTAGCCAACAACGGTTGCTAACGGATAAGCTACAGACGTTAGGCAGTTTCTACATCAATGTAAAGGTGTTTTAAAACCAATAAGAAGTCGCCTTACTTGTGGGGAGATGTGTACAAATGTCCCTCGTCGTTGTGCTGTTATAGTAATATAAAAACATACGCTAAATAGAGGAGAAACACAGCGATGTTTGTTAAACATCAAGTGACAGCCGTTACCTCTTTCCTGTCCTGTCCTGTTGCCCCGGAAACACAAACGTTTAGACGGTGTCAAAGTAAAAGCGGTGCTGCGGTTAAACCGTGAATAATTTTCTTCACGTACATTTTTTTATTAATCTAGTATAGTGGAATAATCAATTGTATAAACGAGAAAGCGAGAGGCAGCATAATTATTGCGTTTTCTACACAATAGAAGACACAATTAATGAAGGAGATGCTTTTATTGTGAAATCGGGAGTGGTGACGTGTTTCCGCATGTTGGGTTTTATGGTCCAATGGGAGGTTGCCAGATTTCCCAACAAAGTGAGACAATTGCAACACTCCTCAAAGGGTTCATTTTAACCTTGAGCCATGCAGCAATGTTTGTGTAAAAACAAATGAAGATGGCATTGGGCCTAAGTCAATTCCTAAAAGTGTTGTTCAGTGTCTGCCTGCCCATCAGAGGTCAGGACAGTCTAACTGTGAATAATCTCTCTTTTTGAGCCCTTAAAGGACACCTTACCTCAAACAAAGTCTGCAATGCTGTAGACTGCATATAGACCATTATTATATTCAGACAGTGAGGAACAAACCCCCGTATTTATTGAGCTACAAGACATTTAAGCCTTGCACTTTCCTAGCCAAAGATATATCTGTGTACACTGAGGAAAACACACACACAAGACCATTTCTTTGTTTTATTACAACATTGAATGAAGCCTGAGTACGCAATTTTGAACAATTGCAGCCATTTCGTGTGTCTTCTACCAACAATAAAGAACAAAATATATATGTAAACACACATGTATCTCATAAAATATAATCTTCACATTACTTTAGTATTTTTCAATCAGACTTCAATCTGAACATGAAAAACTAAAATGGATGAGAGCTCTTCATTCAGTGTTACTAAAAATTACTATTCCAAAACACATTTTTTTTACATACAAACATGTCAGTGTTAGCTGGATTTATCAAACTAAGAGTCAAATATTGACCAAGAAAAAATGCTTTGTGTCACCATTTTATCAACACGCACCCATTATGTCAACATGCCCCACAACAAATGTGTCAGTTGTAGTACAAAACAATGATAATTTAAACAGAAGTGAGCATGAGGATAAAAAAAAAAATAATACAACAAAGTGCCATGGTTGCCCTACTTCTGCTGCATCTAACAGGCTTTTATTCAGATCACCAACACTGGAAGCTCATCAACCAAATCAAAGTCCCTCATTGGCTGAAGAAGACATTACAGCTTATAAGGTCTCGGGCAAGGTTACTAATAGGAACCATAGGCACTGGTTTAGCAGATGGCTTGATCTATTCCTGGATAGTAACCTAAGCAGGTTGTGATATGGTAGTCCTTCCTGTTGGTGTGTCTAGTTTCACTCATCATAGTGAAGTGAAGACAGGAACTTATCCACATCCAAGTCACTGGGAAAGCACTCTACAAGTTTCTTCCTTTCCTGCAGATTTAAATCAAAAGTTAGAATTACACAACAATAATATGTGGTATGCATAAACACTTCATTACCATCTAAATGAAAAGCAGTGATACCAATAGGCTGTTCATCTGGTGAAATCACCTCAATTTCTGTTCAACAAGAGAAAATCGTGTGGCGCTGTGTAGATGTGATGCTCATTACACACCAAAACACAAGTGTTGGATGGATGAGAAATAGAGAAACAACTCAGGTATTCTTAGTTTTTTTTATGAATGGGGCAAAATAACAGAAAGATTGGCCTGATGGTGGCACCAGAGTTAAGGCCACATTGTCACCTTAATCCATCCACTCTGTAAACTGCTTATCCTGTTCAGGGCTACTGAGGACACCCTTGACCGACTAGTCTATTACAGGACTAACACATGTAGACACACATTCACACCATCAGGTCATAGAGTTTCCAATGCACCAAACCTGCATGTCTTTAAAAAGGGTTTTTACTGTGGTCATTTTAGGATATCTCACAGACTCAGCTTGTCAGGCTCAGTTCTAATTTGTAAGACTAAACTCAAGTTTCTTCAGGTTTATGCTGTTTTGTCAGGCTTGGCCTATTATCATTAGAATGCTTAAAGGTAGGGTTGGTAGTGCTGTTCAAATAAATTGTTATATTTGTTGAAATTCTCATTTCATCCCGACAGCAATCAATAAATGAAATGCTAGGCAAAAAAAGGAGAAAATAATCTGGTATCTGTGGCTGTCGCAGGACTGTAATAAACCCGTCCAATCATTTCACTGCCTGTCTGTCTACCTAACTGCCTGCACGCACTCATTGTACGTCACCGGAGTCTTCCACAAGCTGCTAGCTAGACAGCTACGTTCATTATATGTTCATGTTCATCATGATAATTTAGGGGAGTGACATTGGAGGGAGGCCTGAAGGGACGGACTGTCAGTGTAGCAGACTTTTTTAGCTAGATTCAACGACATTTGGAGATAGTACTGCTTGCTACTTTCATTGGAAACGAGTCAACAACACTGGGCTCGTTTTTTCGGTGGAATCATTTAAAAAATCTCATGCACTCTTGCTAGTTTCTTAGCATTACCGAACCTACCTTTAAGAGAGCCAGAGCTAGAGCATATTGGTAGTTGTCTTGTAGGGTTGTGGGAATTGTAAACACTGTCTGCTTTTTTTGAAATTATAGCAAAACCAGCAAGACATCTAAGTAGAGCTGAAACAATTAGTCAATTCATTGATCGACAGAAAATTAATCGATTGATTGTTTTCAAAGATTGAAAGTAATTTTTCAATCCAAAAGATCAAACATTCCCTTGTTGCAGCTTTTCACATGTGAAGAGTTGCAGCTTTCCTTCGTCATATTTGATAGAAATATCTTTGGTGTTTAGACAAAATAGGAAATTTAAAGATATCAACTTAGGCTTTACAAAATTGTAACATTTTCCACTATTTCCTGACAATTTATAGACCACATGATTAATCAAAAACACAATACTCGTTTCTTTACAGCCCTACATCCAACTACATCTGAAAACAGACTACTGCTGAAGCAGAACTTATCTATCACAGAAAACAATAATAGTCCAGTAAAATTGTAACTTGACCTCAAACAAATTGCAACAAGACCTATTATACTTGCATCGTACTCCTAAAGGTTTCCTCTTTGACATAAGAAAAGGGTTAATGAATAATCCAAAGGGAAAAATCCTGAAATCTGGGGAAATTCAAAATGGCCGCCATCTGCCCTATAATAATAATAATAATAATTAATTGATATTTGAAAGGGTTACAATCAGAGATGGCCAATATTTCTGTATTTGAAATACAATTAATTTGGAGCATTTTGTAATTAATATTTGACAGAGAAGTTTACCCAAATTTTTAAGGTAAAATGCCTGGACTTCATTATAATAATAATAATAATAATAATAATAATAATAATAACAATAATATATTTTAAACATGACAAATCCTTGTGTTGTACTCACCCGGTCTGTCTTTTTGCTGGGAGATTGTTTTGCCTCTTTCTTTGCACGCGGGCTGGCTGTGGGAGAAGACTGTTTGCGTTTCTTAGAGTTCTTTGAGCTTGTGGCCGAATGTTCTCCTACTTCTTCCTGACGCAAACTGTCCTTCAGTGGAGTGCCTGTCCTGGCGATGGCAGCACGTGAAAGAATCATGAGTGTGTGAGCAGCCATGTTAATACTGTTTTCGCTTCCAGCCTCACTGGCTGGGCTGCAGCCGGGGACATCTGGGGTATTGGGAGGTATTAGACGCTTGGGAGTCCCCTCTCCATCTTTACCTTTCTTGTGACGCGAAGGAGTCCTAGGACGGTCAACGGACTCCTCCTGGTTACGGCCAGTCCCAGGGGTCCGGGGAAGACTGTGGTCTGAACTGCCCGCTCCAGGCCTCTTGACTGGGGTGGGAGGAGAGTTGAGCCCCTGGATGTCCTGCAGCATCTCAGCTGCCTGCTTGGCCAGAGAGCTGGTCTTCGAGGGTGCTTTTGTAGCCTTGGACTGAGGAGTAGATGCAGGCTGGGTGGCAGCTGGAGGGCTAAAGTCTCTTAAAGCTGAGGATGAAGGTGTTGACTCTTGCAAGCTTCCCTTCATTTCATTCTCCTTGTTCGCTGTCACATTGGGCATCTCCTGAGTGGGAGTCCTCTTTTCTGTACGCCCCTCACGTGACTTGCCAGGAGCTTTTTCTGCAGGTTCTTTCCTGCTGCTCTCCTCTTTCTCCTTTCTACTTCCTGATTTCAGTGCAGACTCAGAGGACAAAGACCTAGAAGTACGAAAATCCTTAGCTTTTGCTCCATCACCATCACCATCCTTATCATGATTGTGTTTCCTGTCAATAGATTTTGATCTCCTTCCCGATTCAGACTTTTTCAAAGTCTCAGGCTGTGAGGCATCAACCCTGCTGGTACTTGCACGGTGAGACTCTTGATTATTGGTGCTATGATCTTGTTTATGAGAGCTCTTTTTAAGAAGATTTTTCTGGTGCTGTTGTGGAGGCGTGGACTTCTCTGCCTCCTTCATGAAGCCACCTCCAGTCTGGGGATCTGCTGAGCATCTGACAGTCTCTATCCTCCTCTTGGGCTTGTTGGCACCCAAGATAGTAGGTGTTTTTCGAATCACCGACTGTGTGTCATCTTTCTCAGTCTGCTGGACAGTTTGTGATGTATTTGGAGCTGGAGGTTTGGTGGTTCTTGTTGTTTTAGCAGTTTGTGGTTGAACTTCTGCATTACGGTCAAAACATAAAATTCTCTTATGTCTAGGACCCATCGCTGTATCCTGCTGGCCTGTGTTTCCAGGTTGAACCAATTTACCAACCAGGTGTTGCTCAGTGCCTGAAATTCAGAGAAATAAGGTCAGAGAAGTAAACCAGGGACATTAAAACAATAAGCAGAGGAACACTGAGGACATCCTTTGGTAACATAAAGGAAAAGGATATCAACCATTATATACCACCAGCTAGCACTGCTCCAAATTAACTTGTAACTTACCAGCAGGTGACCGTTTGGTTGCCATTGTGGGAGACTTGGGCTCTGCCTGCTGTACCGGTACTGGGTTTGATATGGCAACAAGCTGTAAATATAACAATGATACGTTTTATTGTTCTGGACATTGCTAAACATCTACAACCCCCATGATGCAGCAATGTTCATTTCATTATAACACACACTACACAATTATAAAGTCTTGGATAGATTGAAAAACATACTGACAATTGTTGGAGCCTTACCAGTGGTAGGACTATTAATGCAATGTTTGCCATGAAGAAAAAGACAATGGGCTCTTTAAAATGTTAAGTGTTTATTACTTTAGAAGGATAAATATGTTTAGTAAATTGTGTGTAATCTGACAATTAGGGTATAACATGTCTTGTGTACAAGTTGACATTTTGGCCGGAGCACTTATGGGTCAGCAGGCAACATTTAGATTTATTCTTTTGGAAACCAAATTTCATAAATGCTGTCACTGTTTGGACATCTTGTTTACTATAGTGACAATTTAAGGAGCAATATGTAGTACTGACAGCTAGCGTTTTAAAATGAGTACTGCAGTCTAAATTTAAAACATTGGAGCCGTGGCCCGTTCGCTCCTTCGGTGTGACTGATAGCAGTTAGCATGTGTTAGTATCACGGCGTTAGCCTCTAGCCAGCAGCAGTAACGTTAGTCAGAATCACTTAAGCGTCTGTGTGTCTCAAATACTTGCCACCTTGATAACCCAGCGGCACACGGACCACAGAGAGATGTGCCGAGGCTTTTCAGGTTGGGTAGAATGCAGAAGGCTGTGTTTGCGTGCCAATTTATTTCAAATGTGTCAACGGGGTGTTGAAATGGGCAGTGGACGGGATCACACCGGCCAAAACAAAAACAGACGTTCGGGACTGCATTGGAAATCTCAAAGGAGAACATACGGGCTGTAGCATTGTTGTCAGAGAAGCCAGTATTTCAATTTAGCATTTTTCCTTAATCTCTGATGACATACAATGGTCATTTTATGATTTATTAAAGTAAATATATTACATATTGGTCCTTTAAATATGAGATGTTGTCCAAAATAGCAGAATTATGCTTTGGGTAGCATGTGGTTTGTAAATCTCATGGAAATATGCCAATTAGATCTCAAGATACCTCGCCATGGACCAAAGTGTTAAATGTTAGTGTCAAAGAGAAATTTCCTCCAAGGGGCAGAATGGTAGATGATCACCAGAATGATCAGGAATTATCTTTTTATTCCGGTGAAAATGGTAAGAAAAGAGATTCCCTTTGACTACCACCTTACTGCAGATAAAGTTACCTGATTGGACACCATATGGACCTTCCCCAGAGTATTCGGCCCCATAACAGAAACAGGGAGCATCACAGGCTTAACAACAGGTGATGGTAAGATGAGTGTTGGCCCTGCATGAAAAAAAGAAAGATTTTTTAAAATAATACCAACACTAATAAAGATAATAGTAATGGGCTTGACAGTCGGTAGGCAATGAACAACAAAGAAAAACAAAACACGCCATATCCTCTGCTCCAGGTCCAACACACAATAGATGACGGAAATCCCATCAACACTGTGCTGCATGTTAGCTCAGGGAAGGAAGGAAGTCCAAAACCACAAACAAGAGTCAAAATGACCCATAGTGTTTCCTGAATTATTTGTCAGAGTGACCTCAAAAGTTGTAATATTCTGTGTTATTTTGCAGTGCAACCTATGTGTTAATGTGGACGAGCACAAAACTGTGCATTGCTTCATAGGAACAGAACTCATCATCACATGTTCACAAACGGGGAAGAAGCAACATTGTCGATTATTTTTCAAGCCCAAAGTCCCTCAAGGGGAAAGTGTCCCCTTCACAGTAAGTTAAGAAATTCAAACAAAAATGCCAAAGTTAACATCAAAAGCTGAAACTACAACACTCAAAGCCAGCTTGTGATACTGGAGATTAACGTTTTTTCTATTGAGATGACCCACTGTTTTCTCTTACCGGTGGAGTAGCCTCGAGAGCGAGTTGGTGTGGTCACCCCAAACTGGTTGGTGGGCAAAGATTGTCCCTTTGAGACACCAGGAGACAGTAGCAATTGTCTGGTTTGAGCATCTTTATTCGGGGATTCAGTCACAAGGATATAGCTGGCAGTGGCTCCTTGGAGGGCCGCGTTAGTGGTGTCCAGGGGTAGTTGAATTATGTAGTTTTGCTGTGCCTGTGATGTCCCTGTTAATGGGGATGTGACTACTGCCCCAGCCTTACAGCGGAGAGGACTAGCATGTGCCTCAGAGCTTTGTAAGCCACTAACTGCCTGTGCTGCCTCATCCAAGTTGGCCTTTGGTGTGCCAGGGACTCCAGAGGGCTTAGCTGGAGAGGAAAGATAGATGGTGGGTATCTTCTCTCCAGAAATGCAAGAAATTGACGGATTCAAAGCCGTGTTACTGGAAGAATTCTCATCCTGGTTATCGCTGATGATGATCTCCAAAGAAACTATATCACTGTTATCAGCTGCGGCCTTGCTTGGGGTGGTGTGGTTGACGGTCGGAGGATCGGGTGCTGCAACAACTGACGCACAAGAGGAGGAGGATGCGGGTGAGGCAGGTGAGGATGAGGCAGGTGTAGCTGTAAGCGTTGCAGAGGTAGAAGCAGATGTGGGTGAGCCAGGTGCTGCTGTGGACTCTGGTGAAGGTGTGGCAGGTACAGTTATAACTGTGGCACTGCTAGAAGGAGATGTGCAAGAGGCAGATACAGATGTTACTAAGAGAGTCGACCCCGGTAGAGCATCTCTTTCACTGCTTGAAAGTGACATATGAGGTAGGTCAGCAGTCGGCGTTGGAGTGTTGTTTAGTTCAACTTGTAAAGGAAACAAAAAAGCAGAGGGAGCAGGTTGCACTTCAGATCCTTGTGCTTGTTTATGTTCCTGTTTTCTGTCAACATTAGATGTCAGCACAGCAAATGCAGCAGAGGGAAGAATGGTTGATTCACTGGGGTCAGCTGTGATGGAGGGGCTGTCCCTTGTGGCCATACAGTCAAAAGGAGGGGGAGGCGTATTCAACGGTTCATCAATGTCCATCGGCGTTACAAAAACACAGTTATTTTCTTTTCTGTTTGAGAGCACTGCAGCAGATGAGACGCCTTGGTGATCCCCATGACTCACTAACAATTTGGCTGAACTGTTTTCAATTCTGGATGCTCTGCCGCCGGGGTTAAGAGCTGTTTTCTTTAACAAGATGGGAGCAGTAGACTTTCTGGTTTTACGCTCTTGTCCACCTCTCATCTTCACTGTTGTATCCGAAGCGTTAGCATCGGTGTGTGTAGTGCCTGAAAAATAAAATGAAATATTTGGTGATTAATCTGAAAAATTATACCTGTGTGTCTGATTTAAGGATGCCATTATGTCAGCACACATACACACACACCTCACATGGAAAGTTGTTTAAACTGGAAAATTAATTGATTTTTGACACATTTTACGCGCTTCCAACTTTGAATTCAAGAAACCTGCCTTGACCTGTGTGAAGCAGACAATAATCAACGGTGACACCTGTGTTTTCTTCTTCTGAGAGCCTACTACTGTATTAGATTGTAAGCATACCTGGATCATCACTCTGAAGGGGTCCGACTGTAGATGAAGGTCCAGCAGCGTCGCTCTCTTCTGGACTACTGCTAATATCTCCATCCGCTGGTTCACCATCAGTTAATCTGGTTTTATCTGCAAATACACATTATAAAAAGTCTGTTTTACAATGGCTTTCCATTGTGCTTTATTACACAATCAAAAAGAAGTGATTCAGTACTAAGTACTCTAAGTAAGTACTCTGCACAACAAACAAAATAAAAGCAAAGTAGGTCATAGTTACTGTAATCGAAGAGCTCAAAGAGGGCGTGAAAAGCTGGGTCGGACTCAGTCTGCTCCAAAATGTCATGGATGGCATCGTCACTCATGTGGATTTCCCCCTGTATCAGAGGACATATGTCAGGAAATAATGTAATGACACAAAGGAAAATAAGCACAGCTTGATGGAGTGATCACTAGAAATGTTTATGAGGAACATTTTTGAGGAGAAATAAAAAGAAATTATACCATTATGATATTAGTATTTATAGTTTTTCAGCACCTGTAATCCCAGGATTTCATCTATAGACTGGTCTGCCTCCACTGTACTTGAAGGGGCCTTAGGTGCTTGGGGCATTGGTTCACTGATATTTGAGATGAAACAGAGCAGAAATTAGTACAGCCATGTTATAAAATGCTCGCAGTCATGTCACAACTTTGATTGTCACTAACAAAATCATCTATCACAACAACTTAATACATACGCAGTGAGGCAATGCAGAGTTCTAACTCAACACTTACTTGGCGAGGATTTTGTTGATGTTTTCAGCTAGCTTCTCTTGTAGCGATCTGTCCCCCAATATCTTGTCACGTGCATTTTGTATCACAAGCTGCTGTGGAGATTAGCATGTGTTGTGAAGTCACAAAATATATGAAACATGAATCTAAAAAAGAAGAATTCATTCAAGAGAGAGCATGCTATTTCTGATTCCATGATGTTCTACTATCACTTAATTGGTCAAGAGCTCAAAAACTAAAACACATTTATTTCAGGTGTCCTAAAAAGGTGACAATCTGCTGGTAATTTAGCACTAATTTGCTGCACAAGATGGACCAAGATCATTGCATGAGTGAAAACGCTTCTTGTTTGTTCAAAATGTCTCGGTCTTATGGAAACCTAACACCCTACATACAGATCTACTTACGGGAAAGTTCTCATCTACGCCTTCTTCAGGTTGGGGTTCTGCATTGGGGGTATTGACAGTCATTGCACATCTGCCAGGGATACTGGACCCAATCTGAGCACCACCTCTCTTCCTGGGGGTGTCCCTGAGGGCAGCAGAAAAGATTATAGAGATGGCTGCCAAGTGCTAACATGCACGAGGCACAGACAAAACACGCAATCTCATACAACAACCGCATTGTTGATGCACCTTTGACCAATTTTTGAAACTTGAAAACACCACAAACTAAGGCCTCAACCTGACGAGCCAATCAACATTTCTCACAGTGGACATTTTGACTGTCATAACAGGAAAATCACAGGTGTAACTAATAACATTTATGATGACTCCTGTCCATTTAGGTGAACCAGGTCCGTAGTCCTTTTATTCGCATTTCTGGCTCACCTGAATTGAACAGAGCTATCATTAAATGTTATAAACAACACCTGTGCTTTCCCTGCAATCACATGTCAAAATGTCGGCTGTGATTGAGGTCTAAACCAAAGCCCTGTATCTGGCACACCTAAACAGAATCAAACCACAGCCACACTTGTCATAGTAGGAAAAGCACAGGTGTGACTCATAACATCAACGATGGCTTCGTGCCAGTCATGTGTCCCAGTAAGTAATGACAGTGTCACAGTGAGCCAGCATGCACAACAAAAATACCCTGAAACTGAAGCAGCTAAATGGAATTTGGCAGCCATTCATTTAATTATTTACACCTTTGCTTTATTGTCATATGTCAAAATGTCTTCCATGAAAAAGGCACAGGTCTAGAAGGACAACAGAGTCCGTCTTCAACGCTCTCTCGTTAATGGGTTGTTAACATTAACTGCAATGCAGCAATAAATCATCCTTAAAATAAATAAAATAAATAAATATCCTTACCATTTCCGTCGTGCAGGAGACATTGGGCCTGGATTTAGCCGAGGTTCTGAAACAATTATCTGTATAGGTGAACCCCCTGTAAAGGACATATTATGTCACATGTCATATAAAGGCAACGGCCTGCAAGCATGCCAAAATGCAAAGAGCTAATTGAGCTTTGCTAAATCTTTCAAGAGCCCTACACAAAATGAAGAAACCTATTGGGCTTCAACAAGCCGTCATCGAAAATAAAGGAATAATTTTGTTCAAAGAAAATAGCTCTAACATGTTTGTTTCAACTTATCTACTGTATTAAATCAGCGCAGAGAAATGACCACCTTGGCTGAGAATGTAAAATAAAAGTGAATATTTGTTTTTAGATTTTTTAAATTCAATTCAATAAGACGTGTGAAAACAAAACACCTCAACCTTCTAAATTGTCACTTCCTCAAGTACCCTGTACATAAAAAATAAAATATAGAGAGTACTGAATGTTTTGTGATACTTACTGGGTGTATTTAGTAATCGGCTGACATCATGAATCTGCTGCTGGGTGCCGCTGCCGGTAGCTGGGCGAGCGTGCGTGGCAGTGTAGCTCACGGGAGTGGAGTGGCCGAGCATGTTGTGGGAGATGTGTGATGGGCTGATGAGCGAGCTCGTTTCAGAAACTGATGAGCAGACGACGCCACCAGCTGAAGCCACGGCCAAGACCCGCTGTCTAGCCATGTTTGCCATTCCAATGCGTGAACGTGCTGCAATGAACAGAGGCCAGTAAATAAAAGGCCTACGTACAAACCCTGAGCAAACACAGAAGCCAGACAACCTAATTCATACAGTATTTATCTTAAATCATAGTTTGACTACCGTGTTAAGAGTGGGTGATGCTGATAATTTGCACACTCAATGTATTAACCACAGTGTTTTCCACATTTTGCGAATTTAGTCGTGTTGGTTTGATTTACCGTTTATAAACCACCGTAATCACAATAAGCACCTGATTAGGGAAGCCATTTTCAGGCAGTCAGATTTTCCCAATATGTACAGCTGCATATGCTGTAAATGCATCATCCTAAAATAATCTACAATTACACTTTCAACTGCATTCCCCACATACATTTGAAAGGTAGAAATCCATTCATTATCTGTAACCGCTTATCCTATTCAGGGTTGCAGGGAGGGCTGGAGCCGATCCCAGCTGACATTGGGCGAAGGCAAGGTACACCCTGGACAGGTTGCCAGACTATCACAGGGCTGACTCATAGAGACGCTCACATTTACACCTACGGGCAATTTAGAGTCAACAATTAACCTAACCTGCATGTCTTTGGAGCGTGGGAGGAAGCCAGAGAACATGCAAACTCTACATAAGGGCCCCAAACCAGGTTTGAACCTGCAACCCTCTTTAAGTGAGGCGGCAGTGCTAACCACAGAAATCTTGAAGGCTCAAAGTACTTGGGTGGGTGTTGATAAAAAATGATGGGAAACACTGCTATATAATCTGTATACATATGGTATAATATGGCAGTAACATACCTTTTGTCTGCAAGGATTTTAGTGAACAATAAAATATAACATCAAATTGAAAAAAACTAATACAACTTACTTCTTTGATATGCTGATATAGCGGGGGAATTCTGCAATGACCTAAGTAAAACATATAGAAGAATAACAGAACAATATCAGTGATGAAGATCCAACTTAATGTCAGCTTTGAATAGAAAACACTGAGATTTGAGGCCCTGTTCAGACCTGGTATTAACATGAGTGATCAGATCACAAGTGGACAGCACTAAGTACAGGTGTGAATATGTAGGATATTATTTCATGTAATATTACGTCACAATGTCTGCTGTATTAGCCATGTGTTTACTACGTGTTTATTTGCTTTAATGTTCAAAAAACTGTTTATTTTTCTCATACCAGCTGTTCTGCAGCCACCTCTTTAAACCCTCTGTCTGAAACGCTCTGTTTGAGATGAAAAATGAGAAGATCCTTCTGTTTTTTTCCTCTTGACTTTACTAGTTTGCTTGTTTTCCTCACTTTCGTTTCTCTTCACGTTTCTCTCCTCTCGATTCAACATGCTGAATCTGCCAAAAAGCCCCTGACACGGGCAGACTAGAACCGACGGTGCGGGACACATCACAAAAACTAGGGCGACAGACGTTCACAGACGGCCCCAAACTGTCCGACGGCCGACTTTCGGCTTGGTGCGTCAGGCCCTTAACTCCCCTTAGCCACGTGTTTACTTCGTGTTTATTTGCATATAAAACGGGGAAGTGAGATCGAATGACAAGTGGTCACTGGAGACGTATGTTGAGACGCATTCTACTGCCAGGGGTGAACAAACATACTTAAAGCTGTCCACTTGTGATCAGATCACTCATGACGCATGTTAATATCAGGTCTGAACAGGGCCTGAGATTGTGGTCAGTTTCAAAATAGTTGCAGTGATTTAGATGCTGAAACTTGAAGCTCATTACTTGATCTGGTTGAGAGTAAAATCCAGCTTTTTCCACAGGGAAGTCATCATGGCAGGTACCTCATGACAAGACTCTGTTGACAAAACAACACAAGCATGACACATGAATAAGAATATATAACAAATAAGACAAGATATTCCTTTATTAGTCCCGCAGTGGGGAAATGTGCAGTGTACAGCAGCAAAGGGGATAGTGCAAAAAGTGCACAAGATGCATCAGCTAACACAGTAAAAAAGAGCTAAACAAAGTGTAACAAAATATGAACCATTTAAATAGAAGGAAGTATAAAAATAGGAGCAGTATATGCAGTATTGACAATAAACAGACTATTAACAAAATTGCACAAGTGGAAAATGATATTGCACAGTGAGAATGAAATGAAATTCCACTTGAAAATATCAGGTTATTGTCAGTTGTTGGTGTGTAAGTGGTCTACTGGGAGCAGTGCTAGTTGTGGAGTCTGACAGCTGCAGGAAATGGTACATTTTGTAATGGGATTATGGTTAACAATGTCAGATGAGCTCACCTTTTGTTTTGGCAGCCACATACTCATTTAAGATGGTTGTCAGGCCTTTCCCAAAGATAGACTGTGTGAGGGAAAAAAACAATAAATCACAGATGTACCATTATGGGCTTGACATACACTTAAGTGACAAAAACGTAGCTAACACTTACAAAAACACAAGCAGGAATAGTCCCATCTTCAGTGGTGTGTTCTGCATACTCCTTCAGATTTGGGCACTCATGGATGAAAGCTATGGTTGTGGAGGACAGTCCCTCTTGTTGGAGGTAACCTGAGGGAAGGACATTTAACCAGTACATCCAGTATAAGAGGAGCACAGCAAAGCTCAAACGGATAGTTTAAATAATACACCACGGCTACGTTCGAAATCGCATACATTTTCTTTTTACTCCTAGTACGTACTGCAGCTGCCCTTACAAAGTACATACTGTTGCATGCAGTATATGCATACAATTGGGACATACTACTTCTTATAACATTGCACCTTGAAACTTGAGGACCTACAGAGGATTGTGGGTCAGAATAGCCAGAAAAGTATGCTGGCTTGACGTTTGATTCTCCTGAAATGGAAACAACGCACTCCTCCATCCTTTTCTCACTGGGTCAAAGAGGTTATGTATTTCTTAAAACTAGAAAAAATTAAATACACGCTGAAAGGTTCCTCTCAAACCTTTGTTAAGATATGGAGGCCCTTTTATTTAATTTATTTATTCTCTTTTTCTAAGTTATTTTCCTAATTATTTTTCCCCCTGTCATTTGTTTATTGTATATCTTTCCTTCATGCACCTAAATGTATTCTGTAACCTGTGATCCTATGGATGGATGGATGGATGGATGGATGGATAGGGAATAGGGATAGGGAAGGGGATTTGGACTTAACTTTGTAATCAGATCTGATGAATGATATCTATTTTGTTTGACTTATACATGTTTTTTATCTGTGATTTTTGTGGGATAAAATCTTTGAAAATCAATAAAACATATTTTACTTAATATTAATACACTGAATGTGATACATTTGTCTGTGCAATATATCCTTGACACAAAATACACCTCAAATGCAACTTTGTTTACATTTTATTTATTACATCTACCCTACCTATTTTACAAATGCAATTACCTCTGTTTACATTACATATATTTTTATATTTTATACTTCTAGTGTAACACTTCTGTTTATATTTATTTATTACATCTACTTTACCTATTTTATTTACTTTATAACTATGTGTGTTTTACCTGTTATATGTTTTATCTGCCTTGTCTTGTCAAGTTTTTAAAGCACTGACCAGAAGTGGCAACTGTGAATCACGTTGTATTTAATACAATGACAATAAAGCTTTCTATTCTATTCTATTCTATATTTACAAAAAAAAAGTATGCTGGCTTGCATACTATGCTAAAAGAGACCGGGTGTAGTAGTAGGACGTCCTACTGCATTTGACATACTATGTTATTGGGACATACTAAATCTTTTTCTGGCATACTAAATGGTAAGGTAGTGTGGGTATTGGAACGCACAGTGCGTACTAAAGGAGCAATGTTATGCATACTAAATGTAACACTACACAGCTGCACTACAAGTATACAAGAAAAAGTATGCGATTTGGAACGCTGACTGTTAAGCTAGTTAACGTCTGTACGCTTTGAGCCGTTGACGTTGATTAGCAGTTGACGTTGATTAGCCGTTGGCTAACGCTAACGTTCAGCTACAAGCTTTGCTTCGTCCGTTGTAACACCGGACCAGACTAGACTTACCCAAAACAAGCCGAGCGACGTCGGACGGTAGCAACATAGCGGCTGCCTTTTTACTTGATATATAAAGAGTGATTAGTTAGCTATAGGTAGCTACATATTCAGGAAAAAAGTCTCTCAGAAATCCGTTGTAAAAGCGTCAAAGTCAAATTTTGATTTTGTTATTGTGGAAGGCGACGTCCTGTCTGTCTGGGACAGTTGTCGCTTTCTCAAAAGGCGGGGAAATCAAGCGCGTCACCCGGAAGTGTATCAAAATAAATATGCCCATTGGAATGCTGGGAGTTGTAGTCCAATCCGAAACGTTAAAACTCCACTGCTCACTACAGGCTCATTTATACATATATATGAGTGTAATATATGGAGCATTACTTCTGCATGGGCTTTATGGCGTTTTTAATATTTCACCTGACAACATAAGAAGTTTGTTTTAACGTTGGTACTAAAATTACAGAACACACTCGGTTGTTTCCGGTTGTATCCATGAACAGGAAGTGACGTGGGTTCTTCACTGCTGATGCAGGGGCGGGAATTTCCTGCGTGGGTGTGCGTGCGTGTGTGCGTGTGGCAAAAATGGCAAAGTTGTAACAGCAGCAGGCTATACGGGGCTATCATCACAACATAGCACCTCAGCTACCTTTCGTGCCTGCATGTGTGACAGCTCTGTATCTACAGTCAGTGCAGCCAATAAGAGGTCAGTGAGCAGACTTGAGAGTGTTTGAATGGATGTTTGCATATCAAATTCAAAGCTAGTCAGGCAATGTTGTGCTGCTAAAGTAGTTTTATCTACAAGGCCTAAGCTAAATATATAGTAATTTGCTGTATTTAGGTTAAGTGGTAGGTAGTTTCATGTCAGTAGTTTGTCAGGAGTGCTTTGGAGAAGAGAGCTATGTTATTGTAGTGTATGTATAATATGGCTGAATAACAAACACCCTGTCTTGTCAACATCCTGCCCTTGACAGGTAGTCCACTCTACATTGATGAATGCTGATCCATCATCCACAGTAAAAGCACAATGAGTCTGGCTCTTCATGATCTGCTGGTCTGCTGCAGGGGGCTGGAGAATGACAAGGCTACAGAGAGGAAGGTAATCACACCTGCATATAAACTGCATTTAAAGGGGACCTATTATGCTTATTTTCAGGTACATACTTGTATTTTGGGTTTCTACTTAGAACACGTTTACATGCTTTAATGTTTAGAAAAACGGTTTATTTTTCTCATACCGGCTGTGCTGCAGCACCTCTTTTCACCCTCTGTCTGAAACGCTCTGTTTGAGACTTTGGGCTTTTTAACATAGCAGACCTTTTACATGCACAAAAAACTATATAACACAAAACATAAAAGAAAAGAAAAAAAAGCATAATAAGTCCTCTTTAAACAGTGGAATGGGATATATTGCACCAAGCCTTTGTCAGCCTCACTGTAGCCTGAAGTATAAATCCTACACTTTGTGTCCTGTCTTCCTGCCTCCAGAAAGAAGCTGAACGCTTCAGACGCCTCCTTCGTAGTCCAGACGTTGTGCAGGAGTTGGATCGTACCTCCAGAACTAAAGATAAAGGCTCCAAGCAGCTCACATGGGATGCTGTTTTCAGGTAATCTGAATTTGCCTTTTTTTGTACATGTGCAACAACATGCATATAAAGTTATCTAGTATATAATACCAGTCAGGTATTGCTTCTGTGTGATTGTATGCACACTTATAAAACTTAACTTAATTTTTTTGTAGTTGTCTGCCAAGATCTGTTTAGTTTCACTTTTGTTTCTTTGCATCACTCACAAACGTATACCAGCTGACTTCCAGGAAACTGTTCTCATTCCATGTTGTGTAAGATACCTGTACACTGTGCTTATGCAAGAGTTTGGGTTTTATTAGGATCAGTTATCTGTCAGAGGCTTTGATAAATATGCACTTTCTATTCTGTTCATGTCAGATTTCTGCAGCGTTATGTCCAGAAGGAGACAGAAAGCATGCAATCAAGTAAATCCGTCTCGGCAACTATGCTGGCCTCACGGAAGAAGAAGATGGCTGAAATGTGCAGCTTAATCAAATACTTCATTCGCTATGCAAACAAACGTAAGGACACTGTCTTTACGAGATCAAGTAGTAGGTTACAATGCAATACAATTTAGGTGAAAGGATTGTCATATTACATAAAGGGATGTTTTGTTCTTCAATACTATCTTTCGCAGGCGGGCCTCGTCTAAAGTGCAGCGAGATGCTGAAACATGTGACGGACATCCTGCAGAATTCATACAGCTGTTCAGCCTATGGAGAAGATTATAGCAGCCTCCTAGTGAAGGACATCCTCTCTGTCCGCAAGTACTGGTGTGACATCCCTCCACAGCAGTGGCACAGTCAGTGGGATATATTTTTATTTCATTGACACTAATCTTATTTGTTGTTTTGCAGTACACAGTGTTATTACTGTTGTCTGATATTGTAATACCAACTTGCCTAATCAGTTTACTGAATCCCCTTTGTTTATATTTGTGATCCTCAGGTCTTTTGGACTTGTACTGCGACTTGTTCAACACTTCATCCAAGTCCATCAACCGTGTTTTGGTGAGCAGAGTGATCCACACGGTGGTGCAGGGCTGCTGCATGCAGACCGACGGATTCAACAACGCTCTGTTCAGCTTCTTCTCCAAAGCACTGCTAAATGCAAGGTGAAGATTTTACCAACATTTTAAATTGACTGCATCTGATAAATCTGCCCAACACTGTTTTGGAGCTATCTTGAAAATCCATCCTAGATGCACTTATTGTTTTCTTTTTCAAAATCCTGTGTTCCTGTCAGGCAAGAGAAACATTTGTCTGTGTTGGAGCACCTCGTCTCGGCTCTCAACATCTTCTTGAGATCCGCGGCCATGAACTGTCGGATGAGGGTGTGTCAGCTGGGAGAGGAGCTCCTGCCTTCTGTACTATACGTCTGGGCAGACACGAGGCCCAGCGCGGCTCTCAAAGAGGAGATTGTTGAGTTCTTTAACCTGCAGATTTGTGTCCACCACCCCAAAGGAGTGAAGACACAGGATACAGGTAGAGTGATCTTTCCTTTTTCTTTTGTTTCTAGTGTTGGTGACACCTTTGGTTGTCCTTGTATGGTAGACAGGGTTTATTGTGGGTTGTGTATAGTTCCACTGATTTGACTGTTCCAAGTAATGAAAGAAGAAATTTGACTGACTTAATCTTTAAAGTTAAAGTTTAAAGCTTAAAAAAATTACTTGAACTGATTAATCAATTATCAAAACAGTTATATTATTATTACTATTACTATTATTACTTTTACTATTATTACTATTAAATGAATCTCCATCTAATCAAGTAATCGTAGCTCTAGTCGTCAATATGTAAACTCATGATTTCAAGATAATGAACTAAAACATTTTAAACCACAGGTATGACCTTAAACAAACAACCATCAACTAGTTGTCATATTTCAGGTGCTCATGCTGAGGACTGGACCAGGTGGCGGAGTCTGTTGTACAACCTGTATGACGCCTTAATCAGAGAAATTAGCGATTTAGGCAGCAGAGGGAAGTACGTCACCGGGACGCGACACATAGCTGTCAAAGACAATCTCATTGAGCTCACAGCTGACATCTGTCATCAGGTAATACACAGATCAAGTATGCATACAGAAATCATGCAATTATATCGCCAATTTAGCTAATATTAAATGCTGTACATCTGTCTTGACAAGATTATTTCCTTTCGTCTTGTGTTTCCTGCTTGCAGCTGTTCAGTGATGACAATGACACCCATATCTTGGAGATGACCCAGTCCTCCCTCAGAGCCACCCACATGGGCAGTCCCACCCACGGAGCAGCCAGCAAGCGACGGCGCATCGAACTGGGCTGGGAGGTCCTCCGGGACCATCTGCAGCCTCAGCACAGTGACTTTGATGTCATACCATGGTATGAAAATCACAATGAATACACTGCTGAGTGTGGATTATTAGTAGCCTGTTGTTTCTCTGATTGAACCCGCTCTAGATCAAGGATCATGTAAAGATATTAACTCCTTCTTTTCTCCTCTCAGGCTGCAGATCGCTGCCGTGCTCACCTCTAAGTACCCGTCCATGGTGCCCGGCCAGGAGCTGGTCCCGCTGCTGTCAGTGTTGTACCAGCTCCTGGCAGAGCAGCGGAGAGGAGAGAGGGGGCCGTACGTGCTGCGCTGTCTGAGGGAGGTGGCCCGGTGCCAGGCCCGCTACCCGGAGAGGGCCCAGGTCCACAGGACCGAGCTGGCCCGGCTGTGGGGTCGGGTATGGGCCCTGGTGCTGCGAGGGGTCAGCTCACCCCAGACAGAAGCCCTCAGCCTGGACCTGCTGAGCTCTATTGTCCACGGTGGACTCATCAATATGGACAGAGAGTTCTGGAAGCTCTTCTCTGGATCGGCATGTAAACCGTCTCAGTGAGTCCTCGCCATTTCTCAATGTGTAACGTTAAATTTGTCTTTGTGTTTGCATTTAGTACCCCCTTGTTTCCTCTCTATCCACAGAAGTGCTGCTCTTTGTCTAGCCCAGGCCCTGCTGAAGTGTCCGGCTCCTAAAAGTATCGTCTCAAGCTCAGGCTTGGACCATATGGGGGTCACAGAGGGATCTGCATCACCTAACCTGAAGGAGACCCTCATAGCCTGGCTGCTGATGAGCGATCAGAGCGAAGAGATGGAGGACAGCTCCAGACCTCACCCCATCATTTGCAGGTTGGCACTATGTCTGCAACCGCACCACTAGATACCACCAGATCCTACACACTGTTCCTTTAAGGATGTAAATTGTAATATCTCGAGACAGAAAATATATGCTCCAAGCATGAATTACACTTTTCGTTTTTTAAACTTTTCTGAAGATAAAAGTCTGTGAATTTATACTTCATTGTGATCTTGTGTGCAGAGACTTTCCTCACAATCTAATAGCGAACATCCTGGTCTCCCTGACCTTGAAAGATACCAGAACTGGCCTGAAGTGTCTGCTGGGTACTGAAGGAGTAGAAAGGTGAGTGTACAGAGTACCAAAATCACTGACATGATGATCAATCTACCCACTTGCACTCCCTTTTTTGCACAAACCATTTGTCATTTTCCATTTAAGAATATAAATAATTCATCTTTCAATTGATTTTTTTTCTAAAGTGCCTTTTTTCAAGAACAAACTTCATCCAATGCCAAAGACGACCTGGAAGAGATCGAGAGGCTTTACTTGCAGTTCAGCTTCAACACGCTGCTCTCGCCGATGCGAGACACTGGCGAGTCAGTGACAACGGCTTCAACTGATGGCCAATTCGCTGCTGTCCCCTGCCTCAGAAACAAGCTGGAGCAGTCGCTGCTTTGTGTGGCCGACAACCTGCTCAACTGCTACTCTCCTGATGTGAGTGGTTAGAGGAGTTATCGCTTGTGTGTTTATGTGTCTGTGTAGTCGTCACAGTGACAAACTTATTCTGATTCTCCCCGCCGCAGTCTCAGTCCACCCCTCCAGAGTGTCTGGTGCGCTGCTTCAGTCTGCTGACTGGTGTCCTAACAGGTTACGTGGCCACTGGGTTTGTGACTGAGGAGGACGCCTGCCGCTCACAGCTCTTCACTAAAGCCAAGGTATCATTCAGATGCATCGCTGTAGATTAATCATTTCAGCCTATTAAATATTAAAAACATTACAGTGAACCGTAGAAGAATTTAAGGTTGTTGGTGTGTTTGTGTCACCAGGCCCTGGCCCAGGACTTCAGCGGTTTTGTTTCTAGTGTGAAAGTGAAGATGACAGAGGAAGGAACCATGAGCACACTGAGATCCGTCATGAAGCTCTGCACTCAGTCAGCCAGCAGAAAAAACAAGGTGACAAAAGCCTCCATCATGACGGTGTTTCATATAGCATTTAGTTTAATCTAATCAATTTATGGACAATCCAGCAATTAAGTCTAAACCAGTGGGCTACCTCTGGGTCGGAAAAGTGAAGCCAATGCTGAAGTGCCTTAAACTTGCATTCTTTCTAGTAGCCAGCAGGGGGCGACTCCTCTGGTTGCAAAAATAAGTCTGATTGTATAGAGGTCTATGAGAAAATGAGCCTACTTCTCTTGATTTATTACCTCAGTAAACATTGTAAACATGAGTTTATGGTCTCAATCGCTAGTTTCAAGTCTTCTTCAATACAGCATGATGTTCATTTAGTACATTATGGTCCCATTTAGAGTCAATTAGACCATATAGATGGCGTAGGCCAAAATGCCGAACTTGAGGTTTCAAATCGGTGGTCCACAAACCATTGGGTGACTACGTCTACTCCTTATATACAGTCTATGGTCTGAACCAGCCACCAGGCCAACCATTCTCTGCACACATTCAAAATGAAGTCTGGCGTCAAAGAGCCCTTTTTTTGGAGTACATTTTTTGTCCTTTCTTCTGCAGGATAAAGTTTGTCGTCTCTCCTCCAATCTGTTCATTATGATTCTGCCGGCCAGCCTCCTCAGTGAACTGGCTGAGATCTGCAAACTGTTGGTAAGTGACCCATATATATTTAATATATATATATGTGTATATATACAGTATATATATATTATATATATATATAATATATATATATAAATATATATATATATATATATATATATAATAGTATATAAATATATATATATATATATATATATTATTATTATTATATATATATTATATATATATATTATATAATGAAATCTTTATTTCAAGAACAGAGCGCTGACACGTCTTTGTCTCCTCCTCCCCAGTTAAGCAGTGTTTCTAAGCGAGTCAGTGTTGTGAATGAAGACGATCATATGGACGACGACTTGGACGTGACCAGAAATCAACAAGGGGACGACATTGACCTGTTTGACGAGGGCGAAGAGTCCACCAGCAGCAGCACCAACGGGAACCACAGACAGAAGGGAGACAACAGTGACGCTTCCTGTGGGCCAGGTAAGAAGATCACTTGCCAGTGTGTTTGATTGATGTTGTGCTAATACATATAAAGAAAAGACATGTCCGCTTACACATAGCAGAGGACATGGAAGAAAAAAAAAAAATCTGATAAAATAATGTTTCCTCCATCAGGTGCAAAAAGTCTGTTAGCAGACGACCATCTGGCCCAGCAGGACCTGGCTCTCCTGGCAGTCTTGGAGTTCCTGTGTGAGTGCGGCTCCATGCAGCCCGTCCACGGTCTGCTCTTCAAACCTCAGGAGGTGCGTCGCCGGCTGCTGCTGCTGGTGGAGCAGATGGACGTCAGCAAAGCCCTGCACCTCAACATGGTGGGTAGCAGCTGCTGCTGTGGAGCGTCATGGTTGCAGCAGCAATGATGAACATTAATGTCTGGTTCTCTTCCAGTATCTCGTCCTGTTGAAGAAGCTTCCAGCTGAGGACTCGCTGTCTCCGGAGGAATTTGACTCACTGCTTCGTCTTCTAGCGTAGGGAAATCTCTCTGTGACACAAAATGCATAATGCATCCGTTTCTGTCTTAAGAAAATAACATCTAATAATGTGTTCTGCTGTGTTTTGTAGGGACCTGTGTTCTCTGTACCGTCAGGACCAAGAGATCTGTGCCGCTGCACTGCTGGGTTTGTTACCTTCCATCATGAGCCTCGGAAAAACCCATCACATGCCGGAGGAGATGAAACACGTCCAGGGATCTCTGCTGAAAGTGGTGTCTGGATTCTGGTTAGCAGCAATTTTTTTGCAACACGAACAGATGCAGGGTTGGTCTGAGAGAGATTACGTCCTAAAATGAAGCCTCAGTCTGTGGCAAGGAGCCTTCATGTCTTTGTAGGAGGAGGATTAAGTGTAAAATGTGTCTCCTCCGGTTGTAGCAGGAAAGAATAAGGGTTATTTTTAATTAAATTTTGAAGGGATGGCTACAGTATTAGACTTGGAAACATGACTCACGGTTTTCTGTGAATGTCAATCCACTGCCAGTCATAATCTGTCTGCAAGGGTTCCCGCAGAGCCTTAAACATATATCTAAAAATAAGATGATTGGAATTAAAATTCTTAAATCAATCTTTCAAAAGTCTTAAAAATGCTAAGACATGGGAAGTAGGATTTTATGAATCATTTTTTCTGACATTGTAATTTAAAATGTGACACAGTGACAAAACACCAATCATACAAGTCAAATGAGAAAGTAGGAGACTTATTCCCAGACTTTTTTTGCCCACATGTTTGCATGCAGTTCCGACAAGACAGCCTATATCAGCAAGTTCAATTTTGGTTATTATAAAGTTGGTCTTGAATTGAATTCCAAGTGGCAGTAAAAAAAGTCTTAAATCTATGAACTGTGTATATTGATTCAGTTTATGATACTAACTCAATCACTCTGTTGTGTTTCAGCATCCTGAGCCAAACGGGGAAATGCATGGCAGCGGTACGAGCCGCTTTAGTGAGATGTCTGGTTGCTTTGCTGGAGGTGAGCTCTCACTGAGGTTTAGGGAATAGTATCTGCACAACCATGAATTTGATATGTGATTCAAAATTAATGACATAAGCCAGACAGTCATAGTTCATTAAAGGGGAACACATCATGAAAAACTCACTTTTTCAGTGCTTGTGCACATACATTTGGGTATCCTGAGTTCCTACCAACCCACAAACTGTGAAATAAGACAATCCAGTCAGTATAATCATTAGAATATATCACCCACAGCTTAAGAACTACCTTTATGGTCCAATACTCATACTACTATACTATTTAGTATGCACAAAAAGGTTTAGTATGTCCCAATACATAGTATGCCAAATGCAGTATGCCAAAAATACCAGGATGTCCTACTGCATCCGGTCGCATTTTACAGTATGCAAGCCAGCATGCTTTTCTGGTTATTCTGACCTACAATCCTCTGTGCAGAGGATATATGAGCAAGAAGGTCAAAGTTCAAGGCACAGTGTTATGACGAAGTAGTATGTCCCAATTGTGTGCATACTGCGTGCAACAGTACGTACTTTGTGAGGGCATCTCCAGTACGTACTAAAAGTAAAAAGAAAAAGTACCTACCTTTGCAAAGGTGCATAATGTTTTATGTGCCACAATTATTTTAGAACAACACTTTTGATTGATCACCAAACACTGAGAAAACTATTCTGTTTAACCTTTTTATATATCCGTTAAATATCAATATATTGATTCTGTCAACACCTCCTGTCGTGTTTTTGACATGTCTCCCCTCTGACAGGCCGACCCGTGTTGTAAGTGGGCAGTGTTAAGTATCAAAGAGGAAGATCGCCCCGTGTCTGTCATCCTCCCGTCTCACCTCGCAGACGCCCACCACCAAGTCCGCATGCTGGTAGCCATGTCAGTGGAGAGGTACGTTGATAATGTATCAGGATACATTTTATAGAAAGCTGTACATTACACAAAAGATGGCACTTTAAATCTCTACATGATGATCTGATTGTCACCGTTATTCTTCTGCGTCTCCAGGTTGTTTCTGGAGATGAGTCCAGAGCATCCAGATAAGAGGAAGATGCTGCCGCTTAAACACCAGCAGGCGGCTTTTGAGACGGTTTACCTGAACGCTCAGGAAGGGATGAAGCTCCCTGTAAGTTCATAGTTTATTATGCATGTGTTTTCTGCCTCTGTTTGAGTTTCCTAATGTATCTTGTATCTATGTGTGATCATACACAGAGGAGCAGCTCTTCAGAGGACCAGCAGGACGAGTCGTTTAACCGCAAGGCCACGCTGTTGAAGAGTTTGTCTGTTGTGATGTGTTGTAGCCCCGTCTGTGAAAAACAGTCTCTGTTTGCCCTCTTCCAGTCCTACAAGGAGAATAATATAGAGGAGCAGCTCATCAAAAAGGTAACGATTTCAGGGCCCTGTACTGAATGCAGCTTTTTAAATAGAATTAATACAAGATTTTTGTATCGTCCTACAGCATCGTCCAAATTTCTTTACAAGTTGCATCACTAATCTGATACCTGAGTGACCGTTTGTATTTCGGTTTGAGCTTATTTTTATGCATCACTGTATAAACCTAAAAGCTAATCAAAAGGTTGCCCTTTTCCCTATAAGACAACGAATGAAGATGAACCGTTTTTGTCTTTCTTTTTGTCACAGATGTTGTGCAGTGTATCCCGAGCGCTGGGCTACAGGAGCGTGAAAACATTTGTCAGTTCTCACCTGTACTATTTGGTAGCCGAGTGGCTTGCGCAGAGACAGTCTGACGATCGCTACACTCTTGGATCCTTCCCCTTCACCCTCCTGGACCACGACGCAGTCAAAGATTTCTATAGGTGAGGAAATAAACTTCTATTATTTTCATTTTATGTCACAATGATCTTACACAAGTAAAACACAATGGTTTGATATTAAAATCATCCCTGTTGTCTTGTGTCCTCTTGAAGCTCTTCCTACCAGGTGTTAATCCCCCACCTGGTCTTCCTGGATGACTTTGAGCAGGTGAAGTCCATCGGCAGGATTCTAGAGAAGGACTGGAAAGAGTTATTGGCCGACTGTTTCCCCAAGATCATGGTCAACATCCTGCCATACTTCGCCTTGTCTGGCCAGGATTCACAGGTGGCCCAGAAGAGAGAGAAGGCCCACCGAGTGTACGACCTGCTCAAAGACGCCGACTGTCTGGGCAAACAGGTAAATACAGCTGTTTAACGTCAGCCTACATCTGGGGTTTTACTTCTTATTTATGCAGCTTTTAGAACTTGATCATATCATGACAATAATTAACTAACTTCTTATCGATTCCTTTAAAAAAAAAAAAAAATACTTTTGTATAATGTTTGTGCCAAAACAGCCCTGTAATACTTAGCTGGCCCGTGTCACATGACTGTGGAAACCAATGTGACATCAGAACCTAGCGCACAGCGGCGCACAGTCCCACACTTCCACATCAAACATGTGAGAGAACGGCAGAAAAGAAATGTAGCGTGGTGTGGTGCTACTTGTCACCTGTAGATAAAAATACAGCAAGATGCACTATTTGTGACAATAAAGTGTCACACACAGAAACACGAGTAACCTCGAGTATCAAATACTGGACTATTTTTTTTACACATAGTTACACAAACATTTTTACTTGATTGTATTTGTATTTGTATTATATTAAAATTGTAACAAACAGTATCGGTATCGCATCGAATTAAAAATGTTTGGTATCGCCCATCCCTACAGTAAATGTCCTGTAACATGACATTTGTTGGACTCCTTTTGCACATTTGTCTCATGTATCTTACAGTTTCAGTCTGAATAAGTTGCTAACCTGGACTTTGTCTGTCCTAAGATCTGAACAAAAAGTCACACTTGATCGCTCAACTGAGCTGAACTGTTGTGCAGTGTGTGCCACATATGAGTGAAGATCCGGTAATTGACTTGACTGTACTACACGTCTGTCCCCATGTGTGTTTGTCTGCAGAAAATTGACAACCTGATCCACAGTAACCTGGCGGACATAGTGGTTGAACTGCTAATGACTCTGTATGAAGGAGGTGGAGCTGAAGGGGACAGAGGAGACCTGAAACGCTTCATAGGGTAGTTACAATTTACCATGATTTTTTTTCTTATATTAGTCCATTTTAGACCCACTTAGACCTGTTTTTTTTTTTTTTTAGGGGGGTGCAGGGGGTCTTCAGGGGGAGATAGTAGGTCAGCAGTAGATGTCACATAGAAGTGATGTACATCATCTGAAAGCTGGGAACCTGAAGATGAATTCACTGTGTGTCAAGGTGTTCTAGTTATAAATCAGAAATAAACATGAATTGATGAATTAATTAAAAATTAAAATGTAGGCCAACTTTGGAGCGTTATTTAGCCTCCTTCCCAACAATCTAGCATGACATGGTTGGTACCAATGGATTCATTAGGTTTTCTAGTTTCATACGATACCTTCACCAGCTGTAAAACTCATCCTGCTACAGCCTCTGAAAGACAGTAAAGTCGGGTCTCATAGGGTTATTAAAGATGTCTTGTGTTTGATGCCCCTCAGGGAACTGGACCCTGTACCAAACCCACCGTACTTCAGCTCTTATGTCATTAAAGCAACGCTGGACTACCTCAGCAAGTGCCACAGTACAAACCACAAGTCTCTGGTGGCCATTCTGTCTAAAACTCCGGTAAGACGTTCAAATTATCCCCTATGTGGAACTACTTGTCTTGTAACCTGTTTAACTGTTCTATATAATACTGTCGTCCCCTTCGTTGTGCTGTAGATTTCTATCCAGAGGATTCTGCTGGCGGTGTGTGAAAGAGCAGCGGAGACGACCAACAGCTACGAGCGTCACCGCATCCTCCTCATGTATCACCTGTTTGTCAACCTGCTGCTTAAAGAGGTGAAGGACGGCCTGGGAGGAGCCTGGGCCTTCGTCCTCAGAGACATCATCTACACGCTCATTCACCACATCAACAGCAGGTTGGTGCACACAAATACATATAACATATATCATATAACATACATGCTGTGTAGACACAAACCACTCACTGTATCATCTTCTTGTCTCTGTCATCCTCAGACCAGCTCAGTGTGATGAGGTTTCTAACCGGAGCCTCTCTCTATGCATCGACCTTTTGACCTCTGTGTGTCGGGCAGCTCTGGAGTTCTGTGATGACGCTCTGGACTGCCACCTGCAGGTCATCGTTGGGACTCTCACAGCTCAGGTGACCAGCAGGCCCGCCATCTCACAGCAGGTAAGTTACAGGGAGTCAATTCAACAGTTTTCTGTTTTGCTAATTTTGCAAATTCAATATAATTTAGATATAATTAATGGAAAATGCAGACAAATTCAACAAAATGATGCATTCAAGAAGGGATGCATTATGCAAAACTGCCACTTACAGATATGTTACACAGTGGACAAATGCGCCCACTTCCTACACAAGTGGACATTTGGGTTCTTGAATAAACATTTTTCTAAATCGAGAGTTTTTACATCCACAGAGAAGTGCAAAACATTCACTTTAAAACCACAATAAACCATAGCATTTGGGACTTTTGCATCCAGGCACAAAGGGTGGACTGGTTGATAATTATTTGCTAAATTATTTAAAGAATATTTACAAGACTTATAGACTGTAGCACTGTTTTTACACTTACCAAGCTCCCCTTAAGACATGTGTAATGCTTTTGCATTTTGCATTGTTTGAGAGAAATATCTGCCTCCTTTCAGCATGTGTTGCTCCTCTCTGGCCCTCCAGGTGCTCAGTCTGCTGCAGTTCCTCGTGATAGAAAATCAGCAGAAGTTAAAAGGAGCCATCAGCAGGTTGGAACCGTTTCCTGACCTCCCTGAATTCAGAGAGCTGCGGTCTGTACAGCACAAGCTCAAATACAACACTGGGACCTTCACACTGAGACAGGTACATTAATATCCATGGATTAATAATTTACTTTTGATGCATACGCAGCTCAATTCCTCAGTGGACCGAGGGGTGGAAATGTCATAGTTATCAATCCTAAATTTCATTGCTGTCCTACATCCTCCCATGTTTCCCTGTTACAGGAGATAGCCCACTTCCTGTCCGTGACGTCCTGTGACTCGTTACCTCTGACCAGACTGGAGGGGCTGAAGGAGCTGACCAGGCAGCTGCATGACAACAAGGGACTGATCAGAGAGCTGCTCAAAGAGTGCCACGGTACGATGCCAGATGAGCAAAAAATGGTCTATGCATAAAAAAAGTTGTGGCAGGTTAAAGTCTAATGAGCTGTCGTTGTCCTCTCCGTAGCTGAACCCTCTGACAGCGTGCTGGTGAAGCTGGTTCTCAGTCTACTGCAGCTCTGTAAGCTCGCAGCCAACCACCCCGGAGGAGACGACATTCTAGGTATGAAATCAAATTACTTCTACAGCCACAGTATGCATGTTGTGTTCTTGGACACATTAACCTCTTCTACTCCACCCTCTTTACAATAGACCCATTTTTGTCTTTTTTAGAGGGGTACAGGGGGTTTTTAGGGGGAGATAGCAGGTCAACTTTAACCATTTTTACCACTCGAGAATTGATTAAAAATGATCAATAATCTCTCCAAAATACCACATTAAAGTACAAACATTAATGTGTTCCTGCAGAGGCAGCAGGCAGCTGTCTGGGAGAACTGGGTCCTGTGGATTTCTCTACCATCGCTCTGCTTCATGGCAGAGACCCCCTCTATGAAAAGGCTGTGTCTCTCTTCACCTCCACCGAGTCACAGTGTCTTTACATCGTCCTCAACTGCATGAACGACGCGCTCACTCAACAGCGGTACGCTGAACCCTGGATCTCAGTAATATCAAACGTTGACTATGGAGGAGCGAGCGGTTTCTGTTTATATTTACTGTGTTCTGTGCTGTGGTTGTTCATCAGTATTGAGGTGAGAAAGGCAGCCGCTCAGTGTGTGAAGAGCATCCTCGCCACTCAGTCTGGAATCGACTTCTGGGAGGAACACAAAGACAACAGAGACCCCATGCTGGCCTACCTCAATCCCTTTAGAAAGGCCAATAAGAAGGTGGGTTCAGGATGTTTTTGTGTCGTATTTACAGTATGTATGTTCACCAATTAATAAAAAAGATCAACAATTTATTACCCTCTGCTCCATAAAACAGTTTTCCAAATGACCACAAATGTTTCTCCTTCAAGTATGACTGTGTTTTTTCGTGTATGCTCATGTCGTTTCCACTCGGTTACTACTGACTGTCGTCCCTGATTAGGTGTTAGCTGTGAGTGCTGAGGAGAGTTCGGAGACCAAGCAGAAGCTGGAGAGTCAGGAGTTTTGGAATCCCCAGGCGGGCGGCCACAAGGCCTGGCTGAAGGCTCTGTGCACCACCCTGCTCGACAGTGGAGGAGTCAGGAGTGAAGCTCTGCTGCTGTCACGACCGCTGTGTCTGGTGAGCGCACGGAAGTTAGCTTAAGAGCCCTTCATAACTGGACTGCCTACACATACACAGTTTGAATGTGGATCCATGTGCTTACAGTATCCACATCTCTGATTATGTTCAATTTTGTACCATTTGCTGTGGACATTTTCTCACAAACTGTGCATCAATCAGTTTGGAATTCAGAGCTCCAGATCTAGCCGCGCCTTATTTCCTCTGTGTGTCTCCAGGTGAGGGTGGACTGCTGTCAGAGGCTGCTGCCCCTCATCATCCACTCCATCCTTCTGGACGATTCTAACGGTTCGTGGAGGGAGTTGCTCTCCTCCCACATTAAGGACTTCTTCAGCTTTTGTTCCAGAAGCGCTCAGGCCTCCAGTCGCTCTGCCACACCTCTCAACTCTGACTCCGGTAAGTTTGAGAGTATGACAAGTAATAATGATAATTTATCTGTGTCTTCATCTACTCACATTCATACAACAGCGTATGAGGGCCATTGTAGAAAAGAAAAGATTTACAGAGCCGGGGAGTAATATTCTGAGAAAAAACTCAGAGATTGAAGTCTTACATTTACGAGAAAAAACTCTCACAAAATTACGAGAAAAAAAAAGAATATACTCTGATAAATTTGTCAGAGTATATGACAATTTACCACTTCAATCTCAGAGAATATCCAAGTTTTCTTCTCGTAAATTTACAACTTTGATCTCGGACCCCTCTCCCCCGGCTCCATAATTATTATTATTATTTTTTACCTACAATGGCCCTAATACGCCGTTGTACATTCAGGAGTCTGTATGTTTCTTTCGTTTATGATTACCAAATCAAAATCAGATCAGTTTTATTTATATAACATGTTTAAAAACAACCATAGTTGACCAAAGTGCTTAACAATGGCAAAGCATTAACATCAACACGGATTAACATTTATTGTTCATTACAGAGTCAGACGTTGCCAGCCAGGGCTTGCACGATAAGACCTCTCTGCGTACCATGCTCGCTGTTATTGACTATCTGAGACACCAACAGAGACCACTGGAAGCTGAAAGGTTTGCACTTTTATTGTCATCAAATATGTGTTAGATAAAAAGTAAATGTTCAGGCACAAAAGCATGCTCTTTCTCGGATTCGCTCATGCGATGGCAAACTGATGTCTTTTTTTATGTAGGTGCATGTAAATTGACATATGTGTCTTTGACATAAACAGTGTATCCTTCTTCCAGCAGCTCCTGCGGCACCGTGTGTGACTCCAACTTCTGGCTGGAGCTGAACTACCTGCAGGTGGCCAAAGCTGCTCAGTCCTGCTCGGCACATTTCACCGCTCTGCTGTACACGGAGATCTATATGGACAAGATCAAAGCTAACATGGAGGAAAGTCGAAGGTATGCAAGGAGTTTAACTTTTAAAAATTTGATTTTCAATTCATGTCTAGTTATGTTTCGGATTAAGACATTTAAACATTATTTCAATTTAGCTTTTATTTTTCACACACATTAAATGTTAAATCTGTACTCAATAATTATTATTTAATTTTTGCAGTTTTAATGTGTTTTATCTATAATCACAGTAGTATGCAAAGCACATTTTTTTTGTGTGTGTTTTGAGAGTTTTATCCAATTTTCCTTTTATTTAATCCACATATTTACCAAATCTGCAGAACCAAGTCCAGAGCAACACGTAAGATCAATTTTGAAGAGAACAGCCAGAACTTCACCATCTCCAGCCTGACTGAGAAGAGTATGGAAGACACCAATATCAGCCTGCAGGTCAGTTCTTCATGTTTTCTAAATTAAAAATACAAAGCAATTGCTCATTCGTATTTCTCCTTGATGTATTTCTGAAAAATGTCCCCCTGAAAATAACCGTTAAAGTTTGATGTGTAGTGAAATGACCACCAACTTCAAAACTCGAATGATTCACCAAAGCTACACCTGCATTAATGTTATGCCAAATTCGTAAAATGCCAAAATTGAATTATTGTGGCGATCTGCACTTCGCCGCTGCAAGGTGTGACTTATGCGATACAGGGATTGAGCACAACAGTGTAAATGGCTATAAAATAGTTAATTAGTTCATTCTGTCATGTGTATTAAAATAACTCATTCATTCTGTGTACGACTCTCTCTCATGTTTCTGTAGGAGCTGCTGATTGAGGTGTATCGGAGCATCGGAGAGCCTGATAGTCTGTATGGCTGTGGTGGAGAGACGATGACCAGTCCACTGACGAGGTGATCAATAAGTAGATTAATGAGACCTGCATCTCCGTCTTTCACATTATCACTATCAGTCATTATTAGAACTACAAAGGTTGTTTTGTTAATTTATAGGATTCGAACCTACGAGCATGAGGCCATGTGGGGAAAGGCCCTGACTTCATACGACCTTCACTCTACTCTGCCTGAGGTCACTCGACAAGTGGGAATTGTGGAGGTAAAATAATGAAAGATATTTAGATTCTTATGTCGGGTATTAATGCAGCCTCTTCAGCTGTAACGTCTGAACCAACAGGGCCTGCAGAACTTTGGTCTGAGCAGCATCCTCGCCACCCAAATGAGGGGTCTGGAGAGTGAAGGGGTGGAGTGGGGAGCTGAGCTGAGAGAGCTGCGCTTCCAGGCTGCCTGGAGGAACACGCAGTGGGACTGCGAGCTGTCGGAGAGGTGAGGCGAAGGGCGGCATAAACACAAAACACAACTTTAACCCATCAGAGAATTGGAGGCAATCTCTCACTTAATACTTTTTTCTTTTTTCCTCCAAATCTGATTTGTTGTATCAGGAGTGAGAAATCCAAACCCGGCTTCCATGAATCAGTGTTTTGTTCCCTTCAAGCGCTGAGGGACAAAGAGTTCTCCATATTTGATGAAACTATGAAACAGGCCAGGTATAGTTAGACATCTCATGAAATATTAGATCTAATTCAGTTCTCCACCGGCAAAATAATTCACCCATCTATGTGCTTGTGTGTGTTTCCACAGGGGTGCAGATGTGGAGGAGCTGTGCAGAGGCAGTCTAGAGGCTGTGTCTTCTCTGTACCCGGCTCTCAGGAACCTGCAGAGCATCAGGGAGCTTGAGAGTGTTAAACAGCTCTTTTCTAGGTGATTCCAGCTGTAAAACATTAGTAATAACATACAAGTAGTCATTAACATAGGAAAGAGTCTTGAGGATTTATGTGTGGAAGTCTTATTCCCTAAAGAACGATAGGAAAGAGACACTCATCCAGTGTTCAATAGGATAGGTGCTGGATCAAAGAAATATCTAGCAGATATAGATATTAGCTCCCTTTAGAAAGATTTTTATTTTTGTAACATTTCAAGCACCAGGCTCTTCTTCAGACTTCTGATAAGTTGCAGATGTTTACTTCAGTAAATTTATTAGAAACATTCCTAATAAATATGTGTTTTATGTATTTTTACATCAGGCCGTTCTCAGATGTGACTCTGAGGGAGGTTTGCAGCCAGTGGCGGCAGCACTCCCAGCTGCTCGCTGACAGTGACTTTGCTTTAGTGGAGCCCATTCTGGCCGTCCGCTCCGTGGCCCAGCACGCCCTGATGTCCAGGGTGGGAGACCCCGACAGCACCCAGTACCTCAGCTCCGTGCTCACTGACCACCTCATGGAGCTCTGCCGGCTGGCTCGCAAGGCCGGGAACACACAGGTAGCATCTGAGTGTGTGTGTGTGTTTGTGTGTCTTTTATTTCAACTACAAAACACTCACCGTGTTGTGATTCCTGTCCAGCTGGCGGAGCGGGCGGTTTTCCAGATGAAGCAGCACGGCGGTGGTGGGTCCTGGGCGTCATCCCCTGTGTTGTCATGGCAACTGGAGGAAGCCCAGGTTTTCTGGGTCAAGGGAGAGCAGGGACTCGCCCTGGGCCTGCTGAGACAGATGATACACAACCTCGAGGAGAAGGTCAGACCCAAACATACAGACTCAAATCAAACAGCTCTAAAAAAAGATATTTAGCATCTTTGTTGTATTAAAAACCTTTCTTTAATCATGGAACATCCTTAAATGTTATAATGTTATGCACTGAGACTATTTTTCACGTTGTAACAAATGCAGTACCGTAAGATTGAGCAGTTTCTAAACATCACCGTCTTCGTCATCATGCATGTTTTGTTGTCCAGGTGGACATGAATCCGGCTCTGGCCCCGGTCTACACTGAGTGTCTCAGGCTGTGTGGTAACTGGCTGGCTGAGACCTGCCTGGAAAGCCCCGGAGTGATACTGGAGAAGTACCTGGAGAGGGTGAGAGGGAGCTAAAAGATAATAGGCCAGTTTAACGGGCAAGCCTTGCTATGGGACTTACAGTATATTAATGGATAAATGCTCAGAAAAGCAGCAAAATATAACTGTTTTCATACAAACGATCAGAGGTGGAAAAAGTACTGAAAATCTGTACTCAAGTATATGTACTGTTACATCACTGAAATATTACTCAACTACGAGTAAAACTACTTAAGTAAAAGTACAAATTGTTCTTCTCAAAAACTACTCAGTGTTATTCAATGTTTAATGCATTATCAGTAGCAGGCATTCAATCGAAAGGGGAGATCCATGTAGAAAACATAGACTTTCAACAAGACATATTTGCATTCCTCTGTTCTGATAAATGATAAAAGGTATGAATGGATCGGACTGGGGTCTGCTAAAACAAAGAATACTAAAAATGTTTTTGAACTTGCATATAGCACATAGAAAATTACTCACAAGTCCAACTCCTGCGCCGTTGTGGTGGTCTCCTCTCCGCTCCGTATGTCATGGTATTCATTGACCCGTTTGTTTGCGATCGGATGGCCTTGTTGGTTGCGCAAAAATGCAGATCAATTTTTGGATATAAATAATTCAAATTGTAGGCCTACTCAGTAGCGAATTAGGATTTTAAAAGTGGCAAAGTGGATTACATAGTGTAACACCTACTTAAGCAAGATTACAGATCACATATTTTACATTATAAAATTACAGACTTGAAAAACAAGTACCCGAAAAAAATACTTAATTACAGTAACATGAGTCGTTGTAATTAGTTACTGCCCCCCCCCCTGCAACCTGGGGTGTCTACAGTTCCTGGAAAACCCATAAAATGTCATAAATGGAGTTGCACACATTTAGGATTTTTTTGGGGCTTTTTTTCATGTTCATATATGTGGAAAAAACAGGAATCTAAAAGGTCTCAAAATGTGTAATATATATGGAACTTGATGAATCTCTCTGAAGTACACACATACAGTGTTTGTACACACACAGAGCAGCCCTCCCTCAGAGAAATGAGTGAGTTATTACCCATCAGCCAGGCAGCGTCCGGCCACCCGCACTCATATACACACATTCATTATTTATGTCCAGATAAAATAGGAGTAGGCCCAAAGACATAAATATTAAACTTCTGCAAGTTTACAGTTTATGTCCTCGGGCTACGACAGATTTATATGGACAAAATTAAATTATTCATATGCGTGTGTCTCTATACATTACCACCTAACTTACCTGTTTTGTCGGGATGTTTCTAATGGAACTAGATTCTGTTTTTACATTTTTTTTTAATTGACACCTTTACCTTATATTTTTGTTTTTGCTGTCTGTATTATTTTAACTTCCTTTAGTCGTCTCTCCTGTGCTGTTCTGTCAGGCAGTGGAGGTGATCGTGGAGGAATCAGGAGTTCAGGACTCGAGGCTGCAGAGTCAGCGGACTGAGGCCTTCCTGTCTCTGGCCCGCTTCTCTGACGCTCAGTACCAGAGCATCGACAAATACATGAAGTCCTCCGAGTTTGAGAACAAGCAGGCGCTGCTGAAGAAGGCCAAAGAGGAAGTGGACTTGATCAGGGAGCGTAAAGTGACGTCCAACAGGTCTGTGATCTGGTTATTATTATCACAAAAGCAATTGGGAGCCTTTAGATGGCTGAATAGGTAGATGTGCTCTTCGTCTGACTTCACAGGTACACGATAAAGGTGGAAAAAGAGCTTGTGCTGGATGAGAAAGCCCTGTCCAACCTGCAGGCAGACAGACAGCGTTTCCTGTGCAAGGCGGTGGAGAATTACATCCAGTGTCTGGAGCAAGGCGAGGAGCACGACACCTGGGTGTTCCGCCTGGCGTCACTCTGGCTGGAGAACTCTGGTGTTAAGACCATAAACAACATGATGAAGGTTAGTTGAACACACCCAAACTGCTTTTGCATTTGAGTTTGGGGATGAAACTGTAAAATGGATGCTTTAAATTTCACTTATTTTGTGTTCCAGAAAGGAGTGAAGCAGATCCCTTCATACAAGTTTCTGCCTCTCATGTATCAGCTGGCTGCTCGCATGGGAACCAAGATGGCAACTGGCATCACTGAGGATACGGGCTTCCATGATGTCCTCATTGACGTAATGCAACACATTTTTAATACACATTAACCCTAAGAGACCCACATAGACTTGTTTTTGTCTTTTTTTTAGGGAGGTACATGGGGTCTTTAGGGGGAGATAGCAGGTCAGCAGTAGATGTCACATAGAAGTGGTGTACATCATCTGAAAGCTGGCAACCTGAAGATTAATTTTGTGACACTGTGTGTCAAATTGTTCTAATGAATCAGAAATAAACATGAATTAATTATTTAAAATAAATTGTGAAAGTGTATAAGGGCTCGGAACATTATAAGGGAAGTATATGATGGTCATTCTCATGCTCTATTATAGTGAGTAAGAGTCTCGGCTCTCCAATCATATCCAATTTATGCAATTCGAAGACTGTTTAAGGACCCCAGTATACAGAAACCATTTTTAGAATAGGCAAAAATAACAAAAAAACTACATATTTTTTGCCCCAAACTGCATGTGATTATCATAAAGTGGCCATGTCTGCTAAGGGGAGACTCGTGGGTACCCATAGAACCCATTTTCATTCACATATCTTGAGGTCAGAGGTCAAGAAACCCCTGTGAAAATGGCCATGCCAGTTTTTCCTTGACAAAATTTAGCCCAACTTTGGAGCGTTATTTATCCTCCTTCCCAACAAGCTAGCATGACATGGTTGGTACCGTTGTTTTCTCTCCTCACAGCTGATCTGCCGAGCGTCTCAGGAGCACCCTCACCACACGCTCTTCATCATCCTCGCCCTGGTGAACGCCAACAAAGACGAGAACTTTTGCAAGAGCCGGCTGTCTAAGAGCGCTCCACAGCAGCCCTCGCCATTTGACCTGGTGAGACTTTCAATAGATGATTCTCTGTTTCATGTGAAAATACATGAGTAGGGCTCCTAAAGACACTATTTAGTTTGAAGTGTTCTCCTGGATAAAATAATGATATTCATTATGTTTTTATGGCCATTAGTTTTATTCTATACCAGTCTAGTTTTGAAGTAGAAAATGCACCCTCATCCTTCAGTCGACTTTCTAAATGAATTCTCTGCAGAGCTCTTTAATTAAACACCACAAGGTCTGTTTTCACAAGTGCAGTTTTTCTCATGCAGGAGCGTTCAGATGTGGCCCGGAAGATCATCAGTAAGATCAGGAAAAAGAGAGGCGAGATGATCCGAGGGATCGAGTGTCTGTGTGATGCCTACATCACTCTGGCTTATATGGACGTCAGCAAGCACAAAACCGAGAAGAGTGAGTAGTCAGAGCACAGTGACGCGTATGCACAAACACAATGGATGGTATTTCAAGGCTTTACGGATTTCTGTCCTTGAAATGACAAGAAATTCCAACATTTATCCTGATGCTACATACTTCTGTTTGATTAGATTGAAATTGGAGGAAAGAGTCCTAAATGTGTGTCTCATACTGCTCCTTTGTGTCCTTGTTTCATTATAGAGGCGCTTCCCATCCCTGCTGATCAGCCCATCATGCAAATCAAAAACCTGGATGAGGTCGCCATCCCCACAATGGAGATCAAGGTGCAAAATTATCGAACTTCTCAACTTTCATTATCCCTAATATTTTTTATGATATAGTTCTTGAAAACACTTATGTATTTACTTGGGCTATTACTAGTTAACACAATAATAATGCGACAATATTTATCATTATTTGTCATTGTTTTGTGTTGTTAATTGATTTAATTGAATTGAATTTAATAAATATATACATACATTTGCCGATGACGCCACATATACATTGAAACATTTAACAGTTAGGACAGTATCTTTAAACAAATGTGTTGTCTCATTGTATAAATAGGTGGATCCATCTGGTAGCTATGACAACCTGGTGACTGTCAGATCCTTCATGCCCCAGTATCGCCTGGCCGGTGGAGTCAACCTGCCCAAGATCATCGACTGTGTTGGTTCTGACGGCAAGAGCAGGAGACAACTGGTCAAGGTAAGTGTGTGTCTTAAAGGGATATTTCGGGTGTTTTTGAAGTGGGGTTGAATGAGGTACTTATCCATAGTCAATGTATTAACTACAGTAGATGACGGTCGGCACACCCCCAGTTTGAAGAAGCAGACAGGAGTTACCGCACGGAACCAAAGCAATGTACTGCTGTGGACGGGACTGGCAGCAAAACATATTTTAGCTACCTAAAAGAAAGGCTCACCTAAAAAATCAATATCAGTTTACTATACTTAGACTGTGACCTTGCCATCACAGCCCTTTCCGACGGAGAACTGAAGCCGTTGTATCCATCTATGCTCTCACCAAAGCCACCAGTCTCCATATAAAAAAACTGCGATTTAACCTTACAGAACACGGGAGTTGCTGGTCTACAGCTGCCTTGATCGGTTAGTTTGTTTTTGTTATTGTGTGACTTTGGTTAGTTTGGATTCACCAATGGAGTCTGGTTGCTTTGGCAGCACAGTACCTCATACAACCCCACTTAAAAACACCTAAACCATCCCTTTAAAGTGTTAGAAGTCAGAAGTATGCCTTTGATTCCCTGCCGTAAGTGAGGTTGTGCAAAGACATTTTTTCTGTCGGGTATTTGTGTGCTCTCGACTAAACAAATCCGCTCTCTTTGAAGCTAAAGCTGCTGTCATGTGTGATTAAAGTCTGACCGGCCCTGATGAAGAACCTGCTCGCTTTTAACTTCAGTTCTTTTCCATTTCACTTTAGTAATGATTAATCGTGTTTTTGTACCAGGACAAATACAGAGTTTGTTAGATTACTTGGACACCTTTGTAATGAGCACATTCTTCAGCGTGTTTGTGAGCGCATGTTTGTGTTTGCGGGAACACTTGTCAACCACTTAAAGACTAATAATTCACCCACTCGGGAGAGTCATGGTGAAATAACACTTTTTCCAATCTTTAACTTTAGTGAATTCAATTTTTCGATCAATCTGATTTTGTCCGCCCTCGATGCGTAATATTTAGGCATTTTATGCAATCATAAATCACATGTAAGACTGGTACACCCGCTGTACATTTTATTAACAATAATAATAATAATAACTTTATTTATAGAGCACTTTTCATACAAGAAATGTAGCACAGAGTGCTTTACGAAAGAAAATAACACATTACTGAGTCTGTCTTGAGCTTTTCTTGTATTTGTATGACTTTAGTGTAAATCAAATTAAAATGGCTAATAAAAACAATCCCTTTGTTAAATTTATAGAAAACTGAGGCTCCAAATGAGCTTCTCAGTGCTGTGGTACACTATGTTCTCCCGTGACCTTTTTCCTCTCGGTGTGAACAGGGTCAGGACGACCTGCGGCAGGACGCAGTGATGCAGCAGGTCTTCAGCATGTGCTCCATGCTGCTGCAGCGCAACACGGACACTCGCAAGAGGAAGCTCAACATCAGACGATACAAGGTTACACACATTGTTTAATCTTGTATTTAAACCGTAGCTCTTTAATTCAAAGAGAATAATAAATCAGGACTGGGTTGTTCTGTTTCCTTTTGGTCTTTGCGTCATTGACTTGTAATTCCCTTATTTTCTTAACAGAAAGCATCTTATACTTGCATCACCTACTTTCTGTCTACTCCGTCCCAGGTGGTGCCGTTCTCCCAGCGTAGCGGCGTGTTAGAGTGGTGTTCTGGCACGGTGCCTATTGGAGAGTTTCTGGTGGATTCCAATAAAGGAGCCCACAAACGCTTCAGACCTGGGGACTGGACCAGCCTCGCCTGCCGCAAGAGGATGATGGTACAGATATTCAGCGCTGTAATGGGAAAGATACAGCACAGTCATGCACAATTACTGAGGGATTTGTTTCTAATAAACCACAGCTGTCTCAGTTTGCTCATCGTGGGTTCAACTGTGTTTCAGTCTTATTCCGTTTTTGTATTTTAATTGATTTCTGTACAGGAGGCTCAGAAGCTGGGCTTTGATGAGAAGCTGCAGGCCTACAGCGAGGTGTGCAAGAACTTCAGGCCGGTCTTCAGGTATTTCTGCATGGAGCGATTCCTGGACCCCGCGGTGTGGATGGAGAAACGGCTGGCGTACACCCGCAGCGTGGCCACCTCTTCTATAGGTACAGACAGTCCTGCATGTTCACCTCAGGTCCTGTATTCAGCTCAATACCAGGTTGCCCCTCTGGCCATTTTAAGATAGGTATCAATTATGACACAGAGACAAATTATTACAGTTATTAACCCTTTAAAAACAGATCGTTGCATGATCCTCTTTAAATTGATGTAAAAATAAAAACCACAATAGCGAGGACATTCATTCTTTGTGCAGAAGAAAGTTAAGGCTTTTGTCTTTCACATCATCGCGTTTTACGCTTGGGATGACATTGTTACGTTACGTTGCGTTACGTTGCGTTACGTTGCGTTACGTTACGTTGTGTTGCGTTACGTTGCGTTACGTTGCGTTACGTTGCGTTGCGTTACGTTACGTTGCGTTACGTAACAAAACTATCAATATGCCTTTGCACTAGATCTGCTCAGAAAAATGAGCATACCTCAAAAAGAGAGAGTTAAGAAATCTTTTGTTCATGTTTCTATATTAAGAAATCTTTTGGATCAATATGTTTTGTGTTTATTAAGTTAAGTTTTATTAAAAAAAACATGTCACATTTTTGTGTTTTTTTTATATTTCTGAGACAATTTCAATACTTTTATCAACTATTATGGTTTATTGACTGACATAACCTTGTAGCTTAAGTTGTATAGATTTTAGGGATATTAAGCATTTGAAGATACTCCAAGAAATGACATCACAATAAGCCAAAATACCAATGCAGGCATTGGCGGACCATCTGTATTGCAGAGTTCAAAGGGTTTAAGCCATTTTTCATTTCATTATAACGAATAATGTTGATATAATAACACATCTTAAAGATTTTAAATCATAGATGACCTGTTGACTTCCTCTGTAGAATCTCTATTTTTAGTTCAACCAATGAATGGCAAACTTTTCTGTTTTGTCGCCCACAGTCGGCTACATCGTCGGCCTGGGTGACCGACACATCCAGAATATTCTGGTGGATGAGCAGACTGCTGAACTGGTGCACATCGATCTAGGTAAAAATCTCATTAATTGTATTTATGTAAACATAGAAAGTTTACTCTTCATTTCAGAAAAGGTGAGGCTGTGTAAACAACTGCTGACTGTACTGAGCTCGCTGTAATTCAAGCATCACGAAGCAGTTTGTGTAATAATGAAAGCGATAGATCCAAGTCTTTTTTTTTTTATTTGACAATTAGTGATATTATTATACATGGACTCTTGCTATAAAATGCAACTCTTTAAAGCTCTAAATTCAAAGTTTAAGACACTATGAATATATGGTGTCCAACACATCCCTCTCTCTGTTTCCATTTCATTGCTGTTGGTGTTCAGGTGTGGCCTTTGAGCAGGGGAAGATCCTCCCCACCCCCGAGACCGTCCCCTTCAGACTGTCCAGAGACATCGTGGACGGGATGGGCATCACTGGAGTGGAGGGAGTCTTCAGGAGGTGAGGAGGACAACATTTCATTAGATATTTATAAACCAAGACTAATGGGAAGTCAAACCTGAGAATGTATTCATATCGTGTTTCTTTCCATCATAGTTGTCCTTCTGAGGTTAACATTTTAGCCCGTTAATCACAAAACTAGTTAACTACAAAATAATTAATGAAAAGCACATACTCCACATTACACCTGACTGTTTTCCAGAACATACTAGACATTTTAAGACTGGTTTCCCACCTTCCAGTCAGCCAATATCTTATATTCATGTCACTACAGTGTAAAAAAAATTAACTTGCATGGCCATTTTTAAGACTGTTTGGTTAGTGGTGCCTTCAAAGACACTCTGATAAATAAAGAAGTTAAGTGAGCTTCATCTGTTTTCTCTGGTCAGATGTTGTGAGAAGACTATCGAGGTGATGAGGAGCTCTCAAGAAGCTCTGCTGACTATTGTCGAGGTAAGAACCCAGGACAACTCAACCACACAAACACTCTTAAGTGACTCTTTAACCTCATGTTAATGTGTGTCTCTGTGTTAATGTGCTGTCCAGGTGCTGCTGTATGACCCTTTGTTCGACTGGACCATGAACCCATTGAAAGCCTTCTACCTGCAGCTTGACGAGCAGCAGGAGCTCAACGCGACGCTCGGTTCCACCATGGGGGGAGATGACATCGACAACCATCGTAAATCCAGGTGCCACAGTGATGAGAGCTGGTTTTTAATCTTTTGATTACAAAATGAGATCCCTTTTCAGTGATGGTGTAGATCTGTTCTTATCTCTACTTCCTCTGTCTCATCGCCTTCTACCTCTTCTTCCTGCAGTGACAGTCAGAGCTCCAACAAAGTGGCGGAGCGGGTGCTGCTGAGGCTGCAGGAGAAGCTGAAGGGGGTGGAGGAGGGCACGGTGCTCAGCGCGGGGGGGCAGGTCAACCTGCTCATCCAACAAGCCATGGACCCCGGAAACCTCAGCAGGCTCTTCTCAGGCTGGCAGGCCTGGGTGTAGACCTGAGAGAAGGTACCCTCGCGCTGGTTAAGTTCCTGCTTCAGGAAACAAGTGTAATGGACATTTTCCTTTCTCTCCTCTATATGATCAGTAGAGGCAGTTTTAAGATGTGAAACTATTTGAAAAAAAGAAAGAAATCTGGATTGCAGCAGATGGTAACGTGCAAAAAATAATGCTATTGAAGGCATAATATCACCACATAGTTTAAGGAAAAGAAAGTGGATAGACACTATGCAAATGAGCTTCAGAATATAAACATGGTTACTTATTTATTCCTTCAATAAAAGAATGTTCTCTATTGTTTATTTTCAGACTAAACACCAACAGATCAGCACGTTTTTTTCTTTAGAACTATTCATTTCTGCTAACCTTTGCACTTTCACAGAACATAAAGTAAATTAGACAGATTGCATGAAATAATTCTTGCAAAATAAACTATTAAATCACCTTTTTTTGCTGCAAAATCCTGAAGGGAATTTAAAAAGACCAATAAACTGTGGTGGTGAAAGAGAAGAGACCGACGTGTGTATGTAAAGGTGAGATTGTTTCTGTATTTTACCCCGTGGGATGTGAATGTTTTCATACTGTATGAAGTTTTGCCAGTGACTACCCAAAGCTTTTTACCCTGATAAATGCCTTATGAATGTATGATATGCCTTATCAAGAGAGGTTTGTTTCAGTTCAGCTGTTCAGTTCTTTTACTATTATATTAGTGAATATTATGTTGTGCTGTAAAGCTCATAGAGTATCTCTAGGTAGGATGTTCAGAAATATATGAAATATGCACAGATTTCAACTGTTCAACAGCAACTTTATTCTAGTTTGTATTATTTGCCTGTTCTGTAAAAAACGCTGCCCCTTTTAACATGACTTCTGTATCATTAAATAAATGAAACAATTTATCTGACTGCTAATTCATTATAAGTTTATTTATAGATATAACGGCATTCTCTGTCAATCATTGACTCAAGTATTGGAGCTTAATGTGTTTGCCTGTATACAGTTGATGTAGTGTCGTACCTTTCCATTGCGTGCTCAGTGTACTCGTTCACCACACTGACAGCTCAGCAGATAACACTTGTGGGATGTTAAGACGAGGCAACAGTCCTTATTGTGCTTGTTGTGTGCTCAGCAGGGAAACTTTAAACCAGTGAAGTGTGAGGAGTGGCCACTCAGAGACCACCATACAAACTCTTTGTTTCATCACTCAGAGAGCAGAACAGGGCGAGAGTCAGAGGAGATGCTAGAGATCTGAGTTTTATCTTATAGCTTCAATAACTCTGGGAGTGGACGTTGATATTGATCTGATTATTTACATGCAAGTTTGATGATTGAATTTTCCCAGGAAGACATTTGCAAGATATTGTTGGTTGAACAGAAAATGACCACCAATCCGGTAAGCTTTCATTTGTTTGAAATAGAATAAGTCCTATTCATACTATAATAATGCCAGTATTGAAGATATAAGTTTATAAATGTGAGTGTATAAAATGTGTATGATTTTCTATTTGAAATGCTGGACAATCTCTCGTACGTTTATATTTTTAGCTCAAATTCTTAAATCACCATCATTACAAGCAGTATGAAAAGCTTCTCTCTCATCACTTGTGTTTTACTGACAGTACCTGGACTCAGGTCCTTATTTCATCTATGAAGATGTCGAAAGGAAGCTTCCTCCACCGAGCCGATCAGATGTTGAACCTCAGTATGTTCATCATCTGGCACCGAAACCCCCACCTGAGATCAGCCACTCTGTTCCCAAACACAAAAGTAGGACGGTCTCCTGTTCAACACTGTTGAAGTGATTTAATATAACTGTTAAAACAGAAACTGTGTGCAGGTTCTGAGTAGGATTATTTTTTTAAAGAAAGGTTTAATTGAAGAGTAGAACTTTGGCACACCTGTAGGTCGACAGGTGTGTAGGAGAAGACCTCAGGTCGACAATATAGAGCAAAAAGGCTCGGTACACAGACCTTCAACAGGTTATTTTAGAAAATAAAAATAACTTCATGAAGAAGGATTAATTGCAAAAGCTAAATATGATGGAGCTCTATGCATTTATATTTCATTGTTTACTGTAGATGTACCAGATGTAAATAAATAACCATTAATTTGGACATTAGTTGAAACAAAAAAATTGATTTACTCTAAACTTTTTTCATGTTAGAGATACAGAATAAATGGGATGAACTCATAACTTATTTTTTATTTCCATATTGAGGAAAGACATTTTCCTATATATCAGTGATTCTCAAGTGGGGTCCATGGCACTAATTTAAAATATCATGATATAATTCATATTTAAAAAAAAAAAAAGCTTCATAGTCCAACTAATATTATTTAAAATTTTAAATCTACAGTTTAATAGTTCACAGATTACATTCTAATCTAACAGATCTATATCTCACGGGAATCTGCAAATATGTTTGATACATATAATATCTTTCTAATACATATTGTTCTTTCACATAACTAAGACTAGTTTTAAAAAAGTGTAAAAAAAAAACAGGCTATGCCAAATTTTGAGGGGGTATATTTGGTATATTCTCTATCTTGTAAGGGGTCTTTGGCTGAAAAAAGATTGAGAACCTCAGCTACATATGATTGAAATAAATACTAATTATTTTAGTGTAAATGTCAGCCTCATGCAACAACAGTACTTTTATAGAGATGCATTCATATACTTGTTTCATATAGAGAATTATTTATAAGATAAAGAACAAAAAAAAATACAGATGTTTTTATATAATTAGAATGAGATCAACGTGGCTGAAAAGCATTTATTAAAGACATTTAACCAGCTGGGTGTAAATGGGGTGTGTTGTTCTGTCAGGTGTAAAACAGCGGTGTGTGAAGTTCACTGTGGCTGCTGTGATCTCCCTGCTGTTCCTCCTGCTGGTGGCTGGGGTCCTCCTCGGTTATTACTGTGAGTGTCCACTGTAATATAATAACTCATATGCTATTATTACAACCTCTCTGTGAACTGAATCTTGTCTCTCGTGGCCCCAGTCTCCTCGTCCTGTATGCACGGGATGCGGTGTGGAGATGGGAGCCGTGTGTGGGAGTCCCAGTGGTGTGACGGAGTGACGGACTGTCCTGCAGGCGAGGATGAAGATAACTGTGGTAAACAAACTCATCCAGGGGTTCAGAGTTCAGGATGAAACACACCTGGACATCCTGCAGTCTGTTCACTCACCTTTATATTCATAAAACACAGTCTACACATCTTTTACAGCTAAAAGGAACATATTAATATCTTTACTTAGATCTCATCAAAGAGCATCATTTTAACACCCTGCTGTTCAGGATTGTCTTGTAATTCCACATAATTTAGATTGGAGGCCATTATTGGTGTTAATGTTAATAGTGTATAGTGTAATAGTTAATATGCAAAGTGTACTAGGTCAGTTATGTGTGTATATGTTACCTGAGTGTTTGTGTTTGTGTTTGTGCTCAGTGAGGCTGCATGGCTCCAGTTTCCTGCTCCAGATCTACTCGACTCAGAGTAAAAACTGGAGGACTGTTTGTTCTCAGGGCTGGACCGACCAGCAGGGGAGAGCAGGCTGCCAGCAGGTTGGATACAGCAGGTAAAGATGCTCCCGTCTGTTTTCAGTCTCTATAGTCTGACGTGAAGGATCTGTGTGTTTAAATGTATATTTTCGGTTATGTGTTTGTTTGACAGAGGCACATATTTTAAATCAGGCCAACAACAGACTGACTCTGATGATGGATTCTTAATAGTGAAGTCTGACTTCAACCCCGAGGCGTCCATCCTGCAGCAGCTGGTGCTCAGGTTAGTGAGCTGGTGGAGATGAACCAGTGTAAAGATGTTGAATCATTTATTATAATATTTCACCTCAAATGTCTCTTTTTTGGCTTCTGCAGCGACACCTGTCCCAACAACAGTGCGGTGACATTGCGTTGTACTGGTATGTTATTACTATTTCTTATTTATAGGCTTACAGTGTAAGGGGTGGGTGGGTATTAACATCGGGTCTGCATTTGTGTTGATTATTTGCTGCAGTTGAAGGTGGAAGAGATGTTAGAGTATTTGTCTCTGTTTTCGGTAGAGCTGCCCCTCTTAGTCGACCAATCAGTTGTTTTGGTCTTAGTCGACTAATTGACTAAGAGGGGGGGCAGCCCTACTATAACTATAAGATTTGATAAGTTCACTGTTCTATGTTCACTCTCCTCTTTACAGTACATTTATTCACACTTTGACTGTGTATATACACGATTGTGACCTCTTCTGTACCTGCTTGTAAAAGCCCTGTAGCAGTGAAATGCGTCCTCTCTAACAGCAGCAGTTTTGTCCTCAGATTGTGGGCGAGGGGTGAACTCCAGCAGGTCCTCTGGAGGTCAGCTGGCCTCTCTGGTATCCTGGCCTTGGCAGGTCAGCCTGCAGGTGGCGGGCTCCCACCGCTGTGGAGGAGCCATCATCTCCCCCTACTGGATAGTCACCGCAGCACACTGTGTAGCCAGGTGAGGCCTCATTACACCCCTTAGATTAGTGTAAGTGATGTGGTCCAGCTTGAATCTACTCTCTGCTGTTTCTCTCTCCTGCAGTCCTGCAGACTGGGCTGTGTATGCCGGGATACTGGATCCATTAGGGACTCTGTTTAACCCTGCGTACTCTGTGAGCCGCGTTATAGCCCACGAAGGCTTCAACAGTGTCACTCGCAGGAATGACATCGCTCTGATGAGGCTCTCTAAACCTCTGGACATCACAGGTGCTGATACACAGAAACACATACACAGAGATGCAAAAACAACAGAGCCACACTCAGCAAAGTTATATTTATATTTTAAAACATTTTCCAGGAGGCTTGTCTGCAGAACTTGGATTTAAGTCTGTTTGTGAGCAAAAAAACATTCTAGTTAGTGTAATAACAACATAATACTTCTAGTTTATCCCTCATATACATTCAGTTGCCAGTTTATTAGGCACAAGTAGCTAAAACTAATGCAATAAATCCTCCCTTCATGAAGGATATAATGTTCAGTTCTTGTTGAAACTGTTTTAGAGAGGTGTTGATTCAACTCTATGATTGTCTTCATGAAGGGAGGATTTACTGCATTAGTTTTAGCTAGGTGTACCTAATAAACTGGCAAAACTGAGTGTATATCTCTTACTCTGTGGATACCAGCTGATAAATGCATACTGGAGGTTGTAAGACTCATCACAATGACTTATAATAACAACAGACATATTCTCTCCTCTGGTAGCCTCCAGGAACATCAGCCCGGTCTGCCTCCCAAATGTTGGATTAAACATCAGTGATCCTCAGAACGGCTGGATAACACGATTTGGTCACACAGTAAATGGAGGTGAGACAGTTATGTGATGTGATTCCACGACGAGACGTATAAAATATATCAGAAACCAATTTACCAAGATTATATATTTACTTTTGAAGTATTTAAAGATTAAAGCAAGATTGTGTGCTACCACTGGATGGCACCAAAGTCCATTGACTTTTACTCTGTTTTACTTGATAATGAAGAAGTACGCTGATCTTTTACTTAAAAGGAGACACCCCCGGTGAATAGGGTAAACAAAATTAACTAGTAGATATCACCATGAAACTTACTCAGTTGATTAGTTACATTCATTTTTTGTATAACAATTTTTCTGAAAATGTATGTTTAAATATACAAATGAGGCATTATCTTATCAAATATGTGCTAATTTGCATATTTCCATAACAGAAAACATTGGATAAAGCCAGGTTCAAAATTCTTGTTTCATTTTGTTGACATATTAGAGTCAAAGGTTTTTATAGATATCTCTTTTTATCACTCCATAAATCAGAAAATACAGCCATAAAAAATCCATTTTCGCCTTGTTTTTAGGAATAAAATATTCTATAAATCAGGCTATGAATGATATATGAGCAAACTCCTCTGTAAAAACCTTCAGAATATAGATAGGACTGAAACTGGGAAGTTTGGTGTATGTAAGTGATACTGATACTTTAAAGACATGGGTTGTAAAATTTCATACATTTTGAAGACACAACGGGTGAATAGCGTAAAATCTCTAACTAATAATCACCATGAAACTTCTCAAGTTGATTACTGACATTAAGACAATTATTTTTTGTATTACAAGTTTCCTGAAATGTTATTTTTAAATAAAATGAGGCATTATCTAATACTAACTTTTGATGAATTTAGGTTAAATCTACAGACTAATAGACAAAGTAGTAAAATAAACACCTAAATGTGTATTTTAGATGTTTTCTAATCACTAGTCTGAAAGAAGACATGTTATGGAAGCAAAATAGCTCAAAATCTCAAAATTGACCTGTGCATGAAAAACAAGGTTTTTGCATGAGGTGTCTTGCTAGTAGAAGTAAAAGTTACAATACTACAGTGTAGAAATACTCTTTTACAAGTAATGCATCCAAATATACTTAAAGTACCAAAAGTTAATGTAGCCTACTCATTATGCAGAATGGTCCGTTTGAGAATGATGTACATTATATTATGTAGGGACAATGTGCATCACCTTGAAGGGGTTTATTTCACAACAATGACCCGCTAGCTGTACATTACCCCGCTTATTACACAGCTACTTACTTAAGAAATCAATAATTTGACACAAAAATGGTCCGCCAGAGTCCGACATCAGAACTGCGCCCATAGCAACGGTCTGTTATACATAGCAACGGTCTGCTATAAAGAAATAACATACCGTGTAACGCTGTGATTGACCAAGAATCGATTACTCAACAAAGCCGTGTAATAATGGATTATAATTATTGATGCATTAATGTGTACAATACTTCACTTTAATGTTGCAGCTTGTAAAGATCAGGATAATTTAAATGACTTTATATACTGCTAGGTAGCTTGTGATCAATAAAGTCTTATCTTGAACTATATATTTTAGCGGAGGGGTACTCGGTTGGTTGCAATCTGCAACGACGTCGCTAGATGTCGCCAAATCCTACACACTGTACCTTTAAATGAATGTCTTGTTATTTTGACAGACTCTGGCTCTCCTCACCTGATGGAGGCTCAGGTCTCCCTCATAGATGCTGCAGACTGTAACAGCTCCATCGCTCACAACGGCAGGATATCACAGGACATGTTGTGTGCAAGAGAAACGGAGGCAGCAGCCCACATGTGCCATGTAAGACAAACCACGCAGTCATTTAAATGCTAAAACCAAACTTAATAAAATTATTATTAATATTTTTGATTAATGATGACATGATACTCATATTAAAAGATGCAACAAAGGGCAGTTTGTTTTATTTTATAGTGACGCAGTGTGACTGCCCCAGGTTATGCGTTTAAGCTGCAAATACATCCTTTAAATCCAGACGTATCTAACCCTAGAACAATGCACTCAAAGAAATGTTCACACGAGCTGCAGCAAATTCTCTTTATTATGAGATCTTTTCTGGTACAATTCATTTTTTCTCGCTCTAATTGAGCGGTTCCTGCTCTTTAGAGAAGTCAAAGCATTTTCATGCTCTTATACAACTTGCTTTGAGGCCAAGTCAAACAAGACCTGCATTATGTTCTGTACATGCGAACAGCTTTAGATAAACAGTTCCACTTTGTGGATTATAACAAACCGCTCATACAGTCCAGTCAACAATGTATCTATAGTTAGAGCAGCGGAGCGGCAGCTGACCATGATTTCATGTTTTATTTATGGAGCTTAGAAAGCCTTGAAGGACCTTACATGCTTATTAAACTCAATGAAGAGCATTTATAGTGTTTGAGAGACATTGAGGTCATTGTAAAGCTCTTCATCTTGAATGTGGGAATCTTGATAAGTGTTTTATGTATGTTCAATAAAAATATCACTCTTTCTCAGACTAACAGCAGCGGCCCGCTGGTGTCCCTGAAGGACGGAGTATGGTGGCTCGTAGGGGACACTATTTGGGGGGAACACTGCACTGAGCAGAACAAACCAGGTGTTTACGGCAACGTCACCTATTTTCTGGACTGGATCTACCATCAGATGAGGGTAAAAACCAAAGAAACATTTGACTTATAAGGGCGAAATCAGATTCCAATTAATGCCGAGGATTTCCACGTACTGTATGTACAGATCATTTGATTTAATCTGCTTGGAGGACCGGATGCAATAAGAAGGTTTATCTGTCTGGTGCTCCAAGTAATACTGCTTGACTCAGGCTGGATGTACAGTGATAATACCTACACAGCGGAGTCTTAAAGGTCCAGTGTGTAGGATATAGGGGGATCTATTAGCAGAAGTGGAATATAATATTCATTATTATGTTTTCATAAGAGTATAATCACCTGAAACTAAGAATTGTTTTGTTTTCATTAGCTTAGAATGACCACTTCATATCTACATAGGGAGCCAGCCCGTTCTCATTCCCAGGGTGTCAAATACGCTTTGTCACGTCCGTCAGCGTTAGATACTGATGCTTAAGGCAACCTTTAAGCTGGGGATACACCAACCCGACATCAGAGAACTGGCGGCGACGAAGTCCGCTTGCTTGCTGCGTCGCCTCACGTCGCCTTTTTTTTTTGCAGACAAGTTGCAACCGAACACATCGCAAAGACTACAGCCAACTGCCAACTAACATGTAATTTTATATATTAATATTCAAAATTCAAAAAGGGAAATCGGAAGACAGAGGACGGCGGATATATGATACATGTTATGATACATACATGATATGATACATACATGAAACAAAGCGGTGGTGAGAAGAGCCTTCTGTGTTTTTCCTCTTGACTTTACTTGTTGGCTTTCTTTCCTCACTTCCGTTTCTCTTCTCGTGCACTGATTCGTTTAAGCTGAACAGCCAATCAGAGTGATTTCTCTCACCGACGGGCGGCGTCGCCGATTCAACATGCTGAATCGGACAAAAAACCTCCGACACGGGCAGACTAGAGCCAACGGTGCGGGACACACCGAAAAAACTAGGCCGACGGTCGCTCACCAACGGGCCAAAACTGTCTGACAGATGACCGTTCTCCGACACACTTGTGAAGGGGGGAGGGATTAAACCTAATTATGGCTGTAAAAACACACAATTATCACATGAAACAAAAACTAATTTTTTTGTTTTTGTTTACAGAAGCATCAAGATGACTGACAGGACCAAAGATGAATCATCTGAGATGTTTGTGTTTACAATTTATTTTTGTTGAAGTGTGCAGATACATTTTTATATCAGGGCCTCAACAATATCTGTATCAGTTACATAACTTATTTCCTACACGATATTACTGTATTGTCTTCATAATTTAAATCACTGTTGATGCTTAAATTCACATAAGAAGCTCCAATGAACAATGTTTTTATTTTTGTATATTTGTGAAATATCCTTTATTTTAGTCTGTATGAATATGATTGAAATATTTAATTTAATTAAGTGATATGTGAGCCAGTAGATGGAGATACCGTGTCCCAACACAAGATGTCACTCACAAACCACATCAAGCTTATTCCCACTGACTGTTCACTGAGTAACCTTTTCACAAAAACACACCTTTATTCATTTAAAATGATTTACATCTTTGATTTGGTCACAAGTTCTTTTATTTACAGCACAAGTACAATTTTGGCACGGAAAAAAAATACACTTATAAATAAGTGAACATTCAAAGATTCAAGTGTACCTTCAATTTGACAACTTTAAGAACCAACGGGCACATTTTTCAGATTGATTGCGTGGCACAGTGTCAAGTTTCATGTTGACTTTTACGTACGAAGAGACTGTAACATGACACGTTTTATTGCTTAACTCCAACGAAGCGAACGGAGCGTGTGTTTCCAATGAGTCAGTTTCAAAAATCCTTTGGCTTCTACTTTAGTGTTTGTATAAAATGAGCAGTATAAATATATGTACCCTTGAACATCTAGTGTCTAAAAAGCAAAGATTTGGAATTAATAAGACAATCACACACCAAGAGACTTAAATATAAACAGAATTAGTAAACTTACATTAATACAACAAATTGCATAACAGATCGAGAAATATTGATCTTTAGCTTTATATTACACTTTTTGATTGACTTTATAAACAAAGTGCAATTCAGCAGTTTAAGGCTCAAACTGCTGATACTGTATATCAGTTTGTATAAGCAGTAAGGCACTACAGGCACTGTAAACGTGTTATATTCTTCCGATTAACAGTGATTGTTTGAGCAGCTTTTCCCCTTAACTTCAACACACACAGACTAGAGGTTAATGTCAAAATATAAGAAGGCGTGAGAAACATTCCTTCATTGATCACAGAATGAAAAAAAAAAAAGAATAAAGGCACGTTTTAGGTCGTATGCCTTTTAGAAATTAATAATACAATTTGTCTGGAAATAAAATCAGTAACTTAAATTGTTCAAGAATGCAGCAATGGTTGGATTGTAAGGAAGAAATTCCACCCTTAGCTATTATCATACTGCTGGTGTGATGTTTAAGTGTGCGTCGGGGGTTTATTTTATGTTAAAGTGTTTCATATTTTTGTTCACCCTTTCGCTCGTGTTAGTGGTGTCCTACATTTCCCAGAATACCTTTTGACAGCCCTAAAGAGAATAAGCCTGAACCTGAAGTGAGTGCCCTCTCAAACTACACTCGAACTAGTCGGTGTAGTTGCGGGGAGAGCAACATTGATAGCATAAGAGTCCTTCCAGTTGAGAAAAAGTACGAAAAACTGCTTTGTAGCTACATGACATTATGGACTTTTAAAGCTACAGTCAGTGGAGAAATTGCATCTGTTCTTCTTCTTCTTCTATGCTGGATGTCTTCCTCTGTGTCACATATGATGGTATGACCAATCATCAGTGAGAATAAGAGTCAACAGCTGTTTTTAGGGTGGATTTTCTCGTCAAGAGGCAGTTGATCTGTCTATGTCGACCTCCGTGGGCCAATCTGATGAGTGCAGTCTAGAGTCAGTCACACATTCAGAAGTGAGTGTCACTGTTCGGTTCAGGCTGAGCCTCACCCCCGTCTCCACCACTGTGGACGAGCTCGTCTCAATGCCCCCCTGCCCGTTCACCCTGTCCGCCTGTCCGTTTCCTCTCAGTCACTTGATGCGGTGGCGGACCAGAGAGGACTCGTCGGTTATCTCCCCGGTACGGTTTCTGTGTCGGCAGGGCAGCGCAAGCAGGAGCAACAGGATGATGAGGACCACCGCGCAGACCGCCATCAGGGCGTAGGAGATGATCCACAGGAGAGGCTCCTTCATTGTTCCGCCGGAGCAGTTGGCCGCCACGTCTGCTGCTGAGAAGGGCCCTGCGATCTCTGAGAGAGCCACTCCACCGCTCACTGCAGAGAGATGCAAAACAGAGAGTTGCAGACCTCAATTCTGAATCGTTCTCTGTCTAGATTTCACCAGCCAGCTCAGAAATTAGAGCTGGCAACCCTACTGTCACAAGCCTGTATCCTTAACCTTCGGCCTACAGTCTTCTTGCTTAATAAGGAACAAAGGTGATCTTTGTACTTTAAGAGGAGAGTGGGAGGCCTTGCCCAAGCTCATGTTAACACAGAACTACAGGAGAGTGCCGCAGTTTAAAGGTTTAACCAGGATGAAGGGGATATTCTCTGGGTTTTGGTCAGTGAACCTGCAAGTTGTGTTAAATTATACATTGTTCTTTACAGTTTGCTTTTCCATAAGTTATCAGGTAATCAAGGCACTTTACGGACCTCTGGACGGTGATCTTTCTTTCTTTGTTAAAAGTTAAATGTCTGAAGCGATATCATCAGCAACATTTTGCCGATTCTATCACCAGCTGAAACCATACAGAAGAGATTCAACCTTTCATAGAAGCTTTAAAGGTACAGTTTAGGATTTGGTGGCATCTAGTGGTGTGGTTACAGATTGCAACCAACTGAGTACCCCTCCGCTTACTCCTCACTGTCCAAGACTGCAGTCATGTGAGCCTATGAGTGCAAAACCGTGGTAATGCCATTCAGCTTGCTCAGAGGCCATCCTTACCATAATAACACTACTTTAGGAGCTATGGAAGTCAAATGGCGGCTGGCGGTACCACGGTTTTGCACTCTGCGGCTCACGTTACCGCAGTTTCACAAGCGTGTAGAGAGCTCTCTCTAGAGCCAGTGTTTGGTTTGTCTGTTCTGTGCTACTGTAGAAACATGGTGGAGCAACAACAATTCTTAGTTTCAGGTGATTATACACTAATGAAAACATAGTTGTGAATATTATATTCCATTTCTGCTAAAAGATTCCCTGAAATGTTACACACTGTTCCTTTAAAATGTGCTGTTCTAAACAACTGAGGGAACCAGCTTTCCTCTGCGGGTTTTATTTTTTACATTGTAAATAAGTACAGTATGCGTGTATTTATTGCTGCCTCGTTCTTACTGTATGTTAGTTCTTGCTTACACTGACATTTGATTTTGAGTAAATAATATGATGTCAAGTGGTGATTATAGTGCATATGTTGATGACTGAGTATGAATAGAGCCCTGTTTGTGCAAACTTCAGTCTTTTCTTCTGTGAGTTGAGCGCTTCATACATACTGAGATTGGCAACACAGATTTTAAACCACATAAAATTTTTATCATAAGGCGGATACAAATATTAATATGGGTGTAACCCTGTAGATCTTCATGCACAAATGCCCTCTTGTTTCCATCCTAACTTATGTTTTAAGATACACAGTAAACACAGATGACTTACAATGTTTGAAAACGATATACGTTTTACATACTGTTCTGTCTTAACAGTAACAGTCTTGTGTGTACCCTCACCTGCACAGCTGCTGGGCGCGAAGCCCAGTCTCCGCTGGGCGCGGTCGAACACAACGTAGAAGCCTTCCATAACGGTAGCGCCGATCACCAGGCCATTAGCTGATGAAGACAACCCGAAGCGGAAGCAGTCCAACGTGCCGTCCACGTCTGTGATTGGCTGGATGTAGAGCTGCGACACGACAGAGAAGAATGAGGACCGATGATCATTTGTGTCTCTTAGGTTGACTTGTTTTTGTGTTTATGTTTATATCCAGGTACCTGAGGCAGGATGGTGATGCGAAAGGACTGGCTGGTGTTGGTGGCCCTTAGGTAGAGGGACAGCTTGGGGAAAAACCTCCAGGGGGTCTCTCCCTTCATCCAGCATGCAAGCTTGCTGCCTTCCCAGAAGCCTGAAGAAAAGTCCTGGATCTGAACCAAAGAGAAACAAAAGAGAAATAGACAAAGGGAGACAGAAACAGAAGGTCAGTACAGCACCAAAACAGGTCTTGCTGTTCTCTTTCATTTCCCCACTTGGGATTTATCTACAAGGATGTGGGTACATTAATTGAAAATGTTGCTTCCGGGTTCAAATTAACCTTGAGTATTGTTTGTGTGCACTTACAAAAAGGTGAAAAAATGTGTGAAGTGGAATGAGGAAACAAACAAAAGCATGGGCGCACACACATATTTATATAGCAGAAAAACTCCTGATCCTTCCTTTCAAAGCTACTACGTCCTTGAGCAGTGAGTGCGTGCTATCCTTTCCTGCATCGCTTTGCTCTGACAGCATGTTTCATCACCGTCTGTGGAGAGACGGCGGCTTACCAGAGAGCTGCGTGTGATGGCTTCTACCACCGCATTGAAGACGTTGACAGGAAGACGCAGCAGTGTCGTCCCACTGTCAACTATAGCTTTATCCATGTTATACTGAAAGAAAGGGAGAAGGAGTGAAGCGCAGTAGTGTTCATGGAGGACCTTGAGCAAACTAAAGAATGTAAAACGAGGAAGCTCTTGGTTACACTCCCCTGCATTGCTGCGACTGAAATTCAAGTTTAATTTCCGTGTTGTAACCTTGATACAATCAACTCATCAAGAAAGAGTATTAACTGCTTCAAACGTAAAGATATAGTTTAGCTTGAAGTGTACCTCTCTGCAGTCCAGCTCCAGATTCTGGTCGCCAACCTCCAGCTTCAAAACCTCCACTTGGTAGTACCACTCCTCTACTATGGGGGTGTACCACACTGACCCCCGGTACAGAGTTGGTTCAGCCCCTCCCATGATCTGAGGAAGGAACAAAACGACTTCTTCAATCATCTATGGGTCCACTGTGACCACAACAACACCACAGCGAATATCCAGCAAGAGTAGCAAAGGTTTATATCATCCCTCCACAAGCACCCTGCCATCTCATCCACCTGTCTGTGTGAGTGGGTCACATGATGGAGATGCAGTGGAGCGAGGCACCGAGGCCGTCTGTGTAACAGTGACAGACCTGCTCTCAGCAGGATGCTATCTTAGCTTAATTAGCTCCACTCTAACTAGACTGGGCCTCCAGTGGAGAAACCACATTGACAAGGAAGATACCGGCTATTATGTTTCTAAAATGCACCCAGCTGCTATGTCTGATCCACTAGTGAAGGATTTTATTTTTTGTCTGTGAAGGGGAGTGCTCACCCACATCCCCGTCCTCTATGAGTGAAGCGCATAATTGATATGTTAAATAACTCTAGACACAAACTGCAGAAGTGACAAAAAAAAGGGTCCAAATACTGTTTAGGTCAAAGATCTTTGCCTTTGAACAAACTTTACAATCCATCCTTTTGTGATTAGTTCATTTGTTCACATGACTACTCACAAGACTGCCTCCTGCGGGGTCCTCTGAGCTGCTGGCTGACAGTCCAGCGCCACACATCTGGAGGGAGAAGATGTCAGGGATTCGCAGCTGTTGCACCAAAGAGTTGAAGAAGGGCTCCACGGACGCGTCGGGCTAATTGAGAGACAGGAGATGTGCGATCGTTAACTTGTGTTTGTGCATTTTAAGATTTAGATTTGTGAGATTATCCAGATTGATTTAGAGGCCATCAGTTTTCTCTTTGCCAGAAGGAAAAATACACTGGTTGCTACTGTAATTGATACTTAAATAAAAAGATATGACCATAACCCTTTTCATCGTAAGTTATATTGTAGACAATATTATTTTCCTGATTAGGTAGCCATACATGTTAAACACTTAAATCATTATCTGTGTGCCTGTGGAATGGGACAAAGTAACCCTTAAAACCAGGGATGGACTAATCCAACTATTTCAGTCCCGACACCACTGTGTGGAAGTGACTGGGATCATTAATTTATGTGTAAGACGACATCTAATTTTTTGGCGTGATGCTTCTGAAGATGTTTGATTAAGTTTGTTGTGTAACATTTTCCCCTTGAAACATTGGCCTTGCAGATATTGCAAGTAGCCAGAGAACTTGTTGGCATAGCAAGTCCCCAAACAGCTGACAAATTTGTTGTTAGCACCCTCGGTTATGTGGTCTACCAGCGTGCTGCAGACGCATGATGTAGTATGTGCATAATAAGATGTAAAAACATAGAATTGAATTGAATTAGATTGGCTCCATTGTCACCGATATCGATCCAACTATTTGAGTCAGTATCGTCAGTAAGTTAACTGAAACAGAAATATTTTAATGATGTTTTAAAACAGATAAAAAGGTTGTGATTAAAACAATATTCTGACCACTGTGAACAAGTGCATGCGTATGAATGGGTGTGGACTGGGCGGAAGTATGAGACAGTGGTTTGCCCCTTGACTAAAAGATGTTCTCTCTCCTATATTCATCAGATTTCATGTCAGTGCTGCGTTTTCATGTCACGCATGACAAACAGCCCTCAGGCAGGTTGAACCTGAACACTCAGGAGACACCAGCAGCACAAAGTGGTCAGTGTGAGCGTATCTGCCCCTCAATCACTGGCATTTGATCGCAAAGGTTGCTGCAGTCGGCACAGAATGAAAGAATGCATTGTGCCAGTTAACGCTGATGTCATTCTCGTCCCATCAACACTATATTATCACGTTAAAGAAAGCCGACACGGGGTGAAGCACCTTGGTTCTGTGTCTTTATCACACTTCACACATACTGTATATAGGATGTTCTTGTAAATGAATCATCACTATATTGACATGTAGGATTCCAGTGAATAATTTCCAGTGAGAAACATGCTGTCTTCACTTAGAGACTATTTTTACAGAGGAGCACAGAGGACTGATAGAAAGCTTCGTCACATGGTGCCACAACAATCACCTGAAGCTTAATATCAGCAAAACCAAAGAGCTTGTGGTGGACCACCAGAGGAACAGGAGGCTTCCTGTCCTGGTTGTCATCCAGGGAGCAGAAGTGAAGAGGGTGGACTCATACAAGTACCTTTGGGTCCAAATCAATAACAAAAATGCCTAGTAACTAGCTACCATCATTGTGCAATCACTCAAAGGGATAATTTATTGACCTTTGACAGTTTTCTTTGTTGTGCCTGTCTGATGTATAAATTAATTCATGGTCTTAAACAATGTGTGTCAATCTACAGGGACAATGCCAGGGAGAGGTGGCTGCTCGGCTAAATTTAGAAAATCAGCATTTTCAGTCAGAGCAGCAGATAAATGGAACTCACCTCCCACCCGTACCAGAGAATGCACAAGCTTCAACACCTAAAACATGGCTCAAGACAAACCAATCATGTGATCACTGATCTAAACCTTTGTATGTAACCAACATGGAGACTGTGTAATGTATATATTGTGTGACGTTGTTTTATATGTGATGTACTGTTACATTTTGCAAACTGTTTTGCTTTTAATTGTTTGTATTTCACTGTAGTTTTTTTTTTTTTTACAAGTAAGTTAGCTGTATAGCTAACTCTGACTCAATGGTAGTGTTGTGCATGGCCCCTGTTAAAGGACAACATCGGTATTTTTCAACCTGGACCCTATTTTCCCATGTTTTTATGCCTAAGTGACTAATGGGGACAGTAGTTTTTTAAACTGGTCCAGTATTGAGGGAGAGCGCTGCAGCCACCAGCCGCTAAACAGGCTGTAATGTAATCATTTGGGGCAACTTGGCACCTTCAGTTTACGTCTCAGATTGTGATTATAAATGTCTGACAACATTATGGAAAGGATCCTACAGAGAAATTAAACGCTTTTCTTACCTTTCGCTTGATCCGGTCTGTCTCTCGGAGAAGCCTCACTCCACATTGTCGAAATCAGCTAAATATTCAGCCACGACATTGAAAATCTTTTAGATAACAATAAGCTACACTTTCTGTACTCCAACACAACGAACTCTGACAACATCGGTGTCCCGTGGCACTCCTCTGTCCACTCTCACTCACGTTTCCACCGTTGTCTTCCGGCAACAAGTCACGACACAATGACAAACCGAAAGAAAAAGGTAAGAGGAAGGTTTTATTTCTCTGTAGGGTCCTCTCCATAATGTTGTCAGACACTTATAATAACAATCTAAGCCTGTTAGTGGTAAAACAAGCACTTTTAGTGAACATAAACTGACGGTGCCAGGTTGCCACAAATGATTACATTATAGCTTGTTGGCTGGCGGCTGCAGCGTTCTCCCTCGATACTGGACCAGTTTCAAAAAGGGTTTTCCTCATTAGTCTCATAGACACAAAAACATGAGAAAATACGGTCAAGGTTGAAAAATACACAAGTTATCCTTTAAATAAACTACACTAAGATTTAAGGTAAGATTCAATCTTTAAGAGCATCTCTCTCACCCGTGCCAGCATGGGATAGGCCAGTCCCAGGATGCCCTGCCAGTTGACCCCAGGAAGGAAGAAGCCGTCAGATGACAGGATGGCAGCTATGTTGATGGTGACGGACCCATTTAGGCCTTTGGGGATGGAGACACTGTCAGTGCTCAGTTCGCCTTCCCAGTTGCCCTGGGTGTACCTGACAGCCACAGTCCGGCCAGCTGTCTGGTAGGTGCTGGAGCTAAACACAGGGGAAGAAGCCAAGTAGTGTGAATAGTTACAATGGCCTGGCCTTAATGGATTTGTTTGGCAGATTATGACTACGTATGATGTGGTAAAAGGTTTGTTTGACATGGTAAATACAGCCTGAGCAGATAACCCCTATATTACCATTTTATTCCCAATATTTCCTGTTAATTCACACAAAATTTCAGTAAATTATGATGGAAAGTTTCCACCTTGAATATCCCCGGAAGTTTGCAACACTAGAGTACACAAAGAGTCGAAGCCACTCACAGCGCAGTGTTGAAGTAGTGAGTAATGAATGGGTGTGGAGCCGCGGCCACGGCAAAGTTACTGCTGCCCGTATCCACCAGGATGTTCACCTGAAAAACACAAGTACACAAGGCTGTTTACTTTAACAGCCGTTACAGTTATCTGCTTCAGGCCATCCCCACCCAAACATACAGAGCTCTTGAGTCACAAGGTAAAAGTAAAAGCTGTAAAACTGACTTTAAGCCTTTAAAATGCCGCTAAGACACTAAAGTGTCTGTTTGTACAAAATTAGTAATTAGGCTAGAGGAGGAAAAAGCAGAAGAGGAGCAGAGGACGTGGAGGGAGAACAACAATAATCAAATAAAGTAAATAAAAACACAAAAATAAGGAAATTAAACTAGAAATAGTGAGAAAATGGAAAATGAAAGCAACAGACAATGTGTTTTGGTTTGACGCGGAAGAAACAAATCAACGTTTTGGTCAGTGTTTTGTTGCAGGCTGATTATTCCTTAATGCGGAGCTTTGATCGTCAAGTGAAGAGTGCACTTTACAGCTGTATTTTGATATCAAATGTAAACATCATTTTGGGACTGGGCATAAGCAGGAATTTCATATTAACTTGGATCAGGTACAAAACAAAACCCTGACTGGGGTATCCTTCATTTCTTGAGATTCCAGTGTCACACAAACTGCAAAAAGTACTGCGCACCTCCGATATAATTGCTCTCTAATGTGTGATCTATGAGACAAACATGACCGCCTCTAGCTACTGACATGACTGTTCGACCTATCCAGCCATCCTAGTATGTGTCATGTGCACAGTGGGGATCAGCTAACAGCGGTTGAGATAATGTTGTCTCGGGCATCAAGTCAATGAGCAGGAACTAATTAGCTTGCAGACTTCTGTCACCTCCACTACTGAGCAGTGGCCACATTAACACTCACTAGCAAGCATTCCTCACCATGACGGGGTCATAAAGCTAATGCCCCGTAGCCACCTGATGACTCAACAACAAAGAGGTCTATACAGCGGCTCTTCAATGATGTCACATGACACGGCCTGACACAGATATAACAAAAAAAATCTCCCTTTGTTTTAGAAAAACCAGAACAGCAGGAAGTAGTTTATTAAAAACAATGAAGTGTTTGACAGACAAGGAACAAGAATTCCAACAATTACATGGAGAAATCCACTTCCTCAAGCCTATCTAAACCATGTCTAACTAGTATGGAGTCATAGGAGTGCCATGAAAAAGAATAAATCTGTAAAAGAAAATTTGGAAATACAAAGAGAAATAAAATAAAAAAAAAAAAATACACGGGGAAATATAAAGATAAATAACAAAATATAAAAGAATTATAAACATTTTCATTTATTTTCACATTTATTTCTGTATGTATTTATATATATATATATATATATATATATATTTTTAAATAATATATATTATATATAATATATATTCTTTTTAAAATAATATATATATTTAAATATTATATATAATATTTTGCATATAAAATCATATTTTTTCTGTCTTTTTTAAATATTTATTTTTATATAATGTAATTTATTTATTTTTATCTTGTTACTTTTCCTTATTCTTTTCCTTATTACTTTTGCTATTCCTTGAAGGGCGAAGCTTTCAATCAACTGGCTTTGGGTGGGCTAAGTAGTCATTTCCTGCACACGTATCCTCCTTTTAAAAAAACAAAAAACAGACTCATTTTATCGCAAAAAATAAATAATTATATATTTCTAAAAGTATATAAATAAATATATACAGAAATATATAAACAAATAAATGTGAAAATAAATGAAAATTATAATCATTATTCTTTATATTCAATTATTTGTCTTTATATTCCCACAATTTTTTTCTTTTCTTTTACAGATTTATTTTTATTTTTGACACTCCTATGACTCCATAAACTAGAGCCTGTTCATTATACTACACTATTTCCTCAGAAACCAAAAGTATCATAACTAACTCCTTTTAGCCAACATCCCACGGTCATGCTGAGGTGTTTATGAAGTCATTATGAAACAATTGAAAAAAACAAACTGTAATTATCAACAATGTGTTATCAACTGGTTCAGTCGGGCGCAGGAAGCCCCAGTTGGCCCGTCCGTGGGAGTCAGGCTTATCAGTTCCTCCTCATTGAACAGGCGCTGGTCCCATCACTGTGACTGTGCCATCTAAAACCCCACTGCTGCCTTGCAGATGGCATCAGTCCACTCACACAACGCCTGAACCGGCCAAACAGGCCAGATTGGAAAATACTGAAACCTCGTGGTGCGGGAGGGGGGAGCAGGGGCATTTCCTTATCCCCACACCGCATATCTTTTCCAGTCACACTATCCTCCCTTAGCTCGGCTGCTGAGCCTCAGGCAAGGCTCTGCCCCCGCTGCTGCGGCAGCCTGCAGTTGAGCGTTCACTGTCTAATTGGCGGTGGCTCCGTGGCGGCAACGTGCATCTGCTACCTGTTTGTACCAATTAGCAGATGTGAGGCTCTCCAGCCGACACCTCAGCCTGGCTGTGCCACATGCTAACAGATGCGGCAATTAGTGGCTCATTTGAATAGTGCCTCATTTAACACCGCGGCCCTGTAATCACATCATCATTTAGTTGGAATAATATTGAGAGTATAACTCAATAGTATTGAGTTACAGGACATTTTGGCACCGCACAACCAATCTCAACCAAAGTGGATTGAGCTCTGCTGAATAACTGATGTAAAGGTTTCACTATAACTAGTATTGCAGAGGGCACATGAGTATAAAGGCTGAAATATCAGAGGAGAAATATTAAGAGGTGGAACCGTTTCATACATCTATAGTATTAACGAACTAGAAATTCTGTAAATTATGTTTTAACTAGGGCTGTCAATCGATTTAAATGTTTAATTACAATTAATCGTATGATAGTCCATAGTTAATCACGATTAATTGCAAATTAATTGCGCATTTTTTATCTCTTCAAAATGTATCTTAAAAGGGAGATTTGTCAAGTATTTAATACTCTTATCAACATGGGAGTGGGCCAATATGATTGCTTTTTGCAAATGTATGTATATATTCATTATTGGAAATGAATTAACAACATAAAACAATGACAGATATTGTCCAGAAACCCTCACAGGTACTGCATTTAGCATAAAAAATATGCTCAAATCATAACATGGCAAACTGCAGCCCAACAGGCAACAACAGCTGTCAGTGTGTCAGTGTGCTGACTTGACTATGACTTGCCCCAAACTGCATGTGATTATCATAAAGTGGGCATGTCTTTAAAGGGGAGATTCGTGGGTACCCATAAAACCCATTTACATTCACATAACTTGAGGTCAGAGGTCAAGAGACCCCTTTGAAAATGGCCATGACAGTTTTTCCTCGCCAAAATTTGGCGTAAGTGTGGAGCGTTACTTAGTCACCGTCACAACAAGCTAGTATGACCTGGTTGGTACCAATGTCATGGCTTGGGTATTCTAGTTTCATATGATACCAGTATCTCACAAGTAATCACAAGTCGCGTTAAAGAAATTCAATTCAATTTTACTTCCTCATGAGCTTTCTCAGGCTGTGCAGAGAGCAAGTCACCTGACACACGTCCCAAATAGACCTTTGTCACTGCTTTTATTTTGACATGTCATTGCAGGAAACACACAAGTGTAACTGACATGAGTTCATGATCCTGGTGTTGTGTTTACTGGGACACTTAATAGAACAGAGCCATTGTTAGTGTTGCACCTGTGCTTTTCCTGCTATGATAAGTAGACATCTCTGCTGTGACAAAGGTCTAATAGAAGCCAACAGGTGAGGCACCCTTGACACTGTTCCTTAAGAAAGTAATCAAAAGATGCCTTTCATATAAATAAACACCAATATACTGTATATAAATCATAAAAAGTTATTCCTAGTAGCATTACATAGACACTAATTGTTTAAATTACTCATTAGAAAACACTGAAAGTATGTAAAAGAACAGTACAAATTCAGCACAATGCAGATAAATAATAAAATATGCTAATAATGCTATGTTGAGAGTTATGGTAAAATTGTAGTTTAAGGAGAGGAAGTGACACACTGACACACTGAATATACTTTTGTCATGATCAAGAAATTAAATAAATGAATGTATTTACTCCCATATGGAATAAATTAATTATTTGAGTTGCTTCTTGCAGGATAAAATAGGTGATTTGTTTGATAAGTAAACAGTTTAAATGATTGTATCTACTGGGGACTAATCATGAAAGAGTCAGATGATGTTAGTCAGTCATTTATCTGTTGATTATTGATTAGGAACCACACATGTGCCTGGTTATAGGGCATGCACCACTAAGCAACATTAGGTTTGGGGAATTTCCTCCTTTGAGCAACAGTTTAAACTGTAGTGTTTGATTAGAGCAGCGAATATTTTCCAAAGTACAACTACAGCCTGGTTGTAAAGTTGTGTGGGAACTTACAAGAGCTGCGTTATCCTCTCAGAGGTTGACACAGGGCAGTGACATGGCAGGTAGCACTGATAAGCCTCTTGTGGAACTGAGAAACTGAGCTGTGCCACCCAAGAGTCTTAAAACCTCTGATCTGTTTAACTCGAGAAACCCAGGGAACAACAGGTCAAGTCACTAATGAGATAATTCACCTTTAGTTTAAACACACTTTCTTACAACACAAATGGCAAAGCGTGGCCTTAAACCATCATGTATTTTTAATAGTGACGGGAGAATCCCTCTGCCAACTCTTCCGGGAAGATTTAGTCCCCCCTTAATCATTAATATGATCTTGTTAGGCACTTTAAATAACAAGCAGTATAAAATGACAGTAAATTACACAGGCATATTTCCGTGCAACCAAAAGAAAATAAGCAAGCAAATATGCCTGAGCTTGTTTTGTACAACTGTTGGAGCTGCTCTTTGCTCCCTTTGGAGCCTCATAATCCCTGTCAGCTGCTTGGTAAGAAACAGTGGTCTTCACAGGCAGCATCATGTGAGTGCATGTGAGCGGGGCTTTAGTCTACCTTCAGACCCCAAAGGCTGTAAAAGACTTGAGCCAGCCAAATGCACCCCACAGCCATAATACTATCCTAGTGCCAAGATGGTACCAGCCACGAAATAACCTGGAAATAAAACAGCTGATTTTGTTTCATAAGGACAGCGATTACAAAATATCTTCCCATGACTTGTTTTTCTTTGTTAGATATGTGAAATACATGAAATGTCATGTCTCTCTTTCTTTGAAATTCTGACTAAACATTTCATTGTATAATTGAATTATTAATATTGTTAGTCTGTCTGTATGTGTATATATGTATATATGTCTATATAAATGCCAACCTCCTGAACTCTGACGTCTCCTCTGTCTGAGTTGAACAAGTGCAATGTAAATGTGCAATAACATGTTGGTCACTTTTGCAATGTAAATACTGTAAATCTACTGTTACGGATATGTGCAATAGCATATGCTGATCACTCTGTGCAATAATTATATGATGCTGTGCAATAATTATATAATTATCTGACGTACACTTTGTGCAATAATCTGGCAAAACTGTAAACTGGCAAAACTGTCATCTCATCAATATACATATTATATTTTTATATTGTATTATCTTTTATATTTTTTTATATTTATATTGCACTATCTCTTTTTTATTATTATTATTTATTTATTCACAATCTAATTTCATTGTACTACACAATGACAATAAAGGGCTTGAATCTTGAATCTATATGTAAAATTCAATGTGTAAATTGAATATTTTATCTATTTATCCATTTAAATAGATCAATATTGTATAGTTAGGTATAGCCACAGCCCTGAGGTGAAACAACCACACTTAAGCTCCTTCAGTGGGTCACATGGTGGACAGACTGGCCCCTGTTCACACACACCAGACCTGACACACAAGTGACTGAATATATAACACATGACCTTCCAATGATCCAATGACTAAAAAAGGAAAGTTAGTATAATATAAATATAGTAACATGGGTTAACACGCATGCATATATACATATGCTTGGAGGTGACCTGACATGAAGGAGGATGCATGTGTGTGCCCATGTAAATGATATTACTATATATTTATTTTCTATTAACTTATTTGTTGATTTAATTTATTATTACTCTCATATTTTTGTATTATTATTGTTTTTTTGTAACTCTATTCTTTCTTTTTATCAATATTATTATTTATTTTCTTAATTTTTTATTTCAATGTTGAAGTTGTTCTCTAGTGTACTTAATGAGTTTGTCTATAAGCTCATCTACTTAAAAAATTGGTTAATAAACTATTGTAATTTCGAACTGTAAATTGCATATATGAAAACAACCTTGAAAAAGGGGGGAAAAAGTATAAAAAAAAAAGGAAAGTACAAAAATATTTTTTCCAATTTCATTCTGCTCCAGATAATGATCTTATACTGCACTAGAGCTTTTACTCTTGTGTGTTATATTCTATTTTAGCTTCTATCCTAGCTTTTTTTTTTAGTTTATTTCTAATCTTTAATGTTTTTATGTCTTAATGTTCTTGAATGTTTAAGTAAAAGCACTTTGAACTGCCCTGTTGCTGAAATGTGCTCTACAAATAAAGCTGCCTTGCCTTGTCTTGCATTGACTCAACAACCTTTAACTTAAATACTAAACTGTACACATGCTACAGGTATGAAACAACAGATGTTGTGATGAAGGCATTACCTTTTGACCAGGAGTCCCAATAGACATCTCTATGTAGTAGCCTCGTCCAGAGTCGCCCTGCAGGTTGTTCACCATGTCCAGAAAGTTGACGGTGCCGGTGGGATCAGAGGCCAGAGAGAGGCCGTTTCCATCCGCTGTTAACACCACTGTCTGGGTCACATCCACAGCAGAGGACACGTTGTACCTCCCGGTGTATATCTTCAGTGGTATAGAGATGTAACACTTAGACACAACGAAGTATAAGCTGAAAACAAAAGCCCATAGCGACGCAGAAGTGGTGTGAGCCATGATGATGGTTGTGTTGATCTGTCTGGTGATAACTAGGGAAAGTCTTGCTCAAAGTTTGCTCCTTAAGTTGTCAGTTTAGCCATCATGCGAACCGCCTGTACCGCGAAACGCTGCCGTCACCGTCAAAACGAAACTAATTAAGACATGGTATAAATAGTTTGACTGATAACAACTGTTTGACTGCAGTCAGAAGATAAGCTTCTCCGGGATGTTTCGGTTCCTGCAACTTCTCCAACTGTGTGCAGCAAGACAACATACAGAACACGACTTCCGCTTACCTTCAAAATAAAGGACACGTTAACGGTTTTCCAGTGCTCCAGTTATGACGTTTTTTTGTAGGCCAATCTGGAGGTTAGTAAAACAAATCGGAGATTTCGAGAATAAAGTCATATTAAGATTAAAAAGTCGTAATTTAATGAGAATAAAGTCATACTATTTCAAGATAAAAAAAGTTGTTATATTATGAGAATAAAGTCATAACGTTATGAGAAAAAAAGTGGTAATATTATGAGAAAAAAAGTTGTACTATTACGAGAATAAAGTCGTAACTTTACGATAAAAAGTCGTAATATTACGAGAATAAAGTCGTAACTTTACGATAAAAAGTCGTAATATTACGAGAATAAAGTCATAACTTTACGATAAAAAGTCGTAATATAACGAGAATAAAGATATAACTTTGCAACAAAACAGTCGTAATATTAAGAGAATAAAGTCATAATTTAACGAGAAAAAAAGTCATAATATTACGAGAATAAAGTCATAATTTTACGAGAAAAAAACGTATTCTCGTAATATTACGACTTTTTATCCTAAAGTTATGACTTTATTCTCGTAATATTACCACTTTTTTCTCGTTATATTATGAAAATAAAGTCATAACTTTAAGAGAAAAAAGTCGGAATATTACGAGAATAAAGTCGTTACTTTACGAGAAGAATGTCGTAATATTACGGGAATAAAGTCATAACTTTACGAAAAAAAAGTCGTAATATTACAAGAATAAAGTCATAACTTTACAAGTAAAAAGTCGTGATTTAATGAGAATAAAGTCATACTATTTCAAGAAAAAAAAGTCGTAATATATTACGAGAATAACATTATAACTTTACGAGAAAAAAGTCCTAATATTACGAGAATAAAGTCATAACTTTACGAGAAAAAAAGTTGTAATTTTACTCATAAAAAGTCGTAATTTAATGAGAATAAAGCCATACTATTTCATGAAAAAAAGCCGTAATATTACGAGAATAAAGTCATACTATTTCATGAAAAAAAGCCGTAATATTACGAGAATAAAGTCATAACTTTACGAGAAAAAATTCGTAATATTACAAGAATAAAGTCATAACTTTACCAGAAAAAAAGTTGTAATATTACGAGAATAAAGTCATAACTTTACGATAAAAAGTCGTAATATTACGTGAATAAAGTCATAACTTTACGAGAAAAAAGTAAAAGTAATATTAATTTATTTCGTTATTTGTGAAACCTATAACCTAAACCTAACTTCACAAGATGCTCCACGTTCCTCATTTTCACATTCACACAGGCGGTACAGCATTTATATTATTATGACTATATTCTCATAACACTACGACTTTTTTTCTATTAAACTTATGATTTTATTCTCATAATATTATAATTTTTTTTCTCGTATAAGCCACACACAGCATCATAAAAAACAAAAAGAAAATCATAAATTGCTGTCACAGACTATACCAGGAAAACTTATGTACAAGGATAAGTCAATGACTTCTTCAACTCTTTTAATTCTTGCCAAAATGCCTTGAGGTGTTTGTTTTCATATTTTAGGATATGTTAATATTTAGCATTTTGTCCAAATATTTGTGTTTTTGTATTGTGAATACTATTTTATTTTGAAGGCAAAGTGGCCTAACTGGCACTTCCTGCCTGGGAGACAGGTAACACAGTTGAACAACTTCCCATCATGAAATGATGATGTCCACTGAGCACACTGGACAAGGTAATTTAACAATTAGGGGAAGTGTATCTCTTCTTTTAACAGCGTTATAAAAATTAGACATTGTTCCACGGTTTTTTGCTTCGCTTTAATGTGTCCACATTTAAAGTGCAAATCAAATGTTCCATCCTTTGCCCCACAGCCTTTGGTTCTCTTGTTATGGTGGGAAAGTTACTTTAAATTTGTTCAGTCACAGAAAAGGAAATTCCCTTATTATGGTCATGCTAGGCTACACCACCAGAGACTTAATGTTACAGTAAATCAGAAAAGTTGTGCTGTGAATTTAATAATTTATCATTATAAATTGATTTAAAAGCAGTTCTGCATGTTTTATGTTCATCTCTTAGCCTATCAGTATTGTAACCTACATTTTTTCTAATGCTACCAAGACGATTCATCTCAGATTGTGCCGATTTTGTTGTAGATTGGTGCTATGTTTTTTCTTATTTATAATTGTTAGGCTTTTTGAGTTTTTGATTTTTAAAGACAACCCCAATAATAGACAACCAATGTATTTAGTTCTCAGCTGTTGGAGTACAATCCCCATTGAGATTTCAAAACACTCAGCATTGCACACTTATTAACATAAGCCATTTATGATGATATTTACAGTCAAATCTATCAAAGCTCATTCAGTCACATTGTATTTATAACACACTACCTGTATACAGTATAGGCTACTCTTTTCAAGTGTCAAAATGCTCCAATAAGTTCACATGCTCACATAAGCTCATTATGATGACATGCACAATTATATACTATGGTTTATTATTATTATTATTATTATTATTATTATATTATATATTATTATTATTATTATTATTATTATTATTATTATAGTTTGTTTTTTTACTAAAACATGTTTACATACTTTAATGTAAAAAAAATGATGACATGCACAGTTACATACTTTAAATAAGCCTGATGTTAAAGAGGACCTATTATGCTTATTTCCAGGTGCATACTTGTATTTGGGGTTTCTACTAGAACATGTTTACATGCTTTAATGTTCAAGAAACACTTTATTTTTCTCATACCGGCTGCAACATCTCCTCTTTTCACCCTCTGTGGTAAAAATGTGTTACTTGATGACATCACCATGTTACAGAAGAAAACGCAGGACTTTAATCAAGGCGTTTCAGGCAGTTCAGGGGCAGTGTAACTCCAGAGTTACTCCCTTCGGCATGGACTTTGGGCTTTGTAACTTTGCAGACCTTTTACAGGCACAAAAAACTATATAACACTTACTAAAGGAAAGGGGAAAAGCACAAAAGCATAATAGGTCCCCTTTAAGTGTTTTAAAGTCCCCTTTTACTCCATTTGCATGTATAACTAAAGCCAATACATGAAGATCAATTATATGATTAAGCAATCACATTTATTTAGTTCACTCTGTACCCTAGCACCAACTGCTGGTCAACGATTGTCCACTACAATATGAGGAATAATACCAGCTCTTGTATAGTATATAAAAGACACTGCAAGCATGTCATTTTTCAAGTTAGAAACTCAGGTTTTTTTTGTTCTTTGCATGTTTCAGCCAGGACAGTCTCATTTGCTGCATCGACAGCGCAGAGAAAGAGGAAGAAGATCCCAGTGGTAAGGCACGATCGATGTCACAAGCCTTCTCCATGCTGTCTGCTTCACACAGAGACAACCACTGTCTCACTCTGAATTCCTCATGAGTCCACAGTTACGCTGTCACATGTTCACCCCACCTCCCTCTCTGTCTCACTCCCTCATTGAAGTTAATCTCTGTAGTTACAATAACCTCAATAATATGGGGAAAAACTGTGACCACAAAAGATCATCTTTTCCGGTGTATTGCTTGTCATGCACTGGGTCTTGTGAATGACCCATTTAAGCACAATTCCTGTTTCTTCTCCCTGTGACTTGGAGATACTTCCTTAGCCTGGGAGTATAAAAACAGCGGGTATGCAGGAATGCATTGTTTACTTGTCTGTTACTACCCATGAAACGCAGTGAAACAGTGGTTGATCACGTGTGTTATACCTTGGGTTAGAGGGCTTCTCAACTGGCTCATGACCTTGTTTTTAGGTACAAATTCTTGTGAATCCAGCAATTAGAGGCCTGTGAAGCTGTACGCATTTATTTCCCTCTAGTGCACACAGAGCAGCAAATGTATTATAAATGGTGATAGATATCTAACCAATTTCATGTTTTTATCAGGCAAGATAATCGAGATAGATCAAGAAGAAGTTACAGCTTTCAATAACAAAGGGTTATTGTTGACTGAAGTGATTTGGCCAAGAACTGTGAAAAAATGTCACAATTGCACAACTTTCATTTACGATGCAGCTTTTGTTGTTGGTTACATTTGAATAATGTGCCTGTGTTGTATCTGTTGATTCAGTATTTCGAATGCAGCTTCTTCCTGCAGTTCCCCTGCTGGCCACAACAAGGCGCTCCACACCATTCCTGTGCCTTTAATCCAACACGAGGGTGCTGTAGCATCTTCTGTGTGTGTCAGTAAATTAGGCAGCTTAGTAGAGCCAGTGGTCCTACATTTGGCCGTGCAAAGCTCCTTTGCTGGGACATTGGTACTTAATCCTCACAGCTCTGATCATTACAGCTGATGAGCGAGAGACGGAGAGCACTCTACATTATCTCATATGCAATCACCTTTGCCTTGACACTTCCACCTCCACCTTTAATCACAGATACAACCCCAGATCTTTAGGCTTTTGTTTTTTTTGGTCCCTCATTGTTACAAATATTAACAAATATTAGGCCTAATTTAACACCAGCAGTGTGAGTTGCTTTTGAAGCTGCTAAGTGAGTTTATACTACCTGATGTTATATCTGTTTTTGTTTTAATAAGAAACAAGAACATCATGTCAACTAATTAACACAATAACACACTCTAATATATTTGCTAGGGCTGTGTATTAGTAAGAATCTGAATATACAATACATGTCATTATACAGGAGTTACGATTCAATATATCGCGATATATTGCGAGACTGTAAGCAAGGCGATATATTGCCTTTTTTTTTTTTTTTAAATCTAATTTTAAGTAAACTGTCATAGTATAGAGCCCACACATCCATATGCATAAAGTCTGAGTAAAAAAAGTTATTCTTTAGGTAAACAAATTAGGTAAATACAAAAATGTAAACAGTGTTACATGTACAGACTGTATATATTTTCTAACTATGAATTAAAAATCAATAGTGTTTTTGAGAATTGATATAGTATCACAAAACATGATATCACAATACTTAAGTGGATCGATATTTTTCTTACACCTCTGTTATTTCGCATAGAAGCAGTGCATTATGAAGTCTTGAATTAGCCATATTGCCTGCTCGATGACCCCAGCTCTCGGCCTTTTATAGCGTCACACAGCGCTGTGATAAGCAGCCCCCTCAGACAGCCCCAATCACTATAAGTCCATAATGCTGATCAGAGATTTGCTGAATCTGTTAGCATTTCCCTGTGATATTGGATGCGGTGTAATTACAGCACAGGCATGACGGAGCTGGATGAGCGGCAAATGGGGGATTACAGAGGGGCAGGTCATAATGAGCAGGCCGGCCACATGTTTCCGAAGCAAATCTCATTTTGATATCCAGTCTACCATGCTGTTTTATTAGCTGAGTGGCTGGGGTCAATTAGCTTTTAGCTCAGTACATTCAAATATTTAAATTGATATAGTGTGGCTTGCTCTATTAATTCATTTAGACTCAGATGAAAGGGTGATCTTTATGTTTTTCCGTATTTTAAAGAAGATCTCTTGTTTATTCTTTGTCTGTTTTTGTGTTTTTCCTCTCTCTGCATAGCAGGGATTGACATATAGTTAGCCTGTTCTTCATAACAAGCTACTTCCCTGTCTCTCCCTCTGCCAGAACTGTCAACCCCCTAACAAGGTGTACATATTCACAGCTGCTACTGCAGGAGAGCCGCCCAAATGAGGAGAGCCTGAATAAGATGAGAGGGACGTTCCAGACAACAGGTGCGTGGGTACACCACTGCTCATTCCCTGCTACCACACTGCATGTTTCCAGTCATATAAAAGACAGCTGGTTTTGATTTATTTTTGTTTTTTTAGATCAATTACTTGTAACTGTATGGCAACTCTCACTGCTTAGACAGGCGGGAGTATGACTAAGGGTGGCTCATGCTAGTCTCACAGGCTATTCACACTTACTCTTCCCCCCGTGGTGGTATAGCGTTGCCTCTCTGCAGTGTGTATCTGTATCTGTTTGTTCATTCATAGGAAAAGCATTAGTGACACGTAGATGAGTCATAGAGGCTAGCGTCTAAACAGACCACGGTGGGAGTCAGGAACCCTGCCACCCCTTCTGCTCCTCGCCTCAAGGCACTACTCATGCCCTCACCAGTCTCCCTAGTTACCCTAACGCTTACATACACAAACATATGCCGTCTGTGTTTGTTCAAATACCACGGATCCCACCTGATGTGTCGGGGTGCCACCAGAGCAGATGTAGCTGTAGCAGTGGGCAGGAGAGCGGTGGCAGGCTGTCGCCGTCCTCATTATTGAGATGCTGTTTGTCAACTTGTAGTTCGGGCACTCTGTACTTGGATCGGTGTAATGCAGCCGTTGTTATAATTATTCACCTAAAAAGAAAACTGTGGTCATCCAGAGCTATTATCTAGGGATGCACCAATTTGACTTTTTCAGTCCCAATACCGATAGCGATACCTGGGCTTTGGGTATCAGCCGATACCGAGTACCGATCCGATACCAGTGTTTAATTAATAAGCTGTATGCCTCACTGTGTGGAAGTGACTGGGCTCATTCTTTTATGTGTAAGGCAACACCAGGCTTGACAAACTTGCTAACTTTGTAAAACAAAATGTGACCAATAAATACATACATAGATATGAATTCATTGAATTGTTATTTATTATTAGAATAATAAATCGTACACCAGCAACTTGGTAAAAAATCTTCAAAATTAACAAGAATTACAATTCAAGTGTAAACATTTTTAATGCAGCAACAAATTGGTCAAAACTTAAACAAGAATTGAAATGAAAGTATATAATGTATATAGTATATAATCATAAAATTGAATTGAATAGATCGGCCCCATTGTCACCGATATCCGATCCAGCTATTTGAGTCAGTATTGACCCGATATCCGATCCAGTATCAGTATTGGTGCATCCCTACTATTATCACTTGCAGGTGAGACTGTTTCTGCGGTTTGTAATAACTACATATAGATGTTTACATTGGTGTAGAAATTGTTTTTGCCAAAAGAAATGAAATGAAATAACCCATTTTGATAGTTTAGAGTCGGCTCTGGTTCTGGGTTTCCAAACCAGAGTTGAATAAATGACATAAAAGCAGTTTGCAGATCTTTGCTTTGACTTTGCGGTGAAACTCCTGACATATTATGGCCTGACGGTGTTCATTGTAGAGCAGACAGATGGAGCAGGTGGGTGTGTGTGTATACAGTACGTGTCACACTCCCCCTGTGACTCTCAGGGGTTATATCAGGTGCAACACCTGGAGTTTGTTTCCTCATTAGGATGGGCTTCTCCAAGGTGATAGCCAATTAGAAAAGCTGAACCTGTCTCTTAGGACTCATGAGTGGATAGAGATCAGATACATCTCATCTCTCACGAGCAAATTGCTTTCACAAATACGGTATATTTGTGATGCTCATTGCAGAGGTAAGCCTGCTGTTGTTTTCTCATACAAACAAGCACATATTCTCACACTCTGCCATGTTTCTTTGCTCCCGCAGCAGCAAAGATTCCACTCTGAAGTAATATTCTCATGAAGGCTGGTGCACCGACTCACCTTGCGGTGTGGTATTGAGTCTCCTTTGCGCTTGACTGTGTCCCTCTGTTCTTACAGCTATCTATCAGTTTCATAGCATGCAATCTGCATCCTTCCAGCCTCCCACTACCCACCCACTAGTGCTGTATCCGTTGTGTTCTGCGTGCATGTACTGTGAGCGTACAAGCGCATTGTGTTTTTGCTCAAGTGTGTACATGTTTCCTGGCCCCCTCCGTAATAAAAGAGAGAGGGGAGCTCCCGGGCAGATAACACCCAGCGCAGAGCTGCCCTGGCCGGGGTAGGGGAGTGTGGAGGGTGCTTGCCCCCTGGCTAGATGCTACTCAGAGAAAGGGAGATAAGGGCTGTGAGGGTGGTTATAGGAAGGACTGAACGAAGGCAGGGAGGAGGTTGGAAGGCGAGGAGAGGGGGGGGCTTCTTCATACATTTTTATGACCACATAGATAAGGTCAGTAGTGTGCCATCGTTACTAGGCAACACTGCGACCCTGAGTTGGATTGAGTTGTGAAGCTGAGAAGTCAGATATTCTTATTACAACAGCCCCGCTTCGGTTCTGCTGTGTGCATTTGATAACAAGCAGCCTGTCTCCCGCGCGCCATTCTGAGAGTCAAGGCTGAAAGACTGCTTTAACTGGACGATTAACTGAGCCACTGAAATAATTAGAAGGCCATTGATTGGGTTATTACATTGTTACAGCCATGTTGGTGATATACCGATATCCGCGCCTGTTCAGATACACGATGATGGTAATAGTGATGAAAAATGACGGTGGGGTGTTTGATTATATATTTTTAATGATCCAGTTCATGTGGGGATACACTAGACTGTGGGTGTATTGATTTTTCCAGTTTTCAAGCAGAGAATGGAGGAGATGGAGACCAGGCGCATATGCAGCCAGAGTACAAATCACCAAAACCCACCCTATTCTCTCCCTCCTTTTACTTGCACTCTCCACTTTCACTCCCTTCCCTCTCCGCCGCTCCTTTCTCTTTTCCATCACCCTCTCAGCTCTCCATCCTCACTTCCGTATTTCTGCCACTCTTCCACCAGCCTTTCATTACGTTTTTTTCCCCCCACTCTCCTCCTTTTCGCTCGCTCCCCTGCCTCTCCCCTTCTCTCCTCCCATTTCTGTCCCCTTCAGCGTCCTAGTTTAGCACGTCAAGGTTGGCTACAGATATGCTCCTCTGTGCCTTGGGGCTAACCAATGGGAAACTGGCTGGGGTTGCTGTAGCAGGCTGGGGTGTTGGTATCGTGAATTGAGAGGGAGATGGAAAAGGTTACTGTAGTGCATGTACTGTGGTCCGTTCTGCAGAATGGAATTGAAGTCTTATAGGTTAAAATACAGTATTCTGGAAGTGTGAGGCCGTATTACAGATTCTTACCATATTTTTGAATAGTTTCTGAACATCTTTAACAGTTGTAACGACCGTTGAATTTATGCTGTTTACCTTTTGTTATTTTCTCCCATACTCGTCGCTGTAGCATCCGCCATTTTTTCTCTTCTGTAAAGTGTCGTATTTCATCCATAATGCATTGCGCAACAGGCTAAGTCAGTCTTACATTAATCACTCATAGCTTTATGCAACAGGTAAATTTAAATTTCTATAGCAAGTCTGACTTTAAGTTATATTTAAGACAAAGACTAGGTCTATCTTTATGCAACTGGCCCCAGGTGAGGAACACTGCAGGTAAATCATGTTACAACCTCTAGTTTTGTTTAGACCTGTTTAGAGCCGCCTGTATAGAGCCTCGGTATCGAGGTCCCACCCACACACCCGTGAGCCAATCACGAGCCGAGCACGGCCATAGCTTGTTAGCGTGAGCCACCTAGCTGCTACGTTAGCAAGTCGGTAGCTGTTTGGCTAGAAATACACGGCAACCAACCATGATATCTGTATAGCTTCATTTATAATCAAATTTACATGTTCTATTACACAGACTCCTGACAGTTATGGAAAGTTGAAGTTACATCTCCTCTCTCGTACAATTCCCGAGTCCGGTTGCGACTACTTCACTCAGAGCAGCTGTCAATCACAGCTGTCAATCATGACGTCTCACCCCCTTTCTATAGCATCAAATAACTAATTAAAACTAAACTTACAGCAGCGTGAGAAGGACTTCCTAAAATGACAGAAACCATCTTTGGGAAAAATGTATGTGACGTGTACTTTGACTTTTTAGTTTGGCCCATGTCCCTTCCACTAACATGGAGGGGGCGGAATTTATGACCTATACTGCAGCCAGCCACCAGGGGGCGATCAAGATGTTTTGGCTTCACTTTTCGGAGAGCTCTCATGTCGTCCAACTTTATATACAGTCTATGGTCTGCAGCCACACAAACTGCGCCAGCTCCTTGTTAATGATTGGCTCGTCAGTCTGTGGAAACAGACTTCCTATTCAGCCTCCTTCCAAAACACAGATAATCAGATAACCAACGTTATTTATAAAGACCAGAAGAACATAAAAGGGAGTAAAAAACAGCACATGGGCTGTACAACATGCAGCCACTATAAAAGTTCACTGACCTCCACAGCAGCACATCTCCTCTTTAGTATTTCATCATTAGTCCCTTTGACATGTTGACTTTTTGAACCCAGTCATAGCAGTCCTAATTTGCAGAGTGTGCATGTGTCCTGATGCTGATTGACCTGCAGGTGTCTTTTGGTTCCACTGGGACCAGTATAGTAAGAGTACACCACCCTGAACTCTGTTTAGGAGCCACATCACTCCTGCCCTGGCAACATGTAACCTTATACACACTTCTATCAGGAGCCACGAGCGCGGCTTGTCTCTTATCAATGTCATTGTCTTAGCAAACAAAGGGGATCATTATACCGGTGCTGAGAATGTTTCTATTCTGAGTTAATGGGTCGCATAGTGTAAAGGCAACCTGATCCTCCTCTGGGTGGTGAAGGAGTGAGCCGAGGGCTGACATTTTGCTGATGATAGGCCAGTCTGTGTTTTGTTGTAAGAGACACTGGGCTTCACAGGAGTTGTCAAAACAAGAGGCCCCATCCTGAGGGATTACCCAGCCTCCCTGCACACACGCCAGGGACAGGGTCGGCCAGAGGGACAGGGAGGGGCGGAGGACATGTGTGGTGCGTGAAGAAGAAACATAGCTGACGAATAATGTGCTCTATCATCCTACCATTAATATTTTGCAACAACAATGGTTATTAATGGGATTACATGCAGACCTGATCACAGTAATATTGGAATATGTTTCAATAAATCACAAGATTTGATTTATCTTATGATGTAATTAGTAGGACCACTGAAGCACAATGTGTGTTGTATTTAGGTGTGTTCTATCTGATCTCGATTCATTGGCTATAGAGGACAGCACATGATGAGTGTGTGGTGAAGTTGTGTGGTAGCAGTATTTTCTTTGATATTTAATGTACATTAATGCCCAGGAACGCTTGGGTCGTATTCTAATATTTTTGTCCATTATCACTATTGGTCAAATTTTACTTACCATTTGAGATTTGGAGCAGTGAGAGTAATGTCGATGGAGGTGAGGAGCTCTAATCTGCTGCAGCTTTTCAATGATGTATCAGGGATGAACTCTAACACTTATTTTTGAGTCCGACTGTAAATAAACACACAAAGTAATTGCCTGGAAATCCCTGTAGCTGGTGTAGCACAATGACTAACAATCATAAAGGATGAAAATGTGAATAAGAAGAATGAATAAGAGCCAGAATTTCCCTTTAATATTAGTCCTAGACACTATCGATGTACAGATTAAACTAATATGTAATTTATGTGCTTTGTTTGTCTTTTTGTGCATTTTTTTTTTTTTAAATGTCTCAAAATAGGTCCTCTATACGATATCCAGAGCATCAATATAGCAGCAAAAAACTATTTTCTATGTAAAGATGTGTAAAGGATAATGTACATGTATTAAATTGTTGTGAAATAAACTCAGACAGGTCGATGCGGCACCCCGACGCAAAGTGTAAGACCCCATTGTTTATTTCACAACAATGACCCGCTCACTGTACATTATCCCGCTTATAACACGGCTATTTACTTATGAAATCAATAATTTGACACATAAATAGTCCGCCAGAGTCCGACATCAGAACTGTGTCCATAGCAACGGTCTGTTAGACATATGAACGGTCTGCTACAAAGAAATAACAAACCGTAGAATGCCGTGATTGACCAGTCAAAATCGAGTATTCAACAAAGCCGTTTTATAGAGAGGAGTAATGTCTACCTGAGCAGAGAATGAAGTCACTCTCCCTTTGTGAGTGTTGTAATCTGAGCTTCTCTGTGGTTTGTTTACATAGCCAGGTCAGCGGCACATGCCTTTTTAGTGCATGTTAGTGCATGTGAGCGTGCCCAACCGGCTAGCTCCTGGCTGCTGCTCTGCACTGCGGTCATATGGTGGTTACAGCTGCTAACGTCACAGTGTAGCACCCACCGTCCAGCTGGCTCAGCCATCGCCATGTTGAGAGCCGAGTGGTGGCAATAGATATGCTCTGAATATCATATTGAGAACCTTTAAAGTTAATGCAGTAAGGTGCAGTGATAATAATAATATCCAATCCCTAAATTGCACATCTGATAGAACACCAACACACTGATAAAGAAAACCTCCATGATTTTAAGATGCAGTTTATTTTTGGCTCAATTGCTCCAAAATCCTTCTTTAGCTCATCTATATTCATTTATCTACATCTTCTTTGTTTTACCATAAATTTGGATTGTCAGATAGTCTTCCTCCTTAATATTTTGTATATTAAGTGAATTCAACTACGGACTTCGGCAGCCTTTACACAGAATGATTTCACACATTACATTGCAGTGTGGGATAAATTAAAATACTGCAACTTCCGCTGATATAACTGCTACCGCTACTCTGATTAATGTCTTATTTTATCGCTCATGATGAAGTTGGCAGTAAAATAAAGAGCACCGAGCACAGATCCCATGCCAGTGTGAGTATAACCGTCAGAGGAGTCACGACCCGGGGTGAGCAGTGTTCATGAATCGTCTCACATGTGCTCCACTTCTTCCCTTGTATCCACACACTGACATGGTGGCACATGTAAACACACCCACAGACAGACACGCATGCATGGCCACACAGCAAGGCCAAGACTGTCTACAGCAGCCCCGGGGCCTCATTGTCACATTCACTTACCACTGTTTAGGCATCATGCTGGGGGGCCATAATGAACTACACCCTTTTCCTCCCCACTACCCACACAGTAAACTCAAAAACCACCAAAAATCCACTCCACTCATATTCAAAACATGGCTGTGGACAAACTGAATTATGTTACTTTGGCTATCTATGCTCATATCATGTAATATATCTGACCTGTTGTCACGAGGATATGTGATGACAGGACGCCGTGATTGACCAATCAGAATCGAGTATTCAACACAGCCGTATAATAAATACCATTATGGGCTTTAAATTCAGAGTATAAGTGAAAGTAATTTATCCCAATAAGGACATTAATATTGGTTCCGCAGTTTGAAAACATGCCGACATGCCTGAATATAATCTGTTAGGGGTTTAACACTGAATACCTCAGCCCACTGGTCACAAGGTCAAGGCTCTCGTCTTCAGAGTGAAAATCAAGGTATTGTCTTTCACATCACAAGTAGCCTGTTCAGTCGTACAGCTGTCTGCTGGGTGTAAGTGCTAAACACCAGCACCTGTTTTCCATAAAGATGGAAGAAGTCCCTGTGTGCCACCAACAGAAGCATCACCGCGGTCAGCTAAATGGGATCTTTTGTATCGGAGCTATATTGACGCTATGATGCTTTCTGTTCTTGTTATTTATCGTGTGTTGGGGATTGGATTGTACCTTAATGCATGTGTTATTAAAAGCTTCCCTCACAGAGGTGGATATTTGTGGATACAAAGAAGGAGGCAATTATTTTTTAATTACAGTTTTTAAGGTGAAAGGGCGATTAACCCTCTCTAACCAAATATTAGACACTATATATGCATCAAATATAAGTCATACTGTACTTATTAAGGCCAAATTATATAGATTTTCTCAACTTTTAATATCAGTAATTTGAGCAACACACCTGCTGTCATTTGGTCGTTGAAAGGTCATTCGGTCAGTGTTGATGTTACTCTGCATGCGTTTGTTTGCTGTCAAACACACATTGTGAAACTGTGCTTATACTGGGCAACTCCCATGTATGGAGTGTGTACAGTGGTGTGAGTGTGTATATACTGTACACACAGTATGCAGCCCCCCCTGCCATTGTTGCCCTAGCTTATACAGTATGTGCATGGGGCGAAAAGAGCTCCTCTTTTCTGCTTAAATGACGCCAGGGCTTGATTGTTCCATTTGTGGTTAGCATTAGTTTCCACCTCCCACGCAAACAATTCTAACCTTTTGATATGCATTTCTTTACTTACTCCATTTCTTTCTTTTAATTTTGGCTTCTCATAAAAATCCTGTTTGCTGAGCTAGATTATACCAATGCTTCATTTCCCCTCAAAATGTCAGATGGCACCCTCTAATTCCACGGATCCCCTCTCCCAATCCCTTGAGCCCACAGTTGGATCTTTTTTCCGCCCTCTTTTGGGTTATGTTTGTCTTTGCTGGCTGTTAATGTCACCTTCAGTGGCAAAAAAAAAACTTCTCTAGGCTGAACCAAGGAAAATTACTACTGCGGTTTCCGGTGTGGTTGATTACCTGTAGGGCATGAATAGGCGTTTGCCTTTGGCATCATGTAGTCCTTGGACTTTACAGAGGTGCCCTTGAATCCTTCGTGATGTAAATGTACAGTATATACCCATATACAACTGTAACAGGGCAGTGCTGAGAAGCAGAATGAGCATCTTGTGAGGAAAAACAAAGGTCTGATAAACCTGCATCCTCTCTCTTAAATCATCATATTTCACAGTCTGCTGCTGCTAATGAACTTACTTGCCCATCCATGCCAAGAAAACACCAGCGCAGCGCTCCTAATCCACTCTAAATGACAGGCAGGATCTCTGACCCACTGCCCTGATTCACCCGTGTTTTCTCCTGCAGCGCTACAGACTTCGACTTGTTTGGGTTTATCTTACGGCTTAGGGGCGGGAAAAAGTAAGTAAAATGATCCTCTTACTTAATCAAACATACATTTTGGTGTAACAGTAGTTAAAAAAGGAGGACATCTGTGATTGAATGAATTTAAATTTGGCTATTGCTGAATAAAAACAGAAGTAAGAAAAAAAAGAGAGAGCCATACCATTTAAAGGCGAGCTAGAACAGTGTGTTCTGGTGCAGACTTCAGCAAATGCAGAGCTGCTGCACTGGAGTGAACACTGTCAGAGAAAGACAGAAAATGGGCTGATCAAAACATTAGGAAAACGTAAAGTCATGCCTCCATCTTTCCCAAACCCACAGAGATTACACTAATTAGCTCTTTTAGACAAACATATATGCAACTACACCTGAGCTGAGCATTTATATCACCATATGATGAGGACATACTGACGTGATCCCCACACACGTATTGTTTTTTTTTCTATTTATTTTCCTTTGTACACATTCAGAATTATAAAGATTCTCTCCTCCAGTCCAGATATAAGAGCAGAAAATGAGTATCCCGGGGTAAATAAACAGGATTTCACTTTCAGTAGCCTATATTCTGTCATGTGGAATAGAGAATGAGATGCAGACTGCCCTGCTGGTTATATCACATTCATTGTAACCGGGCTCTGTGGACAGGCCCACAGGCTTCCACTGCCTACTACAGCTACACCCTTGACTTCAAGGCAGGCATTAAAATGGAGGGGTGGTGGTGGTGGTGGATTACGGGGTTGAAGGAGGCGGTATGGTGTGTGTGTGTGTGTGTGTGTGTGTGTGTGTGTGTGTGTGTGTGCCTTTGGGGTGGGGGATGTTTTAGTTTAACCCTGTATTTTCTGCAACCACTGACAAAATGTGTCTATCTTCTATTCACACAATTGTCAATTAATTTAAAAGTGTGATGCAAATTAAACCAAAAAAAAAAAAGCATCATGTATGCACTTAAATGAATGCAAAACATGCCTCATTGGATGTCCTTGTAGAGATTTCCCTTCCTACAGGGAACTCTCTCTCTGTTCATATCCGTATAGTCTTTATAGCTTATTTTGAATATTGTATATTGGTAGAAATTCAATTTTTTTTATTCTTATTTTATTCTAACGTTTTTATCTATTCTTTTGTTATTATACTGTTGGTAACTTGCACCAACAAAACCAAAGCTAAATTCCTAGTGTATACCTCTTACAGCTGGCAATAAACACCATTCTGATTCTGATTCTGATGTCCTTGTAGATTTCCATTCCTACAGGGAACTCTCTCTCTCTGTTCATATCCGTATAGTCTTTATAGCTTATTTTGAATATTGTATATTAGTAGAAATTCCATTTTTTTATTCTTTATTTTATTCTAACGTTTTTATCTATTCTATATTGTTATTATACTGTTTTGACTTGCACCAACAAAACCAAAGCAAAAAATCCTAGTGTATGCCTCTTACACCTGGCAATAAACACGATTCTGATTCTGATTCTGATTCTGATCAGAATTAGAATCAGAATCAGAATTCTGTATAATTCTGATTCTGAATTATAGAGAAATACCCTATATTGGTTTAATTCAAGCCAAATCTGGTGTATATAGTGCGGTATACTGAGTGCACCTGCAGACATGCGCTTCTCTGTTTGGAGCCGGTTGCATCTCCGTGCGTAAAAATGTTCTCCAAGGTGCTTCAGTGCGTCAGGTGCAGCAGCTCATTTCCTTAATGCAAATGCCCCCAGTCAGTCAGTCACACACTCTCACTTCCAGGAGCACCTTGCCCTCCTCAGGAGCGACCGGTAACCGCCTCTGCTCCTTTAAGGCAATGAGGAATTAAAGCAGTCTGCAGGGGGAGAAGGAGAAGGCAGGAGGGTTATTATTGTGTGTAATGCTCAGAGAGCCAGTAGTAGTGGTGCGATTAGAGAAGCGGCAGCGGGGAAGATGCGCTTGCTCGCCTCTTGCTGGACGCTCAGAGGCGATGAAGATGATCTGACTTTGGAGTCTCAGAAGAAAAAAAATCATTCTTCTACCACCACCACCCTCTCCCTTCTGTTTGCTTCTTTGCTCTTTTAGTTATTTTTTAATTTGAAACATTCCCCCCTCTCTCCCTATAAGGATGATCCATCAGTCAGGGTTTTATTTAGGATTTTTTTTTTTTTAAGAAAATATTTAGTTTAGTTTTTTTTTTTTTTGTGTTGCATTCATTTTTTTTTTGTTTCGGTCGTACCCGGCTCTGACTCAGCACCACCAGACACACCTGGGCTTCTTCACCCCCTTCAGCATCCTTTAGAATAAAGCAGCAAGACGCGGAGCAGCAGAGAGAGAGGAGGAGGAGAGTCTGAGCACACAGCTCTCTCCAGCTCTCCAAGACTATCACACAGGCGCGTTTTTCTGTTCCAAGCGCAAAAGTATAGAAGGAGATATTAAAAAGTAGATACTTGGACCGGTTTGCATCAAGACAGTGGCAAATGTTTAACCTTACCCCAAGCGCACAGAAGAGAAACCCAGGGAGGCACCGGTCGGAGGAAGAAGAGAAAGCATAGCCTTGGGGGGGATTGAACGGAGCAGGGCATGTGGATATTGGCTTTTATCTTTTTCCAGAGCATCTTGAATGGTAAGTTCATCTTTTTTTTTATTATTAGCACTCATTACCTATATTGCATGAGAAGAATCACAGCTAAGACAGCTAAGTGACTGGAGAGGGAGGATGGAGATGGAGGTCACCTGTGACCCACATGAAATGGATTTTATATGCTTGTCAAAAGGCTGACACCCTTGATAGAGAGGGGAGAGACAAGGCGAGGCATGTTTTAAATCCTTCAAGCAACATCTTCTGGCCTTCACATATATACATCCTGAGCCATGAGAAATAAAATTATGTTTGTTTTTGGGGCCTGTATTTAATTAATTGATTATATATGATATTAAAGATTTAAGTTTTAATTGTTTTTTCATTTTGCATCCACTGGATGTAATTTCTGTTTTTATGTTGACGCCTAATGATACTTATTCTGTCACAACCTTGCTCCACTGTGGCCCTTAGTAATAAGTGACGTATTTGATATAATGGACATTTGGTTTAACCCCTTCCCCCTCCCCCACAGTGAGCATATTTTTCAAGTTTAAAGTGGCCTAAATGAATGTAATGCATTTAAATTGCTCAATTTATACACATGTTTAAGAATCAGTAATCCATACTTTCATTTTGAACGTATTTGATGTAAAATATTCAAATGTATTTATGCTTCTGTCAGAGTGTTTCCAACATTTTGTCACCAATTTGAATACTTCTTTGTTATTTACCTTTAAAATGTAGTTTGTATAAAGAGAAAATTAGCACCATTAGTTCAAATTGTTCATGTTAGTTATCATGAAAATATATATTTCTTTTCTTTTTTTAAAGTGTCATGAAACAGATTCCACAGAGGTCACTTTTTTTTATTTCACAAGTAGTTCACAAACGCACACCAAAATGTGAAATAAATTTTCCAGTCAAATAGCCGAAAGTCTCATTCTCCATTCAAATACTGTATTCAAACACCCACATTTGGTTGTGCGTCTTGTCTCAGTTTTCTTGCACACATGTGTATTTGCGTGCATGTGCACCAGTGCACACATGCATGCGGCTGACACCGCGCATGCATATTTGTGTGCTCATATAGTGTATCTATAATCAATAGCAGAAAATTGATACAGTTTATTGCATTCACTTATTGGCCGGAGCCCCCTTCTACAGGGAGGGATTATGGCTGACTGGGTGTGTACGAAAACAGGGGAGAGTCGAAGAAGGAGAGGGAGAAAAGAAAAGAAAATGGAAACATGTCTGTGAGAAAACACATCAGGGTGACAAGATGGGGATTGTTCACATATTGAAACCAAATCAAGCCCGCGGTCGGCTGCATTTGTATTAAAGGGTCAAGCAAAGCTGAATTCACAAAGCAAAACATTTGGTGATTTTACAGGTAAAGAATTAATTTAACCACATCGAGGGGCTGTGATATGATACGGCGTGTCCCCAAAATGGATTTTCCCTTCTGGCTGGGATGATAAAATAAGGCTTCGAAATGGATTTTTGTTTCTGTGTCGTCGCTTTTTCAATGGCGAGGCAGTCGGTACCGTTTATTGACACTGACTCCATATAAAATGGTATCTCCCTCAGCCCAGCTTGCGCTGAAACTCATAAAGGAACAATAAGGAATCCTCATTAATCATAATCATCTGACTCTGACATTAGATCAACTGCCATGCAAGATTGTGTCCGTTTATTGCATAAGGGATTATTGAGGAGGCCTGGTGGCAAACAACTGATAGGGATTAAGCAGCAAGACGGCGTTGAGTGCAGACATTACACTTTTTGTGTTCGTCATTCGCGCTGCAATCGTGGTAGTTTTTTTTATCACATTGCTGTTTGCGTTGTCATTTGATTTCTCCGTCCCTGTACAGGAGCGTAGCTGTGTGACTTTGTCCTCTGCGGTTGGATGTTTTGTTGATTATCATGAAAATGAGGTGTTCGTCGGCTGAGCAGGCGTTGTCAGAATGAATGAATGACCTTGTAGATAGAAACCAGCACAGCGATTGGATTCCAGACAATTCTTGCTGTTTCAGAGTTGGGCCTATCACATGCTCACTGGCCTGTCTCTATGGTAACCTCCTTAACGGGTGTCAGGGGCTGCGTCCGAAAACGTTCACTCTATATGGGGGTAGAAAACTATATGGTGTGTTGTTGTCTGGTGGCAAAAAAACAATATCAAACACTATTCAGATCATTCAGAATCATTCAGAATCTGTGGTGCTTGTTTACTATCTGGGGGGATTATTTATGTTTGGTATAATAATGTTTCTAGGGCTGCCCCCTCTTAGTCGATTAGTAGACTAATCTGTCTTTTTGGTCTTAGTCGACTAAGATTTCTTTAGTTGATTAGTCATTTTTTATGCTTTTTTTCATGCTAAATGACTTATTTCCAAGAAACTTATGAGCACATCTCTGGTAAAGACAAGATTTAAAGTGGTGCTTTAATGTGATTCTTTGTAGAGAAACTCAGTTTTGCAGATCTGTCGATTAAATCAACGAATCGATTAGTCGACAAAATCGTATGAGTGCTAGTCAACTAAAAATTTCTTTGGTCAAGGACAGCCCTAAATGCTTCTAAGACAAATCGGACACCATTACAAAATGGCAGACCCAGGAAATAGTGGACCATACAGGGAATGAAGGAGTCTGGCTGTTTTTCGCAAACTGTGTTGACCCAGAAGTACTTGATTAGGAGCTAATAATAATAATATTAATAACTTGGATTTATATAGCGCCTTTCAAGAAACCCAAGGACGCTTAACATAGACATAAATAGACACAACAAACGGAACATGGCAGTAGGTAGAGGCCATAGGCCTTGTTGAAGAGGTGGGTTTTAAGAAGTCTTTTGAAGCTGTCCAGAGATGGGGCGTTGCGGAGCTCTATGGGGAGAAAGTTCCAGAGGGTGGGGGCTTTCACACTGAAAGCTCTGTCCCCAAAAGTTCAAATCACATCCTGTTACATCAGCATGTCCATACAGTAGCTGATAAGTGGGGTTCTTTTCCACATTGCATTGTGGTCATTTCACTGTACTTACGTCAGCTTAAAGCTTGGGTTAGTAATGTCGAGAAACTAGCAAGAAGACGCTAGATTTAAAAAAAATTATCCAACCTAAAAACCCAGCCCAGTGTTGGCAACTCTTTTCTAATAAGCGAGCAGCGCTAGCTCCAAAAGTCGCTAAATCTAGCGAGAAAGTCGGCAACACTGACAGTTCATCACTTCAGGCCTCCTTCCAAAGCCACTCCCCCACTATTATCATTATGAACGTAAACATATTACGAACATAAGTAAAGGATAATGAGCAGCGAGCCGGTCATTGTTGTGAAATACACTCCGACAGGGCGATGCTGACCCGGCTCAAAGCGGAAGGGTCTTGCATCGCAGCTTATTACACGGCTGCTTACTTAAGAAATCAATAATTTTACATAAAAATGGTCCGCCAGAGTCTGAGTTCAGAACTGCGTCCATAGCAACGGTCTGTTATAAAAAATTAACGGACCGTAGATTCTCTGTGATTAACCAATCAGTATCGAGTATTCGCGCGGCAGGTAGCCTGTCCAATCATTACATTAGGGCCGAATGAAATTATGGTGATGATGGACGGGTTTATTACAGCGGGATGTAATGAGAATTTGAACAAATATAACATAAAGATGTTTTTTGAAGAACACTACCAACCCTAGCTTTAATGGATTCTGCAACCAATGAAAAAAAGACAGAAAATAGATACACACCTGCACAATGTTCACAAAATGTCAAATTTTAATTGCTTTCATTATGGAAATCATTGCAATTGATTTATCGTTGCAAGTTATCTCGAAAGGTAGCAAAAGACAACCACAGTCCTTAGATTACTCTTCAGTCATAATCAAAAAAACATTAAAAAAATGTTAAATCTGACATGTTCTGCCGCCAACAGGCACATTTTTTTCTCGTATTTTATCATGCTTTTGCTATTTCCTGTGCCTATCAAAGTAGAATCTATGAATCCAGTCATCAGAACAGGAGAGGAAACATATTAAATATCTCTCCCTGAAAGCTGCCTCTAGGCAAAACCACAGCAAGCTAAACTGGCCTATTCAAATTCTCATTGCAAAGACATAACGAGACAAGGCTTCTCGCACAGTCCCGGCGAAGACTGCGATGATTTGTAGACATACACACGGCTTAACCTGACGCTCGTGACTTAAAAAGGGGCTTATCTCGTACGTCTTCAAATAAATGAACATTTACGCAGAGGTCAGGGGATCACGCAATCAAATTTTGATCTCAATTAGCTGTGACATTTCTCGGGGTAAAGGCAGGTCCACTTTGAAATAAGGAAGCTCTTCCAAAGCATCTAGCCCAGTGTAGCTTACAGTACAGTAAATAGCTGCCAACATCAGTTAGCCTGCCAATTTTACATGACCCCACATTATTAGCAACCTGAAACACTGGATGAAAATGCTACAGGGACCGGGGTGGATAGATAGATTGAACTTGGCTGCGAGTGGAGCGGGCAAACCGGATTTTTTGCATGGCAATAAATCTACATGAGGCACGAGGCGATGAAGGCGGCGCACTGATGAGAGCCCCATTTGTTGGAGCTGTGAGGTGATTCTCAATCCTGTGTAAAGACGACCAAAGATCAGTGGCCTCGCCGTGGCCACAGTAAACGGAGTGACCAGCCGCACGCCGCACTCCCAGCCATTAGTCTGTTTACTAATCACCAATTACGGTTTGGTTGCAGAAGCGCTATCACAGCTCATGAAATTAAATTACCCCATGAAAACACGTAGCGTACAGCCAAGTGATAGATCATCTTGTGCAGTCTCGCTCTGATATGAATACCTAATGGGCTAAATTAAGTTTACAAACCCACTTAACTCTTGCTCACTTGTGTGAGTTATAAGAGGGTTTGTTGGGTTACAGTCTGAACTCAGTGTGTGATTCCAGTTGAAAGGGCTGCTAATGTTGGGTAATGGATACCCTGATGTGTGATCATAATAGATATCCCCTAGTTCATACATCCCAGCCGTATAATGAGGGCTACTCTACTGTACCGTACCTCCTCGAGCCTGTCTAGCTCTCTAATTAGGAGCAAGCTTTGGCGACTGTGTGTGAGTGTGAGTGTGTGTGTGTGCGCTGCGTTTCACCCAATGTAAAATCTAATTACCGATCACACTGTGTCTGTCTGGATTCCACTGAATCAGAGGTGTAATTGCGCAAGCCCGCGTGTAAATGTCTCTTGCATTAAAATGTTAACGATATCATTTAGCATCTGCGGGGAAGAGCAGAGAAGCCCTCAGCGTCCAGATGTAGGTGTTTGATCATGCGTGCAAAGTGAGGTTGTAGTACATCTGGCGGGGGTTTCCCTCTCAGACTGGGTTCTCAGTAGAGAGGATGTTTTTAATTCACTCAGCACCTGTCAAAGTGACATGTTATATTACTGTGCAGCGCTGCACAGGTACTGTAGCGGAGGAACGGATGTAAAAGCTTTATTTGACAGTTGAAAACAGACTGAGTCAAGAGAGAGGCACTTCTGCTCTCCTGTGCAGTGAGTGCTTCTATCTTGATTTAGTTTCAGAGATGTTTTGGAGGAAGGGTGAAAGAAGTTTAGAAAACAACCTCTCTAAGACATGAGGCATATTGACCTACGACTTTCTCCCAACTCTTTCCTCGACCCATAAGTCAAGACTGTTATGTCAAGATGTACAGCCTGGTGCTGATCCATTTTATAATAGTAGTATATCAAGATTGTGGCCAACCAAGCAAGGTCTGTATTGAGAATACAAAAATCCCAAAGCTTCAGCATGTTATAATTTAGATGATACATTTCCAATCTTCATTTGAGACAGTGTGTACATCCAGAGATTATTAAGGGTGCAGCGTGTAGGATTTGGCGCGCATCCATCGGTGAGGTTGCAGATTGAAACTAACAGAAACTTCTCCTGTGTGCCAAGCGTGGAGGAGAGATACAGTGGCCGATGCAAAAACGTGAAAAGCCTTGAGCCAGTGTTTGGTCTGTCCGTTCTGGGCTACTAAAACCCAACGATTCATATTTTCAGGTGATTACACACTAAAGAAAAAATACTTATCAATATTATATTCCATTTCTGCCAATAGATCCCCCTAAATGCTACACACTGTTTCTTTAAAGGGATAGCTACCACGATATAAAGGGTTTGGCAAAATCTCAAATATATATCGTTTCATGGTATATTTCGTCACATCGACCATACCCCTATGTTGACCCCCTAACGCTAGATCTGTCATCACTGAAAGAGGTCTGGCAAACAGCACTTTGATATATGAATGTGAAGAGGCCATATCATCTGCAGGTGCATTGATGATCAACACACAGAATATAGGAGGTTGATAAATACCTAAGCTAACATGACAGTCCTTTGTGGCATTGTTTGCAGTGGTGATAAATTCACTTCAAGTTTTCATTATAGTTTATATTCACGCCGTGCGTGCCATTTAGTGCATGTGAGCGTGCCCCACTGGCTAGCTCTACGCCGCCAATCTGCACTGTGCTCATATGGCGGTTACAGCTGATAACGCCATCAAAGAGTATCGAAGCAAAGAGACGAAACTCTGCCGTTTTCCTTTTTTGACAACAGCTGCTGCCGCCCTTTTGAACTGAAAACGCTTATTACATTTATATTATTTAATTGTTCAACACAGGCTTTTTGGGTAGAATATGACAATAGATTAGAAATAATTTTGTTTTACTTTTGTACGGCACTTTTTAGGCAGACGTTTTACTGGCGTCCGGTAGTCGCTTTCAGTCCAAAATGGTGGAAACGTAGCTTTGCTGCTGGGCGCTGATGTTGCAATGGAACGAACAAATTACTTTTACTTCTTGGCGATATATGTTCTTTCACGCCGTCCCGACTGACAGCGCCATTCTCCAGTTCTCCCCCAGCGTAACACTGTTAGGTCTGTCAGCACTGTTGCCGTTGTTTTCACTGTTTGCACTATTAGCTGCGATGTTAAGAGCCGTGCAGAGGCAAAACATTTTTTCCCAATCTCGCATTTAGCACCTTTTAAGGTAAGCGAAGAGTCGTGGTCTTGGTTAAGTATTGATAAGTCAACAGTGACGTAAAGGACGCGTCAGGGCGTTTTTACTTTACTGCAGTACCATTTAACCAAAACCACAAGCTTTAACCAAATGGAGTTTGTACATGCCGTCCATGCAGTGTTCTCTCCGCTATAGTGTGTGTTGTACACTGCGCACTAGGCCCACAGTCCTTGTGTTGAGCTCCCCACCAGAGCTTTTGTTCACTGTGGACGACAGGTGGCGGAGGTGTGATGAGTTTGCTATCCATCACCCACCAAGACAAACATTCACGCTGGACCTCATAAATACTGCCTCTTAATCCAGTCCTCCACATACCAGGGCCGGGCTTTGAACTCGACACACTCCCAGGCCCAAGGCTGAATTGATCCCTGCGACTCCGGCCTGGGCATGATGCATGGGCCTGATGTATTGTGGCTCACTAACATGTCTACCGCTCTGTCTCTTTCTCTTTCTTCCTCTCATATTTCAAGGACTAAAAAAAAAATATAATCAACCAATGCATCTTAGCTCCACATCTCAATCACATTATTCAAGACCGCATTTCCAGGAGATATCTCACCGTGTTTCTGATGCTCCACAGTCTTGAATATTAAAGTAGGCTACGGGATAACGGAGGAGGCAAAGCTGGATAGACAGAGTGACAGAAAGACAAATGGGTCCAGCTTGGTTTCTCGACACTGCTCTTTATTTTTAAACCTGGCACAGATGCTAAGATTTAAGACCAAGTTAGTGGCGGCTATTTTTAGCCGGCCATTTTTAAAGCGCTGTCATCTTGTTGGAGTTGAGGTAAAGGTGTGTGTGTGTGAAGTGTGTACAGTGGGTGCTTTATTGTGTATTTGCGGGTGTTTACATGCACTATATATTTGTGGGGAGGTTTACAGAGTGTGTGTGCATGCGTACTTGCCTGTGTGTGTGCATTTAATTGGGGACCTGGGTGGGTGGGTTAGGGTGTGACATGGAGTGGAGCCACAGGAGTCTGATTTATGTCCTTCTAGCCACTCATCGATCCCCCGGCCCGGTGTGAGACTGAGTGCATTGTCAATAATCTTAGCACTTTGTGGTATTCCTAGAATTCCCAGACCTCCTCTGCTCCGACCACGGCGTGATGCTGCAGTAAGCCATCTTGTCCGAGATCAAATAAGCGGGCACGGGGCCTGGCAGCAGTGCATTTTGATTGTAGGGTAGCCTAGCAGCGAATAGATCATTCTGCAGTGGCTGCGCTGTTGAAGGAAATAGGGAATTGGATGTATTGTTCGTACAAAGGGAGGTAATTTGGACAGAGCCCTGCATGGGTCCCTAGGAGCATGTAGCTGTTTACATGTTGCTAAGTGTCCCCGTAGACTGTTGCCAGGATGAGGTCTATTATGTGTCGCTCTGTGTCTCTCTATCTGGACCATCCATCCCCACAAGTGATTATGCTAATTAGTGTTTGATCAGATGATTAAATTAAAACTCGATTCATCCAAAGTACTAAATGCTCAGAATACATTTGTGTCTGCTCGGCTGCCGGGCTTCACACGGCACCTCGGCCCGCCGGTGTCCCAGCTACCGGGGGGAGAGAGGATGACCGGAGAGGAGGAGAAATTCTGCAAAGAATACCTTTTAATTCAGGCAGTGGCACATACAGAGGAGGGTTGTAATAAAGCAAGCCAGGGGGCTGAGGGAGAGAGGAGGAGAGAAACAAGGAAAAGGAGAAAATAAGGATGTGTTTTTATGTGTGTGTGGCGGGGGTGGGGTAGGGGAGGGGGGTGCTGAAAGGAGCCGTGCTGTGGTCCCCTAAGTGTTGAATAAACATGCTTGGTTTAGGGAAATGGCTGCGATAAATGTTTAATATGATAAGTCCATAAAGACGGTCAAATGAGTCTGGAGTATTAAAATGAGCATGGCACGCAGCAGCAGTAGCAGCAGCTTTAAAGGAGGAGGAAGAGAAGGAGGAGGAGGAGGAGGAGGGGGGCTGATAATGGCAGGCAGAGCTAACAGGATGAGAGCAGCCAGCTGCTGTGACATCAACATTAACACACTCCACCAGCTGCTGGTCACAGACGTCTCCTGGACAAAACAGGGACGGCGGTATATCTTCAAAGGGCCGCCATGGCCTTGTAATGGCATTATTACCTGTACAACATTAATAGTAAGGGCAGCATATTTGTATATCATTTTTCAAAAATAAAGTTCAAAAGTGCTGTGAATGGTATCGGCTAGAATAAAAGGAGGACTTGCATTGGTAGCACAATTCAAACCAATGGCTTCTTAAAGGGAAAATACAAAAAGACGAGAAAAATTGATTTGGAATATACAATATATACAACAAACCAAAGAGCAAACTGCAATATGAAGTATCAAACAGTTAAATTACAGGGAAATGATCCTAAAATGTCTCAGTAATATCTAATAGCAACCCTGTCTCTACAAATTATGGGAATATACACTACTAATTTGCAACAGCAAATGCCACCTGAACTGTGATTTCAAGCCAACGTTTTTAATTTTATCACAGGTCCCAAAAATGTTAATACCTGCAAATATTCACTGACCACGTATTTAATTAGTTTTTCCTACATTATCCGCTCTAGCAGTATGAAATCTGCTTGTAGTGACTAGGGAGCATGACTGTGTGTTATTGTTAACAGTTATGGTTAACCGAAACTACAATCTTTCCCTTACCTTGACCAAAGTGCATTTGTTGCCTAAACCGAACCACTTAAGATCATAGACTGCATATAAGAAGTGGACGTAGTCACTGTGACGTCACCCACTGGTCTGTGGGCTGCTGTTTTGAAGCCACGCGTTCATCATATTGGCCGTCGCCAGCTTGGTTTTTAGCCGTCGCCATCTTGTTTTTTTGCAACCAGAAGTGACACAAGAGGGTGGAGCTAGAGACATTTTTTAAGCGACCAAAATGTTACAATTAACTTTCATGACCTGAAAACACACTGTGAAAGGATGAAGTTGGAAGACGAAAACACGGACAACTCCCAGACCGGACAACGCCGTGGTAGCGACCTGTCAATCCCAAGGTAGCCACGCCCTAAAGCATACCCTGCTTTATGGTCTATTTTACTGTAAATAGGACCATAATTTACTAAATGAACATCATGCTGTATTGAAGAAGACTTGAAAGTAGCGATTGAGACCATAAACTCATGTTTACAATGTTTACTGAGGTAATAAATCAAGTGAGAAGTAGGCTCATTTTCTCATAGACTTCTATACAATCAGACTTCTTTTTGCAACCAGAGGAGTCGCCCCCTGCTGGCTATTAGAGAGAATAGAATGCAAGTTTAAGGCACTTCAGCATTGGTTTCACGTCTCAGAACCGCAGGTTGCCCACTGCGATGCAACCCCCAAATTTTTGGTGTCAAAATCCTGCATCTTGTACAACCATCATCCACCCCGACCACCTTGCGTGCAATATTCGAACGTTGCACTTCCTCGAAATTTTTTTGCCACGGGACATCATTTCGACAGCAATTACGTTTTCCAATAGCTACCACAGCATATTAAGTCATTCTGTGATTTGTTCTCCATGATTTATTTTGCTTTTCTCTAAAAATACACAGATTGAGGTGAATCTTCATTTATCGAAATAAGGTGTTGACTTTGGCCTGTAAGCACGCAGAAGGATGAAATTCAGCACATGGTGTCCAGTTGAGAAGAGTCACCACCCAATAATTCAGAATATAAAAGCAGAACTTAAAGTGAAAAAAAGTTATTTTTGCCACCATTTTACAAAGGAAGTGTGTGCCATGGCTAGCCGGCAGATTCAGGTAACACTAGTGAAATGAGATCCTTTAGGGCCGTCAGTGTCGTCAGTGTCAGGTCACTCTCTTCAGCAGCCTCTGATGTCGCAGCTTGTGTTCACTGAAACCTCGATTGGACATCGCGTTACCTGAGCTGGCATGCAGGTGGACAGCGGTCATGTTAAGACACCATCAACAGCAACTCTTTTGAAGGCCCTTAACCGTAATGTTTGGTGACATAATGAGGTTGGTTGTCCAGAATGTGCCATATCTACTTGTTTAACTGAGGTAAGGCTTCTGCCAACAGGCATCTGTGCAACGAGAGCGTTGCTGCTTAATCGTGTTATCAAGAGAGGCCGTGCATGCTGACCATTAGATTAGTTTGGAGGCAATTTGATTATATCCACTCAAGTCTCAATGAGACATGTTAAAGTATAATAGTAAATCACAAAGAGGATCTTAAAGCTTAGAAGTTTCTGATGTCGACTGAACTATACTCGTCATCCAAAATATAGCATCTGTCATAATGATATAGGCTATTAGATTACTGACAGGCTGGCCACAGCAAAACTGAGCTTGAATCATAGCCATACAGTAATAATGGTTCGTAGTAGACATATTTGTTGAAATGTGATATTGCTGTATAAATAAGCACTGGATATCGTTATTGGATCATATAGAGAACTCCACCCATTCAGGGGCAGATGTTTCCCATGTGTTCAGTGGTATCCCAAGTAAAGCTGTAACAATTAATCGATTAGTTGTCGACTATTAAATTAATCACCAACTACTTTGATAATCAATTAATCGGTTTGAGCAATTTTTTAAGAAAAAAAGTCAAAATTCTCTGATTCCAGCTTCTTAAAAGTGAATATTTTCTTGTTTCTTTACTCCTCTATGACAGTAAACTGAATATCTTCGAGTTGTTGATAAAACAAGACATTTGAGGACGTCATCTTGGGCTTTGGGAAACACTGATCAACATTTTTCACCATTTTCTGACCCTTTATAGACCAAACAACTAATCCATTAATCGAAAAAGATAATCGACAGATTAATCAACAATGAAAACAATCATTAGTGGCGTGGGCTGTGCGATTATTCTGTGTTATTGCGAATTTCTCTTGGTGGAATCATGTCATGGCAATATGTTTCTGTTGTCTTAAAGGGACAGTGTGTAGGATTTGGTGACATCTAGTGGCGTGGTTGTAGATTGTAACCAACTGAGTACCCCTCCGCTCACTCCTCCCTTTCCAAGACTGCGGTAACGTGAGCCGCCGTGTGCAAAACTGTGGTAACGCCGTTCACCTCACTCAGAGGCCGTTCTTTCCATAATAACAATACTTTAGGAGCAACGGAAGTCAGACGGCAGCTAGCGGCACCACGGTTTTGACTCAATAGCTCACGTTACCGCAGTTTGGCGTGTCGGAGAACTACGGTGGCCTTCAGGTAACGTAAAAACTCGAAATGCTCTCGATAGAGCCAGTGTTTGGTTTGAACGTTCTGGGCTACTGTAGAAACATGGCGGAGCAACATGGCGAACTCTGAGAAGAGGACCCGTTCCCTATTTAGATATGAAGGACTCATTCTAAGCTAATGAAAACAACGATTCTTAGTTTCAGGTGATTATACACTAATGAAAATATAGTTGTGAATATTACATTCCATTTCTACAGATCCTCCGAAATGTTACACACTGTTCTTTTACTTAATTACTTTACCGCTTCACCTTGATTATTCCAACTATTTCTTTCCTGACTCACCCATGGGTCTGTTGTTTCAACACATTGTGCTACAAAGCATCGTTCAAACCAGCTCATCTTAGACTATATTAAAGGTCACAACATTAAACTGGGTAAACTGCGGCAAAATGTAAAAAAAAAACATGCAAGACATCTCCATTTGATCTATCTGGATGTAAGCATGATATACTAGCTGCCATGATGTGCTGGAACCAGCAGATGCAGGATATATGTATACTGTATAGTATGTGATGCTGTCATATTCTGTGGAGAAAAAAATGTTTTTTTCTAACTTTGAAGCTCCTTGGGGGGAACTGAGTCGGGGCATTCAGAGTTCACATTTTATTCAAACACTCAAATATGAGTTTTTTAACGTTTCAGACTTTGATTTGACAGCAAACCGAATATAATGAGTTTGATTATATCATGTGACTCTTTATGATTGTTGTGATCTCCACCATACATACATCAGAATGCATTCAAAAAGCTACTGCTCGACTTTTTGGCAGTCTCTGTGTGTTACCACCGATGATGCACCTCACGAGAATAAATCAACCATAAAAATATTTATAAATATATCCGCACCGTTTTTCAAAAGGATTAGCATTAGCTTTCTATAAATACATAGTTTTTCATTCTTGTTAATTAGGTTGAGGAGAGGCAACACCACAGTGCTGCTCTCCTGAGTTCTCGGTAAAATTAGAAAATTATTTTAATTAATAGGTAAGATTGCAGGTGTTGAATCTTAAATAATGTGTAATAAGTTCCTTCTAATTGCAGCGGCTGTTGTAGGAGTTTTTAGGTTCACACTCATAGTAAACACACAGTGGATCTATGCGACACTGAATGCAATCTTTGTTTTATTTACTTTATTACAGTCATGGGTTTCCCTTTCTGTCCTAGTGCGCTGGTTACATCACATAGCAATATTAAATTTGCACTAGTGGAAGGTTTTATTCATCATCATCAGCAGTAGAGGGAGCTGCTATAGTTTGCTACAGTATAATCCCTCATCAGATCCTCTCTCATGCACTCATCATCATCAGCCGCAGCATAATTTAGACATCACTGTCTTTATCGCTCAGTTTTACTAAAGTGAGAAACAGTCCAGGGTCTCTGGCTTCCCCTTGATGAGACAGGCAGCCACTCTGGCCCATTTAAGACGTGAAAATAGACCGGGGAGGAGGAGGAGGAGGCTCATCTGCTGTGGGGGCCTCGTTTTAGCGTTGCCCGCCCCTCCTAGACATCAGAGGACAGATCTGTCGGTGTGGATCAGCAGCTTGCACACAGCCAACCCTTTCTACTGTCACAGCACTGCTTAATATTCATGAGAGCAAATTGGAAGACAGTCATTTAACTTCCGTGCATGGTGTATTGCCTCTGGGCAGATCAGATCAGCGGGAATGCTTACTCATACTGGACTGCCCGGGCCTGAAGGGTTGTTGTCTCCCTGTCTCAGAACTTCTAGCTGCTATATGTTATTTTCAGGTTAATGGCCTTTGATAGATGGCTAGATTAATTAGATTTTATATTTATTTTTTTAATTCATTTAATCAGTTTAAATGAAAAAGAAAATTCCTGTACACTATATTTCAAATTTGGGTCATGCACAGGTCAAAGTCCTCTAGCGACCGCAGTAATTAAGACAGGAGCAGGAGTTTAAGTCAGGCGCTGTAGTATAGATAGCGTGAAACTTGGTCGTGTCTAAGGGAACCCACAAATTGCGAAATCTGATCTGAGATCTGCAAAAACTCTTTCAAGTCTCGCTGCCTGGCGACCTACCCTAAGATTAACTATGCAAGGGCAATGCCTAACCTTGACAATCTTGCAAGAGTTTCCCCAGTTTGCTGGTTCCCTTCTAGACATGACCTTGAAACTCCATATCAGGTGAGGTCAGGGGTGATGGATGCAACAAAAAATACAGGTGTTTCACCCGGGGTTCGCATCCCTTGTGAATTCAACGATGTGTTGTATCACTTTCACTTTTGAAACTTAATTATTTTAAACCAAAACATGTTTTTTCCCCTGAACTTAATTATGTTTTTTTTTTGCCTAAACCTAAAAAAGTTGTAGTTGTGTTGCCTAAACCTAAAGAAGCTATTTTGTTTGCTTTCAAAGCGTTTCATTCAGTTTTACGTGTTGATTTTCAGTTTCGCTTTCACTTTTACAACGTAGTATGCCCCTACTGACCCACATCTATTGTGCTTATAGCAACTGATAGCGCATATTTAATGGGCTGATAACAGTCGAATTGGGTGCATTGTTATCTGCCGTTAACACAGCCTGATTACATCATACCAATGCTGCTATCCATAAATCCACAGAGCAGGAACAGGAATTTGTTAAGGTGAAAAATTGCCGTGGCTACTGTGAGTCTTGAATGTGAGCGGGGGCCCGGTATGATCTCCACATCCAGGCAGACTTGCCCTGAGGGCACAGAGCAGAGAGTTGCTTTAATTACCCAGGGTTCCCGCTGTCACATTGTCACTGCGAAGCACCCGGTGCCACGCTGCCATGCGGTGCCGAGTCCCCCTACCGCGGCGGCGATGACAACTCAGACAATGGCTCTGCTCGCTCAACAGATGCAACGCGAGTGCCCTCTGAAATATGGGAAGCTGAATCAATCCCACTGTCTCTCTGATTCTCTCTTTGCCTCTTCGTGTTTGCTCTCCGCTGTTCTCTCTTCTTCCCATGTCAGAGAGTGTTCATGAATAGAGCCGGCGGCTGCATGAAAGACAGAATATGTAACTATGGAGTGAGAGTTAATAGGTTGTCACTAGTTTCCCATGTGGCACTGCTGGGACCATTCACGTAACGCTGCAGGTACATGAGATGCTGAAAATCACACCAACTCTTTTACATGCTTTGATCAGGTGTCCAAGTAGCAGTTTTCCCGAAAAATAGTGTAAATGCAATCTTCCTTCTTGCGATTCATGCAAACAGCCAGTTAGTGAATTAATCTTTACCTGTTGTTCGCTCCCATCGGCATTGATTGCACGTTTACTTAAATGAAGCGCCCCAGTGGCTCTGAAAGCACACTGTCATGGTTGGTTACACCCTGTCAACTGATCAGCTCTATTGTGTGAAGGATCACAGTCCTGCATGATGCTGAACCATACAGTATAGGTGTGCGTTTGTCACATTGTACAGTAACTCTATGGGAACGTTACTGCAGCTGCTTTCCCAAAAATCACATTTTGAATAATAAATCATCAACTGTGAAAACCAGCTCAATAAAGTTTACACTAGATTTTTCTTCTCAATTCTCTTAATATTGAAAAAGAGCCAACAGATATGCTTTTGCCTTATTCTGGTGTATAAGTCTGCTTAGGTTTAAGTAATCATTCTGTTTGACAAATTAATAAATGCCAAACAGTATGTATTTACAGTACTGTACAGTTATGCAATGTATTGTAATGCAGCATTCAGTTCACATGATGTAAGGCCTAAGATTCTAATGCAGATCGGCTACAGAGCGTCTACAAAAGGTCAAATATAATAAATGATTGTTGGATTATTGTAATGTCTTAAGAAACCCCAAAAGTCTCAAGCCATGTCATGTACATTGTTCTTTACCAGTGGGCAACTCCGGGTCTGAAAAGCGAAGCCAATGCTGAAGTGCCTTAAACTTGCATTCTTTCTAACATCCAGCAGGGGGCGACTCCTCTGGATGCTAAAAGAAGTCTGATTGTATAGAAGTCTATTAAAAAATGAGCCTACTTCTCACTTGATTTAATACCTCAGTAAACATTGTAAACAAGAGTTTATTGTCTCAATAATAATAGGGCTTTTTGTACCTGATTGTTTTGGTTTTCTGGCCCACAACTTTACTGTTTTGCTTCACTTTCATCGCTCTCATCGGCTGTTTTCCGCCCCAAAACTTCCAGTAAACTACCTGCCCAGCACCAAACAGCAGACAGAGACAGTTAGCAACTTTAGCTGGTGAACATAGTGGAGCATTTAGTAGCTAAAGACATCCGTCTCACATAACCGCTGGTAGGCCTGAACAATACATCAATATTATATCGATATCGTGATATGAGACTAGATGTCGTCTTAGATTTTGTATATCGTAATATTGTAATATGGCATAAGTGTTGTCTTTTCCTGGTTTTAAAGGCTGCATTACAGTAAAGTGATGTCATTTTCTGAACTTACCTAACTTTTCTAGCTGTTCTATATTATGCCTTTACCCACTTAGTCATTACATCCATATTACTGATGATTATTTATCAAATATCTCATTGTGTAAATATTTTGTAAAAGCACCAATAATATTGTCGCAATATCGATATCCAGGTATTTGGTAAAAAATATTGAGATATTAGATTTTCTCCATATCGCCCAGCCCTAACTGCTGGATGTGTAAACAAACCACCGTTTGCTAGCTACCACAATATCCATTATGTAGTTGCCTCAGATGTATGAACACTAGAAATTGCAGCAGTGCAAAAGACAATTTTAATAATGTAGAATCTCTACAGTTGTGGTTGTGAGTTCAATTACAGTGTGCTAACCTACAAGTATACCAACCAAATCTATGACAATAAGGCCCAGATTTAAAAGAATTTGAAAAAGAATAAATGGAAAACATAATATACTTGTTATATCATGACCCAGAGTCATGTGTAATCCCCCATCAATGTTTATAAGGTTGGGAATTTTACATTCTAGCACATCTTCTGACCCCGAAACAGAAAGATTGAAATGAAACAGCTTTTTTTCCGTCTTCACTTCTCCCTGAAGATATCCCGTAGGAAAAAAAATCACAGTCAATTATAGATGCATATAATGCATTATTGAACAGTGTCATTTATTTCACCTTTACGGTTGAGCTCATGAAAAATTATGCCAATTACTGATTTCCTCTCGGGCAATGTAGTAAGTGGTTGGGCCCTGCGGCCGTTTGTTGGGGCATGACACGGCGCTCTTTGTGAGGTCTGCGGGGGTGATGTACCTGCGTCACCGCCGGACCATTTGTGGCCTGGCTCCTGAGCTTAGTCAATTAGGAAAACGAGTAGCGCGGTGATATGCACCCTTCCACCAGAGTCCATTTCTGTTTTTTAATTAAATCAATCTCGCTATCACTCAGCCAGTCTAAATTGAGTTGCTCTCACGTACTTTTCATATGTGAAATAGACGAATATCAAAACAGCCATGACATAAATCCTAATCCAATTTCTCCGATGCCTGCACAGAATAGAAGCTTTCCAAGCAACCGCACACTTCTTCTTTGATCTACTTCCATCCAGCCCGTTTGCTATTGTGGCGCTGTAACGTTCAAAGTATCAATTAACTAAGTAGCCAAATTGTATTTGCAGAAAACTTTGATGTGTGCCAGTTGTGTCTGTCACATTTTTTTTTAATGAAGAAAATGTTTAATTTGTGCAAATTATTTTTGCAAAACAGTCTTTGTCTTCACTTACTTCCCCGAATTCCCTCCATATGATCGCTCAGTATCATCAAAGCAGGATCTCCGACTTCATTTTGCTGACACATTACAATACTAATGCATAAGCCACATTTACAAAGAGTCTTTAGTGTAATCACCAGAATATTTCAAGCATTACACACAAAGAAAATGTAACATCAGTAAAGGCTGTTTTAAAATATAGACATGAGTGATTTCAAAGTGTCTTCTCCTTCTCACTAACCTTGAGCACCGTCCATGAACAGGTGGGGTTTTGATCTCCCCCCACCCTCATGGCTCCAGTCTGTATTATCAACAGAGCACTGAGAAGATTGATACTCCCCGTGCCAGCTGGAAAAAAGAGAATGAATCAGAATTTAATATGACTTTGATGTATTATTTTCATCTTGGCCGGTGCCACAGACCCGCTGAGAACTCAGCACACTATCCCACCGCATTTTAAAAGATTAAAATTGGCTAAAACTTTTTGATGTAAGAGACTGTACAGGAGTGTATACAACAGTTCCTCTGCTGGGGGCCTACTGTACTTAATATTTCATTGAAGTCAAATATGTTAAAGAACCAGTGTGTTTTCGTACTGTATTATTGTATTTCGTACTGTAATACGCTGTGGGAGATTCACACAATCTGCCATTTATATTAAGATAAGATAAGATAAGATAAGATAAGATAAGATATTCCTTTATTAGTCCCGCAGTGGGGGAATTTGCAGTGTAAAGCAGCAAAGGGGATAGTGCAAAAAACAAGAAGCATCAGCTAACAAAGTAAAAAAAGAGCTAAACAAAGTGTAACAAAATATGAACCATTTAAATAGAAGGAAGTATAAAAATAGGAGCAGTATATACAGTATTGACAATAAACAGACTATTAAAAAATTGCACAAATGGAAATGTTATTGCAATGTGAAAATGAAATTGCACAATGAGAATGAAAAGTTGTCCTCCCAAGCCGTGTCAGGGAATTAACCCTGCCGTGACCTGGATTGTTCACTACAATGAGGATTAGGGTTTAACCAATTCAGGGGAAAAACATTTTTTTCCAAGATTCATTCACATAGGACAATGTTTTGTTATAGGTAGGTAGATAAGTAGGTAGGTAGGTAGAAGGGCTGACCCGAATGCTTCGAAGCTTCGACCTTTGCCATGGTAATCGATCTCCAAATCAGTATTCAAATTCTTTGGGGTTTTTTTGTTTAGTTTTTTTATATATATAAGTATAAGTATGTAATAATAAAGTATAAATCCTAAAATAGCCCATGAAAAAAGGCAAATAATCCCACAACATTACGTTATTTTCAGGTGGATATGCTATACGCTGTTTGTCATGGGTAGAGGTGCGTGTTTGTACAGTAGTGCGGCAGCAGCACTGTCCCGGACACTGAAACGGGGGCGATGGAGACAGACAGAAGAACATGTCAGTCTGCTGCGAAGCCCAAAAAAATGGTATTCGGGACAGCCCTAGTAGATAGATAGAAAGATAGATAGACGGAGAGACAAATAGTGTGCATTGTTGCCTATTCCATTTTCCTGGTGTAATGATGGGAAAACATGCACCAAATTACATCCACAGTATCATATCTATAGAGAGTGAACATCTAACATGCACAGAAATACGTGCAGAACCAGAGGTGCATTGTTAGTCGTCACCGTGTGCAATTCACAGATGGAAGTAACAACTAGTTTTGTGCAGCAGTGAGTCAGGAATGTGCATTGTTAGCATTTACAAATGAAATCAGCATACATACAGAGACAGACAGACAGCAAGCAGAGTCCTGCTACTAAACCAAACCTGACACCTTGATACAAGCTGTACTGCAGTATTTCACCATCGTGCTTGCAGGATGTCGATGGTTCCTTCATTTTCTGGCATGTAAAGTTAAATGTTTGAAGATTTCTATCCCATTTTAATATTAGTTTTATTGATTTGCACTTGTTATTTTGCAATTGTGTGCATCTCTGTGTATCTTTGTATACTCCTGTAGACATCTCTACATACTTCGGTGTGTCTATATGTTCACTGTCCACGCAAAAGCAAATAAAAAACAGTTGAAATAGATTTATATCCCAGTAGAAGTGCAAATTTGTTACAGGGACTAATAAAACAGCTACATAAGTAAACACAGTCTCAAATGTCTGTCTATTAAAATGGGCTATACTTTACTTAAGTAAAAGTAACGTTAGTAATGTAAAAATGTAGTAGTACTACAAGTAAAAGTTATGCATTCAAAACTTAAACGGTTACTTAAGTAAAAGTATTGTCTGCAATATGTTATGTTGTTATGCAGAATCACTCCTTTCAGAGGCGATATTATTTGATATATTATATTATTGTGTTATGATTAATATTATTTATGCATTAAGTTTGTAAGCAGTATTTAATTTTGCAGCTGGTCCAGAAGTAGCAAAAAATAGAAAGTAAAGTACAAGTAAAATTACTTGACTAAATTTACTTTGTGACTTTCCACCACCGTCACTAAATATTACCATATTGCTATCAAAACAAAAATAAAAAGTACCCTTTTCTAGCTTTTATGGGTCACTTGTCCTGGTCTTCTCTTTGCCATACCAACCCATATTATTAAATGTTTGCATGTCTGTTTGAACAAAGTTTCACCCATATTTAACTCTGTCAATACAGAACTTGATGAGTACGAATGATTGTGCTAATATCCTAAAATATTGTGCACACCTTCTATCTTGTGTTTTTCCCCTCTTGAAAAATAATCAAAATTCTTAACTGTGCCAGCCTGAAATTTTAAGCCCTACACACCATAGTACATCCACACAGGTGTTTCCACTCATTTGGCTGATTAGACCCGTCTCCAGGACTCCTCTTTAATAGTTTTGTTGCATCTGTCTTACAGCAACTTCTAGTATGCCTTTCTCATTCGTATTTTGGTGATCTCAATTTCTAAATTACAAAACTCTGATAATCATAAAGAAAACAATATAAATACATTGTGTGTGTTTTTTTTTCATAGCCATCATTAAAATCATATTTCACAATGTAATAATGCATGTGGTTAGACATCAATTATTGGACATGGCTCCCTCTTCTTTCCTCTTTCATGTTGATGAAAAAATCCACATTATCTGAATAGGTTGCATGTACCCGTTTCTGTAACACAACGAGTGCAGAGTTGTTTGCATTTCAGAAGTGGTGCAGATCTCCAATATGTCAACAGTCTTGTAGGAAAATGCTGCAGTATTGATCTTTAGTGTGCTAATAATTTTTAATGAGTAATCCTAATTTGTAACAACAAATGAGTGTTTGTGTGGATGTGCGTGTGTACTGTACATGAGCAGGTCATTGGAGTGTATCATTGCTGGTTGAGAGCTGCTGGAGCAGAGAAAAGGATGGAAACGTCTGCAATTTGAAACCTTGTTAGGAATTTATGAAGTGCTAAAATGTTTTCTCCCCAGGGAGGGTCCAAGCCAGCTGCCAGTGCCACTGTAAGCCATTTAGTGCAGAGCCTCTGGGCTCGTCACCAGGCTGAGATGGCAAGCGAGATACACACACAAATACTGGATATACAAGTGTTTTTCTCCAAAAATCCAGACTGTCTCTCAAACACAGAAGCTCAGATTGCAAACGTGCTGGCTTCATCCCTCTGAAATCAAGCAGCTGTAGATTACTACGGAGCTAATTGGTCCAACATTGACATTTATTACCCTCCTCTCCTCTGGAGAATGCTCCTGCACAAACTGCATTTAACGTCAGTCTCTTTACTGTGATGTTGGCTTGAATTAAAGCTTGAACATGATCAAGGCAGCTGACCTTATTTCATAATTGATAGTAGTTTATGTTAATTTAATGTTCCCGAGGTCCCAGGGATGGGAATACATTGATGAATCCTAAACTACCGATCATGTGCCATAAATAGAAGTGCTTACAGTGACTTTAGAGGAATACTAATTTGTGATTTCTAATTTTTGACATTTTCATACCAAATACCAAAAAAAACAGAATATAAAGAACCAAAAAACATTTTTTTGGGCCAAAAGTCTGTAATCTCTGCTCCAGATTTGTTTTGTTTTGAGAATTACATTCAAGGTTTTGCTTCCAAACTATTTACAGGATCAAATACAATACATGGTTGTAACCGTGAACATCCTGTGTTTCCTCTCTTGCAGTTTTCAGTGAGGACCTACATTCCAGCTTATACTTTGTCAATGCATCTTTGCAAGAGGTAGTATTTGCCAGCACCACAGGGACCTCTGTGCCCTGTCCTGCTGGTGGCGCCCCTCCTGCCTCGCTGCGCTGGTATCTGGCGACCGGCGAGGAGATCTACGATGTCCCGGGCATCCGCCACGTCCACCCCAATGGAACCCTCCAGATCTTCAACTTCCTGCCGTCCAGCTTCAGCAAGCTGATCCACGACAACACGTACTACTGCACTGCCGAGAACCCCTCTGGCAAGATTAGGAGTCAGGATGTCCACATCAAAGCAGGTGAGTCCACAGAGGAGGGCTTAGTGTAGTAGGAGTACTTGTAGTAATGGTGGGGGTGAGGGAAATAGCAGTAGCACCAGTAGTAGTAGTGTTGAGTAAATGTAGGTGTAGTTGTTATAGTTGTAATAGCAGCAACACTACTAGTAGTGATGCTTTTTTTTATAATATAGAGTTAAAATCAAACACTTGAAAGACAAAATAAAGTGAGTGTATAAATATGTGTTGTACAAATTAATTTCCAAAAGCATGTAATAAATCTGTCCTGTATCTTTGAAGCATGACTTTAGTCTAATGTATGGATGTGATCACAAAGATCCGCTGAATTTAAAGCATGTATGTTAAAAATATTAAAAGGCTTAAAGGGCCAGTTTGTAGCATTAAAGGGAGTCTATTAGCAGAAATGTAATATAATATTCACAACTATGTTTTCATTAGTGTATAATCACCTGAAACTGAGAATTATGTTTTTGTTAGCTTAGACTGAGCCCTTCATATTTGAGTATTTTTTAAGAAAAAAAAGTCAAAGTTCTCTGATTCCAGCTTTTTAAATGTGAATATTTTCTGGTTTCTTTACTCCTCTATGACAGTAAACTGAATATTTTAGAATTGTGGACAAAACAAGACATATGAGGACGTCATCTTGAAACACTGATCAACATTTTTCACCATTTTCTTCCATTTTAGACCAAACAACTAATCGATTAATCTAGAAAATAATCAACAGATTACCCGACAGTGAAAATAATCGCTAGTTGCAGCCCTAGAGCTGCGAGAGTTTGATCCTGGGTCCCAACCTGGACACCCACCCTGTCCCCAAAACTGAGAAAGAAGTATACAATAACAAAGTTGGTCTCTTATATTTGTATTTTTTTTCTTGATCTACAGTCTCACGGGAACCCTACACAGTCAGAGTGGCCGACCAGAAGGCTATGAGAGGCAGTGTAGCCGTCTTCAAGTGCATTATCCCTGCTTCTGTTGAGGCCTACGTCAATGTTGTATCATGGGAGAAAGACACAGTTTCACTCAACTCAGGTAAGACTAGTAATTCTTTGTAAATAGGGTAAATGGCTATTTCAATACAGAGCTTTTAAATAAATCCAGGGACACAACCTTTGACACCTTAAAAATCAAGTTGAATGTATAATATGTGATGGTAAAATACCAGTGTTGATGCTAAAATTACTTTGTAGAAGGGATTTTAGATATTAAAGAGCACACAGTGAAGCCTTTTTGTGCCCAGAACTGCATGATTAAATGTTTGACGGAGGGAGAGGTGTGTTGCTCTTTTTGGGGGGTTGTTTATCCCAGCACCCCTCCCTGCTCTGCTCCGCTCCGTGCTCTTTGGACACTATGTTCTGTTTCACCGTGAGTCATCTTCTTACCTGTTTTCTGTCGTAGTCTGCCATTACTGAGGCTCTGCAGCTCTGCACAGCCCTGTCCTCTCACTAGCCAGAGGATGTTGATAACTGTCACATTGAATCACTGAGCTTCTCTCTCCTACACACACTTCACCTCAACCAACTCCATTTTGAGTCCAGCAAGGGGTAAAGTGGAACAGTTTACATAGCGTCATTGACCTAGTTACCCTCCTTGTTTGCATCCAGTGGCACAGCGTGATAACGCAAGACACCAGAACGTTCTGCGGGTTGGATTTTGACTCACGTTAAATGGGATGCTTATCTCTTGATTGCTCCATGTACTGCCCGCTGGCTGATTTCGCTTCATACTGGGGCGTTCAGGGACCTGTAAGTGAGCACTTGATGTCATTTGACTGAGGGCAGAATCTGGGACGGTGTTTTGGTGGCATTTTAAATGTGTCTGCTCAAGCATGAAGATGTGTCTTCTGATCCATGCCAGCGACTTATTTACTCGAGGTTACTCGAGTTGCTCGCTGCGAGCTGCCGGTTGAAGACATTGCCTAATGTCACGGAGAGCGGGCAAATATGCAGCATGCAGATATGATTACGTTCCGTAAATGAAATGAATCATGTAGACAAGACTCGGAGATGATGTTTATCTCATCTGCGGCTGAAAAAAAAAGTGTCCATTATGAGGATGAAATGCTTTAACATTTAACTCCTCTACGTCTTTATCAAAAGGTCTGTCTGAATTAGGAAAGACAGCATCTCTTCATGTATGAATTCGAAGCGTACGCTTGTGTGTGTGTGCGCCATTCTTTTATGTTGAATACAATCATTGCCAATCATTTCTTAAATCAGCTCTTATTGTAGCGTCTACAATGACGTCTTTCCTTTTTTTTTTTATACAGCGGGTCTGAAGGCCTATAGAATATGCAGTGAAGTTGTGATGGATTATATTGTACGCTCGGTGTTCTTTTGAGTTCTTTCGCGAGCGTTCAAAAGAACAACGATATTGGATTGTCCGTGTTTACTCCAATAAGTATTGCAGCAGGCGAGTGCTGTCAAAAGCATGAGCACACTGTCAAAATCACTGCTGCTCCGCGATGAATATTTGATGGTCGATTCTGATGCATGAGCGGATTCACCTCGCACTGTTATGGAGAGGGTATGTTTACTCTAGGAGCGAGGGTTAGAAGGATGTGTGTGCGAGTGTGTGAGCGGAAAGCGTGCGCGAGAGGCCATCAGGATACCAACGGGGCTTTGCAATGGCAACTGGGTGCAGTTTGACCCAGCCTAGTTCCCCGACTCCTTCTCCAGCCCCTCTTTTCTTTTCTTTTTCAATTTTTCATGAAAGAAGACTTGGTCTCAGTGGACACAAAATAAAGCTATCCAACAGCCACACTGAATTATTAATCTCAGGTTTTTTGTTGGGAACGGTAACATCAAGCGCACTTCTCTACCCTCGCATTGTGCATCACAATGTGAAGAAGAAGAAGAGCAGTCAAGGCTGCAGATATTTCTCGACACCGCGGTGGTGTTCTTGAACAATTTATGTGGCAGATGTCACTTGATTATTAAGCAAATGTTGATGAACATCCAACCTGAAACATCCAAACCTTTGTTTAGTATCAGGTGTTAAATGTGCTTTTTAAGATCAGTAACTTAGAGCGCGTAGAAAGGAAACTGGCTTAAATCTTTGAATATCCAGTGATTCACATTAGGGTCAAAAATAGATGCATAATTACAGACCAGGGCCTGTCTTAATTAATCAGCTGTGATTGAAAAGTTAATTACAATATGAATTACCTCTCAGAATGAGGACTGCTTAGTAGTCATTTGAAGCGGCCTGTTTTCAATGTGAATGAGCACGACGTGAGCTCGCTGGGTCCTAATGTTGCCACTAACATACCATTAACCCGTCATGAATTTTAAAATGGATCTCGCAGCACGCAGCTTTCAAATGCCCGGCTCCGATCGCCTCTTCGCCGCTTTTGATAAACAATTGACAGAGCTAATAGAGAGATGAAAGAGGAAAAAAAAAAAAAAGAGAGAAAGACAGTAGAGCGGGGAGGGGAGGAGTCGAGCTGCGTCCTACTGTGTTGCTGACAGGATTTGATATGGTGGACCTTTATTTTAATGCATCGGTGTTGTCACATGCTTATGTGTGTAGTTTTTTTTACATGCTGCTGTGTGTTTCAAGTGGCCATGCTTTTGAAATAGGATGGAGCTGTGGTGTTTTTGTGTTTTTTTTCCCATCTACCTACCTTTTGTCTCTCATCATTCATGATATGAGGCGGCGTAATGAGCCGGGCGGCCTTGGTTGCAGAGAAGAGCTTCAACAAAACCAGCGCTTAGATATCGAAAGAGCTGCAAATAAACATGTTTCACTGAGACCTTGCTCTCCTTTAAGATGCATGTAGTTGTATTTTGTGCATAAACTTTGTGTCTACTTGCTGTAATATTTCAGATGTTCGAGTCAGTATTAGTTGAAATATATCAGCTCAGCTGCCGAAGATGATTTACCTAGCATGTACGATTGTGTGTACATCTTCCACACAGAGAGTTATGAATGACGTTTCTTTCCTAGAAGCAACAGTAGCGTGGAGTCAACATAATATCTGTAGCAAGTGAAACACACAGTGCCGCTCTGTGTCAACATTTGCATCTATTCAAATCTCGTTCTGTAAGTGAAGGCAACTTGCAAATGTGGAACCCAGTACCAATCCAACTGAAATTAATTTTGGGACAATACCACAAATTAGATTTTGTGACAATAGTGAAAGCTGGATGTTATTCTGTTCATCATGTAGACATGTAAAACAAATGTAATATTATGATTAGTTTACTAAACACACTCTGGTTTTTAGGTCAGGTTAACAACAGGTGAGGTATTGGTTATAATTTACCCTTTTTTTGCCCGCAACTGAAATTGCCTAAGCACAAATGTGAAGAAATGTTCAAAATTGGTCAAACCATTTGGCTGAAAAGTTTGTTTATCTTATCATACTATATCTAGTATTTGGGCACATGGGACTACTATTTTTGCAATATACTTCATTATATTTTAGGAATAAAACAGTATAGTCCCATGTGCCCAAATACTAGATATACTGTAGTATGATAAGAAAATGTCTGTATCTCAGAAACTACAAGGAGCACAATCAAGTATTTGGTATCTATGAACTCATAAAAAGTTGAATATCAAAGTTATGCACACCTATACAGTGTAAAAAAACATTTAATGTGGAAAATATTTAATAAATACAATGTTAGAGTTTTTCTTAATTTTTTCAAAAATCCTGATTTTGACTAATAATAAAAGAGTGATTTTTCATTTGATCTAAAAGTTTAATACTTAAAAGTTGTAGTGTTAAATACTTGCCCAAAGTATGTCTGTACCAAATTTCAAGACTTTTGACCAATCATAATACATACAGTCTTTGGGCACAAATTGGTTAAAAAAGAAACACATTTTCTAAAAATTCATTCAGAAAATCAAAATCATTTTGAATTAAAATAACTTACTTTTGTATTATTTTAATGTCAAATTACTGTTTCAAGTCATTCTTGGTAGGAAAATATATTTATTTTGTTTTTTTATAGCTGAACCAATGGATTAATAATTAATTAATGGATTAGTAGTCGATAGGCAAGTATTTCGATAATTAATTGTTTAAGTAAATATGGCAAAACACCACTGGTTTCAGCATCTCAAATATGAATATTGTCTGGTTTTCTTAGTCCTCTTTGATTATAAACTGAATGTCTTTGGGTTCTGGACAGTCACCATGGGCTCTGGGAACCTTTGACGGCCATAATCCATAATGAAAATAATCGTTAATTGCAACCCTAGAATCTTCATGCACTTGAGAGCACATTATTTGTCTCATTTAAGTGCATCATAGTGCTCATCTAGTGCTAACTGTGCTAAATGCTAGCTGTACCTGAAAGCAACACTGCACCAACAGTTGCTCATCTAGTAGGAAGCCTGACACAGCTTTAGATAAGGAAGTGCAGGCCGGACAGGCGGCCTGTATATCGCCCCTGGAGAGGACAGGAACAGAGGGGAAAGGTGAGGAGAGGTGAGGAGAGGTGAGGTGAGATGGGGAAGAAAAAAGACAGAGGAAAAAAATAGGAATGGAGGGAGAGAGGTCTCCTCTGGCGTGGACAGATAGGGTTTCCTCCTTGGAACAAACAAGCAGGCCTTTCATCTTTTCAGGCTGGAGATTAGGCTAGAGATGGAGGACGGGAAGCTTTATTCTGTATTAAGACGCTCGCTCAGCGATGCCGATGGAGAGGGAAGAGTCCATAAGCCATTCCTGCTTCCTGGAGGCGCCTCAATCTTGCTGTTCCTCCCCCAATTTCGTTGTATAGCAGACTGTGCAATGACAATAAAGGCTATTCTATTCTATTCTAATTGTATGCGGCTATATCACTTTTTTTCTCTTATGTTTGACTAAAGGTAGGGCTGGGCGATAATTCAATTTGATAATTTATCACCCTTCAATGTCAAGATATCGTGATACACAATTACGTTGTCTAAATTGATAACAGCAACACATTCTAACTCAGATCTCTCAGAAAATCGGAGATTAGTTAAATCAAACTATTGTCTTAATCGGATTACTCTGTATTTGTATACATGCACGTAAACATAGTCAGTGTATAACTGGAAATATATAGCTATTCATTTTGTCTTTATATTTCACTCTAAACTGTTATGTAGAGTTCTTAATTAAATGAGAAAATACTCACAATACTTTTCATTTGTTTACAAAATAAGGCTTTACAATGTTGTTATTTCATATAGACTATTCATTTATAGAATCACCAGAAAACATGCTATATCGTGATATATATCATTATCGAAATATGAGATGACCTATATCGGGATAGAACATTTTGGCGATATCCTCCAACACTAATTAAAGGATGGGTAATATTATGATACATACTGTGAGACAGTATACACTTGTCTGAGATTTTATCCATACTGGACGGCATTTTGGGATTTTTATCTGAATATTTTTGCGTCTACTTTGATTTGTGTGGTATTTAATTTATTTGTTCTGCAAAAACAGACAATACCATGTCTGTGTATTTTATTTATGAACAATTTCTCAATTGTTTTTTCCAGAGAATTTATTGTATCATGATATATATTGATATTTTTATATAAAATTACATATAACTTGTTGCCCTTAGTTGGACTCACACTAATTGTAGAGGGGTGAGTTTTATATTTCTGTGTATACTGTACATAGGATATCTGTTTTGTAATATATGTCAGACATTGTTTATGTTGCATTCACATTGGAAATAATACAGAGAGTTTTGTCAGTACCTCCTCTTCTCTCTTCCACTTTTCCTTCTCACCTTTTGCTTTGTTTTCTTCTCTCGTTTCCTTTTATTTACTCCTCTCTTCTTTTCTCCGTCCTCCTCTCCTTTCCATCCTCCTCCGCTGGCCTTGACTGTCGGCCTTCTCTCCTCTCCTCTCATCTCATTGCATAACCTGCTTGGCACAGCGCCCCAGTCAATTTCCTCCTGCGTGGAAAATGCTGTTTTTTTTATTTGCTTTATGCAAATAAGTCCCTCCAATACTCACGGCATCAGTAAAAAAAAAAAAAAAAATCTCCTGTTACATTTTTTCAGTCACATTCATGTCGGCCGCTTCCCAACTGTGCGTTTAGCATTTAAGCGATGAAAGTGCTTCTGCACTCTCGCATTCTGCTCACTCCTCTCTCATGGGTTCTTGTGAGTGCTTATAGAGGCTAATTAAACAGTTTGCTTGCTAATAGAATCACAGACTTAACCAGCCATCAGCTCAGTCGCTGGAATGTTAAGGATGTCTTCAAAGGGGCTACTGTAGGTGTTTGGTTTACAGGATCACTGCTCAGCAGGCATTTATCATGCCAGTGATGTGCCACCGCCTCCATTTTTCACCGAGATTGACAGTGAGGGCACTGAGAGGCAGGCGGAGACGGGGCTGTAAATTCAACACGCCCAAAGTCAGGCCAACCTTGAAAGGAGGGCACGGTGTTAGAAATGAGCTTGGGAGGAAAGAAGATGCAAGGGAATAGGAGGAGAGGGCAGATCAGAGGAGGGGAAGTGAGAAGAGAGTTGGGGAAACAAGAGACTGAGAAGGAAGAGGTTTGAAAGGTAGAGAGGAGGAGAGTGGGCGAGGCTTTTTTCTTTGGTAAACAAGGGACTGCGTCACATTAGCCACATGATCTTTTCCCTCTGCCTTCTTCCTCTTCCCACTTTCCTTCCTCACTCACTTTTCCCTTCGCTCCATCACCATCTCCTCGCACAAACATGGTGTGTTGATCTTATTGTTCAGGGGCTAGAAAATGGGGGATCCCTGCATCTAAGCACATAGCAATTTGTATGAATAGTACGTTTGCATGATATACTGTACATATATGTGTCCGAGTTTGTGTTTTTGTGGGTGCATTGATGTGTTTTTTTTTGCACGTTACTCCACCCATCCTGCAGTGAAACCCTATGAAAACAACACAGCCTATCATTTTGCTCCCTCCTCCTCCCTCACAGATCAGCAGTTAGTGAAATGCTGACCCTTGTCTTTCACTGCACCCCTTTTCCCAGTCCACTCACACACAGCTGCCTGAAAGCTAAGGGAGATGGGGGTGCTCATTGTTTGTACAGTGTGTGTGCGCGTAAAGGTGCTGTAATTGTGAATTTATTTCCACTGAAATGTGTATTCATCGTCTATACGTGTGAGTGCAAAGTGTGATACTGTCAAGTAGGAAGTGTTTGGGGGCGGGTGGGGGGGGAGAGGGGCACTCTCCTGAAAGAAATAATAAAAAAAAACAGAGCAAAGGAAAAAAAAAATCAATAGTTGTGTGCATTAATCACGCTGCTGCCACAGAGAATTATGGGAACATGAGCTGAAGGATGCATTTTGTGCATTTGCAACATATGAGTGGTGTGTGAAGGGGAGTTTGGGGAATTGGAAGAGGACGAGACAAGACCCTTTTAGTAAGAAGTGAGGTTAGAGCAGAGATAGTTGGGGGGGGGGGTGTTTTCTTCGTGTATTGTGTGCACAGTGTTTCTCTGTGTTGTCTTTTGCAGACGACTAAACCCACTGTCTTTGTGTAAAGCTCGCTTTAGGATAGCGTTTGTTCATTTTGAAAGCTTTGATGTTACAGCTTCTGAAATAGCCAAGATTACATTTTTATTTTAAATAATATGTAGTGGTTTCAGCATGTTTTGGCACACTTTTTTTTTTTTTACATTATTATTTTGCTTTCACATCTTCCCTCTGCTGTGAGATTTGCCATTTTTGAAAAAAAAGAAACCTAGCTCTCCTTTGACTTTCTGTTTGAGCTGTTGCTGTTTGAAGTCTCCATCTTAGCTGCAGTGAAGGCTTGAGGACGTGATACATATTTGATAAGGATCGATAGAAGGGTTACTGAGACAGAGATGGAGGGAAATCGATCTTGGCCTGGGCTTCCCAAAAGCATCTTAAACCTAAGGTCATCTTTGGAGTGCCCTTCTGCCTCAGCGACTGATGAACACACTTTTAATTTGTGCCCGAAATAAAATGCACATTTTAATTCTTCCTTGCTTTCACATTCTTTTAAATAATACATCAGTAGAGCAATCTAGTGAAGTAGAAATACCAGAAGAAGGGCTGTTCTCCGCTCTCAGATTTGCTTAATGCTTTATCTAAGGTTTATGTGTTTATATTATGCCATCTACTGACATCCTAATCACTATGCACATAAAACAATAAAGCAATCTGTTTAGTGACGGGAGACTGAACAGCAGACAAACGCTCTGGCACGGTGGCTGTGATTCCCAGCTGATACTCCATACGGATAGACAAAATCAACAACTGTTGAAGCGGGCACTCTTCCATCAGTGTTTACTAATAAACAGTAGCAATATGGCAGCCATTAGGCTGTTTAGGCAGGGAATGATTAGGGTGGTGATGGCTGGGCGCACTGGGAGACTGAACATGCTCTCATCTTTAATAGGCAATTTGGCTTTCTGTGATGGGGATGCCCCTTTGTTTTCGACTTGGATTGAAGACAGAAGCTTAAAATAAGCACTGTTTTGGTAGAGTGTGCTATCGTTATACTGCAGGAATCTGGTTTACAGTAATGTCCTGAATTTGTTTTATGGTCTGTGCATGATTCATGAGTATGCAATCCGTATCAAGACTTCATTGTGGCTCTTACACAGTTCAACGTATCCTCATACAGCGATATCTTACCAAAAGTTATTCCTCATTTGTGCGTTTTCCTACGAATCTCCAGCAACACGTGTCAATTTCTGCTCGTTACCTGCATATGTTACCTGTCTTTTCAAAATAAACTTCCATCCTCACAGGAAACACCTTGGTTAGGTTTAGGCAACACTACTACTTAGTTAGGGTTAGGAAAAGATTGTGGGGTTTGGGGGATTTGGGTTGAAATTAAGGCAGCACATTAATCAACATTTTATCGAAATTGCAATATGGCCTTTTGCAATTTTCAAATCGCAGGATGAGGAGGAAATCACAATATTTGTTAAAGGTGAAATGTGTGTCAAAATACCATTTTTAATTAAATGTTGTCATGCTGCAGAGATGTCCTGGCCTAAACATTCTACAGGCTTAAGAATAACATCTTTATTTGGTACAGATTCCCACAAAAATCACACCATAATCATCTTATAGTGTTTTTAAAAAATGATCATTCCCTCTAATATCGCAAAACATATTGCAATATCAGTCAAAATAATCACAATTAGATATTTTTTTCAAAATCGTGCAGCCCTAGTTAAAATAACTACGCTTGAATTGCTTGGTTAGGTTTAGGCAATAAAACTACTTAGTCAGGAAAAGATCGTGGAAGTGGCGTTACTTAAGTGCGGAAGTTACTTGACTCACATGAACAGCGGTCTTCTGGGCGAAAGTCTGGTGTTTTTCGACCCACCCATCCACCTTGACCTCCGCCTTACGCGGCGTTTGACGCTCTTTATACTTCCTGTTTCATGATTACGTAGAATTGATTTTGTGGGATATATACTGTATATGTATTAAAGTGCATTACTGTTCGTAGGTAAAGCTACGAACAGCTTGCACAGTGTGTTATGCAATCAGCACAGTAAAATTAAGACGATGCATTTATAGACAATGCAATACAGTAATAGAAAGAGGTTAATATGAGGACTCGTTGACAGAAAAGTTAGAAATATGTGTGTATAGTTGAGTAAAGCTCAGTTAGTGGAACGGGTCCATCCTGCCAGAGCTTATGGATTACTGTAGTGCAACACTGTGTTGAAAATGGACTGGAGCCGGGCCAGAACTGGCCTGGCGTCAGGCCAAGACACAGATTAGTAATAAGCATGGTGTGAGCTAATTACAGCCGGAACAAGCAATTAATTTCTGTTTATAAACTCTCCTGGACGTGGGCTGTTGGTCGACTGTGGCTGTGTAGGTTCATGCATGTGTCTGCGTGTGTCAGTGACAGGTGGCGTGGTTCACGGAGGAACCTTCCCATATGTTCCCAGCTGAAGCGCTGGGGGAAATGGAGACAAACTGGTGTGCTCAATCACATCCCATAATACAACAGTGTCTGATCCCATCTTAAAGTGACTGATTAAAGTAAAAAAGGCACTTAATAACTCAAATCACCCTGCTGACCTAATAGGGATTTTTCACTCCATTTTTTTCTCTCCCGTCCTCCATCCATCCAATCAAGGATTAATACACGGTCTTATTCTGCTCCCAGGGTGGTTAATCTGGAAAAATACTGTAAATCACGTTTAGCCTCTTTAAACTTTCACACAGAGCCTTGGTGCCTGCGCCTCCCTGCTGGGCATCTGTAACACTGATTAGACATGATCATGGTTTTAGAGCACCTGCTGGACACCAATCACAAGAAGAGATCTAATTGAGTGCTTTTATCACAACAACACTTTATGAGTCTATACTAAACTATCCGATTTTACACAATAAAGTTCAGTTTACTCGTAACAAAGGGTGCTTTTTACAGCCTGTGAAAACAGTACTATAATGTCTTCTGACCAGGCAGAGACGCATTGCATTATTTAAGATCCAGTGTTTTGGGGGCTTGAACCATACTAGGAACTCGGGATAATATGATACCAGAAATTTAGTAGTCGATACCAATCCCAGTGAAATTCCACAATTCTTGATACCCAATTCGATACCACTGTAAAAAACAATAACAAAACAATAAATCCCATGTATTTCAACAAACAATACACTCTTTTATTACCGTTTGCATACTGTTTTTTGCAAATTTATTGTTAATCCCTGATGATCTGACTCAAGTTTCTTGCCAAAAAATTACATTTGAACACATCACAATAACATTATAATTCACCTTCGCCCAATACTCATTTTTACTGAATAGATATATATAGATATAGATAGATTACATACATATACTTAACTCAATGCGACCTTTGTACGGTAGCTGTTAGCTCTGTTATTTAGCCAAGCAGGACCGTGCTGCCCACTGACTGCTAACAGCGAACGTTACCAGCTCTCCTCCTGCCTATTTCAACACAGATTAGTTATTCACAATGTAGCATCATCAGGGAAATTTTCTATCGTTCCCGGGACGCCGTTAGTCTTGAACCATGATCCCCGGTACCTGCGGTACTGTAGAAAAATGAGTACTGGCATGTTTTCAGAATTTTGGCCTCGATTTGGTACCAAATTATCGGTTCTTGTGACATCCCTACTAGGAACTAAAAGTCAGGATTTCTCGACCTCTGCTGCTTTGATGTTGACCATTATTTTTTTTAAATCTGTCTCTTGTAAGTCCCCCATCTTTATGGAGGCTCAATACTAAATTGCTGGAGTGGCCCTTTATTTGAACTATCTTGAATGTTTGAGCTTTTTTGTCAACTAGAAAAAATAAACCAGAGTAAAATCCTATCAGTTTTTACTCCCCGATATTTGGAGCTTATTGAGCAGACTGTTGGTGACAGTGTTCAACAGATGTGGGATCTCACACTGTAGTAAGTGAGTTTTGCAAACATTAATTGGATTCAGAAATGAATATCAACATTATAGTTGTTTTTATTCTTATATTATTTTTAGATACTGTGCTTACACTATATGTTACACTGTAGGTCTGTAACATCAGTCCATCTGTATCAAGATGAGCTGAGATATCAAAGACTGCTCTTGTTGGTGAAATTAGCACTTTTAATACAACATGACCATGAAATATACTTGACTTTATTATTTCCTTTCAAGAGTGCAGGTTGACTTTCTATGTTTAAATCATAAAACTGTATAAATGAAGTAGACGTAGTCACCGTGACGTCACCCAGTGGTTTGTGGACTGCTGTTTTGAAGCCTCGAGTTCAGCATTTTGGCCGACGCCTTCTTGCTTTTTGGCCATCGCCTTCTTGCTTTTTTTTGCAACCAGAAATAACACAAGAGGGTTGAGCTAAGTACAACACAATCAGAAGGCAATCACGCCCTAAAGCATATCCTGCTTAATGGTCTTTTTGACTCTAAATGGGACCATAATTTACTAAATGAACATCATGCTTTATTGAAGAAGACTTGAAACCAGCGATTGAGACCATAAACTCATGTTTACAATGTTTATTGAGGTAATAAATCCAGTGAGCAGTAGGCTCATTTTCTCATAGATTTCTATGCAATCAGACTTCTTTTTGCAACCGGAGGAGTCGCCCCCTGCTGGCTATTAGAAAGAATACACTTTCGCATTGGCTTCACTTCTCAGAACTGGAGGTTGCCCTTTGGTTTAAACTGAAATGCATGATTGGAAGACTTTGACCAGTGTACTCGAAGCCATAGGGCTTGAAATCAGTGTCAGGATATTAATAACAATATTTTCCCTATATTGATCTTGATCTTAAACATATACATAATCACATATTAAAAAAAAGAATAATGAAATATTGAATTACTGCACAGTCTTACTGCATCATATCAGTTTCATCTGACTTCTCCTGTGATTTCGACAAATGGTTCCCTAGATTGACTCCTTCAGTAGCAAATGACCAGCTGACTTCACTGCAAGGTGACCCTCTATCTCTTTCTTGATGTATGAGGCATCAAGCATCATTATTTTTCTTCAAGGCTCGTTTTCTCTCCTCTTGCCTCTTCTTTGGCATGAGCCTTGAGAACACACCGAGACAAACACACACACACCGAATATACTTGCAGCCCGTCTTTGACTTCACCTTGCCATTCTACAGCCAACGACTAAGATCCAAACAACACCCAAACTCCCTGCAGGCTGCAGGCAGTCAGTTCCTGTCGTAGCCTGACTCTCTGTTAGAGGATCAGAGCTGTTCATGTGTGCAAAGCAGCCTTGACTATACGTCATACATTTATGATTATGTTGTGAACTTATAAGTTCTGCATCCTGTGTATGATTGGTTCTTAAATGTAAGCGGAGGAGTGATGCAGAAACACTAAAAGTGGAATGCTTTAAATCTCATGTTACACTGTGAGTGCAGCCAGTCAAACTGTCATTTGCGGCAGTGACGTCAGAAGGTGACAACCACGAGCAGAGTGGCCTTTTGACAGACGCAGCCTGCAATCTTCACATCAGCGTAGGAGTTGAGCCAGCCAATCAGAGCCGAGCGCCCATCGCTGCACACGCTTATCACCTGCATACAGCTGCTGTTGCCCCTCCGAGGGAGCGAGTGAAGGGGAAAGAAAAAGAAAGAGCAAGAATGAATGGTGTGCCTGAGACAGAGGGTGATTTGTGTCGAGTCGTAGCACATTCACGCTTGCATCTTTCTTTCAATTTCAGAGGCGTGCGCGTTTGAAGGCGCATTTTTCTGGTCACTATAATCCACGTTTGTCATTTACGGGGAATGAAAAGAAAAGTCATTGTTGTGATTAGTGCTGCATCAGCCCGGCAATAGTTAAAATGTGATTCAGAGTGGAAACGTGCTTTGTAGCCCTTGTGAAATGAGAAGGGAGCGGGAGAGAGGGAGAGATAAGCTCAATCTGAATTGATTTTCCTGTTACTTTCTGCTGTACTTGAGTTTCCATAGCAACGTGGTCAGGTTCCCTCGGCCTCCTAGGGCAAGTGTAATTGTTGTCTGTTTCTCACAGCCAAACTCTCCATTTCTCTCTCTTTCTCTCCTTTCCTTCCTCTGTCTATTTTCTCTCAACAATGGAAACGTGGTGTAGATGAGAGTCTTCTTGGACTTTTTTCAACTGAGATAATGTTAAGCGTTTTCACCAACCTGCCACATCAAAAAGACATCACAGACCTTTATTTTGAACGGAAGCAAGCTTTGTTATTGTGAAGTTTATCCAACCATGTGGCTGCAAATGGTGGTTTTATTCATGATTGATTAATCTACCTTTTATTTGTACAATTAATAAATTTTTTGGTTTATAGAATGTCAGAAAATAGAGAAAAATGCCTAAAAGCACAATAGATTGCTGCAGGGATGACGTATTTTTGTAGGCCAACCAGGAAGTTAGCATCGCCCTGGTTCCCCTCGACAAAAAGCCAATGGGATTTTTACATTGGGTTTTGGATTATTGCAGAAAATAAGCTCTGTGGCAAACAACCATTTATGACACTTATACACGTTTTGTTCAGCAAGATAATCTTCACGAATAAACACCACTTTTCTGATTTTAGAAGCATGTATGCAATCGCCAGAAGTAAAGAGCTAACGTTAGGCTGTAAACACAGTCGCATGACTTCATGTTGCCACCACTAAGCTAAAGGCAGACTAGTGTTTGGCGGGATGACGTTTAGTAGTCTCATTTAGCCACTTGTTAGCAACTGCCTTTTTTAAGACAAAAAAAAGCTTAAAAATGCATTCATTGACCGACGTATTTTATGTTGTAGAAAAAACGTTAAAATCTTTAAAGCTTTTGTTAACCACAGATCTTATTTCAAACATCTAACTAAAAGCCCTTTGACTTCGAGACGATGGAAGCGGAAGTACTAAAATGCTAACTTATTTCCGGGTTTTGCACCACTCTATTGAAGACAAGATAAAGTAGCAAATCTCACATTTGAGAACCTGAAACTGGAGAATATTTGGTATTATTGCTCAACTTGTGCTTTGATAAAGGATTAATTGATTGTCAAAATAGCTGATTTTGTTCGTCTCAATAGGTTAAATTAAAAACCAAATGTATTTGATTTCTTAATTCTATCTAATTAATTCTTTATTACTGTGTCTCAGTGCTAGTCAGTGCATTACAGTTTTAGTCATATGCAAAACAAAACATCTTTGCAGTTAAAAAATAAAATGCTGCGGTTGTCCCTGGCTGATTATCACAGCACAAAATCTGCTGAATCACAAGACCCTGCCACATTCTAACATAATCACAAATCAGCTCAGTGCAGGGCGAACCTAAATTAGCTAAATTTATAGGATAATGAGGAAGAGTTAAACAATATTTAGCTCAAGATGTGTAAAATGTTCTTAGACACATGATGGTTTCAGAAGTCACCCATAGAGCCTCTCAGATCAAGGATAATGATACAGCAGATTTAGTTCAAATAAAACCGTATTGCAGAAGTTTGGAGATAATCAATGAAAACTGCTGTGTCACAACTTTTGCAGGGATTTGATGATAAGCACAAAATGTGCTTCTGGCTTAGACACAGACGGGAAGAGAGAGGAGAAGGAGGCTAGAATAATCCTAAATTGAGTTTGCCGCACATACAAATATGTCAGATGGACCCTTTTTTTATCTGAATTAGATATTACCAGCTCCCTCTCTGACTCCAATGATACACTGCTGTGCGCATAACAAGGCATTCACAGCTGTTTGGAGCCTAATGGCTCAAAGAGGCCTTGCCTGCTCAGCAAGAAGAGATGGACTGCATCTTGGGTCTGCGATTAGGACTGCTGATCTAGAAACATTTACATTATGGCTTTCAGGTCATTACAGAAGAAAAATGGTCAAAAGGATCTAGGTGAGGGAGCCTAGATCAGCACTATGACCCTGAGAATAGTGCAGTATGTGAGAAACAAAGGCCTGAGGAAGACAGAAAAAGTCTGATACGATGCCTTCTCCTCAAAATATGCATCAAATCAAAACTGGAATATTTAAGTTAAAATAATTCTTCATTTGTAAAGCAAATAAGGCAACATGTCATGGTGTTTATATTAGGGCTGTCAAAGTTAACGCGATAATAATGCAAATTTGTTTTAATGCTAGCTTGTCGGGAAGGAGGTTAAATAATACGCTCCAAATTTACGCTAAATTTTGGCGAGGAAAAACTGTCATGGCCATTTTCAAAGGGGTCCCTTGACCTTTGACCTCAAGATATGTGAATGAAAATGTGTTCTACGGGTACCCACGAGTCTCCTCTTTACAGACATGCCCACTTTATGATAATCACATGCAGTTTGGGGCAAATCATAGTCAAGTCAGCACACTGACACACGGACAGCTGTTGTTGCCTTTTGGGCTTGAATTTGTTTCTGTACAATATGTGTCATTGTTTTGTGTTGTTAATTGATTTCCAATAATAAATATATACATATATTTGCATAAAGCAGCATATTTGTCCACTCCCATGTTGATAAGAGTATTAACTACTTGACGAATACCCCTTTAAGGTACAAAATGTATGATTAATTTGCAATTAATCACGATTAAACATGGACAATCATGCCATTAATTGCGATTAAATATTTTAATCTATTGACAGCCCTAATTTATATATGACTGCATACAGCGTGAGTGAATATTTTTACCTGGATCTGGCTGTCAGCTGCCTAAAAATGTAAAATGTAAATGTATTCTGTGCTGTATTTCAAGTAAGCTCCTGTATCTGCGATAGCCTTGGACCTGTCCCAATCTGCTCTGTGTTTTCTCGCTCCAGATCAATGCTAATTAATACACATCTCCCTCAGGGACAGCGGGGAGGCCACGCAGAGAATCAGAAATCGCCATCATAGGCTAGGCTTGATCTGGACCATATAGGGGAAAGAAACCTTCACAAATATTTGCATATAGTAGTCGGAGCTTCACCTCACGCTTTGCAGTCGTGAACTAAGGCTCACTCATGGATGCTTGGTAGACGATCAGAGCTTGTTCAGTGGCATACTTGCATGCTGATTGGTTATTTAGGGGGTGGCATTGCCATGTCTAAACGTGCTTTAATGCAAATCCAGTTCACATGAAGTTCAGCCACCCTCTTGTTTTAGCAGCCATGTTCCAGTAAAACATGCAACACCTAAATGCAGAGGTGATGATACAGAACGGCTGTGCTCATACATAGACTACAGTACACGTGTGTTTTGTGCTGTTTACCCTCCTGTTTCTCGTTCTCCTCCTTCCTCTCCATCTCCCTCAGAAATGCAGTTAAAACAAGTAAAAAAAAAAAAAAAAATGAAAATGGGAGACATGTTTTTGTGCATGCCTGGCGGACAGATAGGCGCTGCATAACTAGCAGTTTCCTCTGAAGTAGGGAGAAATCTATTTGCTTGTAGAAGCTGCTTGCATAATCCTTTAGTTACACTTGCCAGCTGTGAGCAAAGATACGGCGCTGTGGGATTTGGCATGAATATCATTGGGAGGACAAAGAAATGAAACTGATAAGTGTTTGTGCACAGGGTCCTTTGCATAATCCAGGATAACCCATAATCTGAGTTCTTTAAATCATGCCCAAATAGATGTGGGGAGAAATCATTAATGAGAACATACTGTTTGGAGAATTTGGTTTGTCCAAAAATAACTGTAGCATTTGACTCTGGAATCAGAGAGATCAGGCTTGATTTGTTTTTGTTTTTTTGAATCCGAGAATGACTGGCGGTGAATTTAATTTCAGAGAAAAGCCTGTACTCAGAAATGTACTATAGGTATTCTCATGGCCATACTTTGTGAGTCACATTTCCATAATGCACAGTACAGTCTGGCCTTGTTTTGGTTTCTTACTGAAACACACTTCACCTCTCCCTCTCTCTCTCTCGCTCTCTCTCTGCTGTATATCCTTCTCTGCCTCCCTCTCAGTCAACAGTATGCACAGCAATAAAGAAAAAACACATCACTCAACAGCTTTCAATACATCTGTCCTTTCTCTCCCCACCTCTCAGTGTGTTTGTTTGCTCAGCCTCCTCTGCCCCGGCGCCTGCGTTTTATACCTCTCTCAATGTGTTATCGGATAGTAATAGACAGCTGCTGAAAGCTAGCATGAAATACCAGCATGCTTTGGTGTGTGGACCCCATATTGTATAATACACAAAGCTCTCATGTCCAAAGAATGTAATAAAACTACCTCAGCTATCAAGTGTGCACTAAAACAAACTATTATTTTTTAATTTATTGGCATGGTTTGTGAAAGTATAATTTGATGTATCGCACCATAATTTAGATCCACCACATCCGTAAAAGCTCAATATAACAATGAATAAGCAACATATCTGTAACAGGAGGTAAACAATATAATTGTCGGCAAAGTTAAATTATAATTGCACCACTTTTACCTAAATTGGAAAGGTCCTTAAGAATAATTAGGCTTAGATGTTTAAAAATGAATTAATTAAAAGTTGTGATTTTTTTTTACCATCAACAAAATTGAAAAAAATACCAATGCATTAGTTTTTCTCTCAGGCCTATTCCACACGTACACAGGTATTGTTTGTAAACACCGTTTTTCCACCTTCGTTCTCAAAAAACCCCCACACAAGCACGGTTTAAAAAAAATCTCCATCCCGAAAAAATGCAAAAACACAACTGAAGCGCTGTCGAAATCCTAAAACGCATAGAAAAAGCTATGTTTACAAAAATACCTGTGTACGTGTGGACAAAGCCTCAGTACCTTCTGACTCCCTGTCTGTGGCCTCAAGCCTATTTATTCCTACTGAAGATGTAAATCTTTAAAAACAAATCATGAATATATAGTGTCTTTTCAAAAAAAAAGGCTAAGTAATTTCATAAAACAGCTAGTGGGCACTGCAGATCTTAACAAACGTCGGTCAAAAAGGACTAAATAGTTCTTTTGTTGGGGACTATTTTCTGCTGTGGAACAATACAAGTTTTTTTGCACTAGTGAGCATTTACGGCAGCATGGCAGTATATGTGGGATCGACACAATAAACGTTACAGTGCTCGTGTTCGGCGTGATAAAGGAATGAGATTTAAATATGTTTTGAACAAGAATGGAGCTTTAGAGTAATGAGATACATCAGGCTTTAGTTACACAGACAATACTTACTAGAATCAACTTATTGTTGGCCTTTTTCATTTAAGTCCAACACTGTTACTTGTAAATGTGCTCAGCCACTAACTGTCTTCTGTATGTCCTGTAACTATTATCAAAGTGTCCACTTGAATAGACTATAGTGTGTCCAAATCACAGCAGCTCTCAAGTCTTGTTGTTTTTGCTCTAAGAAGAGGATCCGCCCATGCAGATGGCCTTCTTGAGTTTTGCAATATAGCTGCCATGTTTGTCTTCGGCCTGTGTTTACAGCGTGTCTCTCGTGCTCCCAAATAACATTAACATTTCATTATCCAGGAGAAACAATAGAAATATACAAACAAAAAAAAAAGGGGGAAGTCTCCGCATCCAGTCGGGCTAAAATATTGATGCGTTTGTGAAGTAAATGGCTCCAAATCTGAGCAAGAGGGTGAAAATGTGAGCTATGAGGAGAGCGAGCAAGGCGAAGAGGGGAAGACATCACTTGTAAAGCTGGGCTCTGAGGGGCTTGGGCGCATAATCAATGAAGTGAAGTGTGTGTGTTGTATCTGTGGCGTCGAGTCGGCTTCACAGAAGCCAATCCTATTTTTACAGGGAAGACAGGTCTGTTGCTATGCTCTTTGAGAAGGTCTCCTGCAGCTGGAAAAAGACGGGGAGCATCCACTCAGGGGTCGTATCACACCTCAAGAGTGGACAGATGAAATGAGGGGAGCTGCTTCTGCTAGGTGACACATTCAATTGATTATTGATGATTTGATCCATTATACACTCAAAGGAACGTGTTGACACCAGCAGAAATAGACTCTGTATTTATTCATTTCTTTTTGAGGCAGAGGTGTGAATGCAGTGAGACACCTGCTGTCCGGCTAAAGAAGAGGTGCACATTAAGAGTGTTTTAACTATTTATTAACTATTTCATTATTTACAATTCAATTATTTACATCCAAAATTCCAACCTAAAAGAAGTAATATGTTCAATTTGCATGTTAAAAATCACTTTTTTGAGTTTTAGTGAAATTATTTGATGTCAGACCACCACTGCGATGGGTCCTTATAAGCTTTGTCCCAAAGACAAGATAACAGTCTGTGTTATTTAGCGGTAAACATGCGGATAAATTCATGCTTACAGGAACAAAGTAACTGTACAGACAAGATTATCGTTCCCAAACAAGTCAATCAGATTGTCTCCGGGCCGTGTTCTCTCTGTCGTCTTGTCCAGATGTCGTCTATTAGACGTCAGATTAGGAAGAGTGGTGTTGGATTAGCCAATCCAGAGCCAGAATCATCTTAGATTAGATTATAGTATATGGACATCTGGGTCGCTGCAATGGCTCTGCTCAGGCAAAATAACATTAAGTCAGTGTTGCACAGCTAGACAGTACACAGACTGTAATCAGCAGCCAGGCAGAAGGAGGATGACAGCATTAGGACATAGAGATGGATGAGAAATCCTGCGCTTTTACAACTTCCCAATTACAGTATGGCGACAGACTGCACAACAAAAGCAGCGGTGCTCCTAACTGTCCGTATAAAGTCAAAATTACAAGGCAAAATAGGAGTTGTGTGTGTGTGTGTGTGTCATCTGATTGCACAAAGCCCAGCAACTCTGAGCTTGTGTGTGTAAAGAAGGTGATCAGGCCTCCAGTGCAGACAGCCCTGTCTGCTAATAATAATGGTTATTTTCTCCTCCTCTCTCTCTCTCTCTGCCTCCTGGCAGATAGATGTGCAGAGATTACACCTTCTAATTGTTGCTAGCGTCTGTGGGCCGGCGTAGTTCACTGTAGTTTAGTGCTGTGTAGACTGGTTTTTATGTACTGTGGATTTGTGATAATGATGAGAACGACTGTAGAACGGTGTGTGTAGTATTGCAGTGAAAGCATGTGGTCAGGAGAGACTGCATTGTTCCCATTAATCATTACTCTCCTACCAAATTTAACTTCAAATGATTGTTGATGCACCAAATGTACTTCAATAGAGAGAAGCAACAAAGTTCATAGTATCTACCACTAAAGACATTTAATTTAGTTCAAAGAAAAGGTGCAGCATCTCCCAGCATATCACTTTTCAAGGGGTTTAAGTCAATAGGCTGGGTATACAATACAATTAGGGATGAACCAATATCGACAGGGATACCTAGGCTTTGTGTACCGGCCGATACGGAGTACCGATCCGATACCAGTGTTTAATTAATAAGTTGTATGGCTCACTGTGTTGAAGAGCAACAAATTGGTCAAAATTTATAAAGGAATTAAAATTACAGTATATAATCTACAAAGTATATAAACATAGAATTGAATTGAATAGATCAGCCCGATTGTCACCGATATCCGATCCAGCTATTTGAGTCAGTATCTGCCTGATATCCAATCCAGTATTGGTATAGCTGCATCCCTAATTATATCTTTGTGAACCAATACCACAAAGATACGTTTTTACGATACCTTACTTTGAAAATAGTTTTTCAATTAATCCCTTTTTTTATTTAAGAAAAAGGCCAACGATCTCAAATGTTAAATACTGACTGAACACAAGCACCAACAACTTCAAATACACTTAAAATACAATCTAAAATTGGCAAATTGTGATTTAAATCAAGGAATAAGTCAACAAGATTATGAGTGTTTATATGGAGATTTGATGCCAACTTTCAGTACTCAGCAGTTTTTGATATTCTGTGCTACAGACAGACACATTTTGGTACCAAACCATATTGAAGTTCAACCCGGTCTCACAGGAAGGCTTATAATATTACACAAAACATTCTGCCTGTCATGACTCATGAGGACGCATTTTAGATATTTCACGTGTCATTTGTGCACTGCTTTTCAGGTGTCATTTGCACGCCACGAAACAAAACTACGGTAACATCTGTAGTTAGGTTTAGGCAACAAAACTACTTAGTTAGGTCAAGGAAAAACGTTATGGTTGGGCCTAAAATAATTATGTAAACTAAGTAAAATACTTACGTAAACAATGTAACGTAAGTACAGAAAACACGTAACAAACAGACACGAGACAGACGTCACTAACGTAACTTACAAAACAAAACACCACCCTCCTGGTTGAAAGTGGTGTGTTTGTTGGACCCATCAACCTCCCCTCCCCTGGATGCATTTATATTGTAGTCAGCACAGACTTCATGGCGTGTAAATGACAAGCCAAAAGCAAGTAAGGCCTTATTGCACACTAAATGCTTTGCTCATCATCGTGGCATTCATACGCCAACACAACACACACACTATATCAACACAAACATGATAGCTAGTAAGTTGTTTAGATTTGTGTCCAGCCTCTGTGTGTGTTTTTTTAAGCTTCAGCAGTAGTACACTCTGCATATGAATGAATCAAGCTGAACAAATACCTGACACAGCCCATATGACGAATGATGAAGTTGTTAATGTGTGACATTATTGGAGGTGACAGTGTGATCTGGTCTCTGGATGATGATGATGCAGTGGGCCTGGCTTTGGGAAACCATCTCTATCCCAGCCGTTTGCATCACTGGCTTCTCCATCTCTCCCACAATCTGGAGAGAAGCGAAAGAAAATGATCTGAAAATGAAATATGACGTGTCATTTTTTTGTATTTGCTGCACATTTTACAAAGCGATGACCGTCTGCAGGAAACTGACGCCTGCACACACATATGCGCACAGTGTGTGTCTGCTGTACGTATGTCATTTGTGCATACGGTATGTGTGTGTGCGTGACAGTGTGTGATTCTAGTTGCATTTGTCACTCTTTTTTCCTGGGGTGTGTGTGTGTCATGTCTGATTAAAGTTAACCCCTGTGAGGCGGCTGGTGCACCCCTCCTCTGAATCCCCCATCCCCCCCCATTCTATCTCTCCTCCTCTCCTCCACCCTTCTATCACTCCATCCATGCTCTCCTTCCTCCTGGCACTCTGACAGCACAGGAGAATATGCTCCCTCAAGGTCCCACCCTCCCTTTTCTGGCTCCCGCGGGTGGCGTTTCCTTGGAAACAGTGTCAGAGTTGACTGGGTGGGTGCAGATAGATGGCTGCCCTTTATCGGACTACACCACTGGTCCATTAAAAGCAGCCACACTGGACCTGTGAGCACACTTGCACCCCTCTGTTCTCACCCCGAATGGACCGTTCCACCTGACACGCGTGAATATTAGCTCGACCCAGGCTGAGGGTGTGTGTGCGTGTGCTCTTTTTTTGCTGTGTGTACCGTATATTGAATGTTTATTACTGCCTATGTGCAGTGTGTGTGTGTGTGTGTGTGTGTGTGTGTGACTGATCGACAATATTTCTCATTGAATTGGGCATATTATTTGGGGAGAAATTCTGTGCAAGTGTCTTCCTTCCTCTGTGTCCTTGGGAGTGAAACAAAATGGAGACTGGTCTTTTCTCTGCTTTGTCTTCCTCCTCTCAAAAATGATGTAGCAAAGAAACCCTGATCCCTCCACAGCGAGCTCTTGTGAGAGTGAATTTGACCTCATCATTTTAAACGACTGTATTACACTTCCAGATATATGACTACAGTAATTGTCTGTTGAATTATTTAAATGCAAACAGCTGCAATTGGTTTTGAGGCCACACATCATCAGGGAGCAACACGAACAAACCAAACCTGATGCACAGTTTCTTCATTTAAAAAGGAGCTGTTTCAAACACCTCCTTGTTGGATGTGGCTATAATCGCTGGCAATATTAAAGCAATCTACCATACAACAGATATTGAAAAATACATATTGTATGAGCTTTATTTGAGTGTGAACAAAGTGTTGTTACGCGATTTAACAGAGTCTTAAAACCTTCATAGTACATACAGTGAGTGAACAGATAGTTATGGTGTGACTATTAGTTCAAATTGGGTCCAATTTTGATGCATAAATCTGTGTTATAGATCAGACTGCAATGCATGCTTCATTAGTGGAAAACACAGTGTTTTACTAGTTTTCTTGTCAACTTCTGAAGCTTTTCCAGCTGTAAAACTATAATGAGCCTCATGTTTGTCAACAAGGTTATGATGGCTTGTCAGTAAACTTAAAATTAAATGTAAAATTACATCAAAACATTCCTCATATTTCCCATTATGTGCTTGTTCTCTTCTTTTTAACCTTTAATTTAATTTAATATTTTTTTTTAACACAAACACCCACAGAAGCATTTTATGTGGGCGACTTTTCTAAACTGGACTTTTGTGTGTTTCACTCAGTTGGGACACACAGGAAGTTTACAATGTTGTTTTGGCTGATTTTAAAGAACATACACAGTGGGTTTCAAACTCTGCTACCTGCAGTCAAGCAAGGCACATGGTGGAAACTTTCTTCTAGGTATCAGAGAGGTAGCAGGCTACTTTCCAAAGCAGACAGAGCTGCAGTTTTGTGCCATTTTGACAACTGTGGCAAAAAATAATCGCAGTAACACAACAAACCAGGGTTCAACGTTAAGGTTTTTTTCCACTTACCCAGTCGGGAAAGTGGGTCAGAAATCTACTTTCCCAAAGTCTATTTTTACTTGCCCCTATACATATTGTTTTATTTATTAGCAGTTATCAAAAAACAACAAATACTTAAATAACTTTTCACGTTTAATCTTTATTCAAGTAAATTAATCTGAAGTTTTTAAAAATGTGAGTTTCAGAGACTTTACGTCCTGCATTCTGGTGACTTTAAGAGAGTGAAAATAACAAATAATAAGTCCACTGCAACAGCCTTTTTATGTTAAACTTTTGATTTTTACCTTGAACTCCCAGGAAAGAAAATTGAATAATTCACCCTTCTGGTGTGAACTTGGCGTGTGAATCTCTGTCATAAAGTAATATTCATCAGTTTTTATTTATTTTTGCTCCTGCTTGAGTCTGTCTTTCTCTCAGTATTCTCCATTTCCCTCTCCTCTCACACACTGAAGGTCCTTTCAGACACAACGCGACAACGGCACCACTGAGCTCTGAAACCCGTTAGGTCCAATGGCAGTTCGCTGCATTGAGCAAAGCCCAACTTTGGGCTCTACGTGCTGTGGCGAGCACAGCTCAAACCACGTTGTGTCGCGAGCATAGACTGCTCTCTTCTGCCGGGAAACGACAGTGGGTGTAGCTCTATTGTCGTCCGGGTGGAAACAGTAGAGCTTATAGATGCTGTACGGTGCCAGAAACAGGTTGAGATAACAAGAAGGAAAAAGTGTGAAAGTTTGTCATAAATCGGGAGAAATACGGGAGAATTGTGACCCCGGGAGGAAACCGGGAGAGGGCAATGAAAAACGTGAGTCTCCCGGGAAAATCATACTTGCCAATCCTCTCGTATCATTGAAATCATTCAAAATGAACTGTGCTTACGCATACTGTATATGTGGCTGACCTCATAGCAAATAGTTTTAGTCTACATTTTACTGTGTTTGTTTGCCATATTTGATAGTCAACACATGAAGGAGTGGTGACAGGCATGCTTTACTTTTTTCATGGCTAACAGACCTAACCAGCACAAGTGTGTATATTCATCATATACACAGTAACGTTGACCTCTGCTTGCAAAGTAGTGCACAGCAGGACTGCAACTGTCCAGACAACCTCTCACTTAAACATCAATGCAGTGGAGCACAGTCTGTCAGCAGTACACACACACACACACACGCACACACACACAGTATTATGTATTTAAAGTAATTACCTCAGGCCTGATCCAGACTGAGTTTAGTAGCATGTGATAATCCATGTAGGCAGCATATGGGAGGAGGGGAATTAGAAGTCCAGAAGAAAATAAAGAAATTAAAGTGTCCTGTTGGCTGTCTGCAGGAGGGAACATTAGGCCTCTCCATGAGTGTGTGTGTGTGTGTGTGTCTGTCATTACACGCATGCATGTGTGTGGGTGTGTTGGAGAAGGAGTGAGATGATTTGTAACAGGTTTTCTGTGCATGTCCAAATGTGTGTGATCAGCAGTGAGGAAGAGTTACAGTAACGGAGGATGTTGCACGCCACGAATCAGACAGATGGTGTAATTAATGACATCACTGGAAACAGAGCGTGTGGCTTTATGCTGTAAAAAGGGTCATCATAATATCATCAGAGGAAACCTCAGCTGCTTGATAACAAGAGGATGAAAAAAAAAAAAAATCAGCTCCATATTGTCAGAATCACATACTAATTTGGATAACCTCCCCCGCAGAGACTTTGTAAATTGATTGAACTGCCACAGAGCCTGTACTTTCGACAAATTCTCATCCAATTTCACCTCCTGTTTTTTTGGCACCAGGGTATCTTTTCCTGGTTGATTTGCATCAATAAACCTCAGTAAGCAAGGCATTGTAATGCCTAATTGGGCGGTAATGAGCTGTCGCATTATGCAGAGTGCTGAGGTTCAAGCTTATTAGTTGCTTGGTTGCCCATAACATTTTCCTGTCTTCCCTCTGCTACTTCGGTGTTGCACGATTGTCAATGCGGTCTCCCTTTCTCTCTCGCCTCCTTTTCTCCCTCTCTGCTTCATCTCTATTCTCCTCAGCCATTTCTCTCAATCTCTCTCCCCCTTTCCCCTCTCTCTCTCTCTCTCTCTCTCTCTCTCTCTCTCTCTCCGTCGGTCTAAAAATAGTCTCCTATTATCCAGGAGGCCGGGGCCATGTACAGTGAGGCAGCAATCAGCATGGCGGCCATGCACATCAAGATTCACAATAGCTGTCATTCTGCTAACGCTAGCTAATATAATTCTCTCTACATTACTCAGAGCCCTGCTGGACTGAACGGAGGGTTATAGTCCAGGCTAATCTGAATTAAAGTTAATACAATTCCCTGAGGTCTAAAAAGTCTCTGAAGTGTTTAGCAGAAAATACCTCACAAATCCAACATTTTTGATGCCTGTCTAGTCCTTTTGTCTCTCTCTAGAGATGGCTGTTTTCAGTGCCTGTCACTTTAAATGCAGATGTGCCACTGAGGGAAGGGACGTTCTACTCTACCTGGCTACAGTGGACTCTGCAGTAAACTGTTTAGGGTCTAACTGCGGTACCTACTGTGTATGGGAAGGATTAGCTAGTTAGGACTACTTGTTAATCCTCATGACCTACAGATATCATTGGAACGTTATACATAGGCCTATAGGCAACATCAGCTCCTCTCGGCCAGAGCAAAGTGTTCTCATTCACTGTTTGTACTTATACATACAAAAAGTAATGCACAATATTTCATATATAACCCACGTAATTGTGAACCAGGGTGTGCAGAGCTGCCTCTAAGGAAGTCAGGTGATGTTGTATACTGTAAAGAGCGACATTGTCCGTGAAACCAAGTCAACGTTGTCTTATTTTACGTTACTTTTGTTAAGTAATTTATGTACTTAACTAACGCCACATGCATTAGTAACATGTAACAAACGTTCTTAAGCAAACAGGTTCTGCACAAGTGCACTGAATGCTTGTGTTGCTGGACAGCCTTGTCTCCTAAAAATTACATTCACATACAACTCCACTGCATTCCCAATTACTTTTGGAGGGAAACATAATTAGTTGCGGGAATACATTTGTCTTTGTATTAGTAGTCTGTGAAAGGCGATGAAGAGGCGGTGAACCAGCGATGCTTAGAGCAGGGGATGTAGTATATCGAGCGACTGTTAATTCAAGTTATTTGTAATAATAACGTTATTGTAAGGTGGAATGTGGTATGATAATGAGTATAAAATGCGAGAAAGTCCACTACTTTGGTGGATTGGTCAAACAAAAACAGGACTTTCCCGCGTGAAACTAAAAGTCAATGCTCACTTATGTAGGCATTTTAAACCAAACCATGATATTTTTTTACTCAACCTAACCCTGTAGTTTTGTTGCTTGAACACAATTAAGTAGTGTTGCGTTTCTTTAGTTTACAACGTTAACCACGTGTTTACAACAGTTTTTTTGGCATAGGAAACCACAGGAGCAACAGACAGAGATAGTTTCCCTTTACATTTCCAGGCTTTGCAGGTACATCAGCAACCCCAATTTATGTTAACAGGAAATAAAAAGTTTCCCACAATATATGACTTCCTGGAAGTACGTCAAATTGACAGATGTTAACAAAAAAAAAGGTGAATCAGCTGGATGTAGAGCAGGGTGCTCGTTAGTCAACCCATTTCCTAACCCAGAAGACACCAGCCGACAAATTGGACATTTCTCTAAGGGCCCCATCCTGCTGCCTCTTGGGGCCTGCAATTAGCACTGTGTGAAGGAGGGTGTTTGTGTGTTAGGGTGGCAGTGGAAGGTGGAGGGGGCGAGGGGTGGTGGGACTGTGAAACATTTTCATCTTTCAATCTGAACGCAGTAAGGAAGAAAAACGTGCCCCGAGGCAACTGTTGACGTTCAGAGCCGCTCTGTGCTGAGCTCCTGCTCAGTATTGTTATAATGTATTTATATAACGCCGCTAAACGGCGAGACCTGTTCCACATTCATCTACATAAAGCAGTACTGTATTGCCTAAGGGTGGAAATAGACATGCACACACACACACAGCGACACACACACACACGCAGATGAGATCATTAAGCAAAGCCCTCCCATTGCTACCCCCAACCCCTCAACACACGCTGCATTCACTGTTGATTCCCTGCTCACTTGTCACTCGTGATTGCCAAAAAGCAAGGCACCATATGCCACTCTGTTTGTAAGTGCGACCACCCCCTGTGCCATCTTAAATACACACACACACACATACACACATGCAAAGGGAACACTGACACATACACCTACATTTAATGAACACCCATATGCACACACACACAGTACAGACACAATTTTCCTGTCGCAGTCAAAGACAACGACAAAGTGCAATTCCCCTCAGCCAACGAGTCTCAGATGATGAAAGTGAGCGTTTTCTGCCTCTGATTTTTTGATGTGCAGCGTTGGTGTGATCAGAGAGGCCTCACATTGCCACTCTCTTCTCTCTTCTCTCTCTCTCTCTGTCGGCATTATGCAGTCTGTTCTATCCCCCCCTGCTGTAACGGGAAACACTCACACTAGACAAGAGCAAACAGTTTCCAGCTGCTTGCTAATTCTTGATCTGTTAGTCTGGCTAGCAGGTGTTTTCCAGGGAAATGGTGGCTTTTACCTCCAGTGTCAATGGAGGGTCAACCCCAATTTCCCCCCCCATCCTTATACTAGAAATCCTTTTTGAACCAATGTTGGCTTTTCCAGCTGTACTCCCAGTTGACAGTTGACTCTTTTCACATGTTGTCACTTTCTAAAACAAGCTATGAAGAAACATCTGGATGTGTGAGACTGGCTGTCATTGTCCTTTATGAACTGGTGGTTCATCATTATGGCGCTGACTGACAGCAGTCACTGATTAACATATTGACTCTAATTGACTGTCTGGCTGGCCATCTAAATGACTGACTTAAGTGGAGACTTACTGACTGGCTGGCCGGCTTACTAACTAACGCCGCCACATGGCTGGTTCACTGACTCACTAATTAACTGACTGACCCACTAAATTCCTGACTCTCTGCTGACTGACTGATTGACTTGCTGTCTGCAGACTGACCAACTGACGGTCGCTCTGACTCATCCGTCACAGGATGCGTTTTCATCACCGTGGAAAGGAAACCCCTGCTCCTGATATCGGCACGACGACTGTCTGACTGACAGGCGCATTTCCATTTTTTCCCATTTACTCTGATATGGAAAGAAATGGGATGAAATGAAGAGATATGAAAACAGTCAGGGAAGAAATAGACTGGTGGCTGCTGTATGTGTGTGTTTAAATGGAAGAGACCAACCATCCCGTCTGTTTCATCCTTATTGACTTAGTTCCATCTAGCTTGTTGCATTTGTCTATAATGTGCAATCAGTGTAGAAAGGATTCAAAACAAGTTGCTGATATTGAGCTGCTGTTTGATTTGCACATTCAGTTTCTTACTCACATCCAGGTTTCAAATTATTTTTTTTCCTCAGCCTCATCTCTCCTTTATCTACATCTTTCCCTCATGACTGAAGAGGTCATAGATAAAATCAATAAGCGATCAGAGCTTTTACCTGAATTCATTAGGTCAGACAATTTTATATGTAATATTTTATGTTTATTTGTGCATTCCGCTCATTTATGATTCCTCCGTTTTCTAAACCACTTATCTGGTTCAAGGTTATAGAAGACTAGAACCTATCCCAGCATGCATTGGGCACGGACATTTAAAGTTTTGGTGTGTTCCAGTCGGAAATTTCAACCCTAAGTCGGATTTCCAACTAAAAAAAAAACTCTAAATACAACAAAGCTGGCGGCTCCGTGCCTCAACAGAAGTGAAAGCTGTAGTAATAAACTGTTTATTAGCACTTCTGTCTTATTTGTGTCTCATTAAATCAGATGTACACACACTACAGTCCAACTTCTATCTTGATTTGACATGTTGCTGCGGCGTTTGTATGAGCAAAATACAGAGTAATGCGTAATCAACTGGTAGTGCAAACAATGACTAACCTGGCTAGAACTGGTATTGCTAACTTTTCAGACTTGTTGTACTGGAACGCAGTCAACTCGGGCGTGACGTCATTCGCAGCTCCGATTTCTGACTCCCAAAGTAAATGGAACACATCTTTATGACGAGGCGCTTTAATTTTTTGTCGATTTGTGCGGGCAAAAGCGGTGGTGTTTCCGAGCACCAGAGTCCCTTTAGAAAACCTCTCATTTTACAGCAGCAGGGTCTGAAAGTCTGCCCCGTGACGTCCTGGTTCTGGTTCTTCCGTGCCTCCTTTCCCTCCAGCAGCGTGGAGGTGTCGGCGAGGACGATGCGCTGGTTGCTGCTGGACACCCAGCTGGGGTCTGAGCTGAAGGAGTTTCTGGTTAACCAGCATGATTTTGTCTGATTTTGTGTGGAACCCAAGTGTCACAGATGACGAGCATTGAGAATAACTAAATAGAAATAGACAATCTTCTCTCTGATGGTCTCATTGACTTGTATAGGTCATATAGGGGCATCAGTTTTATAACCAGTTTAAAGTTCCTCTTAGTAACTTTAAACTTTCCAATTAGATGTAATAGATTACATGCAGCTATTTTGTATTAGTGATTTACATTCACTGGGACTATTTGTTGGCAGTACAGAAAGTAGATGTCACGTTTATATAGTACATCAAAAAGTAAGAGTGTGGAGGTCAACAAGGTGAAAGTCTTTTCTTTGACACACACACAGCCCAAATTGAAAAATACTGATATTTACAATAATAGTGACGTATCTGCAAAAAATGATCGCAGTTTTGCGAATGCAGATTACTTATAGCTTAAAAGTATTTGTGTATATGAATGTGCAAGTGTGTTAACAGTATGTGTTTGGACATATGCCTTGTGTGAGTGTCTACGTGTCTGTGAACGAAGCCATGTGTGCGTGTGTGTAGTGACTCATAAACCACGGCAATGAAAGCCATCTGTGACAGCTGCTACATAATCAGATTACTACTGGTTCAATTTGGGCATGTGTGTGTGTGTGTGTGTGTGTATGTGCGTGCATGCGTGCGTGCGTGAGTGTGTGTTAATGTCTGGTCATTTGGACTGGACCCAGCTCTGTTAGTATTGGTGAGCCTGTCAGCATAGGTGGCCAGAACACATTCATTCAGTTTGATCCTGTTACCACCTCTGTGCTTTAGATAGTCCAAAGACAGGGTCACTGCTCCTCTCTGTGTGTGTGTGTGTGTGTGTGTGTGTGTGTGTGTCTGTTATACACATATGCGTACGCTACGTGCTTGTAGGTGCAGGTTGGTTCACAGAAGGTATCTGAGCCAGAACAGCGGAGCTTAAAAGGAAGCGTAGCGTGTCAGTGTGTCACACAAGCTGTGCTTTTACATATTCTGCTCCATTTAATGCAGGCACACTGGCCTTCTCATCTTTTCCTTTCATCTTTCATTTTCAACGTTCCTCCTCTCACTCTCCGACTCTTGCTGAATTCTCTGAAGCTAATTAATGTTGAAAAGGACATTTTTTTTTTAAGCAAAGTCCTCCAAATGCGTTTTGGCTTCCCCTTGGGGCCATCTTATCACATCCAGATTCTCATTTTTCGTGCATTAATTTTGATTTTTTTTTAAGTTCTGTCCTTTCAGTAACATAATTTCTTTTTTACTGCTGAGTTCAGTATGCATGTACCCAGACTTACAGTACTGTACATTCACATATAATTCAATTCTTCTCAGGGTACAAATTACGTACCTGCATGTGCAGCAGAAGATTACTTTTTCACGCCAAGCTAACATGATCAATGCACGCTCTTTCTCTGTATAACATAAGGTCATCAGCAGTGCATTATAGGCTCAGTGCTTTTCTTCAAAGTGCCTCAGCATCGTTGCAGGGCATCATAGATTTAATGCCAGCTACCGTCCAGCTGCCATGTCTGACCTGGAACGCACCCTGCTGTTAGGAACGGAAATTGAACCAGTGACCTCAGTCAAACTATATTTCTAGGCCAGCTGGTTGCCCCCTATGTGTGTTTTACCCCTGCGTGTGGCTATTGTGTCCACCACAAGGGCATTTTGTCACCTCCCAGCTGGTCTTATCAGAGTCTTGCAGAGCTACGTGGTGTTGGAAAGGTCATCCACACCACAGGAGGCAGCATCCACACTGCAGACTCCCCACTGTGCTGTTTACTCTGTCTCCTCGACTCCTCACAGGCCTCTGAAGATGTCGTGGACCCTCTTTCTTTAGTTTTAGGGGGTTTGGAGAGACTCAGTCGAGGTCAGAGGTCGACGTCACAGTCTCAGGGCTGCAGTGACATTCCCTCTTCTTTATTTCAACCCCTGAGCAAGAAGCAGAGAGCGAGTAAGACAGACAGAGAGGAAGGATTGCACAGAATGTCCTCAACTTCCTCATTATCTCCTTGGCTGCTTATGCCCTCATGTAGAGCTGGCTCACTCTGCTTCATTACTGTAAGGAGACTATCTTAAGGGAGGAATGGCAGGCTTCCAGTTGGCTCTATCAACCTGTCAATCACTCCGGTCTAATCTTAGCTCTGCCCCTCAGTGCTGCCCATCATTTCCTGGCACTGTGGAGCGGCGAGCAGATTCTGTGTGCCTAATTCCCCTGAAATAGATAAGGACTTTAATGGGTGGCCTACTCAATTATGCAATGATGTTTTGTTGTCTTGTATCTTGCCTTTTGCTGTGGTGCTCCACACTGCGCCATTCTGGTCTGCCCTTTCCATTTTTTGTTGCCTCTTCTGCAAACATACATCAACTCAACTGCTTCAGTGTGTTTTTTTTAGACAAAATAAGTGATATTCACTACTGAGCTGTAGCTTCCAAGACTTTATTGTGCTTTGAAAAGCAGCATAAAATAGCCACCTTCAGGGACATATACTGTGCAATACACACATATGATAATGAATAGTGTCGAATAGCTTCTTGCAATCACACACATGCTGTACACATCTGCACACAATCACACACTGCTCTGCCACTCTGCCCGTCATTCTCTGCTGTTGTCACAGTAACCATCTCACCTTCCCTTCACAGTCCCGCCCTAATGAGACCACTGGAGGACAGAGAGAGAGAGAGAGAGAGAGTAGCAAGGGGGTGGAAGAGAGATGCAGACACAGAGAAAAGCAGAGATATATCACAGGGAAGATAGGCAGCATGGAGGCAGAATTGCCATTGTCTTGTATCTGCTCTTTACACACAAGAAAACCCGCTCTGTCGACTGGCCAGGATCCTTCCAGAAACAAAAGCCTCTGCCCTGCCAGCAACATCCGCTGATTACACTGTGTGTGTTCATGACCACACCACTAGTTCAGTTTGCTGCCTGGGCATTTCCATATAAATCCAATAACATTATCGTTAATAGATAATTACCCTGCACTGCATGATTTGTGACCGCAAACACAGATTAAAATTCAATTAAAGGTAAAAGTGTGTGTGGGTGCTGCCTGTTCTGCTTTGCTGAGTGGCTCCATTTAAACCCAATAAATCACGTTCAGTGATTATATCTAACGTTCGTCTACGTCATAAGACTGAAAATGTGCATTGAGTTGATGGAAGACAAATTAAAATAAAACTGAGTTTTATTATCATGATAATGTGATATGACTGCCTCGCATCAAGTTTAAGAAACAGCATGTAGATATAAAGAGACAGAGAGAACAAGGCAGAGCAGACCAGCAGTATGATGTTAACATCTGTTCCTTTATGTACTTTTAAAGTCTCTCCGTCTGCTGCGGCACCATAAAAGGCCTAAATGAAGTGAACGAGGCCTCTGGGCTCGGCGCAGATTGGCAATTATATACCTCAACATTTCAGGAGACCTTTAGTGGTTCAGACCTGAGTATTTCATCTGGGAAAACACATCTGCCAAATGTTAATAGGCAGGCCTCTTGGATATGAATATGAGTGTGTGCAACAGGTTAAGAGGCTCTCGCTGGGATGCGTACAGTGTGTGTACTCGTCAGAGAACAAATACAAGGTGTATTAGGATACATACAGTATGTGCATAGTCATGTCAAGTAGATGTGTGTGTGTGTGTTTTGATGATTGAGGGCTGACTTGGCACTATCTGTTTGGTGTTTTATTGGTTGTTATTGGCGATTAGCCCAGGTTCAATCGAGGCCCATTTACATGGAGGATTAATTGTTTGTGTCATTAGCTAGCATCTCACTGGGACAGTCATTAACAGAGTTTCTAAATCAGTCAGATGGTCTCACATTTAACCTGAACAGTGTTCCAGGGCTTCACTCGCATCTAAAGGACCTATAATAGGTGTTTTCACTTATATTGTCTGATTAGAGCTCTTCTCAGGACGGTGTTAGCGTGTACAGACTGAGCTTGATTGGCATTTGGGAATAGGTGGTGCTAGGACCTTGAAGAAAGTGAGTACTCAAGTCTGTTTTTTTTAATGTTTTAAACTAAAATTCTGGCCACATCTTGCACATTGCACCTTTTTAAATCATTTGTCTCTTCACCTCCAACCAACAGACAGCACACATACAAACACACACACGTTCACATCATCTGCGTGATGAGTGATGAAGGCCCTGACATCGCTCCAGCCCTTTACAGTCCTCACCCTGTGATACCGTTCGCTCCCAATCAACTTCCCTTGTCAATATTTACTATCATCTGCCTCCGCCGTTTCATCAACTGCCTTCGCCGTGCTCTCGTTTCTCACCGTCAACTTAATTAGTCACATCTCTCGGTTTAATTACATCAAGTGGAAGGAAGTTGCAATCTCAAGTAGATCAAATTAAGCCCTATGCAAATCCTGGAGTGTCTCGTTCCCGGTCTCTGTGGCAACAATGTCTCCATCTCCCTTATTTCTGTTGGGAGGAGTCATGTGTGGCTTGTCATCGGTTGCTAAATGAAATCTTACACTGGAAATCACCCCTATTAGGCTGGTTAAGTGGTTGACTGTCTGTTTAAGTTCCCAGTGAGAAGTGACTAATCCCCCCTCTGTTTGTGTGTGTGTGAGAGAGAGAGAGAGGGAGAGATGGGAGAAAGCAGGTTCATTTTTGAAGCAAAAAGTCATACTTTATTTTGATAATTTAGTGGTATTGATATATGGATATGCTGATTTTCAGGCTAATCTCCTAGTGTTGTTGAAGGAGCATACAAATATAGTTTTTATCTGAATGAGTCGGTCTTCGTTAGAAGTAGGAGGAGGTTTCAGAGTTAACCTAAGCCCGTTCTCATTCCCAGGGCATCAAATACCAACGCTTTGTCACGGCAGTCGGTCTGCACACGGCACTCTTTCGCGGTGGTATGAGACACACCGGCCTTTCCATTAACTACAATGTAAACCCATCAGATTGTTAGCAATCTGCTGAGAGACTGGTCAAAACCTACATTTATTTCATGAGACACCAATACAGATAAAAAGCCGATGTCCCGTAGAACTGGACCTCCTTTAATACTGTATGTTTTATTTTTTTTATTTTTTTTTTATTTAACCTTTATTTAACCAGGTTAGTTAGTTGAGATTAAAAGACCTGGCCAAGACGGTCAGCAGCAAGAACACAAAGTTGCAGACACAGACACAAATAGAGATAAAATACAATTCACAAACACTAAAAGCACTAAAATTTGCATTAAAAGAGAACTATCTGAAGACAAATGGGGGGACAAAAAGGAATTTTTCTGGGAGTCAGCTGTACAACAAGGGTGCTAAAAACATTGGCATGCCATAGAGTCTGCTTCTAAAGCCTTCATTTTAGATTTAAAAATGTTTAACGATACCAGCTCCTTGATTTTCAGGTCATTTTGGAGCAAATTCCAGGCTGAGGGTGCAGAATATGCAAAAGCCCTTTCCCCAATTTTTGTCCGAGCTTTTGAGACAGACAGCATAAAGAAATCCTGTGAATGTATGTCGCCTTTTAACTAGTTTCTCTGTTGCCACTGACACTCCAACAAAGTCCTGAATCTGTCACAGAACTTTTCAGCCCAAAGTGTGAAATGATGGCAGGAGCACGCCAGCGCAACGTGACCTTTGCTTCATGTACACCATCCCAGAAAAGCAGTCTTTAATTAATATGCCTTGACAAACGAAAACTGTGACCTTGTGGCGTGTGGATTTCTCTCACCAGTCCCATTCACTCCATCATTAAAATTCTTCTTCCTACCTCATGAGCCCTTGCCCTTCCTCCTGCTCGTCTTCTGTCCTCGCTCCACACACATGAGAAATGCATAAACCATGCGATACCGGCAGAGAGCACACACGGCCTTGCCTTGACAGTTATGAGAGGATAAAAGTGAATTTGGGTAGTTTTCTATGAGAATGTATCACGCGTGTCATGCTGTAATGCATCTTAAAATGTTTCATGACAAAGGCAGGGTGTGCTGAGGATGATCATTTTAATTGTTTTGTTTATTTGTCACTGATAACATTTTATTTAAGGCTTTGTGACTTATCTCACCTGCAACAAGTATATACAAGTAAAACCACTGATATGAAGATTTTATATCTAAACAAATCCAAATATCAGGAGGCACCGAGATAGCTATTATAGTAGTTATTCTGGATCAGATTCTAAGCCATGAAAGGATTTGTAAATGTACACATCATGTATGGGGCTTTAATCTGCTACACGTGTTTTGCATTCACAGGCAGATTTTCATTTATTCCTTATTCATCTGTAGAGGCTGTTGACATGTGGTCTTCTATAATCCCACCCCATGAAACAACTGGCCATTGTTTACTGGTGACCTGGATGATCCCCAACATTAAATAATGCATTATGAGGCCAGCTGTACAAAACACCTCAGGGGGTCAGCAGTATTTCTGTGTACCACACAAAGCATCAGAGATGGAAAACTGGTTTACCCATCCTTTTATTTTGTAAATCTGAGGCATGACAACAACAAAAATAACAATCATAAAAACAGTGATATACATAACAATCATAACGGTAACAATCCAAATCCTAATTTACATACTCAACATTTGCATAAACTTTTCCTAAACAGTATTTACAAAGTGCAGTACACAATAAAAGGAACAACTTTGTACAAGAAATACACATTTTGACTAAACAAAATATAAATATTAAGATAAAATCGAGAAATTATACCCTCAGTGACCATGAAAATAGAAACTTCTCTATAATATAATTTACTTCAATAGTCCTTCAGTAGCTTTAATATTTCCCCCCTATTTATGCAAATTAGTGTAGACAAATTACACACTATTCTGTATACAGTAACGCAACACAGAAATGAAGTTTACGTATTTATTTTAAACCCAACCATGATGTTGTTTCCTAAACCTAAGTGAGTGGTTTTGTTGCCCCCTGCTGGTACTGCACCTTCATTACACATAATATTCACGCCTCAGCGATGCAAAACGTGACACTGACACGCTGTCCTCTGGTGGACAGATGGGTCTTTTACAAGCCTTGGCGTGATATCGGGTTGATACTGTATATTAGGGCTGGTTCCTAGTACCAAGTAGTATCGAAACTTCTCCAGTCAAACCATACCTGCAGCCAATCACTGCAAGCGTTCTTCGATTTAATGCGACGTGCGATTAGCCCACTACTGCAGCAGCTACAACCCAATCTGTGGTGTGGTGAAGTCGAGCACGATGAATTTGACGGAGTTGACAGCTCAGCATACTGAAATGCCACCAAAACATTCGTGGCTATTCTACACGCCTGTGCCGTCTGATGAAAATAAATGCGGTAGTGGTGGCATTTTACGCAACTGAATGTTTCCATTTACATTTCATTTCATTTCATGCTTATTTGATAGGGACAAATACTATATTATAATTTATAGCTACAGCTAATTTACCATGTCTGCCCCTAAATAAATTTACAGTAAATCAAATAAGGTAGGGGGAAAAGGGTATCAAATGAAGTACTGTATTTGTATCGGTGTCACTGGTATTGGTACTGGCTTCGTAATTTTTTTAAACAATACCCAGCCCTAATATATACTGTATACGATGATGGTGATCACAATCATATCCAGCTGTTTTCTTCCTTTTTGCCTTCTAATCAATGATATACTGTAAATGTATTAAACCTGTATATTACATTTTATTTGGTCTTTCTGCGGGAGTTAGACTGGAAAGAATCCTTTTCTTCTTGTGTAGTAGTGTAGCATTGGTTGACACTAAATGGCTCCATTAACGATCAAATGGAGGTAATTTGTGTCACAATCTGACATCAGTGACGGGCTGCATCTGGCTGCACCCACTCTGTGTATTCAGATGAGCCAGGAGAGGCTGAGGGAGGGTTGACAAGGAGGGAGGAAGGGAGTCAGACAGAGGAAGAGGAGAGAGAGAGAGAGTGCAGCTTTCTCCTCAGACAGCTGGTGATGTGCAGCTGTCTAGGAGGCTGGATTACTCCCTAAAGTCTGCCCTCGGAGGGAGAGGCGAGAGGGAGAAGAAAAGAGTGAGAGAAAGAGAAATAAATAGAAATGGGGACAGAGAAGGAGAGGGATGAAGAGTGTGAAACAAAAGGGATTTGGGCAGGCAAAGACGAGGAATGCAGTACAGAACAACAGAGAAACAGATGTGAGTTACTGAGATGGAGGAAGAGAGACATGAGAGAGACATGAGAGAGGGAGAATGATGGGAAAGATCATCCGAGATAAAGAGCAGACAGAGAGATCAAAACTCATCAAAGCAACACTTTTAACCTTCTGCATTTGAATGTTTTGAAATTGTATTTCAGTGAATTTACACTTTGTTACAGCAGATTTATAGTTAGTTATATCAGTGTGGTTACTGAGATATTACCAAAATATGACCTCTATTATTATTAACCCTTTTGTTACAAAGATATTACCCCATTATTACATTGTTGTTGCCAAGCTTCAATCTTAAGAGGCTCCTTTTTATGTTACTCCTAGTAGTTTACATAAATAATTTCACCACAAGGTCCATTTATTCGTAGCTGTTCGTCCTCAGCAGATAGAGTTGATGTTCAATTTTAAATTTTTCCTTTGCACTTTAAGGACCTTTTCTTTGTTAAAAGGATTTTTTTGGTTAAGTTGTTCCTTATCCGATGAGAGGGTCGTACTGCAAACACAGAGGGTGTCGTATCCTGTACAGATTGTGAAGCCCCCTGAGGGAAATTTGTGATTCGTGATTTTGGGCTATACAATAAAATTGACTTGACTTGACTTGACTAGATTGGCCCTATTGTCACCGATACCCAGTGCAGCTATTTGAGTCAGTATCAGCCCAATATCTGATGTCAGTATCAGTGCATCCCTAAATCTTGCATGTCAGTAACTCGGAGAGAAATGTCTTCCCCAGAAACACCAATTGAAACACTGCTCTACATGAAGTCTGATTCTGAATATTACTCTGTGCCGTGTCACCAGCAAAAATTTCCTGTGCCTTTGTTGTCAGTTAAGATTTTGATTCTGATCAAAGTGAACATGAGAGGATCTCTAGCTATGAACATATCAGAGGAGTGAGCGAGGCCGGTACCGGCTGGAGATCAGTAGCAGATGCTGCCAAAGAGCAGGAACAGTGGCTTGCTGGCTGGCAGGCTGGTATAATAATCAGACTGTCTTCTGCCCATGTGTTCCCCTCAGACTGAACTAATATAGTTTTTGCTGGGTAATGATACCGAGACGCAAGCTCACATTCCCCCGTAATTGATCCTGCCGGCTACCGCCACAGACTAACGAGCTAAACGAGGAGGAAAACCCTCCTAGCAACTGGAGGATGAGAGCGGTAGAGAGACACAGAGGGAGGAGAGGGATGGTTTAGACAAGCAAATAAATGCATGTGAGTCAAACTAAGGTAAAAGACGGAGAAAAGCTTCTAATGCAAAGACAATGAGATTTTGATCCGTTGCTATGACGGCGGCGTGCTGTAAGGAGATCAAAGCAGGTAGTGTAAAATGGTTGAAGAGTGCAGGAGCTGCTTGAGTATTCACTTTCTTTTTTCTCTCTATTCCAGAGAGAATGAGCAGAGAGAGAAAGAGAGAGCATTGCGGACAGAGCACCAGTGCACGCTACCTCTTTCATCTTTGACAACATCCACGGGGGGATTGGGCTATTGTGAATTTGGAGTGAAATATTTCAAAGGGCTGTTGGAGTAGGGCTGGGGCTGGGCTTCGTGGCTGGGTTCAGGCTGTGTTTCAGAGAGATGAAACACACCTGGTTCCCAGCCTTTCCTCTGATTAGACAAGGTTTTGTAGCTCATGCCACGGGCACTCGCTGATTAATCTGCTCTTTATTTAATGACTGACTGATAGTAACAGATAATATTCTTTGTGTCAGGCAAAGCCATTAAAAGCAGACCTTTTGTCTTTAAATAACTTGTCTTTGTTAACCTTTTTCATTGGTTAAGCCTCTCATATTTAATCATATTATTTGTTTTCAGATAGAGTTGTTCCGATACCAATACCGGAAATGCGTCCGATGCTGCCCAAAATTCGATATCGGGTATCGGAGTGTACGGCAGTGTATGCACCGATCCGATACCATAATTTATTATGGTATATTATTATTTATTATTACTTTTTTGCCACTCCAAATAGGGGTGTAAGAAAATATAGAAAAAATTGAAGATCGCAATCTTATGTTTTTTTTTATACTGTATTCTCAAAAACACTGTATTGATTTTTAATTAATAGTTTACATGTAAAGATTAACTCAGTCAATACTTTATTACCTCCGCCAAGGCCAAGGGCCTTGTTGGTTTGTTTGTTTGTTTGTCTGTCTGTCTGTCTGTTAGCAGGATTACTGCAAAAGTTTGCGATGGATTTCAATGACATTTTTTGGTGTAGCAAAATGAACATCCATTAGATTTTTTTAGATACTGCAAGTTCAGTTATCAGGAAGGAAAAAAATGGCATCTTAACTTCTCTATTTTCAGATGCAATGGAGAACAATTTGTGTGAATTTCTGATCAGTTGATCTCGGTGTCAAAGGTTACGTCATTTGGATTTATCTTAAATACTGTTGATAGAGCACATGGTAATGATGTTTTTCAGCATGATCGATATGCCTATATACTGTATAAATATATATGTCATGGTTATATTATATTCTTATACTGCAGAGCACAAATCTAAACCTTTCTTTCTCTCCTTTTCTCTCTTTCATGCGTTCCTCATCCCTCTCCTGGATACAGGTAAGTCTTATTGATATTCCAAAGTGAAAAATGTTGATTTGGTGTCCACAGAATGGGCTAATATCTGCACATTGTGAGAACTGCTCTGGTGCTTCTCCCCTGGCTTTTAATCAATATCTCTCAGATATACACTGCTCATACTGTAGCAAATGAGGGGAAAGAGACAAACGAGCTAAACTCAGCAAAGCGTAAACAATGCCCGTTTTGAAAGAGTGGGTGCAGGAGAAAGGCCCTGTCTATGTATGTGTGTGTGTGTGTGTGTGTGTGTGTGTGCGTGTGCGTGTGTGTGTTTATCTATTTGTGTGTTTTTCTCTGCATGTGTGTGTGCAAGCAATTGCGTGCATGCGCCTACTGTTGTCTGCCGAAACGGAGATGGAAGCTGCTGAATATTCATGCACTGTGCTCGGTTGGGGCCGAGAGATAAGACGTTTATGTTCTGGCAGCCAGAGAGCGAAAGAGGGTGTGTGTGCGTGTGTGTGTGTGTGTGTGTGTGTGTGTGTGTGTGTGAATGGGGGTGGTGGTGGTGGGGGGAGGCCAATGGGCGCGGTGGAGATGTGTCGACATCAGTGGTTTAATGGTTTGAATCTAACTTGGGCCAATTAAAAGGCATGCCGCGTGCACCGGGGTGGGCTCCCATTCATTTCGGGGGAAATTGAGGTTGAAATGAGCCATTGTCGGGCCACGTGGCCACTGTGCATACTGAGCGGCAGGCCTGCAGTGGCTCTCCAAAACGGCGGATAGAGGACAGAGGAGAGTCTTTGACTGTGGACAAGGAGAGGCAGTGTGTTCGCTTGGAGAAAGAGAGGAAGGAGAGAGAGGAAGGGATGCACACAGAGAGGCAGGAGCGAGGGATGGAGACAGATGCAGAGAGACAGAGGAGGAAGTAGGGAGAGAATGACAAGAGGCCGGAGAAGAAGGCACAGAAAGAATGACAAGTAGAAAATAAGAGAAATGGACAAAGAAAGTAGGGAGAGGAAGAGGAGGGGGGGCATAAGAGATGTAAAGAGACAGGGAGAAAGAAAACAATGTGCACTGATATCCAGGGAAAGGGGAAAAGAAAAGGGAAGATACCGTATGGATGCATAGATCCAGAGCTTTCAGGGCTGAGGATGGGGGTTGCCTGGCTGGTTGGTACAGTAGCTCTTGCCCTCCTGATGTCAGCTGGACAGCGTGTAGAAGTGCTGACTGAGCCCTACACACACACACACACACACACACACACACCAGAGAAAATGCCTGCCAAGACAATGCCTGAAAATTGTACATCACAGCATATCAAGCAAATGTGTGTGTGTGTTTGTGCGAGCTCCAAAATAACAGATGCCCTATCAGATCCCATACCCAGATAGCACAATTCCTGTCCGTGCCGTCACTCTCTATCCTCAGCGGTTTACAACATCGTTCCCAGAAGAGCGTGTGTTTCCGACTGCTAACAAGCCCCTTGTCAAATAAAACATTTTTCATCATCATGAGTCCTTCAGCATCCAAATCCAGATTTGAGCTGCCAGAGGCGATTATGTCACGACGGCGTCCAATCGTAGAAACGGATCCACACCGTTCGGTGTGTATCACTTCCTGTTTGGCTCCCCCTCCGTCGGCCCGCGTGATTGGATGATAGCGCGTCTCCCTTCGAGGCTGGCGGCTGTGGAAGGAGTCTACATGCGACCTTTGGTTAATGTCAGACGTCACAGACTTTTATGTCACACCCTGATGACAACGTGACATGACAGGAATCTTTAGTGACTTTTTTTTTCCCGGAGTGTGGTCTCCTTCACAGATCCTCATCAAGGATATTTCCGAGCAGCGGGGCAACATTAATTATCCTTGAGAGTGGTCTTGATGGAAGAAGGGCAGTCGTACACAAGCGGCAGAGACTGTGTGCTTATATGAATATATATGTGTGTGTGTGTGTGACCCTGAGGACTACCGTAGAGAGCACTGACAGAGGACAGGGGAGGTATCTAGGGTGATTTCATCTCCACCGCCACACAAACACATCAGTTTGAACTTTCAGCATCTCTGAGGTTTTTTTTGTCTCCTTTTTGATATACATCTCTTTGACGAAAGCCTGAGACTACCAGATACAAAGCACATTACTCAAAGCACAAAGAAAGGCCCTCCATTATCGCAGTATAGCACAGCTTTTGAGTGGGTTTGGTGAACAAAATGGACACAGTGAAGTCGACTGAAGTTCACAAAAAGAACAACTGCATCAATATTTCAAACCTGAAAACTTTGGCAGAAGAGACTGAGGGCAGGAGGTGCAGACGTTATACAAGAGGGAGTATAAAAAGGTGAATATGATGTTTGTTTATGTTATTATAACAGCTGTCCTCTCATATCGCCAAAAGTCTAATTAGCAATAATAAGTGAAACACCTGTGTGGGTATGCAGGGACCTTACAATACAGCTATAGATAAATAGTAGGGCTGTCAAAGTTAACGTGATAATAATGCTTTAATGCAAATTTGTTTTAACGCCACTAATTTCTTTAACGCAACTTGCGATTTTTAGGTTGTAGCGGGCTCAGTTTTAAAGCTAGAGTGAAGATACTGGTATCATATGAAACTAAAAAACCTAAAGAATCCATTTGTACCAAACATGTCATACTAACGGAAATAACGGCCCAAACTTGCACTAAATTTTGGCGAAATGTTTCCATTTTCAAAGGGGTCCCTTGACCTCTGATCTCAAGATATGTGAATGAAAATGGGTTCTGTGGGTACCCACAAGTCTCCCCTTTACAGACATGCCCACTTTATGATAATCACATGCATAAGTCAGCACACTGACACACTGACAGCTGTTGTTGCCTGTTGGGCTCGAGTTTAACATGTTAAGATTTGAGCATTTTCTTTAATGCTAAATGCAGTACCTGTGAGGGTTTCTGGACAATATTTGTCATTGTTTTGTGTTATTAATTGATTTCCAATAATAAATATATACATACATTTGCATAAAGCAAGCATATTTGTCCACTCCCATGTTGATAAGAGTATTAAATACTTGACAAATCTCCCTTTAAGTTACATTTTCAACAGATAAAACATGTGAGATTAATTTGGACAATCATGCGATTAATCGCGATTAAATATTTTAATTGATTGACAGCCCTAATAAATAGTAATAAAACAGTATACAAAATGCATTGTTTCCATGGAAATCTGTTTGCTTGTTTTTGCTGCTTAGCTCCACCTTCCGTATGTACTGTGCATATCTGTGAAAAGAGACTGCATCGTGCTCATAGTGCAACAACACGCCTCAGGCTACGGGTTGTGTTGCTAGAGTGAGATCCTGCACGTCGTGTGTCATCTGTTTCCTGGAGCTCTGATACTCCTGCCCTTCTCCTCTGTTCCCTTTCTTCCTGTCTTCCCGTTTTCTGACTTGCTCTTTCTTTCTTTGTTGTCTTCCTCTCTCTGCAAACACTGACTTTTATTAGCAGCTGCATATAAAACAACAGACACACAACATCCCTGTGACCTACTCTCTCAGGTAAATTAGAGCCTGAGGCGAGTGTGTAATCCTGAACACGTTTCTGACCGTTTTAAAAGCTTCATTGAGTCCTTTTCCATAAAGAACAACATGGTTGCATTGTGAAATTTGTTTTATTGTTGCTGCGGTTGCTTAATATTAAAGCGTGATACGCAGTAATGTGGGTTATTTCAAGTTGCGATGTACTGTAGGCCAGATTTAGCCTAGATTCCTAACAGGATCTTTCTTCTTGTCTCACTGTTATTGCTCAGTAAAGTTGAAATAGGAAATTGTATTGATGCAAAGACTTTTTGGTGAATAACATAGCATTTTATATCTTTTTATTGCATCCAGCATTAATGTGATATTAAAAAAAACTGGAACAAAAGCTATATAATTGCATTACAGAGTGTTATCTTCCGTTGTGATGAAACTGCATACCAACCTCGATGCAACTTCTGTTTTTTTATTATCTGTATGGCTGAATGTAAAATGATATTAGCACAGTTTTGCATCGCAGCTTGTATGTTGTGATCTTAACAGGACTGCATATATGCTGACCTTTTCCAAAAGCTTTTAAAAGGGCAGCCATCAATAATGCTATATTCTCCAATCTCAGCTTAATTTATGACAAATGCCGTCAATACTTTTGATAGCATGTCTTTTCTCAGTGAAACAATCGATAGATAGATTTATATCCTGTTCTTTAGGGTACTTTATGGCACTTAGGCAAAGATGTAGTGGAGTGTAAACACAACCACAAGTTGAAATTTGTTTTGTTCACTTCTTTGTGTTACATACAGCTCTTCAAGTGTGACCATGTTTTTAGTTTATACTGGTGCTTGTTTGTCAGTGACTGGGATACGTAATTGATCCACCCGTGAGTTGCTATCTTTCCACGGCTCTGAGACAGGACAGCATCTTACTCAGTGAAGACTCAAGCTATTTTCCATTAATATCTATTGTTGACATGGATTTGAAAATAATGGAAGCTAGTGTCAGAGATTTTGTTGTGTATTGCAGGCGATTGACCCACGGCTTGATAGTTGAGATATCTGAGCAGAGTGTGTGCACGGATCGATGGTATTGTTGTAGCTTAGGGCAGACTTGCTGTGTACGACATGTGTGTGTATTTGTGTGTGTGTGTAAAGACCAAAATGTCTGCATGCTGAATCCCTCCCGCATTTGCTGACAGGTTGGCTTAATGGGCATGTTTTCGTGAAGTCTTGAACAGAGAGCGCTCCAGACGTCACAAGGAGGGAACATTAGTGATAGAAAAAGAGCAAGGTGGATCTCCACCAATTTTCCAATATGAGTAGAATACTGCAAATGTAAGTTGAGGTTATTCATTGTTACAGCCAGAGTCTGCGTTTCTCGCTCAAGATTAACAGGAAATTATGCAAGCAAGCGGTCGTGGTTGACTATCTTATTTAGTCTTCTTTCTTAACATGAAACAATGTGACGCTATGAATCCCCTCAGCTCACAGAGTGTTTGTGTTAGGGATGTCACAAGAACCGATTCTTTGGTACCAAGTCGATGCCAAAATTCGGAAAACTTGACGGTATTCGTTTTTCTACAGTATCGTAGGTACCGTCAGGGATCGAGACGGTGTCCCGTCGTCCTGGGGACAATAGAATATTAGTTTGGGAAGCATTTCAGGGGACACACCCTATTTTTTCCCTTTTGCTACATTGTGAACAAAAAAATCTGTGTTGAAGTCAGTAGGACAAGAGCGAGTTCACGTTAGCTGTTAGCAGACGGTAAGCAGCGTAGTCCTGCACGGAGCTAACTGCTAACGTTAACATGAAGGAGGTTCCATTATTATTCGTTCACGCTCTGTTTAATAAAAATTAGTATTGGTTGAAAGTAAATTCTAACATTATCATGATGTGTTAAAATGTAATCTTGTAAAAAATAGTTTTTGGCGAGAAACTTGAATAGATCCAGTTGTTTGAAGGAGATGTTTTCACAGCAATATAAAATAGATAATAGAGACGGAATTATGACCTGTTTAATCTCCTAACAAAAACCAGTATGCAAACGGTAATAAAGTAGTGGATGTTGAAGTACATGGGATTTATTGTCTTACTTTTGTTTTTTACCGTGATATAGAATTGGTAGAGAATCGTAGAATTTCACTGATATTGGTATCGACAATTACATTTCTGGTTTTGTGATATCCCCAGTTTGTTTACATGTACACTCCCACTCGCTAAATGAAATGACATCAACATAGCATTGCTAGTTCCGTGAGTCACGTGAGCTGTTAGTCAGTGAAAGTTAACGTCAACCGTGACCGTTTCCTAAACCTAACTAAATGGTTGTGTTGCCTAAACCTAACTTCCTGTCAAAACAGAAGTTTATTTTGAAAGGACACTATGCATGTAATGAGCATATATTGACACGCCGTCCTTGACGCATCCAAAAGTAACGCAAAAGGGGGACCCCGTGGGGCGATGTCGAGGGGCACTGACCAAACGGTGGTATTTAACAACTTGGGAGTGAGAATGTGTTGCAATCCTAAATCTGTCAGTTTGGGAAGAAAAATAGATTTTGTCCAACTAAGAGAAAATATGACCACTATGTAATGAAGCACACGGCGTAGGTTTTCATACAGTCTTAAAATACTTAATGCATATCAAACATTATTACACTGAAAATACAATTGTGGTCAGAAGCAGAGATTTCACTGAAGCAGTATAGCTTACTCTGCACAGCCACATCTTGCATAAATCGCTAATGTGGATTCCTTTCAGAAAAATGCTCGATGAGATGGATTGGAGGGTCAAGATCTTGGCATTGGTTGTCTCCCCGGCAACGAGTGAGGCCTGAAGTCCTGTCTCATTAGTGCATATTTTACCCTTGCTACCCTGAACCCTCGTAGAGTAGCAAGAGCTTTGTGAGTGTCCACTAGTCCTCATGTCAGTGTTGGAGCTGTTGGCAGCAGCTCTCAGTCGTGACATTAATGTACAGTAGCTGCTGGACAAAACACAGTGTTTGTGTGCATGTACTGTATTTATAGTGTGTGCTTGCTTGTCACACTGCAGCACATCCAGGTGCAGTCTGTCTTTATTATACTGTACGTGTATATCAGCACTGTATGTCATAGTATGTGTGCTTTAGTCTGTGCAGAGCAACCCAAGGAATCGATTATTGAGGGGGCCCGACAGCTCTGCTCGCCGGATGCAGTAGAATACATACTGTAGCAAGGGAGCGCCATCAGTTGCCCTGACAACACCAGCGCCTGTCAACACCTCCGTCTTAATAGTGACAAATTGTACTTATTACATCAGCGTTAATTCCCCCCGATCTCCCTCAGATGAAGATACTTAGCCCCGTGCTGATCAAATTGTGTCAGCATAATTACTGGGAACAGAACCCTATTAAAAACCAGGGCCTCAGACGCACTGTCCAGACTCATCCACAGGCCTATCACTCAACATGCATCTCTGCGTAGGAAGTAAGGGAGGAGGGGGGGGTTAGAGGGTAGAGGAAGGCAGGGAGATGGGAAAATGAGGGGGCTGAGGAAGGAGGGAGGGAGAATGTTATTCTGAGGCAGTTGTATGCACAAAAACTGCTGGAGTCGTCCACCTTCAACATTTTCTGACTGAAGCACTAGCGCTGCATCCTCCAGAGGAGAGCCTTCAAAAATCCTGCAGTAGTCATGAAGGGTATATAACTGAAGAATGTTCAAACAACTTATTAAAACTTTACATCAGCAAGAAATAATAATAATTCATTACCAAAATAGCAAATGTTGTCTCTGCTGAAGATCTTTAAAGCTGCTGTTATAGATATTGTTATATTAAAGGGCCTGAGTGTAGCAGTTAAGGGGATCTATTAGCAGAAATATAATATAATATTAATAAGCATGTTGTCTTTAGTGTATATTCACCTTAAAATAAGAATTGTTGTGTTTTTGTTAGCATAGAATGAGCCGTTTATATCTACATACGGAGCCGGTCCTCTTCACGGAGTCCGCTATGTTGCATCGCCATGTTTTTAGAGTAGCCCAGAATGGACAAACAAAACACTGACTCCAGAGAGAGCCTTTTTACATTGTTGTGTTGCCCACCGTAGTTCTCCTACACGCTTGACGAGCGGGAGAAGTTTCAGTTGGTTGCAATCTGCAACCTCACCACTAGATGCCTCTAAAATCCTACACACTGCTCCTTTAAGATGACTACTCCTGCTAATAGAGTGCTGCAGGAATGAATCCTAAAACCTGGAAATGAGTTAGCATTTTTGCACATTCAGTTCCCTAATCTCGAATTCGATTGGCTTAGCAAAAGGTCATGTTTTTGGGTTAAAATATATACATTACTTTTGCTTTCACATGGTACACGAACACCGGTCTCCTTGGTGAAAGTCCAGTGTTTGACCCATTCGTCTACCGCGACCTTCTCTGTTCATGGACTTACGCGGACTTTGATCAAATGTCTTTGTGATACGTCAAATACAAACGTAATCCGGGAGAAAATATGTTCCCTCGAAACGTAATTGACAATGTAGTTTCGTTGTATGGGAATGTCATTTTTAGGAGATGTGGTTTTTGCAGGTTGCAGCTATTGTTAATTAATTATAAATAATCATGGTCATTATAAATTTCCTACAGATCTACAATCAGAATATGTTACACTGCAAAGCTATACACTTAGGGGTATGAATATTGCCAAAATGGGATTCTCCTTCCCCCCCAGAGAGAGAGTGGAAATCATTGTTTGATGGAAAAGTCCCATTTATCAGTCGGGGAGATGCGTTTTATTGGGAAGTCAGATGAGGAAACATGGCGTCCCTTGGGGGAGAAGTCAGTAAATGTGGACTATACAAAAAACAAATGATTAAAATTTGAAATTTCATTAAAGCTTCAGCCTAGTTTTACAATAACTGCAATTACCATAAGCAATTTCCACAGCTCTATAGATATGGATTTAGCATTGCCAGTAGCTCAACAGTGAATTAAGTCTCTCTCTCTCTCTCTCTCAGTGTGTTGGTCCTGAATGGTGCTGGAATGGAATTCACAAATTAGTGTCGTCTGATGGAAATGTGCTAATTGCTGTTGTTAAGCTGCTGCAATAATTAGGTTATGATGGCAGACTGCTACACATGTTGCACGCACACACAACCGAGCAGCCCAAAGCCAACATCCTCTCTCCAGTATGGTTGAAATAGAAGGCTAGATTTAATTACTCATTTTACTATCCATCTGTGAGTATAATTTTCCAGACATAGAGTCAAACACAGCAGAGTGCAACAGTTGACAACAGTTTCTCCTGCTGTGGGTTAGAGAGATGTTTTTCTTTTTAATTACAGTAGACTGTAATGTAGTAACGCTAAGTAAATGATTAGATTAGTTAGCTGGCCATTTGGCGGTGGAAATATGTGTGTAGCGAGATGACAGAGGGTGTTTCTCAAAGTCAAGGATGCTTCCTTGGTAGGACGGGTCATTCCAAGTCGGGTCCTACAGAGGCTAGGCAGGATGCCTTCCTAGCAATCGAAGAGCACACATTGGAACAGTCTAGCGAGGGTGTCATTGTGCAGAAGAAATGGACGTGTTATTTTTTTTTTACTTGACCAATTCAGTATATTACATCCATCTCCAAACTCCACACAGAAGGAACATAGATTTTTGCGTTCCTCAAAACAATATGAACATACTCAAAATATGTAGGCCCATTAAAAATATATAAAATCAACAGGGATTTGTACAATTATTATAATTTATTAACATACAAAACATGTAATTAATATTCTCTACTCAAAGCCACAAGACTCCATTGAAAAACAGTAATAATAGACACTTCATTCAAACTCGATAGAAACAAATTAAACTCGCCAAAACCGTCTTGGTTAGTCTCACTGTTCTAACAATTACCAACTCTGGTTTTAGTCGAAATAAACCTTTAATTAACCATGATAGAGGTGATAAGAAACAGCCATTATGTTTTCCTTAAAGACTCCACAGAAAAAAACAGCAGGTTGTAAAACCCACTTCAAACATGACAGAAACAAAATAAAACTCATCAAAGCTACCTTAGTTAGTCTTTCCACAGTTCCAACAACTTTTAACTCTGGTTTGGTCAACCAGAGTCAAAGGTTGGCTTAGATGTGAAAATAAGCCGGCTCTACATGCTGTTTTTCCCCACTGTCTCTCTCTCTGCCGTTGCCGGCCTCGTTGTGCTTGTGCTAACGTTAATGGGTTAGCTCGCTGAAGGAGTCTGAGGCTGAACGGCGAAAGTTGTAACAAACTTTTAAATAAGGTCTTGTAGATCTGAGTGAAGATTCAGCAACTGGATTGCCAATTTCTCGCCTAAAATCTGTTCAGAAACAGTGAAATAACCAGAAGTTTACTATTGCATATTTTCAATCGATGGACAGGAAATACATCATGCACATAGGATTGTGGGTGTTTTAGGAGTGCGGAGGATGCACACATGCATCCTTGAAAGTCCTCTGAACGAAGGACCCTAACCCTCGATAGAATTTGAAGGAACCTCGACATTGGAACAGTCCTTCAGCGGGATTCGATGACATGGCATCCTTGAAATTCAGCCATTGAACGATGCTTCAATGACTCTGAGAAACACCCAGACACAAAGCATCAAGGTAGAAGGATAAAAGTTGTTGCAGTTAGTATGAGCTGATAAACTTTTATAGCCACGTAGGTAGAGCAATGGTAGTGGATCTCTTTTCAGCTCCAACATTGTCTTCTTTCTATACAAATGACCGGTCTACTAAGAACACAGAAGCCCTACTGTGAATTACACAACAAGCTTCGGTCACTCTGCCTACAGACCAACACAGCGTTCCACAATGTACTGCTTGCTAAACGAGCTACAACAAGCTGAAAACAAGAAAAATAAAGTGCTCCATTTCCAGCCTCTCCTTAGTTCAAACTTGCTTGACATGAGCATCTAAATAGCATCTAAACCTAAATATTCAGGGCTTTCAACATGTTATAGCAGTGAATGATCAATGACCTTCAACATCTTTAGTCCCATATAAATAAGTAAATTTACCAATAGTATTAAATGGGAGAGAAATACTGTTGAGGCTACTATCTTAATGGAGTGCTGTTGGACATCTGATGGTCCGAATGGGGAACATTTGCAACTTTCTGAGAGCAGCAGTGCGAGAGGACGATGTGGTTGTGCAGTGGAAGAGAGAGCACACCAGCATCTAAGGCTGTGGTAGTTGGCCCGGTGTTATTTGTGGCATACTGGAAAAAAAGACACTTCCAAAATAAGTAAGAAAAAACAATGAATACAAGGTGTTTTCACTTGTAATAAGTAAAAAATCTGCCGATAAGATAAGGTAAGATTTCTTGAAATGAGATGCAATATTTTAGGCCTTTTAAAAATAAAAAGAGCTCTCACTTTGAGCTATATTTCACTAGTATTAGGAAGTGTTGTGTGTCATAATAAGCCTGTAATGCTCAAAAGTAGGATTTTTTCACTCAAAAAGATATTCAAGATTGTCTAAAAACAAGTCTCTATATCACTGAAATGTTACTTGTTAGGCGATTGTGTCTTATATTAAGTGTTATGAGATATTTTGACTAGTAATTAGACAAATTACATGGTAAGATTTAGCGTTTTTGCAGGTACCTGCTAATGTACCTTGAAACCTGCTGAGTAAGTCTTTCTCTAATTATCTTTCCTTCTTGCTTTCTCACTGAACTGGTTGGGTGGCCGGTTTAGATAACTGGTTTAAGCATCAATAATGTTAAATGAAATCCCCATCACCAGTGTGCATACTAGGTGAAAAATGTATTCTGCCACAGTGTTGACTGAATAACTTTGAAGACATTTTTTTTATGGCAAACTGAAACACATCTTAACAGTTTGCAGCAGTGTTTTTTGTCTGTTACGTTACAATAACCTCATGTCTCTCCTGCTGCTTGACTGAAAAATCACCTCAGACTTGTGTTGTTGTTGTTTTGGTGCTGCTGTCCTGACATTCTTCAATGCACAGACCTGCTTAGCAACATGCTGTTTAATGGCTCTGGGCTTCAGCAGAGATTACAGGATTGCTAACCTCATCAAAGACATCAACAACCCCCAGACTCTTTAACCTTGGAGACCTGACTCTCCTTTTCAGCAGTTTTTGTGATGTGTGTGAGTGCGAGTGTGTGCCTGCAGCCAAGCTCAGCAAGCTACTATACATTAATGTAAAATTAATCCTCTCTCCACGCGCTCTTGTACGAAGGTGCTCTCCCGTTGCGACGTAAACCTTCTCTTCGCACAGGTTCAGTGCTGCTCCTCCTTTAGCGCCGTCGTTCATAGCACACCACAGTAGCTTTGCACTGCATGTTGAGCATAGTGTTGTTATTGGCAACATGCATTGCAGGGTTATCATCTATGAGTCAGTTTTCACTCCTTTCACAAATTTCAGTGTTCGGTAATGCATGAAAAATATTTAAAAAATACTGGTTCCAACCAATGATACAGTTCCTGCAATAATAGTGCATTCACAGTGCATTTATTTACTGTAACAATTTTCATAAATACAAATTTTGCAATATTTAATAGAAATAAAAATAATAAAATGTAACAGAAATGGCCAAATTAAATTTTAATGTTCTGCAATCTGACCAGGAGCAAATACGGGTCACATGTTTTATTGAGATGACATCTTTCACTCGTTCAGTTGTTTATTAAATATGAATTGTTCATCTCATGGCAGTTGGACATTTTTTGCATGGATTACAACGCACAAATTATTTATGATGAATGAAAACCCATTTTTAATTTAAAACAACGGTGGCCTAACATAACATAACATGACAGTCAGTGCATTTCACTCCGTCTGCCTTTTTCAGGACTGTTTCTTGTTTAAAAATACCTTAAAAAAAATATATATATATATATATAATTATTACACAGCTGTGTTGAATACTCGATTCTGATTGGTCAATCAGGGCGTTCTGCGGTCTGTAATTCCTGTATAGCATACCGTTGCTATGTATAGCAGACCGTTGCTATGGGCGCAGCTCTGATGTCGGACTCTGGCGGAACGTTTTTGTGTCAAAATATTGATTTCTTAAGTAAGTAGCCGTGTAATAAGCGGGATAATGTACAGCTAGCGGGTCATTGTTGTGAAAGAATCCCCTTCAGGGCTTCGCGTCGGGGTGCAGCATCGCCATGTCGGGGATTCTTTCACAACAATGACTGGCTCGCTGTACATTATCCCTTACTTAAAGCATAGATAGATACAACGGATAAGTACCTCATACAACCCCACTTCAAAACACCCGAACTATCCCTTTAATATATAATGATACCGCTTGGTGTCTTGATATTGTTTTTATTTTTATTAGTCTTTCCCTTTTATCTTTTTGACAATTCCTTTGTAAACTTGTTGAATTATTTTTTTTATTGCCGTAAGATTCATTTTGTAGATTTATTTTTTTTCATTCAAAATTATCTGGTAATAAATCTATTTTAGGATATTTAGTGATTTCAGTATTTAATTGGATTTTATAGTATACACTAATGTTTAGCTAAGGTAGAAAATATAGCTTCGGGGTCAACGTCGAGGTAAAGTGAGGTGTTTACTCGATGTGGGCGTTTGAGACTGCAGGATTTCATTGCAGTGTTCTGACACAGCCAACCACTGTTTTAGCATTCAGGACACAGAGGGAGAGACGGAGAGGGGGAGAAAGAGAGAGACCGAGCAGTGGAGGAAGTAGAATGAGCCAAACAGGAACACAGAGGTTTTTGAGGCTGAATAAGAGACAGAGAGTCTCTGATGCCAAACCTTAAACCAAGGATGCCTTCTTCACTGAGGCTTCAATGGCAGCTCTGTCATTTACTTGTATTCCCTAAAATCTATTCACACAGCAGGTGCATTGAGAGAAAGAGATTTTTATAGGTGACTTTTACAGGTGCTGAAGGCTTTCTCATTTTACCTGGTTTAAATTGCATTAGTTTAAGCTTAATCTGCATTTGTTATGGTCCAAGCGTAGTCCGCACCTTGTTTATTCTGTCTCAAAACAATTCGGAGTGATGTTTGAGTCACACTGATTGTCCAGATGATGGCACTATAAAAGTAACTTTATATTTTAACTGCTAACTCGTAAGCTATATGATGTAGGATTGATTTTGTTTTCTTCTGATTTCCTGCCTCAAGACAAATCCACCGCACACTCTGTTTTTCATGATTATTTTCCCACCACTTAGATTTTCATGCAAAATCCATTTTCATTGTTTTTCCCACCAAGCTATTAGAATCATCTTGAAAGTTTAGACATGACAAACTGCCTACTTAACAGCACTGTTGAAAATCCATATGGTTTGGCTGTGACACACAAACAAAAGTGCAACAGACCACATTTGCTAAAGATCCAAAGTGTCTTCAACGGATCAGACATGCAAAAGGGCCTTGTTGCTCTTTTTCCAACAAAATAACTCACTTTCCAGCAACACATTTCCTAATTTTACATTTTAACTGCTCTGATTATGTCTTTACAAGTTACCCAGTGCTTCCACCTGTGACCAGGAATTATGGCCCATCCTTACATAACTGATGACGAGTGGACAGTGCTATCACAGTTTGGGAAAGTGATCCAAGTAAGACACATAAATGCATCATTGGTCACAATAGAGCACTAACTGTGTTTAACTGTCTTAAAGGAATAGCTCGGAATGGGAAATATGTTCATTCGCTTTCTGGCATTCAGTTAGATGAGAAAATCTTATGACCGTAGCTATACCTACAAAGGGTAATGCACTGTAATTCGTGTATAATCCATGTAATAGTTAGTCAGGAAATATAGCGAAAAACGCAGTTTAGGGAGGAGGTCAGGGTGGATGGGTGGGTCAAAAAACACCAGACTTTCGCCCCAGGAGACCGGCAATTGTGTGCCGCGTGAAACCAGAAGTCAGCGTTGATTTATTTGTCACATAACTTCTTTTACTACTACTACTACTAGTTAACCCACTTACGGTGTTATTTTAACCCAAATCACGATCTTTTCCTAAACCCAACCAAGTAGTTTTGTTTTTAGTTGGGCACATGTGAATTACAGAAAATTCTTCAGTTCCCCCAGAGTCCTACTTCACTTCATTGACTGAAGTGTGTATACACTTACCCCAATCTACCAAATTATGCTGGCTCACATGTAGTAACCTACCTAACTAGCGCTGTAATTAGCCGACTGATAGTCTTCCCAATGGGAAATCTCACTTCGACATACAGTACAGCACATATAGTGATCTATACATGGTAGTGGGTTCAAATACGTGGCACATAGCGGACCCAGCAGCAAAACCTCTGACTAAAATACTGTTAATTCTTTGGCAGGTTTCATGTTTGTTTCACGAGCTGCTTCATTCTCTCTCCTGGTGTTAAGTATCATGTTGCTCTTCCATTACTGTACTGTGGCATCAGAGAGGGTTGTATCCACTGATTTACAGAGTGTTGCAGTAGTTTGACCATTAGCATGTCTTTTATTGATTCCAGAGTCATCATGTTAATTAAATGGATCCGAGAGAGAGAGAGCCACAGTGTGTGCATTCACCTGACGGTCTGCTATGTGCAGTAGCTCAGTATGACACCTACAGTACACTGCCAGGTTTAGGCTTGAGTCCAGTGTGATATATTTTGTATAAAACAGTGAGTCTTTGTGTGTAACTGTTGATTATATGTGGTAATCTAAGTAGCCAAACAGTTTAACAATAGGTATTTCATGGTTTGGTCTGCAGAATAGTCCGAGTACTCATTTCGGTTTCTCTGCATGCAGCCATGCAGCCCCGAGGAGCTCTGCAGTGGAGAGGTCAGTCCTGCGATCTGACCTCAATCAGCTCAGATTAAAGCTGCGATCAGACGTCTGGCCTCCCGCGCCCTGTTTCACGATGCAACGTTACCCCGACAGAAATTAGTCTGAGAACATATCGTTCACTCCTCTGACATTACCACCTCAGGAGTTCAATGCAGTGTTTCCTCTCTAATGTTTTTTTGTAGTATTGTATCTCCGTCTCTGCAAAGATAAAGACAGTAAATGGTAGTATTGTTCTGTGAGGGCCCACCACTGCTGAATTAATGCTCTGTGTCCAGGTTAACAGCAAGTAAGTAATATATGAGCTATAAAAACAATTGGAGAGGTGGTGCGTTTTTTCAACAGATGCAGTGTGCAGTAAGCCCATGACAGACAGCTATCTGTTTTTAATTTTAATTTAATGTCTGAAGTGACTCAGGAGAGTTGAAGTGGGCCAGAGAAGTTACCACACAGACCTGGAACATTCATAAGCCCATTTATCATCTCTCTGTCTCTGCTGACCCGACTAGAACTGGGTCCCTCCTCACCGTCTGACTCACGGTGTACTGAGAGCCGGTCCCACCTTCCTCTTTAAACAACAACAACTCTGACTCACCAACTCACCCTTTATAGAAGAGATTACTCTCTGTACTAAACATTTTCAACAACCTAGTACATTCAAAGTGTACTCCTGTGATATCAGTGTATTGCCTAACATGAACAGAAAGTAAGCATGAACAGAATATAATCCGTGTATGAAGTATAGTTCATCTGAGAAAGTTCATCTTGTTGAATAATGCAGCTCATCTTTTGAAATGTCTCAACATCTACTGGATGGATTGGCACAACAATTTGTAATGACATTTATGATTCCCAGATGATGAATCCTAATGACTTCTGTGATCCTATGACTTTTCCTCTAGTGCACAGGTTCACTTTAGTGAGTAAAATGTGCATGAAATTTTGTTCAGACATTCATATTCCCCTCAAGATGAATTTGAATAACTTTTATGCTCTCCTGACTTTTCACTTGCCATCATCTGATCAAATGTGCATTCTTTCTAACAGCCAGCAGGGGGCGACTCCTCTGGTTGCAAAAAGAAGTCTGACTGTATAGAAGTCTATGAGAAAATGACCCTACTTCTCACTTGATTTATTACCTCAGTAAACATTGTAAACATGAGTTTATGGTCTCAATCGCTAGTTTCAAGTCTTCTTCAATACAGCATGATGTTTATTTAATAAATTATGGTCCTATTTAGAATCAAATAGTTGATAAAGCAGGGTATGCTTTAGGCCGTGGCTACTTTGAGATTGACAGGTCGCTACCCCGGTGTTGTCCGGTCTTGGAGTTGTCCGTGTTTTCATCTTACAACTTTAACCCTTTCATAGTGTGTTTTCAGTTCACGAAAGTTAATTTTAACATTTTGGTCGCTTAAAAATGTCTTAGCTTCACCCTCTCCTGTCACTCCTGGTTGCAAAAAACCAAGATGGCGACAGCCAAAATGTCGAACTCGAGGCTTCAAAACCACAGTCCATAAACCAATGGGTGATGTCATGGTGATTACGTCCACTTTTTATATACAGTATATGATGAATACCTGCAAAACTAAAGACATCCCATCAGCCTCAGCTGTACTAATTAGCAAATGTTAGCATGCTAACTCACAAAACTAAGATGTTAAATATTATTACTGCTAAACAGCATGTTAGCATTGCTCGGCTGTGCAGCAACAGCCTCATAGAACTGCATTGTGGCATAGTCTCATATTATTTCTATAGTTTACAGTTTTTTATAGTCATATATAGTTATGTATATAGTTTACAGTAGGGCTGCACAATTAATTGAAATTTTATCGAAATCGCAATATAGCCTACTGCAATTTTCAAATCGCAGGAGTTGCAATATTTGTTAAAGGCGAAATGTGTGTCAGAACACCATTGTAAATTAAATATTGCTGTGCTGCAGAGATGTCCTACACGTCATATTCTACAGACTTAAGAAAACATATCTGTTTGGTAAAGATCCTCACAAAAATCACACTGTAATCTTTTTAATAGGTTTTTCAATGAAAATGAGAATAATGATGTAAGATTATCATTCCTTTTAATATCATAAATCATACCGCTATTGCAATATCAGTCAAAATAATTGCAATTAGATATTTTTCAAAATCGTTCACTAGACCGTCAGCATCGCACTTCTTTTTCAGTTGACTCCAGATGCTAAAAAACAGGTTTATTATTGGTAATACGCCACAAATAGGAACCGCTTGCAGCCAGATTTGACTACAGATGTTCATTCTGCACGGGCGACTGGAATAAACACATTGGCAGTTTATAAGTAATTCACTCCAGTCAAGTGCAGATTGTCAGCTAAGATCTGACCAGCTTGGCTCTCATTTAAATCACAGCGACTTCAGAGCGTCTGTTGGCAGCGAGGATGCTGTGACACTAGCTCATCTGTACGTCGAGGCTTATTTAGCCTGCTGAGAGTGAGAGCCCGCCGTTCGTATTAGATTCTGTCTCTGGCAAAGTGGGGATGATTAGATAAAGTGTGTGTGGTGGAGTGGAGCACTTTTTCACTTTACAGTAGCAGTGCCTGTGAATGAATGGAGGGAAGGGCTCCACTTTCTGACAATAACACTGAAATCTCTGTCCAGAGGATTTTTAATGCATCTGGGAACTGAGGCCTCAATTACTGCCTTAATTAATCCATAGCAGTTTATACACTACACTGCAGTACACTACCAGTTTACCATTCTTACATGGACATTGTGCAGAGTTTCTTACTTGACATACCGGCATTGTGGACGGGAATTACTCCTAAATGCTGAAGCAGCGAGCGAGTTAAAGACAAAGCAGTGGAATTAAAGGGAGCGGGTCGCGGAGAAGAAATACAATAAAATACAATTCAATACAATAGCTCTCATTTTGAATCCCCTCCCCACTGTAGCGTCCCCTCTGCCTGCACTTCATTCTGTCATAACACAATAACCGAGCTCTGACGTCTTAAAAGGCATTGCAGGAGCATAGAGGTGCTTGAAGAGAAAATTGCAGCAGCTCACAGCGGCTGGAGTGAAATACCATTTTGTCTCACTCAAGATGGATTCCACAGTGAGATTTCAGAGGACCAGTACAGAATCAAAATGGAGAAGCCAGAAGGGAGGAGAGAAAAAAGGGAAAGAGGCAGTGTGTGTGTGGAGTGGACAGCTTTGGAGGAGATGTCTGAATTTTGTTTTTGCTGCTGCTTGGTAATATATATTTTTCAGGGTTTTTACCTTTTTCAGATATAGCGTTATTTATTGCTTGCTTTCGTGGTAACGATCACAGCCCGTTGTGATCAGTAACAAAAAAGTAATTTGATATTTACAATATAAGAAGCATTAATAAAAATGCATACAAAAAATAAAGGAATGAAAAAAATCATCTCTCCCTCTGCTGTGTACAGAAAAAAAGAGCAAAGGCAATGATCATAAACAGTTTTTTTTTCTGCATCTGGCCCCCTCAACCTCTGAGAAGATTTCCTCCCACCAATCGTCTCGCACGCTGGCATGCATGCATGGCTGCCAGCATCTGCACACACACACATACATGTACACAGTCACACCCTCCCTCCCTCCCTCTCTTTATAGATTCCACTTGCTGGTTGCCCATCTAACAGCCCTGTATGTAAACCAGTGAAACCCCTTCAGGACATCAAATCCGTGGAATCTGTTGTCGGTTCTATCTAGGTCAACGCTTACAATAGCTGTGCGATTTTTCCTTCTTCTCCCGCCTCTCGCTGTATCCCCCGTTTGCTTAACCCCACAAGGTTGATTTTCTTTTGCATATATAAACATCAAAAATGCATATTAAATGTAAGCATATTAAGCATGCTTTGCTTCTTTCATACATATTAGTCTCAAGTGGAATATTAAACCATGTAGTGGTTCGATGTAGAATCTAATGTTTGAAGAAAATTACATTTCTCATTAATATTTGTTCAGCTAATTGGTTTGGACTGTGCCGTTATTCGGTCTGGAAACACTGTAACTCACTGCACCATAAAACATAGGAGAAACGGTGCAATTATACCGGTTTGTTTTCTCTCTGATCTATAAGGGATGATGTTATGTGACCTGAGGGAGGTGGCATCTAATTTGTTAACCCGCACAGAAAAGAGAAACCTCTGCACCTGCTCGTCCATGCATTTTTCATAGGATCTTGAGATGTCTATTTGAGAGGCCATTTTGACTAAAAGCAAAACAATAAATATTCAAACAGCACCAGTTTAACATAAATAAGAAGGACTATGTGGAACCTTTGCAAATTTCTGCTTTTGTCCGACTCCGACACACAATGGGCCTCTTGCAGAAAAATACTCTTAAATTTCTCTTATATTTTCTATTAATTTTCTGTTAATAAAAAAAAGTATAGTAGTCAACTCCAGATGCACCAAACGCTCTCACACTCTCTCTGCTGAATAATGAATCCCACTTGATCATAAATTGGAGGCGCATGGCCGATTGTTTATTATTAGATAAGGTAACTACCCCTAAACATTATATAAAGTCATGTATTAGCATAGGTAACACCCTTTAAACACTATATAAGGGCAGGTGTTGTGCCGTACGCAAATACTCTGACACAAAGGCTGTATATAAAGATGGACGACACGACAGCTCCCCAAAAGTGAAGCCAACACATCTGGATCGCCCCCTGGTGGCTGGCTGCAGTATAGGTCATAAATCCCACCTCCTCCATGTTAGTGGGACATGGGACAAAGTTCACGTCAAATACATTTTTCCCAAAGATGGTTTCTGTCATTTTAGGTAGTTCTTATCACTCTGATATACAGTATGTTCAAGTGTTCATTTTTCTGATAAGTTTGGTTTTAATTCGTTATTTGATGCTATAAAAAGTGGGTGAGATGTCATGATTGACAGCTGCGAGTGTCTCGCTGACAAGCTGCGGCCGTGCTCGGCTCACGATACCACGGCTCTACTGCCCGATCACTGCTGCGGAGACTCTGGCTCCAAATGACGTCAAAATCTCAAGATGGCAGCTCTCGTATCCGAGATATTTTAGCTTCACTTCTGTACAGTCGGAGGAAGTGGAGACATGTCGTCCATCTTTATATACAGTTTTTGATCTGGCACATGCAACCAAAAAAAGACGGTAAGAAGAAGAAGAACAAGGGTTTTTACAATCTTACTTGGGATCAATGGACTGATTGTATTAATTATCCAATAATAATTACTCTAAAACATATAATAATCTAAATTTGATTATATGATGTTCATGCTTTTTTTATGTTCTTCAAATTGATGTTTCCTTGAGTTGGACAAACAATTTGTGGACTGTGAATACAAGATTGTTTTTTACTTTTCTTGTTAAGAGTGCTTTTCGACCGCTCATAAAATTCTTAAAATCCTCTCTTAACTAAAAGAAGAGCAAAAATAAGAAAACATCAATGGGAACTAACAAAATAAGAACAAATCGTGGATACGAACAAAAATAAGAGGAAATTTGTTCTTATATCGCTTCCTGTATGAGGCCGACTACCCCCTTTTTTTTATCATAAATCTAAAAAACACATCTTACATGTTAACATTTAAATGTTCTAGAGAAAAATCACAAGAAAACCCACAGCTCCCCTTGTTCAATTTAAATGAATTAGCCACTTCTAATCTGCTTTAGCTGCTCCCACACAGCCCCAGTTCGTTCTACTTTTGGATAAATCGCCTTCAGACACGGGGTGCAATCAAAACCAAATACGCAGAGAGAATTCCTGCTAATAAAAGCACTCAAACATGTCACCTTGGTGGTGTCAGTGTCATGTATCATCTTCTTAATAATCTTCACGCAGGTATCTGTACACAATCCAAGTAGTTAGATGTACAGGTATGTTGTTAGAGCAAACCACTCACCGTCATTCATTCTTGTTAAGTTTGAAAAACAACTTCCACAGATATGAATTGCCCGAGCTTGATAATCCATCACAGTAAACACAAAGCCTTAATTTGTTATTGTCTAAGTTTCCCTGTTAATGTCATAACGCCAAGTTTTCATATTAATGTGCACATTATGTTACTCTCTGCTTACTGTCAAATAACACACACACACACACACACACACACGCACACACACACAGACACACACACTGACACACAGGAAGAAATAAATAATCCCTCATGAAACATGTCACCTAACAAACTATATTGTCACATCCAAGTCTTCTTGCTGTTTGCATCTTTAAGTAGCGTAGTGAGCAGGTGATTTAAAGCAATAGCAACAACATTTGTAGTGTGAAATAATGACAAATAACTGAATACTTTGCTCTGTATGTTGTTCCATTTCACATTCAATAGACTGGACACGAACTTATTTCACCCATCAGCTGCTATATACAATAACGGCTTAACGTTACAGTAATTTGTGCAATAATTCAACTGTGCAATACTGTCGTTAATACTGCATTTCTACTGTACATTCAAGAAATGTTCTTATTCATTTCTTATTTATTTTATTCTGGCATTTATATTTAACTAATAGATCCCACTTCTCAGCATTTTGTATTTACTTATAAGCATTTTGTTGAATTTACTTTTTTGCACTGTGGTTATATGCTATATATTTTACATCTTAATGCAAATATTTGTACAGATTTTTTACATTCTCATTTTCTTATTTGTAATTTTAGTACTTATATTTCTTTACATATATTTTGTACATAATTTTTTTTTGTTGTTAATTTATCGTCTTTATGTTACATACTCCTTTGTTTCTATTTTCTTACATTTCTTATGTTTATACAAGAACAACTGTACCGCCCCAATTTCCCCCCGGGGATCAATAAAGTCTTTCTGATTCTGATTTTGTATTTACACACAATCAGAAGGTAGAAATGCAAAGAAGACGTAGGCTTTCTTAAACTGTAATGTGCGGAGCAGCATTTTCTTTAACCCTGTGTGTCACTGTACAATGTTTTCCTTCTGGACCCCGTCAACATTAGCTGTAGGTGATACAGGGCTGTTTCTCCTTGGGCCTTAAAGGCTCCCTAAGCTGCCTCTGTCTTAGCATGCCCACCACTATGCAGTGAAGACAATCTCCTGCAAATTGCTTTTTCGATCAGTTTTGACATCAATCTGCTCCCATGGGAATGTGGGCATTCATGTGATGGCGGAGTGGAAGGTTTCTTTCCTTATGGATGTTGACAACCCCACTCAGCCTGGTTTGATCTGCAGAATTAACATAATATTACCCTACATACTGAACCGGCTGTGACAGCCAGAGAGGGATCGGCTCTCTGTACCAGACATTGGCGCCAGTGAGGTTACTGCAACGGCAGAAGTCAAAGATGTGACAATAAAAGCTGTTAGAGGGCAAAGATTTGATACGCAGATCTGATTTCATGAATACAGTTTATGCATTTTGTGTTCCATCATCTGGGTGATTTTACTGGAATAATTTACAGTATTAGTGCAAATATTGGCGAGTTTATCTGTAGAAGTTCGTTTTTTAAGTTTATTTACACAAGATAAATTCTTTTTCATTTTGCTCCAGCAAACTCTCTCATCTCGTGTTGAAATAAAGAATAACTTCTAAAGGCTTTGTGCGCTGTGAGAATCAAACTTCTACAGATTTGCCGTGCACTCTGCAAACACCCTATGGAGAAAGAAATCCTTCTGTTGTTTCTCGGCGAATAAATTCTTTATACTGTTAAAGTTGTTTTGATCCTACATAACAACCACACAACTGCTGCCTTTCATGTGTTTCCACTCGCTCTTTTTATCTTCTCCAGGACAAAGACATCTCATCACATCCACGGGAGCCTTGTATATTCTGGACGTCCTGCCTGAGGATGGGCTGAATAACTATCGCTGCACCACACGCCACCGCTACACCGGCGAGACCCGTCAGAGCAACAGCGCGCGTCTCATTGTGTCAGGTCAGTACTGCAGTCAAACTGGAAGCAATTTATCAATCAATCAATTGCAAAGACCAAACATACACTACAGGACAGATATACATGTAGATACCGTATTGGATACTTCCTGTACGTAGATAATGCCATAGATCAGTGGTTCCCAACCTGTTTTCCTTGAAGCCCTCCCTAATTGTATCTAAGAAAAGCTGAGCTCCACCCCCATATTTTCTGACGTCATCACCCTTAAAAAAAAATTACAAATCCTCAAACAAAATCCTCAATTTAAATGAGTTAGTCTTTTTCTATTAAATCTATTTTCTTTAATGAATATAACTCGTCAGTTTCGTCAACATAAATAAAGTGATGATGTTTTGATGGATTCGCCAAGCGAATGCAGATACATAATATGATCTTTTTTTGTAGGACTTGATTCATTTACTATAATAGTGTTAGAGCTGAAATTGATTTTTTAATTGAATGTAATTTATAGTGCTATTAGATTGCTGCTAGACCGCCCCGTTAATACACATGCGTGCCTCCCTTTGTGTGCAGCAAGCGGGAAAATAAACAGGTTTTTGACCACAGTGTTGTTTTTGAAAGGCTAAATGGCAAAAAATATTGATTGAAACAGAATATTTTGTTGTGAGTATTATAAATTATTACATCTAGCTTTTTTTATTTCAATACATTTAGAATTTTGGACTTTACAACGGTCTGGAGTTATTGGAAATGTTTGGATCACACAAGTCGGAAACAATCCTACGCAGCCACCACCTCGAAACTAATTCTACAAATAGTATAATACTAATAATATTAGTACTGTGCACAAATACCAAGTTTAAACAACTAAGTAGCAAAAAGATATAACTTTTTAAATAGTTTTATATACAAACTTTTGTATAAATTATCCAGTAAGTGTGTTATTATGATTTTAGAAATGCAAATCGAATTTTGACAACCTCAGAGCAGACAAATCCTGGCGCAGCCCCTGTGATCTTTGGCGGGCCCTAAGTGGGGCCCCGGACCACAGGTTTGGAACCACAGATCTAGATCATCCTTACATATATTTACACTTTTAAGTTGGATTTGTCATTTCAAAACTGCACACAGCAAAAATTATTTCCACCGTAAAAATGTTTTCCCCTATGAATTATGGGCCCGCCTCAGAAATTTTGATTGATTTGTAGGATTGTAAAGCGAGACCAGTGAATGGGTACGTTCAGGGCTGGGATCAAGTTTACAGTCTGTCCAAGCCTGTCATGCAGACCGATCCACTCAACTATGAATTATGCAGCAGTAACAAGTAAACAACCATTGCAGTGTAGGCTGTACTGTGATGTGGGTTCAGTTGCATATTGTAGCATATAGGAGGACCATTTAACATGTTTTGCATTTAGCATGTAGATGGATAAAAAAAGGAGCAATCAGTCTCTGATTTCATTGGGGACAATTTTAGGAACACACTGTTTCTCTCTCCTCTCCCTCACATAACAAAATATACAGTACACAGAACTGAATCTTGACCCCAAGAATCAATATTGGATTACACTGTCAAGCGCCTGGCAACGCTCACCACTAATTAACACTAAATTCTCTGCTCCTTCCAGACCCCACCAATGCTGAGCCAGGCATCTTGGATGGCTTTGACCACCGAGAGGTGATGATTAATCATCGGGTGGAGCTGCCCTGTAAGGCTTCAGGCTACCCAACGCCCAAATACCGCTGGCTGAAGGACAACAGCCCTTTGGAGCCTGACAGTCGCTTCCGCCAGACCACCACAGGGCTGCTGATCGAGAGCACGCAGCCCAGTGACTCTGGGACGTACGTCTGTGAAGTGTGGAACAGTTATGGCAACGCTGAGGTCATGGGGCGACTGTATGTCAAACGTAAGTCTTTTATTAAAAGGAGGGGATCCTCTTTATCATCTGTTTGAACTACCACTGAAATTGATAAATTGATTTGTTGATCAACAAAGTTAACAATAGTTTTGATTGTCACTTTAATCGTTTAAGTTGTTTATCAAGCTGCATTTGCAGCCTCTCAAATGTGAGTTTTGGTGCTTCTCTTTCTTTATATAATTAGAAATTTACAATACTTGGGTTTTGGACTGTTGGGCGGACAAAACAAGCAATTTGGGAACTTGTGATGGGCATTTTTCACAATTTTTGACACTTTTTAGACTAAATATTTAATCAATTCATCAAAAAAAATTGTTTTGTCTAAAAGATTGTCTGAAAATAGTGGAACAATTACCCAGACACCAAGGTGACATCTTTAAATTGCCTAATATGTCCGACCAACTGTCCAAAACCCTAAGATGTGAAATTTCCCTTCATAGAAGACTAAGAAATGTAATTTGTTATATTCGATTTTGAGATAATGGAACCAGTGGATTTTTGACTTTTTTTCTTTATAAATTCCTTAAAGGTGGGTCCATTATTTTTTTGTATTTTTGACCTTTTTATAATATTCTGTAGCTGTATTGTCCCAGAAGTGTTCCTTATGTTTAAAAATCCGAAAGTAAAATTTTGGTCGAAGTACATATGTTTTAGTATCAAAATACTATTTTCCCAAGCCCTTCTAAAAACTTTTCCCAACGTGACCTGACGTAGGTTTCTTCAAGATGACGTTGCTACATATATATAAATATATCCTTATCCATAGTCAGTTCTCCGTTGGAAAGGACAGTCTGACGGCAAAGCGTCTGCTGCTCCCGTCCAGAGCCGCTTTACCTCGCCGTTAGACAGCCCTTTCTGATGGGGAACTGAAGCTGTTATGTCGCTCTCTTCAAAGCCACCAAACTCCATTGACCAAAACAGTAATTTTACCTCACAGAACACAGGTTGTATACATACAACCCCACTTCAGCAAATCCGAACCAACCCTTTCAGCTGTTTGCATTCACATTATTCATAACCTTATTGATTATCTTACTTTGGTAACATATGTCACTGCCTTTCAATAACGGCTGAGTGGCTGTGTCCATCTGAAAAACCCAGAAAACATCTCAGATGAAGTCGACCTTTAAGTGATTAATCGATTATAATTTTCTGTCAGTTGACTACTCAGTTAATCGATTGATTGTTTCAGATCTAATCTGGAGGTAGCGGTTACAACCTTTTCATCTGAAATCTTACGTAGCCATGCTGCTAAAATCTAACCTGAACTTTCTCCACTATCCCCGCTACTGTCTTCCTGTCAATCTTACTGTCATTAAAAAAAAAATAAAATCTTTGAATGCTCCTTTAAAAGGACAACATTTCTCTTATTTTTGTTTGCTCAGAGCCCTTGAAGGCAGTGGTCAGCCCTCGGAAGGTGAAAGGCAGTGTGGGTAGCAAGGTGTCTCTGTCTTGTAGCGTGAGCGGCGCAGACGAGTATGAGCTGTCATGGTACCGCAACGGAGAGATCATCTACCCCGGCAACAATGTCCGCTTCACCGGGCTCAACCGGGAGAGCCTCATCATGGAGGGGATGTCGAAGAGCGACGGCGGAGCCTACCAGTGCTTCTCCAGGAAGGGCAAGATGTCGGCACAGGACTTTGTGCACGTCATCCTTGAAGGTGTGCATGCGATTTGTAAGGTGGAGCATTCACACAAATGCTGACCAAAAGCCACACTGTAGCAGCTGTCTTCTGCATAATCAGTGAGTTAGCAGAAACAGATTCAGGTCTTGGAGATCAATACAGGGTTTATGTGTTAATGGCATCCTGCTGTGACTCTCTGCTATAGGCCGCCATTAGAATCATCACAAACACAAACAAAAATACATGCACACACACTCTTGAATCCAATAGCTTACCTTGGCAGCGTTGCTCAGGCAACTGTCTCCTGTGGCCAGGGAGCTGTAAAAAGAAGATATTGATAATCTATAATCATGTGGAACAGATCTAGATTATCAGAGAGCAGCAGCAGGCGGACACAGACATTTCAAAAGCCAACCGCTCTCAGTGTCTGGGAGGAAAGCTCCTGGATCACTGTTCATAATGAAAGACTGGTGACAAAAAGTCAGGGTTTTTCCTTTCACTATGCTGCCTTATTATTATTTCACAAAAAGATGTTTTTTATGTCAAAGATTGACCCCTGACACCAAATACCATCTTCTCTGAAACACTCACAAACACCTGGTGTCTGAGACTGTTGGTGAATAAGACCAGGAGGGATTTAACTGATAAGGAAATAATAAACATGATGTAGTTTTTTTTCAGGAGCTTTGTGATCTGACCACTGAGATTTTTTTTGTTCTCTTGGCCCTCAAAACAACCCGTTCTCACTCCCAGCTTGTCAAATACCGCCGCTTGGTAAGTCACTTTCAGCATCGGATACCGACGTACGGAGGCGCCCTGTAGCGACTGTATGCGACGCACCGGTCTTTCAACTAACTCCAATGTAAACCCACCCACGGCAATATTCGTCGGTCAGAGCAAGTGATGTAGCATTAATAGTGTGAGAGTCCACTTAGGGCGGGAGGGAGTGGTGGTGGATGGGTCAAACAAACACAGGACTTTCAACCAGGACACCGCTGTTCGTGTCCCGTGTGAAACTAACTAAGTAACTGTTGACTTATTTTGTCACATCAGTCGTTAGTCACGTGACTCGTTAGTATCGTTATTCGCGAGAATCAATGTGAGTCAAGTGAGCCGTTATGCAGTCAAGTTAACGTTAACCACGACCGTTTCCTAACCCTAACTAAGTGGTTGTGTTGCCTAAACCTAACTTCCTGTGAAAACAGAAGTTTATTTTGAAAGGACACTATGCATGTAACGGGCGTATGTTGACACGCCGTCCCTGACACGTCAGGGGTACTCTGTACATCAGTCTCCGATGCCGAGAAGCACTGAACAAGTGGCGGTATTTGGCGAGTGAAAAATGTGTTGCCTCAAAAAGTATACACTGTACAGTACGTCCATTATACAGATAATGTAACAGAACGCAGTAACGTATAGGAGCAGCTCTCTTAGACGAATAAGAGGTGTCACTAAGCCACCACATCATACCTTACCAAGATGAATAAAAAACAAGAAACTGCTGTAGGAACATGATCATCCAATCGTAGCCTTACCAGGAGAGCACTCAGTGTTAAAGCATGCTTTTTTACTTTGCAGAGAGAACTCGTTTTGAACAAAAGTGTCTGCCAAATCAATAAATGTAAATGTAACTCCTCCAACAATTTGAAAAAAAGAAACCAGAACAAAGAACAGTTCTTCTAGCTAAAACAGTGGGCTCTACTGACAGGTTGTTGCTAGGTCAAAATAAAACAATCCACTGGATTTGTATTGTGAAATTGAAGTAATTTGATTGTTTACTCAATAGTTTGGAAATCCTCTGCAGTCACCTTGTGGAGATCACGCTACACCCTGTTGTTTTCAGCCAGGGAATTGTTTTAGGTCCAGCTTTTCTCGCTATGCTCGCCCACTTTCTCTGACTGAAAACAACAATTCAGTCATTAGTCTGTTCACACATCTCTAACTGCCAAAGTCACATTAACTAAACAGGCATTAACTGATTTTGTAAGTAACATTTCCCTCTGTATAAAGTTGGAGACGAGGCCCTAGTTGATCGATAGTCAGCCGGGTGTTCTGCAGGATAAGCGATAGAAATGTGCCACTATGACTTTAGAACTAACCATAAATGTACCATCAGTAATGCTGATGATGGTCCCAGTTTCTCTTTTGTCACCATTGTTTTCCTGTCCCCTACCCTGTTCCACCTTGTCCCCCACCGCAGATGGTACTCCAAAGATCCTGTCCTCCTTCAGCGAGAAGGTGGTGAACCCAAACGAGCCCGTCTTCCTGGTCTGCAACGTCAAGGGCACGCCGCCTCCCCGCTGCACCTGGTCGCTGGACGACGACCCCGTCATCAAAGACAGCCACCACCACCTGGGCCACTACGAGACCCACGAGGGCCACGTGGTCAGCCAGCTCAACGTCACGCACACCCAGGTGCAGGACGGCGGGGTGTACCGGTGCACGTGCAGCAACTCGGCCGGGGTCGTGTACCACCAGGCTCGAATAAACGTAAGAGGTGCTTGTCAAATCAGCTCCTCCAAGAACAACAATACACATACCTGTCTGTCTCTCTGTGTGTCTGTCTGTGTCTCTGTCCAGCTGGCTGTCTGGCGTTTTAGCGCTGGTTGTCGTTTGTATCTGAAAACTTGGATTTATTAGGATTTCTTTGCTTTTATAGTGTGCTCTTATGGTGATATGGTGATCTTTTTTTCCAAGTTTAGTTTTTCTCAGCTATTTTCCTCAGTAAATTTTAGTATTAAATTTCCTTTTAATTTGTTCTCTGATTGATTTTAACTCCATTTTTGGTGTTCTTTTTTATACATTACTTCCTTTTTCTCTGCTCCTTGTATAATTTTTAATACTGTAGCTTGGTCTTTTTCTCTCCAAATTATTACTGTGCTTTTCCGACATGCCTGTATTTTTAGGTCAAATTAATTATCCTGGTGTGCTGCACATAAGCTTATCTGGATATTGGGTTTCCAAAATGGGCTGGTTTGTAAATAGCCGGAAGAAAAATATATTTCTTCTGTTTGCATGAATAAATTTATCTGTGGTTTGCTTGTGTGTGTGAGTGAGGGAGTGTTCATGTGTGTCTGCGTGTGTTTACTCAAGCAACTCTTCACGATCAGATGTTAAAGCGATTACTGTGTTTCCATTTTATGAGACACAGGATGTATTACTGTTATGTGGGTGAGAAGCAGCAGGAGCAGAGTTATAAGTATCAGTAGTACAGTGTTATCTAAACGCTCTGTTTTCCTTCAGATGGTTAGCACACTTTAATCTGCTTGTCATTTCACCGCCTTCTGCTTAGAGTTAAGCAGCCTAAGATCTTGTGGTAAAGCAAACAAGAAAAGCATTTTGGTGGCAGGTACCATATGTGAAGCTGTGGAGAGAAATGTTCTCTGTTTTATGTTCTCTGTCTAGCAGTTAACCTTTCCTTGTTTAAATACTACATATGTTTGGAAAGTCAGAAATATTTACAAAAACACCAAAAATAAAGCCCTTGTTATTTTATGTCACCTTCCACTGAATGTCTTTATAGAGGATCCCTTCTTGTTCTCTGTCCCTCTGTAGGCCGCGCCAGCATTCGTCCAATGAAAAACATCACAGCGATTGCCGGACGGGACGCGTTCGTTCACTGCCGTGTGATTGGCTACCCTTACTACTCCATAAAGTGGTACAAAAACTCGGCACTGCTTCCGTTCAACCACCGACAGCGAGCGTTTGAGAACAACGGCACGCTGAAGCTGAGCAACGTGCAGCAGACGGACGCTGGCGAGTATAACTGCAAGGTGATGGTCCAGCCCAACAAGATGGACTCCCAGAGTGTCCACCTTCGTGTGAGAGGTTAGTCCCATTGAGCCGAATATGATGTACTTTTTTTTTAATCTCCATTGCATTTTGAGCATTAATTAAAGTATTTTAAAGCTTCCCGGAAATGTTGTCAACATACCATGTAGCCGGTCAAAAAATATTTTGATATTCATTTTCTGTTAGTGAAATACAGCAAAAGATGAATATGTAAAAACAATTTCCTTCATTCTGTATAAGGATACAATTTTAGTTTTTACAGCTTAAGGCAGACGTATACAGTGGTATACAGACTCAGTGTTGTTCAATATAGAGCTGATTTAATATAATCAAACAAGTCACTACAGTTGTATTTGTTTTATTTGATGAGCAATGCAATGCAGTGGTTGTTAAGCAAGACATCATCTCCTATTTTTGTCATCACATCTTTTTGTTTTTGTTAAAGGTCAACAATTGAGAAATGCGCTCATTTTGCTTTCTTGCTGAGAGTTAGATTATATATTCAATACCACTCTCATATCTTCCCGTTAAGTATAGGGCTACAGCGAGTAGCTATTAGCTGTTAGCAGGCGGCAACCTCCAGGTCTGAAAAGTGAAGCCAGTGCTGAAGTACCTTAAACTTGCATTCTTTCTAATAGCCAGCAGGGGGCGACTCCTCTGGTTGCAATAAGTGGTCTGATTGTATAGAAGTCTATGAGAAAATGAGCCTACTTCTCACTTGATTTATTACCTCAGTAAACATTGTAAACATGAGTTTATGGTCTCAATCACTAGTTTCAAGTCTTCTTCAATACAGCATGATGTTCATTTAGTACATTATGGTCCCATTTAGAGTCAAATAGACCATAAAGCAGGGTATGCTTTAGGGCGTGGCTACCTTGTGATTGGCAGGTCGCTACCACGGCTCTGTCCGGTCTGGGAGTTGTCTGTGTTTTCGTTTTACAAATTTAACCCTTTCACAGTGTGTTTTCAGTTCATGAAAGTCAATTGGTCAACTAAAGCGTCTTATTCAGCGTTCGGTTGTACTTAGCTCCACCCTCTCGTGTCACTTCTGGTCGCAAAAACCAAGATAGCAACATCCAAAATGCCGAACTGGAGACTTCAAAACCGTAGTCCACAAACCAATAAGTGATGTCATGGTGATCAGTTCACTTCTTGTCTATGGCTGTTAGCTAAGCTTAGCATAGCGACTGGTATTTCCCAAAATGTTGAACTGTTCCTTTAAGCTTTGTGTTATAACTCTTAATGGTTTCATGCCAAAGTCCCATACCTTGTGCTTCGACAATGCTGAATTTGATAGATGGTTTGAATAGGAAACGTAAGTGCATCTAAGGATTACCTCAGTGGTCAGTAGCTCGATAAATATAAAGACAGCTTTATCATATGTCTAAATTAATCTAATATTCCTCAGTACATCAGCTAATGAAGACTGTATTAGTGCCACTAATGTTACAGAGCTGAGTGATCTCCACTGAGATCTTACAACTGTAATAGGTAACACTAAAAAGGGCTTCCCCATTATGCCCCATTTCCTTCCCTCCGTACAGTATGCAAGGTTGTTGTCACTATATTACACTTTCCAGTGGAGCGAGGGAAACGGAGGGGGAGAGAGAGTGAGAACTAAAGAGAGAGTGATGATATAAAGCAACACTTCCCAGTGGTGCTATAGTGAGCAAGTGCATTTGTTAATTTACTCTGCTCATGCTTAAAATGCGGAAGTGTCTTTGGGGATCCCTGGAGTCCATTATCTCCACTTTGTTGTGAATTAAATAAGGTGCTAAAGTGCTGCTTATTTCAGTGTTATTTGAACTCACTGGACACTCAAACACAGATGACTTGTGTGATGGCTGGAGATTTCCCAGAGAATAGAGCGCAGGCAATTTCAATAGATCTTATTGTATAAGTGTGTCGTTATATTATGCAGCCAGATTTACTCTGAACACTTGTGTTTTTTTCTGAAAACGCGCTAATCCTGCAATCAGGGTTTGAGATGAGTGGATAAAATAGTAGATTGATGCAGTAGCCAGGCTAGAAGATAGGTAAGTATGTAGGTCAGTAGATCAATAGGTGATTATTAATAGATAAAGAGAAAAAGTTCACTTCTTTTTCCAAGCAAGCTGAATGAGTCACCTCAGTTATTTTTTTGTTCTGTTTCTGTGTGCTCTTCTTGTGCTGAAAGGACAAAATGTTCCAGTCTGAGAATGATGGGGAATTATTGCAGAATGCTTTGCTATTCAGGTCTTTTATGTTCCTTCAGTGACCTCTTTAAAGCAAAGATAGTTGGAAGATTGTGGGATTACTCTGAGAAAAGGACACAGTACGTTCCTCACAATCCAGGGAATTAAGGCGGTCTTTGAAACTCACGGCTCAAATCACATTTGATCTCTGTGTCTCTTTCCTCCTCTGCCCGTCAGTCCCTCCCTACATTCAGCCCTTCGAGTTCCAGCGTTTCACCATCGGCCAACGCGTCTTCATCCCCTGCGTGGTCATGTCAGGCGACCGCCCGCTGGACATCACCTGGCAGAAGGACGGGCGGCCGATCCCCATCAGCCTGGGCGTGACTGTGGACAACATCGACTTCACAAGCTCGCTGCGAATCTCCAATTTGACGCCCGACCACAACGGCAACTACACCTGCGTCGCCCGCAACGAGGCTGCTGCAGTGGAGCACCAGAGTCAGCTTATTGTTAGAGGTGAGGAAGCACAAAGGAACAGATTATATATCTAATGGCACCCAGTGGACTACTATAATCTGTGGTATGTGTGCAGGTTTTCATTTTAAGCAATTCCCGCAGTACCAAACTTCACTTATTAGTTCCTCCTGTCTGGCTGAAGGTAGAATCAACTGGAGCAGTGTTTGACTAGAATAAAAACCTGCATACACACTCACAGGCTACAAGTATAATAAAGACACCAATGTCAACTGTTATGTGTATGTACAGTTCCTCCTCAGTTTGTGGTTCAGCCTGAGGATCAAGATGGGATCTATGGGAAAACTGTGACTCTGAACTGCTCTGCTGAAGGCTACCCGCCACCCACCATCGTATGGGAACACTCCAAAGGTACATTAAACACAGCATGCATTACCCACTGTTCATTAACAAAGAGCACGGCAATAATGATATGGGTTTAGATTAGTTTATTACATATAGAAGATGGAGGGGAGCCATGATGATGTAGGAGGGATAGATTAAGGGTCCGGAAGGAGAAGGAGGGATGAGGGGATGAAGGCAAGGCGTGTTTATTTATATAGCACATTTCAGTAGCAAGTGTAGTGTAAGAAATTATTTAATTAAAGGCAGCAGCAAACAAGTCTTCAGTCTTGATTTAAAAGAACTAAGAGTTGCAGCGGACCTGCAGTTTACTGGGAGTTTGTTTCAGATACTTCAGATACTGCTTCTCCATGTTTAGTTTTGACTCTGCGGACAGAAAGCAGACCCGTCCTAGACGACCTGAGAGGTCTGGATGGTTCATAATGTAGCTGAAGATCGGACATGTATTTTGTCACTTCTTTGACAGACAGGAAACCAGTGTAAAGACCTCAGAACTGGAGTGATATGATCCACTTCCTGGTCTTAGTGAGGACTTGAGCAGCAGCGTTCTGAATCAGCTGCAGCTGTCTAATCGAATTTTTAGGGAGAACTGTAAAGACAGGTGAAAGGTGTAAAGATAGAAGGGTAAGGGATGAGGGGATGAAGTCTCAAATCTCCCTTTAAGGTACATTTTGAACAGATAAAAAATCACACTCAACTATGGACAATCATGCGATTAATCGCGATTAAATATTTTAATCGAATGACAGCAAAATATCAAACAAAAAAGATGTGATGATTGACCTGTAAAGGATCTGAATTTAGCCAACTACAGTAGAGCTTTGTGTGCAGCTAGCCGGTGCCACACCTTGGTCTCAGGTTGTGTTTCTTAAAGCAGCCGTGTATGAAGGTGAGTGCAGCAGTACTGTAGTGCTTTTGCAGGTGAGTGGTTCCATTTGCTTCATCCACAACCAGAGCGTAATGTGTGTGAGTGCACAGACATACAAACACACACACAAACACACACAGCCATCTGCTCTGTAAACCGCGGGCTGGGGGCTTGCAGGGTTTCTACCTGCACCATTAGAGAATCATCAGAGAGAGAGACAGACAGACAGATATACAGATAGAGCGTTAGCAGACAGACAGACGGGCAGGGAGGGAGGCAGCAGGTGAGTTCAGCCACTTGAGCAGGGCACATGAAGAGGAGGCCCCAGGTGTTTGCTCCATCATCCATATAACCAGGGATGAAAGCTTCACCAACAGAAGGACAACAACCAATGAGGAGTGGTGTGTGTGTGTGTGTGTGTGTGAGCGTGTGTGTGTGTGCACTAGCTCCCATGATCAAAGGAGTGAAAGAATCAGGTCTGTTTTTCACCCTTTGATTGGATTTGTGTGTGCGGCCGTGCATGTGTGTACGTGAGACAAGCAGGCCTCATGCCTGATTAGTACTGTCTGACCAGTCCTGATCAGTATGGAGAGATTAAGCTGAGCAGAGTGTGTGTGCGTGTGTGTGTGTGTGTGTGTGTGTGTGTTTACTCAATTGTAGCGTTAAAAACAACCTATCCAGCAGGAAGTGCCCCATGGCTCAGTTGGCCCGGCTGCCAGTTGGTTTTGTGTTTTATTCGGCCTTCGTCACATATTTTTACTTCCATTTTTCACATCTTTCCTGGTGCTCTATAACACTGATTCTCAAAGTGGGATCAGGGAAAGGTTTCTCAATTAATTAATTTAAATTATCATGATATAATTCTTTTTTTTTTTTTTTTTTACAAAAGGCTTCATAGTTCAACAAATAATATTTACATTTTTAAATCTATAGTGTAATCAGCCCACTCGCCAGGAAAAGTGTTTTCATTTGGTCAGAGAAAGTGACGTAGTATGTTATTGAGCAACCGTTATTGAAAGTGACGTAGTATGATAACGAGTATAACAAGCACAAAAGTCAAACAAGCACAGGACTTTCACCGCTGTCTGTGTCACGTGTGAAACCAGAAGTCAATGTTGACTTTACGCTTGTTATGTAATGTTGTTTTACGCAGTGCTGTTGTTACGCTTATTACGTAACGTTATGTAATAAAGAACGCTAAGGGCGGTAGTTATTTATTTATGCTAGTTACGTTGTTACGTTATGTTGGAAATTTGAACACAATCATGATCTTTTTTCTAACCTTAACCAAGTAGTTTTTTTTGCTTAAACATAACTAATCATTTCACAACGTTAACCATGTTGCATTGTGCATTTCTACAAGCATGATACGAGGCTGATTTTGGTTCAGAGACATCGACATTCAACGTATCCGTGGTTTGCAGAAACATACAATGCTAAAAAAAATTCTGACGATTGGGTTGGTATAATAGTCAAATATTACGTTCTAATCTAACAAATCTATACTCTTAGAATCTGCAAATATGTTTAATGCATGTCTAATATCTTTCTGATTCAATTCTCTTGTGTTCTTTCACATAACTGAAACTATAGAAGTGTAAAAAATAGGCTACGTCAAATTATTCCAAGGGACGTACATGAGCGGGGTCCCACGTTATATTCTCTACCTTGTAAGGGGTCCTCGGCTGAAAAGAGATTGAGAACTTCTGCTCTATAATATGTTGTTGTGCAGGATATCAGTCAGAGCAGAGAGGCAATGAAAATCACCTCCAACAAAAAAATGTATCCAGGGCAGGTAGCTTGGGAAGGTGCCGTCTAAATTGTTGTAAGCCAGAGTGCAGTTTGTCCAGAGAATGGCTGCCTGGCATGCTTTTACTGCAACAGGAGTAGCTGAGAGCCAGATGAGTGTCTCTGGGAGATATGGAACAGTAAGTAAAGGTCAACTGCTATTAGCATAACGACTAGCACCATTTGGATATGCAAAATCCATAATTCAAGGAAGAACACATCTCCCTCCCTCCCTCTCTCTCTGTCAGAGCCAGGGGAGCAGGAACAAAGTCACCACTTGACCCTTTGCTAGCAGCGGCCACTTGACTGCATTTTAATTAAAAGGCAAAAACCCACAGCTCACTAAATAGCCTAATCTCTACACGCTAACTTTAACACGAGCTAATGCAATGTCTGGCTCAGTTCACACATGTGTTTAATACTACATGAGCAAGGTGGAATACTGTGCTTTCATCACTATAAGAGCAGAGCAGACCGCTCTAAAGACTTTATAATTCATCGTCGGTGACATTTCCTGCGGATTTAAGGCTGCCACTGCAGAATGAGATACTGTATTGTTTGACAATAGAACAAGAGTGATTATATCATTGTCTATTAAAAAGAGAGGTATTAATTACACGCAGGCCAGAATATGTCAGAGATGCCAAGTCCAATTATTTCAACGATGCTTCAGTGATGGATATCAAGTGTCAGTCGTATTGGACTTTTGAGAATTGATAAAAGACACGTGCAGAGCATTACTCTACTTGTTCTCAAACCAGACAAATCCATGCCTTTAGGATTAGTCTGTCCTCGACCAAGGCCATTTATGTAGTCGTTCTTACTAGTAATTCAACAAACATAAATGCAAAGAACAACCCCAGAGACACAGGAATAAATAGTCAGAAAATAATCCATGTCTAGCTACAGTTAACATCTTTCTGGCTCGTCTCAGTGTTGAAGGCCAGCAGAGGCCTCTCTCCTCCTGCCTGTTGTTCTTCTGCACCAATCTGCTGTCTTGTTAAACATGAGCATTATGTCTGTTCTGATTGCATCACACCAGCAGCTTGGCCCGCTCCGCCGTGCTCAGCAGCTGTTTGGCGGTTTAAGGATTTAGGCCTGGTGTTAAGAAACATGTTTACAATCCTCCCTAAATCTGACAGGCTTTGTCATCAAATCTGTAAACAGAGACGCATGGTCAAATGAATGCACACACACACTGACACACTGGAGATCAGCTTACTGTTAAGCACTGTATCTCATGTTGGCATTATACATCTTTTTCTCCACTGAAAAATGTGTGTACATTTATACATACTGTCTGGACTATATAAAGAGTTGGATATGAAATCTAAGTGTTGTGTGTTTCTACTCTCTCTTTCCTCCGTCTCAGGCGCCGGCGTCCCCCAGTTTCAGCCCATCCCGCTGATCAGCGGCTCTCGTGTGCAGCTGCTGATCAACGGCTCGCTGCTAATCAAACACGTGCTGGAAGACGACAGCGGCTTCTACCTGTGTAAGGTCAGCAACGACGTGGGAGCTGATGTCAGCAAGTCCATGTACCTCACCGTCAAAAGTAAGAGCCTGCGTCTGATGCACGATCAATAACAGCTGATGGGCAGTAATCATTGTGTAGTTTAATGCCTGGGCTGGCGCAGCGACAAGCAGCCGTTAAAAAGGATTCCCAGCAGCGGGATTTTACAGATACTCCTCGTAAAGTTGATCGGCCAGACATTAACTTTGTAAAAAAAATAAATGGAGGGAAAGGAGATGCACATCAGCAGATTCAAGCTGTGCAAATGATGAACAAACTGAGACTGAGAGTTGCAGATTCTGGTCATAATCCATCAGAAGCAACATCTCACTGGCCAAAACAGCTTGTGATGTAATAAAAACTTAGACTTTATTAGAATCATCACATACGTACATACAGGTACATACATGAAATTTGACCTTTGCATTTAACCCATCCTAAACATTTAGGAGCAGTGGGCTGCTGTAAAGCTCCCGGGGAGCGACTTGGGGTTCATTGTCTCGCTCAAGGACACCTCAACATGCAGACATTAGGAGCTGGGGATCGAACCTTGTGGTTTAAGGACGACACGCTCAACTCACTGAGACACAGCCGCTCTATAAGTTAAGCAAAGCATTAAAGGGGTCATGATCCTGACTTCCTTACTGAATAAGATGACAAAAACCTCAGTACATCTGTTAAAATAGTGGAGGCTAGTGTCCATGCTCATAGTACAACAATGTGTCACGCCAAAGCGTGTAATGGATAGCATTTTAGTGTCACGTTTTGCCTCACCGTGTATGAAGGTGCAGTACCAGAAGGAGGCAACAAAACCACTTAGTTAGTTTTGTCAATAAAAACGCTCACTTAGGTTTAGGAAAAACATCACGGTTGGACTTAAAATAAGTACATAATCAGTCAAATACGTGCGGATACAACGTAACGTAAGTACGTAAAAGTTACTAATGTAACTTACAAAACAAAACAGCGGTTTCCTGGTTGAGAGTCCTATATTTGTTGGACCTATCCACCTCCCCTCTCGTCTTTCTCACTTTATATTCTACGTCACCAGCTCTGAGTGTAGCATATTTACCGAGATGCATTTCCATTGCAGTCAGTACAGACTACATGGCGTATGAATGACACGCCAAAACGGCGTTCTTATTGCATGCTTTTGCCTTGCGCATTATCGTGTCATTCATACGAAGTGACCGAGATGCACAGTAGCGCTAAAGGAACTGCACAAACTTCCAAATCTGTATGCAGACAGCTTAACCTCCTGTTTCTGAGTATATGTACCGGTAAGCATGTTAGTGTTTTTGTGTCAGTGGTCGGCATGTTAATGTCCCCGACTACAGGTCTCCTGCCTCCAGTGAGCATTAGCCCCTGTAGCGCTAGGAGTGGCTCCTCATTTTCATGGCGCTTAGATGCGAGTGGGGCTTATTTTCCCTGCGCTACTGTTATCAAACTGGAGCACGAGGAGCCCCGCTGACGGGCAGCCCTCTCTCTATCTCTCCTTCTTCTTTCTCTCTGTCCTCGCCAGCCCAAAGTCTGATATATACAACACAAATGTGTAAAATGTGTACATATACCAGAACCTGACTACATTGACAAGGAACACACATTAAACTTAATGGGATGGAAGTTGTAACTGACCCTGACTTCTAACCTCTCTGTGAAAAGGGAAACCAACAAAATGATCTCCTTCTGGATAAATCAGCACTTGTTATCATTAATATCAGCTGGCATGATGCCGTGGATATTCATGTGTCACTGTAATGAAGCCTCGCAGTGTACAAGGTTGGGAGCTGCCACTGTGTGTGAGGCTGTCAGTGCTCCAGCGGCGGGCTCAGAAAAGAACATGCTCTCTGTGTTTTCATAGGTCAGTTTGCTGACTATAGCAGCCAGTTGCTATGCAGCAAGTTGACCTATGGCTGTACTAACCTTTTTTTCTTCCATTTTCTACCAAGCGGAGCGCAAACACTGTGTCTGCAGCCACAGCAGACTCTACTCTCAGTAGCATATCTCACTCTGAACACTAAACATTGATTTTTAAGACATTTTTTATTTATTTCAACTAAAGAAAACTACAAGCAAACAAGGCCTTGTGTCACACAGTGTTTTAGCTTATATAACAGAGAAATACATCTTTAATAGAGCTGTCGAAGTTAACGTTGTAGCAGGATCACTTCTAAAGTTAGCTTGAACATACTGACATCAGAAGAAACTAGAAAACCTAAGGAATCCATTGGTACCAACCATGTTATACTAGCTTGGCGAGGAAAAACTGTCATGGCCATTTTCAAATGGGTCCCTTGACCTCTGACCTCAACATATGTGAATGAAAATGGGTTCTATGGGTACTTACGAGTCTCCCCTTTACAGACATGCCTTTATGATAATCACATGCAGTTTGGGGCAAATCATAGTCAAGTCAGCATATGTTTTATGCTAAATGCAGAACCTGTGAGGGTTTCTGGACAGTATTTGTCATTGTTTTGTGTTGTTAATTCATCTCCAATAATAAATATATACATGTATTTGCATAAAGCAAGCATATTTGCCCACTCCCATGTTGATAAGAGTATTAAATACTTGACAAATCTCCCTTTCAGGTACATTTTGCGAATAATCACGATAAACTATTTTGATTTATTGACAGCCCTAATCTTAATAGATTGGAGCTGCATTTGTTCATCATGGTATGCTTGTTGTATTGTATCTACTGAACTCTATCATACCGATGTGAATCCTTCAGAGTCAAAGAGAAGACTCACCATGAACAGGTTAGAGTGAGATCATATAGATCAGCAATCAGCATTGTTGTTGCACTGCACTACTGTATTTTTGGGGTTCTGGTGTAGCCAGCAGATATCCGGGCCAAGACTTCCTTTTCCCGAAGATTAACAACTCGAGATGCGAGACTGGAGTTAGAGTTGAGAGACGACGTCTACGACAGGATTGTTTCACAAGTAGCCAGTTTACAAGTTCATTTTAAACCAATAAAAAGCTAAATCATTGTCAGACAATAGCCGACGGGTTCCCAGATTGTATTTCGGCCAATGCATTCCGCCTCTTTTGCTCTCCACACAGACTGTTTACCTGCATTCAACCAAAGCCTGCTCGAACATGATTGTTCAATAATACTCAGACTACACACGGAAACCAGAACGCTTCTGATGCCAAAATCTTCTCCCGTTGCCTCCAGATTCTACATGTGGATGCAGCATCTGTTTATAGAGATTAATGTAGGACAGACGAGCTGTGGTTTACATATACAGCTTGGTTGGTGTGCATTGTAGTGATGTGGGAGACTCGGGTGTGTGAGAAGTAAACTGAGATCGCATACATGGTTTCAGTTTCATTGCTCTTTATAGTCAGTTGTATCATCTGCCATAGTAGAGGAGAGAGTGTGTGTGTTTGTGCGAGAGAGAGGTTTGACCCAGCGAACGCACTCTGCTGTTGCTCCAGGCTTCAGTTTCATGCTGTTCTCGACTCTATCAAAGGGAATTTTGACGGCTTTAATGCTAAATAATGTATTCTTACTTCTCATATAACTAGTAGTTTCATTAACATGAACCGTAAAGGTTCATTATTTACAGCCTTTATTATTTATATCAAAGACGTGTTTTTCTCCTTAAGATTGATTTACATTTTTGTTCTAGTAATTTCATGAAAATTAAATGAGTTGTATGTTTTCATTGAATTTTCTTTTTTTTTCTTACCACAAGTTGAACATGGTTATGTACGTAATAAGCGGAGTAGGATATTAAACCAAAACCTGTAGTTCATTGCTTGTCAGTTAATTGCTGTCTTATGTGTCATATATACACACATGACTCCATGTAGTATCTATTCTTACTGCTGAAAAAATACTTTTTAAATAACATTGACCTTTTTGCTCCATAACTATTGAAGAATTGTGACACACCTGCACAGAGCCTCTTCTTCTAACTCTACGAGTCCCTGCAGAAAACATGCAATCGTACAATTATAATTATTAATGTAAATTCAGCCAATCCTGGCAGTATTGCCAAGAGCTTGTAATTTCTTGCGATATTTCTGCAGGTCAAACCTGACATTTTACCTGTCTACATGTAAAATAATTATCTTATTCAGAACCACTGTTATCTTATTAAATTTGGCGCTAAATGCAGAGTTATTTATGTGTTTATTTTACTGAGCCTTTGTTGCATATAAATATGGTTATTTGAAGAACACCTGCTGTTGAAACTTTTGAATAGAGCTGTCCCAAATACCATTTGTGCCACGTGGCGCAGCAGGCTGACATCCCCCGTTTCAGTGCCGCTGCCACACTAATGTTCACACACACACACCTCAACAAACAACAAACAGCGATATCCATCTGAGAATAACTAATTATAATTAATGTTGAATGTGAATAATGTTGTGGGATAACTCCTTATTTCATGGGCTATTTGGGAATTTATACATTATTATTATTACATACTTACCATATATAAAAAAGCATTCGAAGCATTCGGGTCAACCCTACTTTTGAATATAATTTTTACGATTTCTCAAACATACATACTGTATATACATTTTGCAGTCATCTATGAGTTAATACACTTTTCCTACAGCCTTGCACTATTAATTACAAAATACCACAAATAACACAAAATACCTACATTTTTTTATTAAATCTTCTGCAAGTTTAGTCATCTTTTGCCACAGTAATCACAAAATTTAAAGGTACTCTGTACGATATCCAGAGCATTGCTACAGCATCAGACAACTATTTGCTACGTAAAGATATAGAGGAGTAATGTCTACCTGAGCAGAGAATGAAGTCACTCTCCCTCTCTGTGTGTTATAATCTAAGCTTCTCCTTGCTTTGTTGACGCGGGCCGGTCGTGCGTGCTGGCCATGCATGCTGGCCGTACGTGCCTTTTAACGCAGTGGTTCGCTCTCAGCCGCTGCTCTGCTCTGCTCTCATACGGTGGTTACAGCTGATAACGTCGTAGTCTTAGCTACGAGCCACCAGCTCAGTTGTCGCCATGTTGAGAGCCGTGCGGAGGCAATAGAAATGCTTCCAATCTTGCATTAACTCCTTTAATGCTTTACTAACTGGTTGGGTGTTTTGCCAATACCTGCTTATCTCCAGAACCGTTGATACTGCAGCTAACATCATGCTAAAGCCAATGCTAACAATGCCCTCATGACATCACCAGAACATGTCATCATCAGTAACACTGAATATGGATTAAACACACACATGAGTACAATTCTCTTTTTACACTGTCCATTTACTCCTAAATTAAATTTCTCTTGCCGTGTCATTTAAAACCTCCAAGTCATTTATGATTCAGTTAGCATTGACGTGTCATCTTCACAGCTCCAATAATTCACATTACAAGAAACAGCTGTGTGAAACACTGTGTGCTGTCCTTCCTCCGCTGCCATTGGCTGCCCAGTCATTACATGCTGGCTCAGCCGCACGCTTGTCACTCATCAACCGATCACATTTCATGCCCTTTAAACCCCAAACTGTACTCGTACGCTCAAGATGCTTTCTGTAAAAGTGTACTTACTCGCATGAGTGGTTTGAGAAACTGAGACCATTACTGTGCTCGTATTCGCCATCACCATCATGTCGATGTGTGTGTGTGTGTGTTTGTGTACACATTTCTTTTCATTTTTACACTATGATTTTAACATAGATGTATTTTACTTCCTGCATGTGTGTTTGAGATCATGTCTGTTTTTATTTGTGTATCCATTCATGACGCACTGTATTCATTCTGCTTGCATGCAACGTGTGCAATTTTATATGTGTGTGCGTGTGTGTGTGTGTGTGTGTTATGAGACGCAGGAACTCTTGAGTGCATTTCAGCCTCATTTAAATCCGTCAATACTTCAATTAGAAGCCGACGAGGGGGCTCAAGGGAAGAGCAGTCCGCGTGTTTCTCTGCTTTATTTGCACTCTCTGGCTGTCTTTGTTTCTTACATTTCCAGCAATGCGAGAAAGATTAAAAAGATAAATAACACATTATTTGTTTCATTTTATACCCTTGTTCATTTGCTGGCAGCTGCGTGTGTCCTCCAAGTGTCTAAATCCCCCATTGCCGACAACAAAGCATACATTTATTTACCATTTATACAGATCATTTTTTAGCTTCATTGAATCACTCTTCTAACAAAATAGTCTTAATCCCAGATGAATATTAGAGTAATACATCATACATTTAAATCATTCAGTCCGCGCTGCTCCTCCTCCGTGTGTCTCTGTGCGTGTTTTGCTGTTAGTCGTCTTTCTAAATCACAATGTGAACATAGTGAATCCTGTAAATTGACAAAAGAGAACTGTCCTGCGTGCATAATCGCAGAGTTGTGTTTTGTTTTATAAGGGATGTCAAAGTTAACGCGTTAATAACACAAATTTGTTTTAACGCCACTGATTTCTTTTATCGCATTAACGCAACTTGCGGTTTTTAGGTTGAAGCGGACTCAGTTTTAAATCTAGAGTGAAGATACTGGTATCATATGAAACTATAAAGACATAAGTAATCCATTGGTACCAACCATCTCATACTAGCTTGTCGGAAAGGAGGCTAAATACCGCTCCAAACTTATGCTAAATTTTGGCGAGGAAAAACTGGCATGGCCATTTTCAATGGGGTTCCTTGACCTCTGACCTCAAGATATGTGGATGAAAATGGGTCCTATGGGTACCCACGAGTCTCCCCTTTACAGACATGCCCACTTTATGATAATCACATGCAATTTTGAGTCATAGTCAAGTCAGCACACTGACACACTGTTTTTGTCTGTTGGGCTTGAGATGGCCATGCAGTAGTAGACTTATCTGAAGATATACAAATCTGAATGATAAACCCGTCAAAGTGTAAACTGCATTATGTAACAAAAAAAACGTGACAGCCATAACAACCTGTTTGGTATTTTTGCTTGACAAATCACCGGAACGATTAATCACCCATCAAATAGTTACCAATTTATTTTCTCTCCCTCGATTAATCAACTAATTGTTTGAGCTCTAATTTAATCTGCAAATGCTTCGACAGTTTCACCACCAAGGTAATTTGGTAACTAGGAGTTAAGAAGTGCCAGTTTCCATACAAAAAAACATTCAAATCGTGCTCCTGGTTTTATTATACAAGATTTAACCCATACGTCACCCATCTTTGTAAGAGTGAAGCCTCCTCCACACTGTTCAGTCCTTCACCTCCTGTCTGTCTGCACCTCTCTGTCTTTGTTCCCCTCCTTCTCCCTCCCTCTCTACCCCCTCAGCTTTCTCTTTCTCCCTCGTCTCCCCTCTTCCCACTCACACTTTCTCCTCTACCCGCCCGTGTTTTATTACCAGGCCCCTGTAATATCGCTGGATATTAAAAAATATACATCAACCGAGCAATTATGGGCTATCAAAAAGAATAGGTTTAGCCCGGGGCCCTGTGAGCGCTGCACGGTAGATGCATAGAGATGAGATGAGGAGGAAGCGAGCAAGTGGCCTCACCTCAGCGCGGGCCACTGAGGCACGACCAAGATCGGTGAAGATTGAGGAACATTTTAGATACTGCGGTCTACATCACATGGTAGCGATCCTGAATACACGAACATTTAGCATGTCTTATTCACACATATGCACACATACAAGGTCACAGACAGATTAAAACATCTCACATGTATTCAGATATGCATATTCATATGTGCTAATAGCATAAATGACGAATATTCTAATACAAACATGTTTTCATACAGAAACAAACACACTGAGTCTTGCATTCTGTCATTGCGTGCCCTTTCTCTTTCGATGAGCAAACACGAGCTTCGTCGATGTTAACTCGCACTGCCAAGGCTGCAGATTTAGATGGAGAAAATAGCCCCTGTTAAGGAGCAATAACATTTAGAGAAGGGGCTGAGAAGACTCTTTTAATAGGACTCACTTAAAATTCATAGTTGCTATGCAAAATAAATCAGCGATTTCCTGCGCGGGGGCAGCGGGGAAGGGGATGATGGTGTGGGGAGCGAGGGAGAGGGAGGGGCTGCGAGTGAATAAGAGATGAGGTTTAAACGTTGGCAGTCCCAAGTCTGACACATTTCATCATGTCGGGGGGCGGGCGGGGGTTGGAGGATGCACATATATACACACACACAAGCGTACAGGCCTCGTACGTGCACGCGAACACACAAACACAAGTAGCTCCCCTTTTGATTTTTGTTGGCTGCATCAAAGAAGGAAATGTACTGTGAGGAAGAAGTCAGAAACATGTTGAAGGAGTCTGTGTTCATTTGTTTGTGTGGGGGCGTTATAGTGTGGGATTTGTGTTTGTGTGTGAATGTGCTCGTTAACTCTCTTGATTTTAATTTACAGTATATAAATTAGAGCCCGACTGAAACAGTGTCACGGCCGATGTTATTGTCAGATATTAGCTTATCACAGATATACTGGTATCAGCGTAAAGACATTACAAAGACATGTTTGAGCTAAGCCACGCTAGCGGCATATTATAGACTGTATATAAGAAGTGGATGTAGTCACCGTGATGTCACCCATTCGTTTGTTGACTGCTGTTTTTTGAAGCCTCAAGTTCAACATTTTGTCCGTCGCCATCGTGGTTTTTGACGGTCACCCTGTTGGTTATTTGCAATCAAAAGTGACACGAGAGGGTGGAGCCAAGTACAACCGAACGCTGAATAAGACATTTATAGGTGACAAAAAAGGGTATAATTAACTTTGATGAACTGAAAACACTCTATGAAAGGGTTAAAGTAAGTAAGACATACATCACCCAGACCAAACAACGCCGTGGTAGCGACCTTTCAATCACAAGGTATCCACGCCCTAAAGCATCTCCTGCCTCCTGCTTTATGGTCTATTTGACTCTAAATGGGACCATGATTTACTAAATTAACATCATGCTGTATTGAAGAAGACTTGAAACTAGCGATTTAGACCATAAACTAATGTTTACAATGTTTACTGAGCTAATAAATCCAGTGAGAATCAGAAGTAGTACAAAGAGCCATTCTGCATAATGACTACTTTTATTTTTCATACTTTAATTACATTTTGCTGATGAAACTTTTGTACTTTCACACAAGTCAAATTTTGAATTCAAGACTTTTCCCAAACAAATTGTATTTTTAGGATTTTCTTTTATAGCATTTCTACTTTTACTTAAGTAAAAAATCTGAGTACTTCTTCCACAACTGGTCTGGCTCTAATACAAATGTGTGCACATGCTGCACAATGTAGATACATATATATATATATATATGTACCTACTGTACCACTGAAATAATAAATGACAACAGAGCATGAAACAATCTGTAGCATTTTTCCGCCTGCTTGTGCTGCAGAACGTTTGAGGTTTTACACATCAGGGCAATTTGCCATTCACACAAGCACAAATGATTCATTATAAATTCAAGTACTTTAATTGACTTGTGATTGTATAACCTTCCTGGCACTCCTAGTACGAGCAAACTGTACCAGGCTGACGCCCGTGTGAAGCCAAAACAAATTATTACAAAGTTATCTACAAATACTGTTTTGACCCAGGGGAATACTATGTGTGTGTGTGTGTGTGTGTGTGTGTGTGTATTTCTAAATAGTGTTTTCGGTTGTCTGTGTGTGCTTCTGTTTTGGTTTGTTTGTGCATGTGCATCGCTATGTTTTTTTTATTATACACTTGCGTACTGTACAAGTGTGCAAGGCCAGTATCTCTGTATTTGTCTTTGTTTGTGTATTTTCAAATGTGCATGCGTGCATTTGACGTTATTCGTGCATGTCTGTATATATGTTGGAGTGTGTGTGTGTGTGTGTGTGTGTGTGTGTGTGTGTGTGCGTGTGTGTGTGTGTGTGTGTGTGTGTGTGAGACAACAGCACGGCCAGCGGACTTGTCTGCTGCGTATGAATAATCAAAGTGGTCTCTCTCATCATTAAATCATCGCTGTCCTGGTGGGAGCCTGAGGAGGGAGATGGAGTGAGAGAGCGAGGGAGAGGCAGAGGGATCATAGTTAGCGCTGCAGGGGTACATGCTCTCTCTCTCTCCTCCATCGTGTAGTGTGGCTGAGATGTGTCATGAGCACAAGTCTTTTCTGCTCTCTGTGCTCGCCCACTTAGCTCCCCCAGACACAGCCGCTCTCATGCACACACAGTCATACATATGCACGCACAGCATAACGCTCATGCACAGACACATTATTCAGGAGTGTACAGACATTCACACACCGGCTCGAACACACATAGTGCATCTCCTCTTGGAAGAGAAGGCCTCCAACCTCTACTACACATGTAGCTGCCACTACTGTCCTTTTCAATGACACAGTATTATTCACCATAGCACTTATTTAAATAAGCTGGAAACCTTCTAATAAACGTATGGTACTAAACACTGGCCTGTCTAATGTAAATATAGATTAGCTGACTGATCACTCAACATAGTCGATTCATTGTTCAAAGCTTCTCTAATCAGTATTTTTAACAATGGATCAAACTGCGTATGTGTGTAATGTAAAAGGAGTCACTCATATTTTAAAGTAGCTGGCAGCTGTTTTCGGCAAAAAATCGTTAAAACACACTGTAAACTAAACAAAGTTAAGTGACTGGATCGACAAATATAGCCCTCAGGAGCTGGTGAAGACCAAGCCACATCTAAACGGAAAGTGAATATTGGTCTCACATTTATCAGGTGGACACAAAAAGGACTCCAAATTAATGTAAATATTGCTCCATAGCTGCTGGATGTGTAAATAAATATGCAACTGTTTGCTAACATGTTTGCCACATCACCTCTATAGGGTGATAATATGTCAGTGCTGAGTTTATAGCGTGGTTACGCTGCCCCCAAGTGGCCAAAATGTCAATTAATGTACCTTTAAAGTCCCAGTGAAATGAAAAAATACACTTTCCCAGTTTTAATCCTGTGTTAATTGTTCATTCATCACAGGGAGTTGTGTGTGTGGAGCCAACAGTCCTCTGCTCTGCAGTTCCCGTATATCACGCTAAACTCTAAGCCAGCACCCTTTAAAACTTTTTTTCCAATCAAATGCACCATACAAATATTGCATTTCACTGTGAAAAACATTTGTTGATGTTGAAATACATTCTGCTCAATATTTTCTCAGTTATTGTAGTTTAAAATTGTCTGCCTTTTTCTGACCATCTGAAATCACAGCTCTTCAATTTTTTGTTTGGAGCCCGATTGTTGCACAACAACGATGACGTCCTGCCCGAAATAAAAGATTGGATTAGATTAGATTGTTTATTAGCCACACGACAAGGCCTGTGGAATTTGTTTTCGGTACAGTATGTTATTCTCTGCAGCACAAATGCATAAATGGACAACATCAGACAATCATGGTAATGTTTTCCTGACATATACCACAGACAAAAGTGTGAGACATAGCAGCAGAGCAGGTACTGGGGCAAGCCTCACAGCTACCATCTTGTCTGAAGTGACAAAATAACAGAATATGAGTGCTGTTTGGGACGCAGTAGATTGAAGTTGCATTTGTTGCATGGAGCTTTGAATGGATTCCTACAAATTTCAATGTGCTTTGACTCACTCAGAATGCCTCAGGTTTATAAATCATCACACAACTGGGAGAGATCAGATCATTTGAATAGTTTTACCTTGTTTTTTTATGATTGCTTTATTAAGATAATGTTCACATTGATAAAGATTAACATATTCATTCAGTCTGCTCAAACTGCAGAAGTTAATATGGAGTATTCCAGCTCAGGAGCTTCACACTTTAGAGATCATTATACTGTGAATAGCACCTGAAAGTCTCTGTGAGCGTCGGCTTCATGCCAGTAGAGAGAAAAAGACAGAATGAAAGAAAGTGTGAGTATGAGAACAGTGTGAGTGTGAGTACAGACTGAGAGTAGTCTGGGTGAGAGACACTCACAACAGATACTGAACGACACGCACACACACACACACACACACACACACGGGCTAGATGTGTTGCTAATGAGCCTGGTGTGCGGTTACGCCGTAGAGCCAGACCGGCTCCACGCTCAGACCGATGGGAGTTCAGTCAGGAGTCACCACTTTCTTCTCCGTTCCTCCGCCTCATCCTCAGAAAGCAGCACGTTACCGCTCGCTGTCATTATCAAAGCAGGCGCAGGCTTACCTGAAGGGCTCCGTTTCAATCTCTAAGTATTGTGGGAGACAGGTAGACTCAAACATGAGTTCAGGATGGTCCCTGGAGTGTTTAAATGGTTGTCATAATTGTCAGAGAAAAAGAGAAAAAGGAGTTTTCTCGGTATCAGACAGGAAACACAGTTAGAGAATACACATGTGCTGTGTTTTTCAAAATATAATTTGATTTCTTTTACTTTGGAATAAAAAGCATGTGGCGCTATGAAAGCAATTATTTACAAATTGGTCCTTGGTGGAAGGGGAAGAAGATATACTGTTAAAAAAAAGTAATATTTGATGTTCCTCTACTAACATCTTCAGCAGCAAATGTGCATAAAATGGCAAAGAAATGTTTTAACTGATTTTCTTATTATTTTTTCCCCTGTTCTTTCTATTCTTCCTCTCTTCTCCTGAACTTCTGTCCTCTCCATCCAGTCCCAGCCATGATCACCTCCTACCCCAACACCACTCTGGCTACGCAGGGCGAGGAGAAGAAGATGAGCTGCATTGCTCACGGGGAGAAACCCATCATGGTGCGCTGGGAGAAAGAGGAACGCATCATCAACCCGGAGACCAGCCGATACGTGGTCACCGTCAAAGAGGTGCCCGATGAAGTCGTCTCTACGCTGGTGGTGAGCGCTCAGTATTACTGTTGTGTAAACATGCTCTCAATCTGGTTTTGGGAAGCGCACAACCTTCAGTCATTTCTATCTATAATCTATAGAGTGCTGCAGGGATGACGTATTTTTGTAGGCCAACCAGGAAGTTAGCATCGCCATGGTTCCCTCAACAAAAAGCAAATGGGATTTTTCCATTGGGTTTCAGATTATTGGAGGAAATAAACTCTGTGGCAAACATACGTTTATGATACTTACACGTTTTGTTCAGCAAGACAATCTCCACAAATGAACACCAGCGGGGGGGAAGTATACACAACGAGGCTGTAAAGGTGGACGAGTCAGTGTGATGACGTTTAGTAGTCTCATTTAGCTACTTGTTAGCAACCGCCTTTTTTTTTAAGACCTATATAAGCTTCAGAATTCACGAGTGGGATATTTATTGATGTATTTTATATCGTAGAACAAAACTTTAAAATATTTTGAGATTGTGTTAAACACAGACCTAATTTCAGGCATCTAACTAAAAACCCATTGACCTCCAGACGAGGGAACCGGAAGTGCTGAAATTGGAACTCATTTCCAGGTTTTAGGACTCATTCCTGTAGCTCTCTATACAGATGGAAAGCAGAGAGGAAGAAAGAGTAGAGAAGGCATGGCAAAAAAATAATAAATCAATCTCGAAAACATTCACCATACTCTTAAAACTCTTAAAATCTTCAAGTAGAGTATAAAATATTAAAGAGCTCCCTTTCAGTTAAGCATAATGGTTATTAAAACACAGTATGAATGAGTACATGTGTAATGCAGTATTGTAAATGTGCCCTATGCGGGTCTAACTGACTAATAGGGACAACGGTTTCTGAAATTGGTACAGTATTGAGGGTGAGCGCAGTAGACGGCAACTGCAATATTGGGGTAAGCTGGCACCGTCATTTACGTCTACTAGACTTGTTTTTGCTCTGACAGGCTCTGATTGTTATTATAAGTGTCTGACATTATGGAAAGAGTCTCACTCAAGGAGAAGTCTCATTCTGAAGTCTGGCGAGGTGACATGTTGCCGGTAGACAACGGTGGAATAGTGGAATACATCCATGGTGGGAACATTGCGAGTGTTTGTTGTGTTGGAGTACAGAAAGCGTAGCTTAGTGTTATCTAAAAGATTTTAAATGTCATGGCTGAATATTTAGATTATGTTGAAAATGTGGATGAGGTCTTTGAATTCAATAGCCGCCATTTGAGCCAGAGTATACGGATATTCAGATTTCACAACAAGACTTCTCCTTGAGCGGGACTTGGACTCAATAACAAACAGACCAGATCAAGCGAAAGGTAAGAAAAACATGTTATTTCTCTCTAAGGTCCTTTTGATAATGTTGTCAGACACTTATAATAACAATCTGAGCCTGTCAGTGGCAAAAACAAGCACTTTTAGTTGACGCAACGTTACATTGACGCTGAGCAATTGCCCTCGCAGCTCGTTTTGCTGCAGCCGGTTACAGAGTTCTCCCTCAATACTGGACCAATTTAAAAAATTGTTGTCTCCATTAGTCACTAAGACTCAAAAACATGGGAAAATAGGTTGAAAAACACCAAAGTTACCCTTGAAATGTCCAACATAGGTCAGGAGGAAGTTGAGTCCACTGCCCGTCCTCCTTTTTCAAAAATCACTTAGCATGAAACATCATTTTAGACACCTGACTGCCTCTTTGCCCGTCTTAACGTCCTGCATATGGCGTGTTTCTCTATAGATTATGCCAACCGTTCGTGAGGACTCCGGTTTCTTCTCCTGTCATGCCATCAACTCCTTCGGTGAGGACCGAGGCATCATACAGCTGACAGTGCAAGGTAAGACTCAGTTCAGCTTCTTCACTGGGTCTGTTTAGAAGAAATATCCCTCCAGGAGTAGTTAAGTTTTCTATCATTTATTGCTTAATTCATTCATTTATTAATTTAATTGCTGCACAGTGTGACTCCTGCTCTTTGCAGTCCTATCTGTAATCTCTCACTGGGGAAATCACAGACAGAGTAAAACCGATACGTCTGTCTGGTCTGCCGGTTCTATTTCAGGACTACTAACTGCTGTAACTCTGTTGTGTTCACACTTTTTTCCTCAGAACCACCCGACCCTCCAGAAGTGGAGATCCGGGAGGTTAAAGATCGGACCATCGCTCTTCGCTGGACCATGGGCTTTGACGGCAACAGCCCCATCACAGGATATGATATTGAGTGCAAGAACAAATCAGGTAGACACAAGTTGAAGAAATGATAGGTTACGTACAAGCGGCAACCTCCAGTGCAACCTTCAAGTGCAAAAAACTGCAGTTCTTCTAATGGCCACTCGAGGCTGGCTCCAAAAGCGAGTCAATCCCTATTGACCCCCATGTTAAAATGCCCGACTTTACAGCAGAAATAAACATGCCTGGTACAAAAAACGGTGTTGGTCTCTGGCTATATAATATCTCTGTTCATGACAAATGTACAGGGGGAAAATTTTATACAACTCACCCGTTTAATTTATATTAAGGCTTAAAATTCGGCATAATGACAGCCAGAGCCACCCGCTTTGAGGGTCGTGTCTAGAAGGTAACCCACAATTTAGGAAACTCACGCGAGATGGTTAAGGTTAGGCATTGACCTTGAATGGTTAAGGTTGGGATAGGTCACTGGGCAGCGAGTCTCACAAGAATTTTTGCATGTTTTTGCATTTTTTGCAGGTTACCTTCTAGACACAACCCACTTTGAGCTTCATAACGGCTCTTCAGAAACCTCATGGAGAATACGTCCATATTTTTATACAGTCTATGGTTACATATAACATCTATGTAACCTACTTTACAATGTAATTTCACAGCAAACAAGACAACCACAAATCCAGAAATGTTACTATTCGTTCCTAACAGTCTATTCTCCTTCTCTGTTTCATCTAGCGTCATGGCTATCAGCGCAGGTGACCAAAGATGTGTCACCGCAGCTCAACCAGGCCACGATTATTGACCTCCACCCTTCTTCCACTTACAACATCCGCATGGTGGCCAAGAACATCATCGGCAACAGCAACCCTAGCAACGAGCTCACCATCACTACCGATGAAGCAGGTAACCGAGCTTCTCATGAGTCCTGTGGAAACACGGTCACATGACAATGCAATTTTACAGTTTGACCTAATTGGAGTATAAAGTTCATCGTATATGTACTGAAAAGGATCTGAAGACTGCAAAGTAAGGAAATAAGGAGTCAGCCTACAGTGCAACTGGATTATTTTTCCTAGAACATAAAATAAAACTCCACTTTCTCCAAATCACACATTTTAATAACAGCCCAAATTAATTTGGCTGTTATTAACTTTACCCTGTCACAATGATTTATTAAAATACTTCAACTCTGCTCTGTAGAGGATCAGTCCGAATGCTGGTTCGGAAAGAAAGCTCCTCGTCTTTAGTGTCTATTTCCTCCTCCTGGCCCTCGAACCTGTTGAGTCATCTTGCCCATAATTATTTTATGGTTGTTTGAAATGGAGGCCATCATCTTTTATATCTGGGGAAACAGATCAGTTCACTGTTGCTTTTAGTCGGCTCTATCAGTGTTCACTTATCTTCTATTGCCCATAATGATCCCCCCACAGGCATACCAGCACATTAAAACGCCCCATTTTACCGGATTCATTGCTAAAATAAAGTCATAAACTTCAAATTAAATAAAACATGTATCATTTCTCACATTATTTTAAAGGTTAAAGTTGATGAAGATTTTTTTAATTATCGTTAAGTTGAGGTGGAAGCTGTGAGGTGCTTGAACGAGAGAGAGCATGAAGGGAGATACATTCTTAACTCAACAGCACCATCTAGTGAAACTGAATGGGATAGAAAGTGAAGGATCATCTCTTCCATTGTAAACACAAGCTTGCAGTCATATTGGATGATGTGCTTTATTTGCAGCTCCTGACGGCCCGCCACAGGATGTCATTCTGGATCCCACCTCCCCACAGAGCATCAAAGTCTCCTGGAAGGTAGAGTCCAAACTTTGTGTGTATTACTGATGAGCTGCGCGGCTCTGAAATAAATATTATGAATGACATTAAAGGGTTAAAGAAACACAAAGAAATATTTTTTTTTTCTTTCTGCAGAGGTTAGTTTCATAATATATGAATGTACTTGTAAATCTGAGACTTTGGACTGTTAAACTACATTCTGGATCAGTAGCTACAAATTATAGTAATAATATGAATCAACTTTCTTTATACAGCACTATCCAAAACAAAGTTACAAAGCACTTTACAAGATAGAAATAGCAGACAAACAATAATAAAACAATTTAAAATAGTTTAAAAGTTATTAAATATTTAGCAAAGGAGCTATTTGTCAGAAAAAGTACAATAAGTAAAATAAAACAATATAAAATAATTAAAATAATCATCCTCAAAAGTTAAGAGAATGCCTTTGTATACAGATACAAGTGAAAATTCAGGCCACAAATCCTGTGAAAGCACACTTACAGAAATGTGCTTTTAAATAAGATAATACGATTTAATTAATAAGATACAGTATATCTGTTTATTTTGATTTTATAATTTTATTTGGACCCCACAAAGGCTAGCAGCCACTTTGTGAAGGCTAATTTGGATCTGAAAAAGGAATAAATAAATGAAAGGTGGCTGAAAATGCTAGCAAACTTAGAAGGAGCAACAGTGACTTAAAACGTTTGTGTACAATAGTCAGTTATTGTTTATAACCAGTGGTAGATTGAAGCTAATTATTTGGTCATGCTTGTTTATAAATAAATTAAATTGACAGACGTTGAGTAATACAATTTCATATGCAAATGATAAAATTAAGCTGCATTACGGTTCCTTGCTTCCTTGCAACATCCAATATATCTATTTTCTGGTAAAAAAAAATAAGAAAACTCTGACTGTCCAGCTTACTTTTAAAGGAAGTCCTTACCGTACAATCAAAGTGCTTCGGATGTTTTCCAGACTGCCATCTGATATCAAGGACTTCCTTTAAAAGTAAGCTGGACAGTCATTGTGTTCTTCCTTTTACTTGACTACTTGTCCTATCTTTGAAGAGCACCTGTGTTTTTACTTTAACGTTATCAACACCAAGTTTCTTGACCCAGTGCAGCACTCCCTATTTTTCTCCATTATCAATTTTCAGTTTACTATAGATTTGGTATTTAATGTTTGAATAGTTTGTGTGAGTTATGGTTTTCTAACTGTTTTCTCTCCTCCTCTTCCTCCTCCTCCTCCTCGTTCTGCAGCCTCCCCAGAGGCACCTGCAGAACGGTGTGATCCGCGGCTTCCAGGTGGGCTACAGGGAGTACAGCCCCGGTGGGAGCCACCAGTTCACCATCATCAGCCTGGACACCACCGGAGACACCACGGAGAGCATCCTGCTGGACAACCTGAAGAAGTTCACTCAGTACAGCGTGGTGGTGCAGGCCGCTAACAGGGCAGGCACCGGGCCGTCCTCACAGCAGGTCGTCTGCAAAACACTGGAGGACGGTAAGGAAGTGTTATATATGTGTTACTGTAATTGTCCAAGTGTCCAAGTCCATGTGTCCCTGCTGAGGATCTTGTAATTAGTTTATTGGGATGTTTATATCACCACATCTATTTTTTATTTTGTGGACTACTTGATGTTTGACTAGTTGTTTTGAACCACATCTCTTCTGGCCTTTTAGATGCAATGGGTCTTAACAAAAAGCTCTAACATATTCTTGTGAAAAGGCTTCCCTCTACTGGACATTTATTAAATTACATCAGAGAAACAGACGCTTAATCTTCAGCACTATTCTGCCAAAGTCTGTGATTAAAGAGGACATGTAGGCTGATTTTACAAAATATAAAGAGTTTTATTTTTACTTAAAAATGTCTACTGTTTATTCACAATAAAATCATAAATTGGAATACCTTTTCATTTATACTTTCTCCAACTAAATCTACCTGCTTCACAAAAATACCAATGTTTTTAACATACTGAACACTGATGTAGTGACTGTAATAATCTTTTGCATTTGAAAACATTAATATATCTTGTATTTTTAAGATTTTTTCACTCGGAGTAATCATCAGGGCTGTTTGAGGATGCAGTTGTCATTGTTTATGAAATCTTAAGCCGCTAAAACATTCAATAATTTTAGAATTAAACACCCCTTTTCGCTAATGTCTGCTCAGGTTATTATAAGATCTGGTTCTCTCAATAAAGAAGAAAAAGGTTTTGTGGTACTCAGTGAATTGCCTACACAAGGGTACCTGCAAAGACAGTCACTGGTATTGCCACTCCATAAGCCTCCATAAATCCTCCATTCCCCCCTCATGTGTCTCTCTTAGTGCCGTCTCGGTCTCCTGAAAATGTCCTGGCTGTGGCGAAGTCACCAGAGGTCATCTCTCTCTCCTGGATGCCTCTGCCCAGAGAGGCTCTCAATGGAAACCTGCAGGGATACAGAGTCATCTACTGGGCCAACCTGCCTGACGGAGGTACGAACATCAACACTCCCAAACACAGACAGGATTTATTGATCCATGCAGTTTACTTGCCATTTAAGTCCACACTTTACATCATCTGATTGTCTTTCACTGCTGTTGCTTGTCATGGTTCAGCCACTAGGGGAAGCTGTGGTGTTATATGTAATATGCTGTTGTGAGTTGGAAAAGTGGTGTGCGTTGCAATACCTATACTACCGTACCATTTAGTATGCCAGAAAAAGATTATGTATGTCCCAGTTCATAGTATGTCAAATGCAGTATGCCAAAAAAAACAAACAGGATGTCCTACTGCATCTGGTCGCATTTTGCAGGATGCAAGCCAGCAAGCTTTTCTGGCTATTCTGACCAACAATCCTCTGCATATTGCATGCAACAGTACGTAGTTTGTAAAGGCAGCTGCAGTATGTACTAAAAGTGCAAAGAAAAAGTATGCAATTTGGAATGTAGCCGTGGTGTAACCTGGATAATTCAAGTTGTCTTCGCATTTTTTGTGTGCGTTTTCTTCATAGAATTTAGCAAAATGTTTAGATATAAACAGTTATTTCCTGATAAATGACAATTGATCTCTGTATGGGACAATTGTAGCACATTCACCATTCCACAGTATCTACTCAGGATTGTCCTCAACCAAAGAAATCCTTGGTCCACTAACACTCACGATTTTGTCGACTAATCGAGTAGTTGATTTAGTCGACAGATCTGTGAAACTGAGTTTATCCACAAAGAATCACATAAAAGCACCACTTATGTTTACCAGAGATGTGCTTATAAGTTTCTTAGAAATAAGTCATTCAGCATGAAAAAAGCAGAAAAACACGACTAATCGACTAAAGAAATTTTAGTCGACTGAGACCAAAACGAGCGATTTGGACGAACAACATCTGATTTTTCAACAATTCTCTTCCACATTACATTATGAGATGATTGTTCAACAGTGGAAACACAAAGTCTGCATTGCACAGAGGGAATATTTGCGGTTCCTGTGTTTTTCCCCTGAATGTATACCCGGCTGTATAGCAGTGATCGAACCCTGCAGTCTGGCTGGTCTCCATCAATAATTCACAGTGCAATAAGTCAGTGAGGCCCTTCGCCTCAGCTCTGAGTGACAGGACACGAGGGAGTAGAGGAGAGGAGAGAGGAATCAGGGCAGTAATGAAAAGTAAAGTCCCTTAATGCCGGATTTTTTTTAGTTAAAATACCTCATTATACAGAGGAGTGCTTCCCATACATTATCTTTACTGTACATTCATCCATACATCGATTGTCTCAGGAGACTGGAGTAAAGTTTTAGCTTTCACCACAGGTAACAAATATTTGGATAACTTTTGAATGAACTGTTGTTGGTATTAGTATTCATAACAATCACACTTCGCTGCACCATACCTCTGTAGTGATACCCAGGCATATAAATGTGTCTCCTCTCTTGTGTCAGAACTGGGAGAAATCAGGAACGTGACCCACAATCAGCCGTCTCTGGAGCTGGACGGTCTGGAGAAGTACACCAACTACAGCATCCAAGTCTTAGCCTTTACCAACGCTGGAGACGGTGTCCGCAGTGAACAGATCTACGTCCGCACGAAAGAGGATGGTATGATACATTAACAGAAACAACACACTCACATTGATCTTCACCCTACTGTAAATCTTACTAGTGTTGGCATTTTCTTAATTTAACCCAATGCTTATTCAAGTTCTTACTTGTAAATGTGGTTGGAGTTGCTTCTGAAAAACAAGTAGCAACAAAACAAAAGACTAAAGTACGGCTGCAAGTAACGATTTTCTTCAATGTCGATTATTTTTTGATAAATTGATTAGTTGTTTGGTCTATCAAATGTCAGAAAAGGGTGAAAAATGTCAATCAGTGTTTCCCAAAGCCCAAGATGACGTCCTCAAACACCTTGTTTTGTCCACAACTCAAAGACATTCAGTTTACTGTCATAGAGGAGTAAAGAAACCAGAAAATATTCACATTTAAGAAGCTGGAAACGGAGAATTTTTCTTTTTTTTCTTTAAAAATTACTCAAACTGATTAATCGATTATCAAAATAGTGGGCGACTAATTTAATAATTGACAGCTAATCGATTAATTGTTGCAGCTCTAGACTAAAGTCAAGGTTTCATGATGCTGTGTAGTGGAGGAATATTTATTAATCTCTTATAACACAAACATTTCATGACCTTTTCAGGATTGTATAAAGCAAACTGGGGAAATTTGGTCTGCTTTACGGTGATAATACATCACACGCTGTATTTTTAGTGTGATTTATATGTATAGCAATACGTACTAAAACTCCATATTCATGCATATTCAGTATGTTTATCTTGGCTCCTCTAAGCCCAACACTGCTCTGCTCTTCCACAGTTCCTGGTCCTCCAGCGGGAGTTAAAGCTGCAGCCTCCAGCAGCTTTGTGGTGTTTGTGTCCTGGCTGCCTCCGCTCAAACTCAACGGCATCATCAGGAAATACATCGTCTTCTGCTCTAACCTGCATCCGATGGTAATAGCATTTGTATACCAAAAGATTGTCAGTGATCTCTTTCAGATTTCAGTTTGTCACAGCCGGTACAGAGATTGTGGTCAAGAGTAGTGCAAAACATTTAAACGTGGAATGCTGCTACAGGAAGCTTTGAATCAAACCATCTGTATGTTATGAAAAGCTAATATGATAGTTTTCTGTTCACACATGTTATTTCTCTGGACTTCACTGCTGCTGCCCAATGATACATTAATCTCTCCTCTCTCTCCGTTTTACAGGTGATGAGCGAGTTTGAGGCGTCTCCAGATGCGTATTTCTACAGGATCCCCAATCTGGCTCGAAACAGACAGTACAGTATCTGGGTGGTGGCTGTGACGGCTGCTGGTCACGGCAACAACAGTGAGAAGATCACAGTGGAGCCTCTTGCCAAAGGTACACCACCCTAACAAAGCTGGCCCCACAATTACATTTGATATTGTTTAGATTCATACAGTTAGGGGCCGTGTCCACCAAAGTGTTTTTTCCCAGCTGAAAATGCCAGGCGCTCTTCTGAAAATGCTCAACTGGGAGCACTAGAGAGCGCTTTGGAGGCACAGCATCTAGTTACCATGATACGGAATATCCCAGCTTGCTCTGGATGAAGGCAAGGCTGAGTATGATTGTTCGGTTCAGATTCAGATTTAGATCAACTTTATTATCCCACACGGGGAAATTAGTTTGGTCCAGTGCTCCAAACATGAGGACAACATAAAGTCCACAGTAAAATCAATAAAAACAATAGCATAACAACAAAACATAAGACCACAACATACTCATTTTAAAACACATTTGATCACGCCTTTTTCAACTGTCTACGACCTGAAAAAAACGCAAAACATGCAGCGCTTGCGCAGAATAGACTCTCAGCGCCTTGTCACGGTGCTGCCGTTTTTATTACAGCGCAAATACTTGGCGCTCCCATTGCAAAGCATTAGAAAAATATGCCGGCCTCAGGAAAAACAACGCCTTGGTGGACACGGCTCTTTATTGTCATCCAAAGCATAATTAATAATAAGTAGAGAGCATTTTTGTAGTTGAATTGTATGAAATGTAGGGCTGTCAAAGATAAAGCAATAAAGCGATAACGCGTTAGCGCAAATTTGTTTTAACAGCACTAATTTCTAACGCATTAATGCAGATCCTGGCATCATATAAAACTAAAAAATCTAAGAAATTAATTGGTACCAACCCTGTCATACTAGCTTGTCATGAAGGAGGTTAAATAACGTTCCAAAGTTACACTAAATTTTGTTGAGGAAAAACTGGCATGGCCATTTTCAAAGGGGTATCTTGACCTCTGACCTCAAGATATGTGAATGAAAATGGGTTCTATGGGTACCCACCAGTCTCCCCTTTACAGACATGCCCACTTTATGATAGTCACATGCAGTTTGGGGCAATTCATAGTGAAATCAGCACACTGACACACTGACAGCTGTTGTTGCCTGTTGGGCTGCAGTTTTCCATGTTATGATTTGAGCATACTTTTTATGCTAAATGCACAGTACCTGTGAGGGTTTCGGGACAATATTTGGAATTATTTTGTGTTGTTAATTGATTTCCAACAATAAATATATACCTACATTTACATTTACATAAAGCAAGCATATTTGCCCACTCCCATGTTGATAAGAGTATTAGATACTTGACAAATCTCCCTTTAAGGTACATTTCGAACAGATAAAATATGTGCGATTAATTTGCGATTAATTAATGTTTACAGTAACTTAAAAGTGTGTTGTTAATAACTGTGTGGATGTTTATTGTCATTAGAATATTGGTTTTCATTAAGGTATAAATACATAGTTCAAAAGTGAACATGTAATGTTATCAAGGTCCCTTTTTAGGCAACGATAACTGATAAAAAATGGGAAAGATATATGTTTACCACATTAAGGAATTTGTAAACCTGTGTTTTATTTTCTTGAGAGTTGATGAAAGAGTAATTTATTCAGACCACCAACAGAGTTGTGTGTTTGTGCATGTTTGTGTGTGTTTTAGCTCCAGCCAGGATTCTGACCTTCAATGGGACAGTGACCACTCCCTGGATGAAGGACATTGTTTTACCATGCAAGGCTGTTGGAGACCCTCCTCCTACCATCAAGTGGCTCAAGGGAAAGTAAGTCACACACAAACAATCATGTAGTGCTGCTCAGCACAGAGAGAATATCAAACAATGTAATGGCTTTTCATCTTGGCCTATAGTAATACAGTAATAAACACTGTTTCTGTCTTCAGCACTAATGGAACTCCTACACCCGTCCTTGTGGATGGTCGTCGTAGTGTCCATGGCAACGGCAGCTTCATCATCCGCACGGTGAAAGCAGAGGATTCTGGGAACTACAGCTGTGTGGCCAGCAACAACTGGGGGTCAGATGAGATCACGCTCAACCTGCAGGTCCAAGGCAAGTAGTCGTTGAGCAAACATTAAAGAGACTTAATGTGGACAATTAACAATATAATGTAATATAATTCAGTGAGGCTCTCAGGAATTCTGTATTGCTTTCAAATATTTATTCTCCTCTAGATAAACCTTTCTCATTTAATGTTATCTCTGCTGACACAACACACATACAGGCATGATGTACTCTTCCCTCCTTTTTTGTGTATTTTGTTTGGGGAAGTAACCTCTGGACTTTAACAGCTCATATGTGCTTCAGCAAGATTTCTGTTCAAAACTTTCTGCATATTCAAAACATAACACACCATATCTCTGTTCTCTGAGAACTCGTAATATTTTGATAACAAAGGTTAATATGACGAGAATAAAGGCCTTACACACGGGCAGTGTTTTTTCGCACGTCAGTATATTTTTTCAAACTGTTGTATTTGTCATAATTTTTTACGCACCACGAGTAAAGGCATCAACCAACCACATGCTGAACCGGTTGAGTTGCGCCTATATTTATGAAACAACAACACGGAGGCTCTTTAGTCCGAACCAAGATGACAAACTTTATTACTCCTTTCAACCAGCGCATACCAAATCCTTCTGTTCTTACCTTTCACAATAAAAGCTCTAGATATATAAAAGTTGCAGGTGAGTATTTTGCATTTTCCTGTCGTTAATTTGTCACGCCTTAAAGGCCTTAAAGTCGTAATTTAATGAGAATAAAGTCATAATATTTTATAAATCTACCTGCACTGTAGTCTGCTGTGCATTATGTTATTGCTCTGCTGATATGGTAGTATCCCCCTCAGGTCGACTCTCTCTGGATGAGACAAAGTTTAGGGGAAGCGGCTCTGCGCTGCTCTTCATCAGAGGTTGAAAACCGAAACCGAAAACCAAGAACGAAAGTGATTTGTTTTGTATTATTCGTGCACAGAGCCATTAGTATATTGATGGTGTCTGAACTTGAAAAAGCTGTTATTTGTGATATTTCTTAGCCGACCAGATCTCTCATCACAAAGGTTTCTGCCCGGTATCTATCATAAAAAGCTCAGAAACAAAAAGACAGAGAACAAAACATCCTCAACAAACAGTCATTCCACTTTGTCCAGGACTGTGTCCCAACACAGAGAGACATGAGACAGTTTAATACAAATACTAACCATGCAGTGAACTTTGTTTGCCCTCAGTCCCTCCAGACCAGCCGCGCCTCACAGTTACCAAGACGACCACCACATCAATCACATTGTCATGGATACCTGGAGACAACGGAGGGAGCTCCATCAGAGGTGAGAGCGACACACACACATACAGCAAATTAATCTGAAACAGCACTGTGGACAGTTTCATCACTTCATAATGTACATAAACACAAATGTGCTTAAACTACATACATTGTCCTTTATATAAAAAAAGGAGTCAGCTCCATTCAGCTCACTGTGATAACCAATGTCACCTCCTCCTCCTTTCCTCTGGTCTAACATTCCTGTTTCTCATTATCTGGTGGTTCGGCCTGAATACTCGAGTCCTAAAAGGTAGATTAAAAAGCAGCAGGGGAAGATTAGGTGTGTTTAAGTGAAAGATTAAAGCGCTCCATCTTAAAGAAAGCCCAATCACAGAGAGACTATCTGTGGTGATTCATCATCGCTCCTGATCGTCTGCTCCCGTCTTTAGAGTTGCACTCACTGTAAAAGCTGTTCATGACTCCTGCTCTGTGATATTTGTTTTTGCTTCCCTGCTCACAGCTTCATCCATCACCAGAATACACACACCTCAGCTTACGACTGTCTATTTTTAGCCAGGCTTGCAGTGCGCTCTAGGGAAGGCAATGTTGGTCTGTCCTCAGACTGTCACCCCGACACTTTTGTCCCAATAACTAGAACTGAACAACTGAATGATTGGATGGATTGCCATGAAATTCAGTACAGACATTCATGGTGCCCTGAGGATGAATCTTTTCATGACTTTTTATTTAGAGCCACCAAAAAACGTCAACACGTTCCACATATTCAACATTTATCTATTTTCTCCATTTTACTAAAACCACTGGTGGTGGAATTACTCAGATATTTTACTTAAAAGTAAAAGTAGTAATACCACTGTGTAAAAATACTCTGTTACAAATAAAAGAACCTAAGTAAAATATAAAAGTATTAAAATCAAAATATACTTTCAGTATCAAAAGTAACATTTTTAGAATAGCCTATTTTATAATAATATATTATAATTATTGATTTATTGATGTGTACATAACCTTAATATACCAGCTCAATAATTTTAATTTAATTATATGTATTCCATATATATTCCTTTAAATCATTTACTATTACTTTTTGTATCCTAATTTATTTGTTGATTCAATTTAGTATTCTTAATCTGAATCTAGAGAGTAACTAAACTTAAAAGATAAATATAGACTTATTTTTTCATTCATTTAGTCTTCAAACTAAATGTTGTCTTACATCCACTAATAATTAAAAGGTGCACTCAAATGTAAGTTCCTAAAGTCGCCATATTTAGAGAGAAAATCGCAAAGTCGGCAACACTGACAGTCCGTCGCTTCAGGCCTCCCTCCAAAGCCACTCCCCCAAAACTATCATTGTTTTTTTTTTTGTCAGAGCATTTGATTTATTAATTGCTGTCGGGATGTAATGAGAATTACAACTAATATAAAATCATTACCAGCCCTGTCTCTAAAGTACAGTATTCTGTGTAATAACGTTTTAAATCCTGTGTCCTAGGTTACATCCTGCAGTACTCGGAGGACAACAGTGAGCAGTGGGGCAGTTTCCCCATCAGCCCCAGTGAACGTTCATACCGTCTGGAGAACCTGAAGTGTGGCACCTGGTACAAATTCACCCTGACGGCCCAGAATGCAGTGGGGCCTGGGCGCATCAGTGAGATCATTGAAGCTAAGACCCATGGGAAAGGTAGGGAACTGAATTTGTCTGCTACAGTTTTAGTTTCCAGTCTCGATGCAGCGCTGTGATGACAACTAATCATGTTGTTTCATGAAGATAAGTCATTCATGGGAGTCATGTTCCCAAACCTATATTGCAATTTTCTCAAATAACTCTGGAGGTAGAATGAATGAAAGTAGGTAAGGGAATATTTTCTTTTCTCAGCCACTGACATTTGATGACATGATATGATTTTGTGTCATTGATCATAAAAAACTCATAACTCAAAGCTCACATAAAGCCCACAAAATAGTGGCAGATGTCAGAGGAAACATGATTATATTCCTCTGTACCTCAGTGCTGGTTGACTTGTCTTCATGCATTATTTGACTTGAGCTTAATAAAAGTTTCAAGTTGGTCGACTGAGAGACAAACTGTGAACTTAATTTGTAAAATGTTGATCATCTTTTCCAAGATGCAGCTTCACTCTCTCTCTCTATCGTCTCCTCAGAACCGCAGTTTGCCAAAGAACACGAACTCTTCACCAGCATCAACTCCACCAGGGCCCGGCTCAACCTGGTTGGCTGGAACAACGGCGGCTGTCCAATCACCTCCTTCATACTGGAGTACCGAGCGGTGGAATCTGCCACCTGGACCACTGCCCAGCGCACATCGCTGACCAAGAGCTACATCCTGTACGACTTGCAGGAGGCGACCTGGTACGAACTGCAGATGAAGGTCACCAACAGCGCCGGCTCAGCAGAAAAGAGGATCACCTTCGCTACTCTCAATGCTGACGGAAGTGAGTTTGGATTAAACAGATTGTCACAGAGTTGCACGGATAGCGAGGATCATTGGATCAGGACGGAAGTATAAGTAGTGACTCAGGAGTAATTTAAGAATCATCATCATAACATTGAGATTAGAAAACCTCTTTTATAAGTGAGACCTAGCCAAGACAGGGTCAAATAGCATCCAACACATTACAAGACATCAACATCACAGCCGCAACAATAGGTACGACAAAAAAACATTACATCTTAGAGGGGCAGCATTTTGGTCACGTGTTTGTTAGTTAATTGAAGCAACTGCGGCTAGCGTCTCGCTTCCGTCTCACTTCCAACGGGGGATTCCCAGTAAGATCCAGTGTAGTGGTGCAGCAGGGAAAAATAACTGTGGGGTGATATTACTTTCTGATTTGTTGAGTGAGTATCTTGATGGCATCAGCTGGAACGAACGACCAGGCTGCTGCACATGTAAAATGAACTTGAGCTTGACATTATTATCAGATTTATTTGGTAAGGCTGAGTCCTTACCGCAGTGACCCAGGGTTTGAATCCGACCTTTGGCCCTTTGCTGCATGTCATTCCCCCATTTCTCTCTCCCCGTATCATATCACTGTCACTATCATTAAAAGCCCCAGATTTATTTACTTATTAATCAAAGGTGCTGGAACGTTGAGTTAACAGTGGCGCCACCTTTATTGCAACTGTTGGGGGCAGCAGTGTTTCTGCATGAGGTGCCACTCTGCAGTATGTGCTTTAAGAGTATTTGTGATTAAGACAGTTTTGTCTGCCTTTGAGCAAAATTGACAGGTATCCTGATTCTAAGAAAACAGGGACGGTCTTCAGATTCTCCACGGGACCACGGTGTAGCTTTATTTGCCTCTGGCTACAGATTGTGTCAGTCACACACAAAGGAGGTGTATAAGCTGTAAGGAAGGATAGGAGCTGTGTGGTACACTCCAGACTATTCATTAATTTCCTTTGAAGGGTTTTGCTGAGACGTGTTAGCTGCCTGTCAGGATGTTATGTGTGAATGTGGATGTGTGTGTGTGTGTGTGTGGTGCTGGGGGGGGGGGCTGTTTGTGTGGATGCTATTGTCAGTATGACAGCGGGTCTATAGCTCAGCTGCAGCAGCAGCAGCCCAGGAGACTAAAAGCACATATTCAGTCTCCTGCAAACCTGGCGCCCCAGCTTCAATCAGCCACAGGCGTCTCTGCTGTGACCGAGGAGAAAAATATATTGTAACAGTGAAAGGGAAGGCAGTGGTCCAGTTCCTGTGAACGACAAAATAATCAAGCTATATTAATAAAGCTGGGGTGGGTCTGACTCCACCGACCGATCAGGGTTTGCATGTAAATGTGTTTATCTGTCTATACATCATGTGTTGGCCCTCTCTACGATGAACCCAGACTGCTGCGAAAAACAAATGGGTGAATGGCTAACAACATTGGTTAATAAGCTCAAGTTAGAGGCTAATAAAAGACTTGAATTACTTTTCTAATGTGTTTAGAACAGCCAGATCAGCTTTTTTAAATTGTAGATCAACTAGAAGAAATGCAGTTTAAGGGATTTATCCCTTCTTTTTTACAGTTCAAGGATTACAACAACTTCTGCACACCAAAAGCACGCATGTTGAAAACACTATATAAAATAATAAATATACTTTATTTAATCTGAAAATCACCTTGAGATCGAGATCTCATTTACAAGTGACACCTAAGTACAGAAAAAAATTAAAAATACAAAAAAATAAATAATAATGCCAATGACATAAAAATATAATAATAAAATACCAATATTTAAATATATACATATACACAACAGCATGAAAAGTTATAAATAAATGCTTTTTAAAATATCCTTAGCATAGGTATAATAAAAAAAAATAGATAAAATTATATAATAGCATATTACGTAAAACAGTCACACCTCTAACCAAATTTCTTTTAATTATCAGTTTAATTCTTAAGCATTTTTCATCCCTATAATCTTTGACTGTGTTGCATAAAGATGATTTTTCTTCCGCCCTTTACTTACAGGAATCATTTGTTTTTCAACATTGTTATTTTTGGTGTGACATAAAATAAAAGTAGTGTGGTTTTGAACAAATATTTCACATAAACAGCAACAAAATGTAACATTATTAAGAAAAAGAGGATGTCATACCTCATCGAGCAAATAAATTAAAGTCACAACACTCCAGATGAACATTCAGATGAGGCTCTTGGCGTTGGTTTAATTCCTCATAAATGTCTTTATTTCCAAGGTACCATCCCCCCGTTGCTGAAAACGGGAGATCCCATCTCAGACAACATGTCGGGCAGCGGTGGCCTGAAGATGGTGGTGACCATCACCTCTGTTCTGGTGGTAGCCGTGCTGGTCTTCATCATGCTCATGGTGCTAAAGAGGAGACGGAGGGAGCAGAGGCTCAAGAGACTCAGAGGTGGGTTGAAGATCAAATTACTAGGGCTGTCAAAGTTAACACCATAATAACACGTTAACGCAAATTTGTTTTAACGGCACTAATTTCTTTAACGCATTAATGCAACGTGCGATTTTCAGGTTGCAGCGGGCTCACTTTTAAAGCTAGAGTGAAGATACTGACATCATATAAAACTAAAAATCTAAATAACGCTCTAGACTTGTGCTGAATTTTTAGTGAGGTAAAACTGTCATGGCCATTTTCAAAGGGGACCCTTGACCTCTGACCTCCAGATATGTGAATGAAAATGGGTTCTATGGGTACCCACAAGTCTCCCCTTTACAGACACGCCCACTTTATGATAATCACATGCTGTTTGCGGCAAGTCATAGTCAAGTCAGCACACTGACACACTGACAGCTGTTGTTGCCTGTTGGGCTGCAGTTTGCCATGTTAATGATTTGAGCATATTTTTTATGCTAAATGCAGTACCTGTGAGGGTTAACGTGACAATTTGTCATTGTTTTGTATTGTTAATTGATTTCCAGTAATAAATATATACATACATTTACATAAAGCTGCATATTTGTCCACTCCCATGTTGATAAGAGGATTCAATACTTGATAAATCTCCCTTTAAGGTACATTTCGAACACATAAGAAATGTGCGATTTGTGCTAATTTGTGATTAATCGCTATTAACTATGGACAACCATGCGATTAATCGCAATCAAATATTGTAATCGATTGACAGCCTTACAAATTACGCTTTATAAATTAGGCTATGAAGTGCATCTCATAAAGTATGCACTTTACCTGAATAACAAAAACACGTTATTTAGTCCCTAAACACATGGACATACTGTATACACACACACATTGAAACACGTACACACATCCAGTCTATGAGGGCCATGTAATTAACATCTTTTTATGCTCTTCTGCATCTGAACCAGTTATACAGTATCAAAACAAACTGGAGGCTAAACTTTGCTTTTTGAATTAAGAAACGTCAGTAGTTTTCTCTACAGGACAAACACCACGTTAATTTTTCCAACTCTCTAACAATGCCTTCGCTGCTTTTTTGTAAGTGGAATTGTCAGTGTTTTTCCAGTATTTCTAATGCTCTTGCTTATCAACTAGGACAGTACTATTATGGTATTAACTACCTCTTTGCTGACTTCACAGATGCCAAAAGCCTGGCAGAAATGCTGATGAGGTATGTATGCTTAATTTTAATTTATGCCTGCTGTTTTCCTTTAAGCAGCGGCCATAAATCACAATGTAGCCCCGAGTTACAGAACCTATCAGTAAAAATCTAATATATTGCACTCAGGATATGTTGTCCCTCTTGCCTTCTTACAGCTACTTATCAACTTAAATGGAATTGAATTAGCATTTCTGCGATACAATGCAAAACCACGCAGCTGAAAAGTAATGAAATTTTCTCATTAATCTCCTCAGTAAGAACACGCGGACTCCAGACACCGTGAACAAGCAGCAGCAGACGTTAAGGATGCACATCGACATCCCCAGAGCCCAGCTCCTCATCGAGGAGAGGGACACCATGGAGACAATCGGTAAGATACTTGAAGTGAGACCTCATCAGTCGCCATATCCGTTATACTTATGACTGATTTAATTGTTTTTTTTCTATCTCTGTCTTTTTGTTCCCTCTTTCCCTCTTATCTTTCTGTCTCTTAGATGACAGGTCCACTGTGCTGTTGACAGACAATGACTTCGGGGAGACAAATAAGCAAAAATCCTCCACAGTGACCCACACAGTCCACTACCAGTCTCTGTCCCAGGCCACTGGACCACTGGTGGACGTGTCCGATGCCAGGCCTGGAACCAGTGAGTCCCACCACCGTCAGTGCTCATCATTTATTTCCTTTACTACTAATAATACTGTGTTACTAACAATAACATAATGTTGAAACATGTGATTTCTTATTTGGTTACTCTGCAGTCATGAATGCCTGTTTTCCTCCTGAATAGTTTTATTCTTGTAGATGATTTGCCTCAGCGCCATAAAATACAAACACTGGTAAAAGCATTTCATTGCTCACTCATCTGAATTACATGCAAGGCAAATAGCTTTTCCACCTTGTCTTAGCTTAGCCGTAGACTGCCGGGCTCATGCAGCATGTGAGCCGCCTTCCAGCAGTGAGATTACAAAGACACAGCAGCCGTGCTGCAGAGCGGCCTCTGGGCTTCTGGTGTTTGAGCTCCACTGAAGCAGAACAGATGAAGAGTAGCGATCTCCCTGCCTCTTCTTGACATGTCCTCACCTGATTGCCCTGCTCCAACTGGCCAGTTGGGCCTGAGTGCACACACGTGCACATACAGACGTGGAGACACACACACACACACACACACACTGTTATTTAGTGGTGCACTGAAATGGTTTTGTGCAGACAGTGCAGAAAGTGGATATTTTCCCACCCAAATTAGCCGATACAAATACCATTACTAATATTCACTTTTGTAATAGCTTTAGTACAGATAGACGCAGGTTATCTTGTGCTAATTGAAAAATTTCAAATTTTAATTCTATTTAATTTTACAGTAAACTCGCACACTACTAGAAACAGAAGCACAAAATATCAGTTCAACAATCTGCAAAATATCACCAGTAAAAAGGTCCTTTTTACCATTAACATGGGATGCTTTTTTAATTATTTGGGTGTTTTGAAGTGGGGTTGTATGAGGTATTTATCCATAGTCAGTGTATTACCTACAGTAGATGAGGATCGGTACACCCCCAGTTTAAAGAAACAGACAGGAGTTACATTATGTACGTTATGAGTTTTGTAATGTACTGCTGTGGACGGGGCCGGCAGCAAAACGTATTTTAGCCACCTAAAAGAAAGGCCCTCTTAAAAAAATCTATATCAGTTTAAGTTTATTTAAGTGTACGCTATATTTAGATTATTTTCACCACTTTACGCTACCGTGAGACAAGCCCTTAACGACGGGGAACTGCAGCCATTGTATCCATCTAGGCTCTCGCCAACGCCACCAGACTCCATTGAAAAAAACTGTAATTTTACCTCACAAAAAACGATGGAGGCAGCGGTGGACCAGCAACTCCTGTGCTCTGTGAGGTAAAATTACTGTTTTGGAGTCTGGTTGCTTTGGCGAGAGCATAAATAACGACTTCAGTTCCCCGTCAGAAACATAGACGGTATAGCTGTCTCACGGCAAGGTAAAGCTGCGTAAATATTCTAATTATAGCGTACACTTAAACTGATATAGATTTGTTTGTAGGTGTGCCTTTATTTTAGGTGTCTAAAATACGTTTTGCTGCCGGCCCCGTCCACAGCAGTACATTTTTGGTTCCGTGCGGTAACTGCTGGGGGGCATGCCAACCGTCATCTACTGTAGGTAATACACTGACTATCGATAAGTAGCTCAAACAACACCACTTCAAAACACCCAAACTATCCCTTTAAATATGTTTGTTATCTGCCATCAACAGTATGCCCACATCTGTAACACACACATGCACATGCATATGGCTCAGTATAATATAAACACATGCACAAGGACATAAAATGCAGAACAGAACAATATCTCTCTCACACACACACACACACACACACACACACACACACACACACACACACACACATTCATTCACACAGCAGCATAGAGCCGTATTATTGGTTCGTTTAACCTGGCCAGTGGGGCATGAACTCAGTTTGCTGACTCATCCCTTTTTCATTCTCCTCCCTGCTGTTGGCCAAACACCTCCATCGTTTCATCCCTCCATCCCCGCTGATAGGATTACTGTCTGACCTACTACAATTACCAGCACCATTCTTCTCTGCACAGATCCAATCCAGGCCTTTTCTAAAGGGTCTCGCTCTGATTTGGCCCAGCGGCACACAGAGCAGCAGCCTGTCTGGGTCAGGCTGAATACGATACTATTTATATGTCTATATGGAGACAGTTGAGATGGATGATAATGTCATTGCAGGGAGCTGTGGGATGGTAATGTTCAGTGTTCACTGAAGGGATGAACTGTAGATTTGTCCCACAGCACAGCAGGGAAAGACATATATTCCCCCTCTCGTCCTTAGGCTCCAGCTATAAATCACATAGTTTTTGGTCACTGATGAGCCACATCTAAACAGCTGTTTGGATGATAGCAGGGTCACTGAATGAAGCAGAGTTCGTCTTGCAACTGAAGGTGGGGTTTCCTTGATTGGTTTGTGTCTATCAAGGATTAGGCCCCCAACTGCTGGAGGCAAATGTGTTTGTTTAGTTTGTTTGATGCCGTACCAAAAGAAGTAATTTTTTTATTCTGTACAATGATGACAGAAATATTTGTATTTCCATTCTATTATTGACAGAGTCGTTTGAAAATGAAATACTCTCTTGGAGACTAGCACAATTCTCCTAAAAAGATTTTTGAAAGACACATTTTGATCCAATCCCAGGTACACCTTGACTCTGTCAGTAAGATTATGAATGGAATAATGATTTACTGTTTTATTCAACCACTAATGTATATTTATTCACAGAATAGAAGCTATTAGACTTGAATTTCGAGTTCAGATCCCAGACCAAGAGAGTAATGCTAAATAGTAAAAGTGTGAGTGTTAAAGGGATAGTTTGGGTGTCATGTATGAGGTACTTATCCATAGTCGGTTAATTACCTACAGTAGATGACGGTCAGCACGCCCCCAGTTTGGAGACGCAGACAGGAGTTACCGCACAGAAGCAAAACAATGTACTGCTGTGGACGGGACCGGCAGCAAAACGTATTTTAGACACCTAAACGAAAGGCCCACGTAAAAACATCAATATCAGTTTAAGTGTAGAAGCCATTGTATCCATCTATACTCTCACCAAAGCCACCAGACTCCATTGAAAAAAAAACGTAATTTTACCTTGCAGAACAAGGGGGTTGCTGGTCAACCGCTGCCTCGATTGGTTAGTTTGTTTGTACTATTGTGTGACTTTGGTGAATTCCAAGTCTGGTCACTTTGGCGAAAACATAGATAACAGCTTCAGTTCCCCGTCGGAAACATAGACTGTATAGCTGTCTGACAGCAAGGTAAACCGTCAAAAATATTCTAAATAAAACGTACAATTAAACTGATATTGATTTGGATAAGTACCTCATACAACCCCACTTCAAAACACGCAAACTATCCCTTTAATGTTGTGTCAGAGGACTTAGACATATATTCATTAAATTGAAAAATGGAGTTATTAGCTCTGTTCACCAACAATTTGTCCTGTTCTCTCCTCACCAGATCCTACTGCCAGACGCACTGCCAAAGCTGGTCCTGCCGCGGCACGGAGCCGCTACGCCAGCCAGTGGACCCTGAACCGGCCGCACCCTACCAGCTCCTCGCACACCCTGACCACTGACTGGAGACTCCCCACGCCACGCGCCACTGGATCTGTGGACAAGGAGAGCGACAGCTACAGTGTCAGCCCCTCACAGGATACAGGTAGAGTAGAGCCGGGTGGAGTGTGACAATCACAGGAACAACATGCACTCACAGCATTTTTTATAATTAAGGTTAGAAAGTTGTGACAGAAATCATGTTGCTTTTGTGACATTTGTCAAGTGTGATGGCGATCTGCATGGCTCTCACATCGGTTTATGTGCTATCCAAAACACATTGGCAGCAGTTTTTTCCATTTGAAAGTGCAACTTTGGGGCGTACTCTTGGCTGAGGCTTCCAGGGTGTGAATCCAACTCAAACCTACGCCATTTCCTCTTTCTCTCCCATACTTTTTTATCTATCACTGTTCTGTATCAAAGCATATAAAACACCACATACCGATAAACAAAGGTAAATTTTACCTATATTTTAAAAAGTATAGTGCTAATTAAACTATCATGACGTGTATTTCTCAGATCGTGCACGGAGCAGCATGGTATCAACAGAGAGCGCGTCCTCCACCTACGAGGAGCTGGCCAGAGCCTACGAGCACGCCAAGATGGAAGAGCAGCTCCGCCACGCCAAGTTCACCATCACCGAGTGCTTCATCTCCGACACCTCATCCGAACAGATGACAGCAGGGACCAACGACTACACCGACAGCCTGACCTCCAGCACACCGTCCGAGTCGGGCATCTGCCGCTTTACCGCTTCTCCGCCCAAACCTCAGGATGTCAGTCGGGTCATGACCATGGCCGTGCCCAAGGCACACAGACCTGGTGAGGAAGTGGAGTTTTCCACACAACTCATTCAATGTTATATTTCCCTTCAACCACTGAGCAGCACTTCTGCCCCCTTTCCATTCCAACAGTACATAATGGAAATCACAATCTAGTTTTCATGTTTGTTTTCCAAGGACCCCCTCTTACTACCATTTGTACTCTTAAATGCCTTTGGAACTTTTCAACCTAAATACTTCAGACCTGTTTCACAGTGATGCACAGAAACACATTTCAATTTGTATCATAAGATAAGATGAAATAATCCTTTATTAGTCCCACAGCGAGGAAATTTGCAATATTACTGAATGTTAATACTACTTATAACCCTTTAAACAGAGGGTGAACTTATTCAAATTGCATTTGGATTCAACTTGACAGCATTTATAGCCTACATACCGTCACGTGTTTCAGAATTCTGGCGTTCACTTCGGTTCTCCTGACATCCCTAGCAGAAACCGCACAATTAACACGACATTGTTGATGGCCAAATTCTATTTTAATTCAACTTTGATCAGCTTTCAAATCTGGGGTGCGTCCCATTAGTCTTCAGACAGCTGCTACATACAGTATAGTCACATTAAACCATTACACACAGTACACAACACTCTCACTGGAAGTGTTCCAGCTTTTTTCTAGGCCTTCTGTGGCTCCTTGTTGTTATCACAGTAAGCAAACCCATCACACATTATGAGCAAAGATTATGAGATTCAGTTCTTCCAACAGCACCCCAGGGATGCCTTTTAATGTAAGAAAACAGGAAACTTTTTTGCTAGTAAATGAAGACTGTCCCAAAAGTCTCTCATTACATCTGCAGTTTGAGGAAACCTGCTGTGCTGTCCTGGGCTCTCCTCTCAGGTTGTAGTCTTACCTTACGTGACCCTCCGCTCCTCCGGTTCGCCCTGCAGATCAATTACAAGTTCTGGCAGAGCACGCCGGCAGGCTGCAGACCACACACACACACAGAGGCACATCCATTCAAACAGACAGACACATGTACACAGCTGTCATGTTATAGTGTGTCTGAAGCCACTGATAATTAGCGTTGTTGGAGGCGTCCCTTCCGAGGACTAGAAATGTAGGTCTGTGTGTGTTTGTTTGCACAAGGCAACACTTTCCCAGAATCCTCAGTTCGATCAGACAAAGGTTGAGGCCATCAGATCTGCCTCTTAAGTTTCAGGCCTCATTATGTTTTGAACGTTTGTGCACAGGACGGCAGACTCGTATCACCGGTTCACCAGGGAGAGAGGGCAACTAGAGGCTATCTGTCAACCTTATCTGACGCTATTGTCACTCAGTACAAAACACCACTTAAGCGGCACGGTGGAGTTCAGTGTAATACCAGACTCTTATACCGGAGTGGCATTGCTGAGTGCTAGACTCTGGTGTCAGTTACACTGTAGGTATAACAATCAGGTTGTGCTGCCTCTACAGTTTCCTGGTCGGTTGGCGACTATTTGTAATGAGCTGTGTTTTTGACAGTGCACAAAAAAAACAATATATGCACTCGTATGCAGAAAGTTTGAAAATTGGAAGCACGTTTCTTATGTCATGGGTCACACCTCAATGTGTATTATGTATTTTCATTAGAGTATTAGCGTTTTCAGCTTTTTTAGCTGTGTCAAATGTTATGTATTTCAGCTGACGCTACAGTCAATGAACTGTGAAATGATAGGAATGTGGTTTTTCTGAGAGGCCTGCAGCAACTCCGAGAATTAATAAGTACCCAGATACAGTAAGGGGCAGCTGGATTTACACGTATTAGGATCTCAGGGGCTTAAAATGTTCATCCTTATTGTAAGGATTTGTTTCTGCATATGAAAAGGTTGAGTGTTAATTTCTTGTTGACTAATCCTACCATGGCAACACTTAATTGCCAAAAGTGTGTAGAAACACGAATATTACGCCCATATGATTAGTGATTGTTGAACACCTATCAAAACCATGGGCATTGATATGATATACGGGAAGCCCTCTCACATTACATATAGCCATTTGACCCAGCAGTCATATAGAAATATTAAGTGCAGTATAAGGAATACTTTACCCACAAAATGATCATTTTTAAATTGTCTGCGCAGGCGTGAGACTGTTTATGCGAAAGTGTTTTAAATAGTAAGGTTTTAGCAAAGATGCCTGTGTATGAGCAGCCCGTACTCATTCGCAGGGTGTCAAATACCGAGCCTTGTGCGGCGGTATCGAATGCCAATGGCACTCTCTAGCGCGCTTATGAAACACACCGGGCGTTTCATTAACTACAATGTAAACCCATCCATGGCAACAGTAAACACTCAGAGAAAGTGCACCGAGAGTGGCTGTGGTGACGTAGTTTAAAGAACGAAAAAACCCACTAAAGGGCAGGCGGGAGGGGAGGTGGATGGGTCCAACAAACGGCTTTCATCCAGGAGACTGCTGTTTGTGTCCCGTATCTTAAATTTCACTTTCAGGTTACAATCAGCTGTTCGTTCGTGTCCCGTGTTCACATCGTTCAGTTTCATTTTCACTTTGCAAACATAGTCGTTTTAAGCCCAACAATGTAGATTTTTCCTAAACCTAACTAAGTGGTTTTGTTTGTGACGCCAAGGGACGTGATAAAACGGCCGTATGTGACGAGTTAGGATGAGAGTTTGGAGACTTGGATTATATTGCACGAGCTGTGTGAGAGTTTGTAAACGGATGTTTTGATATATTTTTGCTGTTGTTAAACGCGGCCCCCATTTACTTTAATTTTTCATTCGATCATTCACTGTGGAGGCGAGAAAAACTGTTTTCTCTTCACAAATTCAAGGTCATACAGGATGAGTTATTGGTTATTCCTTTAAGATAACCTTTAACTGGAACAAAGAGGCCTAGCCCAAACCATGAAAAACAGACCAAAAGTATGAGGAAAAGGAGAGTCCACTTTACACCTTCATAATCTATAGTAAAAGTAAATGTTCTTTTCTCCACACTTGTAAATTCTAGGTAGAGTGTATTACAGTGTTAATCTTATTGAAACCCAGAGCCAGTGCGGAGCAGTTTGACTGACAGCTGGTGAATGACCCAGCTTCAACCTCATCTCTGTCTCTATTACATCTGACTGACCTGAGCCGACCTCACCTTCCCTCCGAGAGGTCAAATTCATTCAACTCTCTCTCTGTCTCTCGTCTCATTTCATGTGACCAACCTTACCTGACACGGAGAATAACAGTTTATTTATTCGTGCTCTCCCTCTTCAGGGCCTCATAAGAGCAAATCCACCGGGTCCGTGTCCCATTACAGCGTGTTCCTCAGCACTTTGCTCATAAACTTTTACAGCAGTGCTGGTGATTACAGACTGTAAATATGTTGTGTTTACCTGAATGACACACACGATATAGAAAGACGGGTCGGAGAATATTAAAACATCACCCTTCAGAACAGGCTGAGCTGAAGATGCAACAGACTCTTACACAGATTAATGGCTTGGCGGAGAGTTGCTGTTGTATTCTGGTTACACATACTGTCCCCATTACTGTACAATCTGCAATTTACTGGCTGATGAATTTTCAAACTACAATTCTAATGAGCTCCCGCAGAAACACTTAAATCTATATTTAATTCAATTAACATTCCTCGCCATTCATCATCTTCGCTGGCACTAATAGGGCTTATTATAAAACACAGTAAATTATTCATTCTCAGCGTGAACCCAGTAATCGATTCTCCAAGGTCACATGTTGGAGTGATTCCGCGGAGACGGCCTCGCCCTGTGCTGGCATTAACGGCGAGTAGCTGGCAGGGAGCGCGTGTGTGCACGTACATACTTGTGCACGTGCGGGGCCTGTGTACATGTGAGTGTGTCGACACGTGTGGCAGAGAGAACACGTGTTGAAAAGTGATTTTAGCAATGAATCGTACGCCTGTGGACGCTTGTTGATCTCTGAATGTGACAATGAACGTTTCAGCAGCCATGAAACAAGACAGATCCTCAGCTCGTCTCCGGTGCTGCCCACCAGATCTGGCAACCCAACACCCTTTTGTGAGGGACTAATTTGCTCTGTTAAATATGTAATCCAATCAGTAAAAGGGATACAAATAGCAGTAGAGGTACCATAAACTCACTGAACCGAATCAAAGTGTCTCTACTTCTCTTTCTCTACCTCTTATCTAACACTTCAGACAATTACTTAAGATTGAAGAGGCAGCTTTTAATCGTGCTTTATCACTCAGTTAAGGTATTAAATCTGACCTGGTTTATCTTGCTACAGGCTTTTGTAAGTTATTCTGTTTCCTAGTAAGACTCTTCCTCTCCTACAGTGCAGCTAAACTTGCAGCAGAGAGGGAGTTTGATTACCAAATGCAATAATATATGTAGTATATACAGACATAGTCCATCATTCAGCTTCTTCACAGTAAAAACTCAATCATTGCATCAGTCCCTGACAATGATAGCAAAGATAACATTGTAATATCCAGCTCCCTATTACATTATGTTCTGCACATATTTTCCTGATAGGTACTGTTAAATCAAATAGATTCACACTTGGTGGAAAATTGGTGTTACATTAAAATAATAGTTATGTGAATCATAATGGCAGAAGGGCCCGAGGTGAGCAAATGTAACAGTGTGAATGTGAGTTAAATATGGATTTTCAACTGTCTGCTCAGTTAATTTAAACTGAGAGGAAGTAATGATACAAATGGAGTCTGTGGAGAAACTCAGACCTGTTAAGAGCACACATACTGTACACAGTGGGGATCCCAGAGAGTCTGTGGGGAAGAGCAGAGACTCTCTGGTGGATATCATCGTCATGGAACCAAGCTGACCCCATCTGCAAACAGCAACAGTGGTGGGGGAGGCCTCTGTCGTCTGGCAATATCCTGTTTGCAGTCATACCCTACTGGATGTTTATTACAGTCTTAATTCAAAGCATTCAAAAAATGTATCTAGGGCTCATTTTTTTTTTTTTTTTTTTTAAATGTCAGTGTTTCATATGAGTTTTCTTAAGTGTTAATATCTTCATCAGGAGGTTGTGAGAAATGAGAAAAACGACACACATGATTTTTTTTGTAATGTTATATAAATGCAGTTGACAATAAATTAAAGCTGCACTAATCAATATGTTTTACCCAGTATGAACAATGGATCAAGTGACCTGTTGCTTGAGGTGACAATCCCAGATAAATGTCCTCCGACGCTGCAGTCCCCCTCAGCACGACAAATCTTTTTATTTATTTGTTTTATTTTATTGTCTAAATGGTACCCCACAATTTGCGAAAACGTGCGAAAACTCTCATGAGACTCATTGCCCAACGCCCTATCCTAACCTTAACTATTCAAGGTCAAAGCCTAACCTCAACCATTTCACAAGGGTTTAACAACTCATGGGTTACCTTTTAGACACAACCATTTCACTGCCACCACTGGTAGTGTCTAGAAGGGAACCTGCAAGTTGGGGAAACTCTTGCGAGGTGGTTAAGGTTAGGCATTGACCTTGAATTGTTAAGGTTAGTTATTAACCTCAAATGGCAGACGGACACACTTATACCCTTTTACTCTACTTACCATTTTTCCACCAAAATTAGTGCATATATGCAGGTTTTTTAAACATGGGAAAACCAAACTCCTTTCCCATTGCCAGTATACGAGCATGTAGTTTGAATGAAAGTGTTTTGATGATCAGTGAGGTGAAATTGCTGTCATCTGACTGGAGTCCGGTGGCTTTGAGGAGAGCATATTAATAGTATATTTTGTAGGTTTATAAATTATAATAATTTTCCAAATCCCTGTTGGTTTTATTTATTATATATTCACTTCAACACGAGTCACATACTGTGGCATCGCACCGGAAAAGGGGCGAAAATTAGCGTGTCCACTTGGGTGTCATGTTTCCATCACTGCCGATCGGAGCTGGAGCCGATAAATACCCGTCACTACTGCAGAGTTATTTGTTCCGGGAATGAATGCCGATTGTAACTTTTCCCACTAAAGACAAAAGCCAGATGTTAGCTGGTGTTAGTGGGTTATTTGTCCAGTGGGAATGGGGCTTTAGTGACTAGCTGGTGAACATAGTGGTGTATTTAGCAGCTAAAGAGACAGATATTTCCCTACAGGCTTCATTTTTCTACCATCTGTAGTGACCAATCACTGCGATTCATAGACGTCACTGTTGTCTTTACAGCTCGTGCCACTGCCCCCAAGTGGCCAAAGAAATCAATCAATGCTGCTTTAAAGTATTTTCATTACTGTCCAACGACTTGTCAGAATATCACTTTGCACGGAGTCAAACTGTAATTGAACTAAACCTTAATTGTCTCCTGTTCCCGCCCAGGAGGAGAGCTGGTCCACTTGCCGCCTTACCTCCGTATGGACTTCCTGTTGAACCGTGGCGTGCCGCTGGCAGTCCGAGGTGGAGGGGTCAGTAGCAGCAGTGGCAGCAGCAGCAGTGGAGGAGGAGGAGGAGGTGGTGGTGGTGGTGGAGGAGGAGGAGGAGGAGGAGGAGGAGGAGCAGGAGCAGGTGGAGTTGGTGCTACAGGGGAGACAAGAGGAGGGGGAGGTGGAGGAGGAGGAGGAGGAGGAGCCATGGGCCAGACCTGCTTGGAACCCCAGAGGAGCCGTACCCTGAAGAGGCCACCTCCTATGGAGCCCACCCCCATGGAAGTGCCGTCACCCAGGGAGGTGCAGCAGTGGCAGCCAGGAACTGCCTCCACCCTCCCCCACAGGGATGTCCGGGAGAGGGGAGAGGCCCGGGGTGAGGTCCGGGCGGAGGCCCCCTCCTCGGGAGACCTAGCCCAAGCACAGGCTGCCAAGCTCAGCACTTCCCAGGAGTCACTGCTGGACTCCAGAGGACACCTGAAACAGAGCAACAACCCCTATGCCAAGTCTTACACTCTGGTATAACACTGGGACACACACCGGACTGCTTCAGACAACAGGACTACTGCAGACACAATGGAGGAGGACGGACAAGAGACAGACGACAGGCACAGGATGGACAGTTTACCGCAACAGAAAATGTTGTATATAGAGCCGTTTCCGACATGCGTCTGAAGTGGATGCTTTTCTTTGAGTCTGTCTTTCTTTCTTTCACTCTTTTCTTTCTTTCCTCTCTCGCTCTTCTCTGTTGCTTTCACACTTTTCATTCTCTCACACCTCGCTCCTCTTCTGATGAATTTTCTCTCACAGTTTTTATTTTCTACTTGAGTATTCTTTTATTCTAAAGTGATGACATATGAGGATTGCCAAAATGATTTATTTAAAATTTGAGAAAGAGAAAAAATACTATTGAATTTATATCAAGGACAATTATAGTCATTATTATTATTACTATTATTATTATATAAAAACAGAAAATATCTTTAAAAAAAAATAATACGGGAAAGGGAGGAGGAGGAGGACTTTGGAGCACTCTGCAGGAGAACATTGCTTTCTTAATTTATTTTTATTTTATTGTCGCAGTGTGATGAAATCTGTGATTGGGTAACTGAGGGGGTTTTTAGCACTACGAAGAGCCACTAGAGGAGAAGAAGAGTGACGCCGGACACGACCGCCAATGCTGACCAATCGTAATGTTTTTCAACCTTTCTGACGACTGCATGGCGACTGATCAAATGACAATTAATAGGAATGGCTGGATATCCAAAAAAAAAGAGAATTTTTGTCACACTATGAAATTATACAATGTGAATATATATAAAGAGATCACTTTTATTTGTGGATATTACGGGGAAAATGATTTGGTTAATAAAGTCCTTAGTCATGTTTGCACACATCTGACTTTGATTCCTATTGGTCGAGCCAAACATCCGTCCCTGTTCCTGAATATTTGTCTCATCCCCCTCCCGTCCTTCTTTTCCCTTCGTCCCCCTCTCTTTAACCCACATTCTTCTTATACTTTCCATTGAGGCCTGTCATTTAAAGAAAAAAACACAGTAGTTCTAGTTGGTAAGATTTGAAATGGACCGTCCTCAAATCTAAGTCTCATAATTAACTGTTCAATTTGTCACTGGCAATTATGCAAAAAACTGCCATGTGGTTAATATCAAATTAACATTAGCGAAGTACCTAATTTTGATGTAATGTGTGTCAGTGGTTCCAGCGTCAGTGTCTCAGGTTTAATGGGGTGTATATACTGTATGAGTAATATTTCCCTTCTGAGATTGTTAAATTTAGGAAAGAGGAGTAAAACAATCTAGTATTTAACAAGAAAAAAAACATAGAAAAGCCTGAAAACATAAACATAATTTTGTGATGCGGACAGAATATATATATATTTGTTGTTTATTTATATACCGTTAATCATGTCGTTATATATCAGATCTGTGTCGTGACTTCTTTAATTCATTTTGAGGATTAGACCTTTTTGTTTTTGCAGTAATTTGGTGCATCAGTTTTCCATTTAGCACTGATTTCTCTCTATTTCTGTTAACGGCAATAATTCAGAGCATTAATATAGCCGCATACATCTATTTACTATGTAAAGATATAGAGGAGTAATGTCTACCTGAGCAGAGAATGAAGTCTCTCTCCCTCTGTGTGGGTTGTAATCCGAGTTTCTCTGTGCCTTGTGTACATAGCCTATCCGGCCGCACGTGTGCATGTAAGTGCATGTGAGTCTCGGTGTGTGCGTCACACTGGCCGACCCACATCATCGTCGTGGAAGTGTAACGGCCACCCTCTGGTTCCCCCCCAAGTTAACACTATTAGCTCTGACAGCACTGTTGCTGTTGTTTGCACTGTCCGTGCTCTTAGCACTGTTAGCTGCTAGCCGCCAGCTCAGTCGCCAACATGTTGAGAGCCGTGTGGAGGTAATCCCTCAATCATAGATGTACTCTAAATTTTGAATTTAGCACCTTTAAACTCATTGTTTCCCCCTCCTTTTTCTCTTTTTCCCCATTTCACCAACTCCATTCTTTTTGTATTGATAAATATGACACAATCTTCTCTACACAGATTGATTTGAGGAATAACTAAACTAAGGTCATGTGAATCCATTTTCACATATCAGAGCTAGTAACCCAATACTCTCTAGAATAACCTGTCAAACATTATTGACCCTCTTGCCTGGAGGGGGTTCAAACAAAAGGGTCAACTGATATGGTCCTATACATTTGAAACTTGATATCCCACAATTAAACGTAGTAGCAAAGAAACAGTCATTGATTAAGCATCACAAGGGTCACACTTCCGTGTCATTTGTTACCTTATTAGATGACAAATATCCTGCTGGAATATGGAAGGTTAAAGGGTTACTCCAGTGATTTATGTCAATTTACAAGTCATGATGTCAGACAGCCTCAGTTGCATGCTGGAGGCATGGAGGGGTCGAATGAAAGACCCCATTGAGTTGCATTATGGGAAGTGTAGCATCCAGTATTTTGGATCTTCTGGGATGAAAAGTCAGTATTTCTCTGCCTTTTCTACCTTGACTGATTATTTTATCTGTCTCTCACAAGTCCTCCAACGCTATGGAAAGGCGATACTACTCTTAACAAAAGAGTATCTGTCATATGGAGATTAAATAAATCTACCTCTATTTACATATACTTTACATTTCCCCCAAGACAAGCTTAGCTTGGAATGCTGTTAATACATTTTAACAATAGTTTCTGTTTATAAAAGCAGACTTGGCTTTAAAGTGGATTCAGCAATAAGCTTTTAAGATTACTTATTTGAAGGTATAATCTTATTTCTTTCAGTGTCAAGTGATTGACAGTAAGTAGAGGAAATGGAATACTTTCATTTTATCAACGTACTATACAAACTGAGCTCAAGCGCACAAATATGTTATTATTATTATTATTATAACACAAACGTGATGTTCACTGAGCAGGATTATCCATGTATATAAGTTGCTTTCATGCATAAATGAATCGCTGCAGATGGAAAGTTAGTGAGAGAAACAGCTGCGTCCACACACTGGTAGGAAGCATATAACGGTGAAGAACAACCTTGGCGTGGAAACAAACATGAACTACCACCCAACATTAAAACAGGTTTGTATTGATGCAGCTGGTTTTGATCAACAGATGGCGCTGTGCAGTCACTGAATTGAGTCCATTTACTGCTTTACAGGGAGTGAGCTGCAGGACTTTTGAGCAGTGGAAAGAGATGGTTCAGCACCAAAAACTATTTGTGACAACCTGGAGAGAGACATCAAGGGCAACCCAGCAGTCTGCTCCGGTGTGTGTGTGTGTGTGTCTGCCATTTGCAGCAGCACACCAGCCTGAACACTGTGAATTATTCATGCCAGCGCTGACACGGGAACCTAGATCAGGTTTACACTGTCACACTGATCCCCACAGTGCCCAGGAATTCGGACGAGACAGCAGAGACAGGGGAAAGATTGCATGTACACAGTCACATATGCATAGAAATACACATGTACCATAATAATCTTTAGGGAAATCAATGCCGCTGATGTAGAATTAAGTATTTCTGTTGCTTAGCAGAAATTGAAAAACATAATCCGTTGTTTTTTCTAGATGGTGATCTGCTGCATGTTTGAATACTGAGCCTGCCGATGCACCAGGAAAACTTCCTGCAGTTACTATAAATGATTCTATAAAAATGGTTACACTAGAGATAAAAATTCACTGTGGGTGAATTACAATAATTGCAGTTTCTGTTTTTATCTGTGCACTCCCCTCACTGGTGTGAGGTAGTATAATGAAGATGGATGGCCCTCCTACACACTGAGAAGAAGACTTTATGACTGTGCAGTTGCCCTCGTACATTAGGAGGAAGCAGGAGTGAGTGTTAGTGTGTGACTCGCTTACTGGCTGCAGGCCATTATCACACCTCCCACCGTGCTCAGCAGAGAGAAACTCTGAGATAAGAAAATGGGAAAAGGAGGTTTCAAATTTAATAAGTTGTAGAACCTTTTTTTGCATGATGTACCCCCACAGCTCTGCCAGATGAACTCAAGTGCCCCTTCATCGACACCACCCATCATGTTCAGAATTTGAGTAATTTTGAGGTGGATGTCATAACACTATTGATTATATAAAAGTCGATTTTCTTATAAACCATTATAAGATAAGATAATTCTTTATTAGTCCCACAGCCGGTAAATTTGCTGTGTTACAGCAGCAAAGGGGACAGTGCAAACAACAAGAGGCATCAGTAAAAAAAAAACAAAAAAAAAAACAGAACAAGATATAATAAATAGTAAGTAAACAATAAAGATATAATAATAAGTAAAATATTACTTATTATTTGTATTATATAAAATACAAATATAGTTGGAAAAATATACCTCTTGGAATGGCAGAAGCTGGACATTTATGTGTTGATTTTAGCTAGTGTTAACTATTTCAACTGTTTGCCTATTGATTTTAGCCAACAATTTCAACCGTTTATCCATTACTTTTAACTAGTTAACTAGCTATGGACGTGTCTAGAAGGTAACCCCAAAGTTGTGAGAACGTCCAAAACTCTCGCGAGACTCAAAGTCAGGTCAATGCATTTGCCCTAATGATCTCGCGAGAGTTTCACAAAGTCGGGGTTACATTCTAGTCAACCGTTTTACTTAGATAGATATTTATATATATCATATATTTTTTGTTTTATATCTATGTTTGCTGTAACCAGGTTGATCACATGCCTAGCCAATCAAATCATATTTTTTTTTCTAGTTTAACCATCAGTTTAACGAATGTGATTTGTTTCCTAGAGATATGATAGATAGATAGATAAATAGATAGATAGATAGATAGATAGATAGTTTAATTTATTGATCCCGAGGGAAATTCAAGTTTCCAGCATCACAGTTCCATAGTGCAAAACCTGTTAGTAAAAAGGCAGTAAAAAAGTTAGTAGTGCAAAGTACAAAAAAATATACAAGATATAAAAATACAAGGAGATGAAGAAAACTGTTGAAACTGAATATAGTGCAGGGTAACAGCTGTGATACAGGACTATTAAAAAAGTGAATATAGTGCAGAAGAGACTGTTAAAAATGAGTATAGTGCAGGGTAACTCCAGTAGCTTAGTCTATGCAAGTGCACTGTATGCATTATGACGTCACTAGTATGTTTTGGCCAATCAGAAGTCTGGGATATGACAGTGGGCGGGGTTGACCTTTAAGGTTGCGCGTAATCAAGTTTGTGTGCGCTACATGGTGGCTGTTGTCAAGTGCATATTGTGGAAATATTCAGATATTAATTAACAATGTCAAAGCAAATATCCGTTAAAATATATTTAAAGAAACCACAGGTTGGAGGAGGAAGAAGAAAAAGGAAGAACAAAAGTGAGGATTTGGCTAGTTTAATTGAAGGTGGCAGGTTAATTGCATTAAAATAATCTCCATATTCAACTCCCAGCTGCTACACCTGCACCTTCATCTCCCAACACAAGCCATTCAAGGTAAGATAAAACTATTGTTATGACCGTCTGTGGCTGTTGAATGATAAAGACTGTGGTCATTCATAATGGATATGATGTCAGTGAAGGTGCACTTATTGAATCTTCAGATTGTTGTATTGTTTGTCATTATTGTGTTGGCTTTGCGTTGAGAGAGGTTAAATCTGTTTATAGGAGGATTTGTAAAACTTGGACTGTAAAACTGCTTGATGGCGTCTGTTTATGTCTGGTTGGTTTTCCTTTGGCCTGAGATGGATGGATAGATGGATAGATGTACTTTATTGATACCAAATTGGGAAATGATTGTGTTACAGCAGCTGGTTATCCAGTCAATGCACCGGAACAATAAGTAAAATGTACATATGAACGCTAGAGAAATATATCCATAGAATACACAATATAAAGAATATTAGAATAAACTATAAATATACCTGACTACTACAACAACTAACATAACAAATATAAAATATAAACATACAACAGAATAACTTACTATATGCATTAGCAAAGTGTGCAATAACATACTATATATTGTACACTTTGCTAATGTACAGTAAGTTATTCTATATTTATAATAACCTACTATATACATTAGCGACGTGTGCAATATATAGTATGTTGTATTATAGTAGTGCTTATCACAGTTAGAATTACGCCTGCCAAGTGCATGGTAGAGCCTATTATTCATGATAAGGTAATAATATTGATAAATAAAAAAAACATTTCAAGATTCTTTTATAGTTTTTTGGTAGTACCTTAGTAGATTTGGGATAGCAGGATGATCATGGACTTTGAAAGCCACTCTGTTTATGCCACTGATTTATCAATTTAGCTTATTCAGCTTATTCATTTACCTTTTACTTTTAGCTAACTATTTTCATCTTTTTCTTTTCACTAACCTTTGGAAGTGTTTATCCTTTACTTTTAGCTATCTGCCACTTAGTTTAGACGTTACTTTCAACTATTTCGACCATTTATCTATGAGGCTACTTTAAGCTGTTCCAGCTATTTGTCCACTATTTACTGTAGATTTTTAATGTATTCAAAACAATTAGACAATTCATTATTTTTAGGTTACTATTTAACCATTTATTAAATACTTTTAGTTATCTATTTAACCTTTTGCCCAACATTTTTAACTATGTGTTTAATCATGTCCTTTAGCTTAACTACCTGCAACACCTACTGTAGGTTCTGCTGTTAGCTACAGCTGATTAAATATGTTAATATATTTCTAAATTCAGTAATTTCCATCTTTTAAATTGGTTGAGCTCCTATCTTTCCACCTACCCTGTCAACCAAGTGCCCGGGGAATCAGTTTCTTTTAGCTGTCCGCCGAGGAAACCATGGCGTGATGTGTAATGTCAGTGTGCAGAAGCAGGTTAGGAATAGACCAGCATCCTCCCAACTGGGTTTCATAATGAGGTGCCTGAAGAGTTGGCAGGAGACGGGGGGGGTAATTTAGAGAGCATGAAACGGAAGGACTTTCCCCTTGTGTTCACACAACACTCCTTAATCATTATTTTTCTTCACTGCTCTGTTTTGACCTCCATCTCCCGTCTGTCTCTGTCTCAGATTACTCTATTGATCCAGTAGCCTGTCTGTCCTTGTCCTCAGTGAAGGACTCGAGGAGCACATGTTGTTTCTGACAAGAAAATTGTTTCCCATGAGGTTCTTTCGTCCGATAGAGCAAACTGACCTGACCAGCTAACTGGTTACCACCAAACCAATCTTTCCTACGGATTAAGGCTGTGGACTTGAGGCTATCCTGCGGTATTTGGCGTTTAAATGCTGTTGCAGAACATTCATTTGCGATTGATGGTCAAGAGAACAAAGTCATTAACAAGGAGGACAGCCTACACTACAGCCTTTTTAAACATTTCTATTTTTATTAAAGCTTCCCTTCCAGGTCAGTTAAGATAAAGTTACCAGTTTATCATTCTGTGAGCTCTCTGCTGTCTGTTGTGCTTGTTAGTCCTGCAAAGACGTCTTGATTTACCGTCAAACACAGATAACAAACACCAAAATATGTGATCATCAGTCTGGTTATTTAAAAACATGCTAATTATTCTGAGTGAAAGTGGAGACGAGGGTTTTTACACATCTCTGGTTATTTTAAGATTCATTTAGTCAACTCTGCTATTGAAATGACATCCTGTAGATTCAAATACATTGTGCACAATCACAGTAAGCAAAAGGTAACGTTTCATCATTGAACTGAAGTAATTGTAATGTAAGACATTATAGATTAGATTACATGTTAAATGTTTGGACAATATTGATGTCTGAAGGACAGATGTGCATGAACAGACATGGTCTTTATTTGTCCCATGTTAATGACTACAATTAAATGGTGGAGAGAGAGAGAGGTCGATGTCTAAAGGGGCCGTTAATCATACTTGTAATTGGTCATGGATAATTGGACACGAACCTAGAGTCCTTTGAATGCATTGTATCACAGAAGGATAACCCATTGTAGCGTGCTACATAATAAGGAGTTAGCTTTTGATCTTTAATAAAGCTGTGTGTGGAGCAGGGCACTAATACAACCAGCGTCCGGGGGTTTGAATCTCACTAGAGCCGCTGTATGGATTCACTCCTGCTATTGTAATGTGCTTTAGATAAGCTTCCACCAACTGCTCACATAACTGATCTGATTTGAGCTCAAGCTGTCAACGGAGGGACTTAGAGAGTGGCCTGTGTAGCTGCTGGTATCTCAAAAAGTGACTTTACAGTAGGACTGTAACACTGGCAGACTCAATAAGAGTAAATCTTTCCAAGTATTGCATCGTATTTCATCAGTCAACAATGATGGATTGCGAGAGAGGCGTGTCTGCTCACAGTGTCTTGAATGAGATAACACAGCGTTACTTCAATGTACCGTCCCTTAGGAAAGTTTTCTTAAAGTGGCCATTAAAACGCAGAAGTCATGCAGTACATAATTACATAATATATAGAGAAAAATAAACACAATCCTCCTTGAAATGGCAACTGTTAAAAATAAACCAAAGACTTATCACTGGGATGGTTTCTTTCAGTTAAACCAAAGAGCATGCTAGTACTGCTAGATGGTGCTGTGGTAGCGCTTTCGCCATTTTGGACTGAAAACGCCATTGAATCCATAGCCATGAATGTATAAAGACATGTATATAAATCAGAGGATCATTATTTTTTTTTAGGTGAATCAACTTCCCAGTACAAACACTTAAATAACCCTCATTCAGTAGGCAACATATTTTTGGCGTCATTGGGCAAAAATTCCTTAATAACCTTTCAGCATATTCAAGTGCTCTGAGAGAAAACTAGGCTTCTGTACCTCCTCATGGCTCTGTTTTCAGGCTTTAAAAAATCTAGCCCTTACTTTTGTACGGCACTTTGTAGGTGGCCTTTTTTTTTATCAGGTAGTCGCTTTCAGTCCAAAATTGCGGAGGCGTAGCTCTGCTGCTGGGCGTTGATGTTGCAATGGAACGAACAATTGACTTTCACTTCTTAGCAATATACATTCTTTGGTTAAACCGACACACATAATTAGCAGGAGTGACATAAAGAGGGTTATGCGTCCAATATCTCTCGTAGTACATTGGTCAAATAGCACTGGCCTGTACCTTTTGCAGTTACTCCTAACCTATTGAGGTTAAGGCTGGGCAATATGATGATATGTATCATCAAAACAATATAAAAATGTCTGTCGTATATATTTTTCATATCATTTCTATTGCGATATAGGTTAGGCCTACATTTATTTATTTTTTCTCTATAATTCACCAAAGCTGTGAGAAAATACTCAGTACCTTTCATTTGTCAAGTATTTAATTAATACAGGAATATGCAGAAATAGGCTTTACCATTTGGTTATTTCATACAGACTATTTATTTATTGAATTACCAGAAAACATGCTATATCATGATATACAACAGTATCCAGATATGAAATAACTTATATCAAGATGTAAGATTTTGGGCATATCGCCCAGCCTTAGTTGAGGTACAGTATTACACCCAGATAGTTGTTAACTGTTAATATAATAACTATTAAATTACACCTGTGATAGATAATGTAGTCTTTTTACTGATTTCCAATATAAAAGGAGAATTTTTGTTTCCATAAAAACAGCAGAGAGGGACGTGGCTTTAAAGCAGATTGTCTTGTCATTTCCAGCTATTTATCTAGACAGATGAAATCGTTTCGAGTCCCGCTGTGACTGTGTATATTATTTTCTGACCAATGATGGAGACAAAAAATGGGAGATTATTTGGAGATTATATTCTGAAACAGATTCTGACCTTCAGGTTAATCCACAGTGTCTGACAAATGTCCTCAAAATGCAGCGCTCCTTCAAATATATATTTATATATTCGTGACATTATAATTTCCCCACAAAAATATGAATTCACCTCCAGAGAGATTTGCAAGAAGAAACAGTAGCAGTACCATCTGCAGGACCCAGTTTTGCATCCAGGCTGTATTTTTTGAGAATATATTGGTCCAGTAGTCAGACTCACCAGATGTAGACTGTGGGTATAAACCTGTCTTTGGCTGTGTATTTCACGTGACATTCTCCTCCCCTTCTGCTATCTGCGTTGTTTTGCGAGGGCAGCGCCACTGCATCCTGTGCTTAGCTTCGCCCAAGACGATTGTGATTGGTTTAAAGAAGTACATGTGTGGAGCCAGATCTTTCTTTATGTGGAAATAGGTCGTCTGACTATGTGGGGCTAGGTCCACAGTGACTCAATAGCATCATGCAGTTGAAGTTCCTGCAATTCTTTAGCCTGAGGTGCTCTGTTGGCTTATGATCTGTGCAGGCCATCGGGGTAGTCACGTGGTCCTGGAGCCATCCTGACATGATGACATGGTGTATTATCCTGCTAGAAGGATAAAGACCAAAAAGGGTAGATTTCCCAGTTTTCAGTCACATGGCTTTGGGATCGATTGACCACTGCTTCTTCTTCATTTTCTTTTTGTCAGCTGACGGAGGTAGGGACTAACCAGCTGCTTTAACCCGTCTGCTTTTAGGTAAAAAAGGTTATGCAGTTAGAAATGCCACACTGAGCTGTTGCAGTATGTGGGGCTCCATCCTCCTCCGACCTTTGTCATGCTATTTTACAATATTGCCACAGGTCTTTGGGTCTGTATGAATCTACATGTAAGATGTGAGTGGACCTGACAGGCCTTGAAAATAGCAACATATAAGCATCATTTCAGTATTTAGTTGATAAGATCACTTTATGAGAACCTCAACAAACAAACAAAGTCTGGTCTGATTAATCACCTTTGAGGGTCTTAGCTTTCATTAAATGTACAAGCGCAAGTATCCTGGTTGACATGTAGTGTAGCCTACCATATTATGTCCCTGTTCTGAATCACTGGGCAACCTCAGCGTCTAAAAAATCTAATAATATAATAGCCAGCAGGGGGCGACTCCTCTGGTTGCAAAAAGAAAGTCTGATTGTATAGAAGTCTATGAGAAAATGACCCTACTTCTCTCTTGATTTATTACCTCAGTAAACGTTGTAAACATGAGTTTATGGTCTCAATCGCTAGTTTAAAGTCTTCTTCAATACAGCATGATGTTCATTTAGTACATTATGGTCCCATTTAGAGTCAAATAGACCATAAAGCAGGGGATGCTTTAGGGCGTGGCTACCTTGTGATTGACAGGTCGCTACGACGGCGTTGTCCGGTCTGGGAGTTGTCCGTGTTTTTGTCTTACAAATTTAACCCTTTCACAGTGTGTTTTCAATTTATGAAAGTTAATTGTATCATTTTGGTCATTTTCAGTGTTCGTTTTTACTAAGCTCCACCTTCTAGTGTCACTTCTGGTTGCAAAAAAACAAGACGGCGATGGCCAAAATGCCAAACTCAGGGCTTCAAAACAGCCAATAGGTGATGTCATGGTGACTATGTCCACTTCTTACTGTAATATAAATAATGATTATAATAATTATTATTATTATGATGATGATGATAATAATAATAATATGTTTATTTAGTATAGCACCTTTCATAGAAAACAATTCACAAAGTGCTTTACAAGAATAGAAAATAAATAAAAACAATAAAACCATAAAACAATCAATAAAACAGTTATTAGAAACAAAATTCAAAACTAGACAGCTCAAAGTCACACAAAGGCCAATTTAAATAAGTGAGTCTTTAGGTCTGAATCCAGCTGAGGACCTTTTGTTGAATGTTGTTTCCTGTCTGTATCTCAGCTGTCTCTATCCAATGAAAGAAAACTACAAAAAACAAATAATAATACAAGAGGTTGGGATCGAATATTAATGGAACCTTTTCAGGTCAGGTTCAAGTTTCTAACGTCAGATGTATGCTTTAATTAGCATCATCATCTACATATATGATATCTGAAAGCCTCGTTATCATATAATGCAGTTAAGATAAAAGAAAGGGACAAATCTTAGGTGAAAGATTATAGTGCATCATGAAAAAGTACAGTATGCAGTCCCATGAAAATATACCGTTAACCAGATAGTCGTCTGAAGAGGGATTTGCAGCTGCGAAGGTGACGTCTCATTAGTGAGGGAGAAAACCAGGTAAAAATAGCACCTGGTTTCTGGGGTTGATTCACAATCACAAGGTCAGTGGAGCAGTAGTACTGCTGGGGGGGGTGAGGTTTCTAGGACATTGTTCACATCTGAAGATAAAATGAGAAAATATACTCCATCGCACATAGAGAGAGTGAGATGACAGATAGAAGGAGGCAAAAAGACAAGTGGGATCATTTTGGGCTGCTTGTTCAGACATAAAAGCAGTTTGCTTTATTTTCTTTATAGCTTTTCATTTATTTTTCAAAGGTGATTGGTTTAATAAAGGATTCCTTCGCCCCTCACGTGATCATCCTGCAGCATAAATGATTAAGTTTACACTATTTCAACATCTTCCTTAAGCACTCAGAATGTGACAGGAAGTTAAAAGTGAACTGGATCACTGTTTTTTATCTGAGATGACATCCTCGTCATCCTGCCTGAGCCACAAAATAGTAGAAACCAGTGACTTCTCATCATCGTCATCTTCCTGTCCTGCAGACTCGGAGACTTTATACAGCTCACTCATTACGTGCTGGAGCGGCTACAGCTGCAGCAACTGTCACCCCTGTATCTAGCTACGCTTAAAGCCACGGGTCATTGGTCATCAGCTGCTTCTGAACGTTAGCTACGCCCTCGAGATATCCTTACTGATGAAAATGCCATGAGCCATTTGCAGAATTATTATTGCTCACTACCTAGCTGAGACAATACCGGTAGATGCATCAGCGATTACTGTTGGGCTCATTTCATACGTTTCACCTAGATTATTCTAGCCTAGTAATCCTTCTAAATAAAGTGGTTTAATTGTAATAAATAAATGCTTTGCTATGAACTATACTGTCAAATGTAACTGTGCTACCTGTATTGAGTTAACGCTATGTAGCCCCATACTGTGCAACCATTAGAACTGTAGGTTTTAATGGAAAACAACATCTTATGCACAGATAAAAATAAAACTGGCAGCTGTGATAACAGTAAATAGTGTTGTAGTCATAAAGTATTAATGTAGCAAACACTGATAACAATGTGTATGCCCATTAGCTTTGGCTATTGATCGTACTACAGTCCTAATAATACCACGTGATTCTTATCATATTGTATTATAAAACATGACTAATATACTGTATTGTATATATTGAATCATGTCTCTGTAGACGTCATCACTCTTGACAGGAACAGCTGATAACGGTGCCCTCTGTTGTTCTGCACCGCTCTACTCTCAGTAGAGCAGCTCAAGCGTGACGCTGCTGTCAGTTCACTGACAATAATAATAATAATGAACTATAAAGTTCAGAGTTGATACTCAGCTGTCAGATGACAAAAAACAAATGTGTTAACCCTACCCTACTGTAGATATACTGTAGTATTCACTATATTTATGGAAATTCTTTATTAGGAATAACCTTGAGATGTGCCATTTCGTTTTCAAGGGGGTCCTCAACAACAGTAATACACAATTTAGACAAAACATTTGACAAAATGAAAAAAATATATAATTAGAAGATATAAATGTGACAAAAATCAAATAATAAGACATGCAAAATCTGGGTTTATACTCCAAGCAGAGCATGAAAATGAATCATTCATTTAAAGGACCAGTGTGTAACAGTTAGGGGGATCTATTGGCTGAAATAAAATATAATATTAATAAGTTTGTTTTCTTTAGTGTAGAATAACCTGATAATAAGAATCATTGTGTTTTCGTTACCTTAGAATGAGCCGTTTATATCTACATAGGGCGCGGGTCCTCCTCACGGAGTCTGCCATGTTGCTCCACCATGTTTCAACTGTAGCCCAGAACGGACAAACCAAACTCTGTTTACTTTTCTTGCTTGGGCTGGAGTCGATAACATTCTCATTCACGTCGCCGCCCCTCTCTCTTGCTTCACCACTCACTTCCCACTCTACGTACTGGCTCAGCTCCAGATGGCTCTAGAGAAGGCCATTCGCGTTTTCGTGTTGGCCACCGTAGCAACACGCTTGGCACACGCGCGAGAGTTCCTTTGGTTGCAATCTCCTCACCTAACCGCTAGATCCCGCCAGATCTTAACCACTGGACCTTTAAAGTTTCTAGATAGTAATGTTTATTGATAAATATGAATTTATCACCTGAGACAAAGTGTGGACCTTATGATGTAGAGATATAAGACAGTTCAATCAAATTAAAATGTATTTTAAACCTGGGTCTAATCTTAATAATTGTGGGCATTCTGACAAATGGATTCTTTTTAAATAATTTTTTTTTTACATAAATCATTTCAAACATGTGTCTCAGAGTTCAACCCAGAAACTGATAAGCTATTGTAGCTAACTGCATTGAGATCTACTTCTGGGGCAACTTGCTGTCTTACCAAACCATAGTTATTTAAGAAAACCTCCAGAGTTTCCCACCATGGTTGCATATACTGTAGTGTGATGTGGTACTTTGAAATTAGAACTTTTTGTTGCCCTGTACATAAAACAGAAAGAAGCTACGTAGATCTGCTGTTGCTTTATGAATGGCTTTTGATCTGTGAACTCTGTTAATAGTTATTATTGGAGACAAGGAGAATGGTGTGCTTCATGTGAACACATTAAAACCAGCTCCTCAGTCACCTGTCTGTGTTTCTGACAACAACGATACAAGGTCTAAGTTTTAATCAGCTTCTATAGTGACAGCAGGATTTTTCTTTCTTCTGCACTGTGAGAAGTTGTGATTTACTTCATTAACACTCAACTTCCTATCACCTCACTGCATGAGGTTTAACGGTGGAAAAACGTTATTGTGCAAATGTCACAGAAATCAAGAGGCAAAATACTGAATGTAGTCAACAGAGAGTGGAGAGATTTGCTGTTTGTAGGTGCTGATAAACTCTTTTTGAAAGCTTTTACACTTTGTATGATGAAGTGAAAGTCTTTTGTTTAATTCCAGTGGAAGCATCAGTCATTTGTACGCACAGTAAGCTGTTGTTTTTGACAGAGAAATTCCTCACACTATGCTCGCAGGCACACACACACACTCACACACACACACACACACACACACACACACGCGCTGATTAGATCAAATTCATGTTACAGTTACTGTGTGACAGGCCACTAATGACTAATGTAAATTTAATGAATCAAACCTAGCAGAATCATCTATCTTCCCGTCTGCAGGGACCGTGAGTCTACAGTGTCAAACAAATCAAATAACGCAGGAAGAATGCATGAGATGGGAGGTTTCCATAGATACACTTATACGCATGAAAAGAACCAATATGAGCAGATTTGTTTTTTTATTTTCAAGGAAATATGTTCAAGTGCATGCACGAGTGAATGAAGGCAGCGGCGTCTGAACCATGAAAATGTCAGTTTTCATAAGATCAAAGATGATTAATTATTACCAATAACCTCATAGTGTGAAACTGATTTCTGTAGCTGTCTGGACATAAGCAAAGGAAACAGTATTACCTTCCTTTGCCTTCAAAACAGTAGTGAAGTAGGGCAAAGATAATTTGATGGACTATATATCACTGTCTTCACATTATATGTTGCTTTTACTGACTCTGAGGGGTAAATAAAATGCCCCATCCACCACCTCTGGAAGATTTATTCTGCTGTCTAGAGGACTGATATTCTTCTATGGGCAGAACAGATGGCATGCAATGAATTTTACTATCTCATTCTCAGTGCATGTGGAAATTTTCACCATTATACAGTTTCAGTGCATTTATCTACATATCATTATCCTCAGAATGGTTGTTTTCTGTCCCAAAAATGGTCTACGGTATATTCCTGCTGTGTTTACTCAGACTGTATGAATGAGTGCTGTTCTGTTGTGTCTCAGGCTACATCCACACTAATACAGTTTTGTTTTAAAATGCGTAACTTTTCCTACGTTTAAGCCTAGCGTCCACACTACTCCGACGTTTTAGACCCCTAAAATGGAGACGTTTGAAATCGCTGCTGACGCCGTTTTAGTTTGAAAACTCTGGATTGCGTTTAATGATATGTGTCTAGGATCTGTCACTTCCATGCTTCCCATTCATTGTTTATGTAAGCAGTCGTGCAATGCATTTTGGTAGCGCAGCAATGCATTTCGGAGACAAACCGTCACGTTGGCCGTTCCTCATTTGCACAAAGTTGAGTTCTAAACTACTTTATGCAAATCAGGGGCATCCGTCGCGATTTGCCGCCTCTGGAAACTCATGTTTTTAACTAACTGTTGTCAATCTAAAATAAAGACAAATTCAGCAACTACATGGCTTATTTCTCGCCTAAAATGTTTTCAGAAACTATTTTCGTAATATACAAGAAAAAAGTTTCCAAACGAGCCGCAAAGTTGGTTCCAGTTTGAAAGCTGGGAGCAGAAGCCCATGAGTGAAAGTGTTTGTCCGATCAGGTGCCTAGTGCCCATTGGCAGCCCATAAGCGTCGAATGCTGGGAAGCGACGTGATCCCTCGCGTCCAAAATCGCCTCTGTGGACACACACGCCTTTTCTGGACAGGCAGAAAATAATGACACAGGCACCCACGTCCGCCTCTTGATAGGATCTTATCAGTCACGATGTGTTCTTCCCTGATTCGTCACGCCCCTATCACATGAAACTTTTCTGGAAGAAAACAAACAACATCAGCCATGATTACCGTGTGAATACCAGTGGTTAATTCAACATGGATAATGAATTACAGGCTTTGCTGATCTTGTTGTCTATGCTAGGGGCTGTTGTGCAGTTAAATTCTGCACTTTATAATGTTACTACTGCCTGCAAGTGCCTTAAGTCGCTGTAAAACAAAAACGTATTTAAAGCTGCAACGATTAATCGATTACTTGTCAATTATTAAATTAATCGGCAACTATTTTGATAAACTATTAATCGGTTTGAGTATTTTTTTAAGAAAAATGTCAAGATTCTCTGATTCCAGCTTCTTAAATGTGAATATTTTCTGGTTTCTTTACTCCTCTATGACAGTAAACTGAATTTGAGTACGTCATCTTGGGCTTTGGGAAACACTGATCAACAATTTTCACCATTGTCTTACATTTTATAGACCAAATGATTAATCGAGAAAATAATTGCCAGATTAATTGACGATGAAAACAATCGTTAGTTGCAGCCCTAAACGTATTCGTGTGGATGTAGTCTAAAGCACAAGGCAAGGTGCCTCTGTTGACTTTAAAACTCCCCTCTAAAACTTCAAAATAGCTCAACTCCGTCTGGAGACCCTGGTGCTGTAATCAGTCTCCAATTTCTAGACAAGACAAGTACACCTTCCAGTCATCCTCCAGGGATGACGTGAGCACCCAGAGGTGATGACATAGAGTTCACTGTCACCCTCCCAATCTGCCTCTCTACATCAGCTAGGAGGAGAGGAGAGGAGAGGAGAGAGGCGTGTCGTTGTGCAAGATCAGAAGAAAAATCACCATATGTTAATATTATGATTTAAATTTTATTAACACACACAAACACAAGGAGGAGACTAGCAGAGCCTCGGGAGGACTGGTATTCTCTGTGGGCCCCTCGGATGACTTGGCAGGATGCTTTTTAGTAGTCATCTGGGTGGAAAATAAAACAAGCAGGCAAACAAACAAGCAACAGCAGTGAGTCTTTTATTTCCATGAGTCAATGACCTTCACTGGGAATATAAAGGTCGCTGTGCTGTCGCTTTTTAGGGAGGAAGACTATGGCAACAAACCTGCTTTGTATTGATTTTTTAGCAGGAAGGTCAGACAAAAGCACAATAGTTATTGCAGATTTTATGGAAATTAAGACTATAATGTAATGGATGCACTTTATTTGACTGTTTTGCACAATAGACCCTCTGGCTGTGGATATCAAGGAATCGAGTGAACTTGTCCTGGCCGTTTAATCCTCCCAGGCTTACAAAGCTGATCTGCTGTGAAGATCAATTCCCTGGGGTGCAAAGGCCATCACTGACCTTGATATAAATACAGTCCAGTGACCCACCCCTGTGAAGTGACTTGATCCTGATTGTGACAGTTTAAATTCCTCTATCTTGTAAAGTGTAAAACCCCTTTTTCTAGATAAAGGATATAGTCACGTATATGTTGTTTAACTGCTGGTTCAAAGTTTTCCTGTGTACAAACCTGAAACATCTCTTTGTTATTAGAAAGGTAACCACCGTTGTAATTGTAATGCAAAGTGGAGCTCCTTATTATTCATAGTCTTTTAAGACAATGCATGCGGCATTATTAATAATCTTGGTATCTATCATTAAATAAAACCTGCAGGTATAAATACGATTTTTAAAAGTTCTTGTGCTGCTGTGGAAACAAGACAAGAGTCTACAGCCATGCTAGCGGCTCTGTGCGGATGTACTATGCTTAAGCACAACTTTTTCCAATTAGCACTAAACACATAGTACAGCTGAGGTTGGTGGGAATGTCGTTAGTTTTGCAGGTATCTGATCATAAATTAATGTGTTGGACAAATTTAAATTTTGACCTGATGATGGCGCTACTATAAAAAGTTATGCAGTGTTTCCCATTAATTACCGAGACTCTGGCGGCAGTTTTATTATGAACCGAAAATATTTTGACACCTTGCAGTCTGCCCGGGGGATTCAACTCGGCAGGTCAGGGATGGTGTGGGAGGATCTCCTCGTGGGACCTGTCCCTGGTGCTGGCTCTAGGTCGGTTTGGAAATGCTGGGGTGAAGGTGGCTCTGGTTGTGAGCTTTGCTGCACCCCTCGCCCCGATCTTGCTGCTACCCCGGCTGTGGATTTTGTGCTTGCTGCGCTCTCTCTCCCTGCGAGAAGGGTGGCCTGCTCTTGGCGCGACTGTCGACTGGGGCAGACTGTCCTCAGTTCGTCACGGGTCTGTGGCGATGTCGGCAACCCACCCGACCTGTCTTGAAACACGGACCCCGTCTCGTTTACCATGCATTGTGGGTGTGGCTTCACCCATTCATATCTATACAACCAATGTGTTTATGATTAAATTGTGTACAAAAGTACATAATTGTTTACAAGAGCACCAAGTTCCTCATAGATCTAGCCTTTTAACTTTGCTCTCAAAGTGCACCAGATTGATGCATTTAACTTTAAAATGTACAATTTTTTCTAGAGATCCTAAAGGGTCCAAGGTCCACCCATCACAGTCTCGAAAAATCCTGTTGGAAACACTTTTAAGGAATGACCGAAGTTATTTCAATTCACTCTGTGAGGGAAATAAATGTCTGAACCAAATTTCATGGCATTCCATTCCATAGCTGTCAAGACATTTCACTCGAAATCACAAATGTCAAACTCACGGAGGCGCAAGTAGAAAGGTCAGACATCACTAATGTCATTAGGATTTACCGTCTGGGATTCATGAATGTCTGTACAAACTTTTCTGCCAATTCATCTAGTCTTTTGACCTGCTGGTGATGCCACAGGAGATGAAAAGTCAGGGGATCACCAGAGTTAAACAGATTCATCCTCCGGGGATTGTGTACAAAATTGAATTGCAATCCATCCAATAGTTGTTGAGACATTTCTGTCTGAACCAAAGCGATGGACCGATGGACAGATTGCACCATCCATAAGGCTACGCCGCTAGCAAATGCATCTGCTGTTCAAAATAGTCCATGAAATCAATATCTTGAAGGAAAAATTGTTTCTATATGTGACATAAGATTATGCTATGCTATTCCTTTGAAATTTAAGACTTCACCTTCAGGCTGTAGCACTACAGGGTGTAGCACTACAGGGTGTTTGCCAGTGTTTGTGTGCTTTCTCATTTTCCCTCATGCAGTCTAATGAGGGAGACCACATAATGTGCCTGAGCAGTATACTGAATAATGATGGAGGCTGTCTGCTGTTCTGTGATAAACTTTGAAAGGAGTAAGGCTTATTTGTGACAGCTGCCTTGCAGCCAAAATCTTGGCCATCCAGTTATTTGCAGAGCAGAAGGAAAGCAAAATAAAGTATGGAGCAGAAGTTGGGCAACTAAGACAAGAAACAAAAGCCAGTGCTCCCTCAACTTAGTTTTTTGTTCTTTTTTACTCAAACTTCTATCAACAGTTCAAGAAAGACAAACATTTTAGGGCTGGGACGATACACCTACTGTACCTCCCGATTCGATACTATCACGATACTTGGGTACTTTGATATGTATTGCAATTTTTAAGTATTGCAATTCTACAAGTATTGCGATTTTATATTGTGATTTTTGGTAATTTTTTTAACACTAAACCATGGGGAAAAGTCTAATCACACACTTTCAGGGACTTTTACTTTGGACAATATCTAAATTGATAGAGTAAAGATGTTTGATTTTCAGCATGTCTGTAGTCAGAGATGTCCTGAAGTCATTGTCAGGAATCATTTATTAATTTTTTCCAGCATCCCAAAAATCAAAAAACCTCACAAATTAGTGGTATTTTCTATTTAATTTATAAGGGACATGTAATGTTTTAAATTACTGGTGAATATAATCCAATCAATCTTATTTCCATATATGTATTTTGTATATACAGTTCCCTTTGTTAACACCTTATTTTGAAAACCGGACGTAGTCACACGTGTATACTTCCGCTAACTTCTCCAAATCTGTCGCTAGCTCTCCCGTCAGCTCCGTTCTCTTTATACATCCATGGTCAGCTCCATCGGGGCCGTTTCAATGCATTTAACATAAATGTCAGTATATTGGTGTTCTACAGTTGTAGCGTCGGCTGATTTGACCACGGAGATGAGAGTGACGGCTGGCTTGACCGCACGTTACCGCAATACGATAACGTTTCCTGTCCATGACAGAGTTAGCATGCAGCTTTAGCCGTGATGTCTAGCTCTGCTTTTCCTGGCAATGTGTGAAACCCAAAGTGTTTCCATACTTAACTGTATGTGTAGTGTTTACCACGTTGGTTTTAACATGTGAGAGTGCAGGTCGTATCCACGAGGACCCTCCGCCGTTTTCTGATTGGTCGTTTTATATATACATAAGTAAATAATTTTTTTTCCCACCCCTAAAAAATTGCCTTTTTAAATCAGTCTGTCAACCTATAATCCTTAAATAAAATATACAATATTGATGTAGGTGTATGTTGGGTGGTTGTTTTAAAGTGCCTAAAGCTGAGAACAGCTCAGTGGGGATCAGTCAATCAGTTAGCCCGGCTCTACATGGAGAAGGTCATCAAGCTGAGAAGGGAATAGATTCAGCTGAGCTCATTCTGAGGAGGTTTCTATTTATAGTTTATCATCAAAATATAAGTCCCACTGCTATTCCTGCAGAGTGTATGTTAATGTAATATATTAGACATGCAGCAACAGCCACTCTTGAGATGTAGGTTTTGGTATTGACATAGACTGTACACCAGTTCCACACAGAATCTCTATTTATTCAATGTACATTGATACACACCTTGATAGTACCATGCGGGTAAGAAAAAATGCCTCTGGGTGAGATATTCTGTTCAGGATGGAAAGCTCCAGGCTACGTTTCCTCAAAACAACCTTCACTCAAACATCAGCTTTTGCTCCATCCTCTCATACATATACAGGTGTTTTTGGGGAACGTAGTCCTAAGCAGTACAGAAAGGGATGTTGCAGGTATAACTACTGAGGCAGGGATAAGTACAAAAACATATTCTAACACAAACACCAGCTAGACTTCATGATACATGGGACAGGACAGAAAACTGAATTTCTTCCTAACTGTTTCTGTTACTTATTTATTGATACAGCAGTCAAATAATAAATTATTATAATAATAGGATAATGAAAATTCACAGACATGTCATATGATAAACAGGCTATTGCATTCTCTCCCCCCCAACCCTATCACAACCCCTGGAGTTCCAACAGGTATGAATTTGTTTACATGCAAATGTCACACCATCGCCACTGTGCCGTCGCTTCCACCCGCCGCCTCTACACACAGTGTTAGATCAACGTGGCGCTCACTAGGACTTCTGAACGTGCTTCTTCTTCTGGAACTTCCTGAACTGGGACTGGATGGCGACAGCCGCCTTCTCGGTCTCCGGGTTTTCCATGTCGATGTCAAAGTCCTCTGGGACGTCCGTCTTGGACACATCTGGAAGGGAAAGGAAATGATGCGTGTGACTCACAGCTGTGTACGCAGACTGGTCTGAGTCACATGGCCAAGTCCCCCCTCACTTGGACAGCATTTTCCAATCATAGCTTAGCAACTGTAATAAGGCACAGCAAGCCCGTTAATCTTTCTCCAAATGCTTAAGTGATGTACACTGTGCTCTAGTAAGTAAATATAGAGTTTGGAGGGTGTCTTTTTTTTTTTAGCCTTTACAAAACCAGAAGCAGAGCAGCCAAAGTGCAGGGAATGGATTAATCCGTGTGTTTGTGTGCTCTAACTTATGCCGCAATTAATTATAATTAAGTGTATAAGTGTATTATAAGTGTAATTATAACCTGCATAGAAGCCGGTCCTGGATGCTACTATATCAGAGTTTTATGTTTGCCAAACACTTCTGTTAGTCCTCATTCTAGAAACTTTTTCTCTTGTCACGTTTAAGGCCGTTACACACTGGCAGTGTTTTTTTTTTGCACGTCAATGTATTTTTCAAACTGTTGTTTTTGTCATGAGTACTTTCACCCAGAACGCAAATATTACACGGCAAAAAAGCAACGTAATTTTTCTCGAAACAAGGTCGATTTTCTGAGTCTTTGCAACACGAATAAAGGCATCAATTAATCATGTTGTGCAGAATGGGTTGAGTTGCATCTATATTTATGAAACAACATCACAGAAGCTCCGTAGTCCAAACCAGGATGATAGAACCCTGATTGCACAAACTCACAAGGTCTCATTTCCTGATACTCTCAGAAAACGAATCTATCTCAGCATCAATACTGTCACAGTAAACCACCAGCTCTTTGTTTGTGTTTGGGAAACGGTAACATAATGTAGTGATACTGTAACAGTAACTAACGTTCCTAAACCCCATCCCTCATTATACTGTAATAATGGAGCAGAGCTCCGATGGGGAGCCTGGGTAGTTGTCTTCCTGGTCAAAGGCCAACGCATGAATTGATCTCCAGTTGTTAATCCTCTCTTGAGCTCAGCCAACACTGACCAAGAGGACACGATCATAATCCCAGTATAAACTGATGCAAGCTGGTTTCAGTAAGTATGAAGAAAGAAGATTGTTTTTATCTACTGGTCAATGAAGTCCTAACGAACGTAGTACAGAAGAATATTGAACGTATTGAGGAAATTGATGTTTTACCGCTCTACCTGGATAAACTGTGATCATATCGTGACTTTACCAAACACCAATCACCTGTGGTGTTCCTTATATTAGTCTTTTACTGACTAAAAATGTGTAATCTACTGTTAATTAGATAAGAGCAACAGAGTGGTAGGCTATAATGAAGCAGGGATATTCAGGACTTTGAAAGGCCAGGACAAGCTAACATTTATCCAAGCAGGTTTTAATGTGGCTCGGACGGCTGTCTGCAACAGCTTACCGTATGTCACCAGGAACAATAATCAGGAAATTCGTGTTTCTGTGGCTCAGTGAAAATGTTGAGCTTTTCACTGCTTTTGCAATATACAGGGTGATTGTGACTGACTTGTGTTGTTTATATATACTGTAGCTAATGTAAGATCAGTCCCTGTTGTCTGCACTGACATTAATGATTCTCATACTGAGATGAAACCTAATCATCAGTTAGCTGGTTTTAACCTTAGTAACTAATTGTTTTTCTACAAAGCTCAGCATGCAGCACTCCTGCAAAGGATTGACCTGCTTGAGTTTGATTAGCAGAACCTCTACTGTAGATAAACACACATGACGGACAGTGAGAGATGGGGGAGAGAGGAGCACCGAAGGCAGGAAAGCAGAGAGGCGACTCGTGTATTGACTGTGCAGCTAATCCTTGGGTTCCCTTGGGGCCGAGCTTCAGTACCCCTCTCTTGCTGTTCAAGGAGGAGACGCTAACTGCTGTGTCAAGCCGAGCTTTGAATCCTGCATTAATTGATATTGAATTTTCCGACGCTCTAATGCCTGCTGCTTTCGCCCCGGCAGCATTAGCTATTGAGCTGTACCCTCTGCCGTGTCAACACCAGACATGTTCGTAATCTTTGTAAGACAAGCTGGTGACATTTTTTTTTTTTTTTAAAGATGTCTAGATTGTCAGAGTGGAGGCACACGCAGGATGAGATACGGTGCTGCCTTCATGTGCTGGAAGGAATATTGTAATGACGACATGCAGAGAACATGTGCGGCTTGACAAAGTAATAAACAAACACCCTGTTTACACTTGGCATTAAAATGCATTTTGGGTGATTGGATTGCAAACAAACATACAAAAGTAAATGAATATTAAATCTTAGTTGAATCAACAATACCTAAAATACAGAATATAAAGAGGAAGTTGGGGTCGTGGAAAGAGCTGCGTCACTGTTGGACATTAGCGTATCTGCAGAGTAATAGTTAGAAATGTTATATACGGTCACGCTGTACACTAGTATTATAACAGTAGTCAGCTGATAGCCTCAACATCATCATACAACGGTTAATATGATATCTCACGAAAAGTTATTCCTCATTTTTTGTGCATTTTCCTATGAATGTCAAGCAACATGTGATGCACTTGTCAATTTCCACTCCAGTCTTTTTTAAATTAACTTCCGTCTTCACAGGAAACAAATTGGTTAGTTTTAAGAAACGAAAATACTTAGGTAGGTTTAGGAAAAGATTGTGGTTTGGGTTACAATAAGGACAGAAGTTACGTGACGAATAAATCAACGTTGACTTCTGGTGTCATACGGGGTACGAACACCGGCCTCCTGGGTTTTTTAATCCACCCATCCACCCCGACCTCCTCCCTATGCAGCGTTTGTTGCTCTTTATACTTACTGGGTCAGGATTACGTGGATTACATAGAAATTGGTTTTGTGGGATATATACGAATTATAGTGCATTACTTTTCGTAGGTATAGCGACGAACAGTGAATGAGAATAGCGACTTTAGTGCTCTGCCTGAGCTAATGCTACTGTGTCTTGTGTGCATGTGAGGAGGGAAAAATTAGGTTTCATCAGCGCAAATGAAAAGTGTTTCTTCTCACAACTTTACATTGTTTCTTTTCAAAATAGTTGTAGTTTTTTGACGCAATTATCTTGTTTCAATCTGACAATGCAGCACTAGTAACAACGTTTGAGAGTGATCACTTTAAAGCAGCATTTCCTCTATGTTGTGTAGCAGTACAACTGTCAGCAAATCCAATTTAGTTCAGTTAGGTATCGTGCTGTACATGTTTTTGTAACCACACAAACTAATCAAGTCCACTTTAATATCTCAGAGGAAACAATCTAAAAGAATCATGGCACCATCTTGAAGAAAGGCTTTCGGTCCTGAGGACAGATTTTCATCAATTTTTATAAGACAGGAGGCAGTGGCTGAATGTGACAATGACGGATCTTTCTCCTCAGTTTAAGGATTCATCTCCTCCTCGGCACACACACACACAACGGATTACAAACCTATTACCTCTGGCAGCACTCTCAGTGTCCCTGTCTTCACCTAATGGGAGTGTTATATCTGCTGTCAGAGTGCCAGTCTGTATCATCTTGACTGTGCTTTAAGCGAGGAGCAGAAAGATGTATTTATTTATTTATGGTGTTGCTGTGTGGCAGCTGCTGAAGTAGAGGCCTACATGCTTCTAGGTTTGAGGCTCAATGGATTTACTTTCTTCAGACATGACTTTCCTGCATGTTTTGCCAACTTTATCTGTAGTTCAGATGGTATGGGTTCATAAGTGACATGATAAGACCATCCTTGGTTGGCTGTCTTTCAAAATGTCTTTTAAAAGCTGCTCTGAAGCCCAGTGAAAGCTGGGACGTCTTATTGATTTCACTGCTTAAAACCAGTTGAGCCATGAGAGGGATTTGTGGAAGCGGAGGACGAGAGGCATTAAAGAAGGACTTTTAGACCTTGAGACAAGAGAGACAGATTGTGGAAAGTAAAGTGAGACTCGGTATTAAAATGTTTTACACAGTGTGTGGACATCTGTTTGGGCTTAAGATGCTGCAGTGCTGCAGTGCTGCAGTGCTGCGTGATGTATTTGGCACTAAAATGTTCATAGTTGCTGCTAGGGGTGTGCGATATCACGATATTAGATCGTGAACGATTAAAATGCCATCAGTGTATGACTGTGTGTGTGAATGGGTAAATGTTGATAGGTAGTGTATAGTACTTTGAGTGGTTGGAAGAATAGAGAGGCGCTATACAAATGCAACATTTACCATTTATATATTAGGCTACATTTACTTTGTTTTATGCTGCATTTGTGTTTTAAATTACTCCATCCCAGGGAGGTTTTGAGAAACCCCTTGAGAACTTTTGATTGCCTTATTTCTTTTTTTATTTTGATTCAGGAATCCAGTAACTCAAGAAATAATATTTCAATCTGTTGTTTGGACTCACAGGTTACCAAACTTAAGTATGTTTCTTTCCCACCAGTGTTAAGAAACTTGTTTTTTATTTTATTTTAATTAGGGCTGTCCTCTACCAAAGAAATTCTTAATCGACTAACACTGATACGATTTTGTCAACTAATCGATTAGTTGATTTAATCGACAGATCTGTGAAACAGAGAGAGAAAAACAAAGAATCACACAAAAGCATCACTTTAAATCTTGTGTTAGAGATATGCTCATAAGTTTCTTAGAAATAAGTCACTCATCATGAAAAAGCATAGAAATTGTAATCCAAACAACCAAAACGACTGATTAGTTGACTAATCAACTAAGAGGGAGCAGCCCTAATAGTAATTCCCATTTATCTTGCCATGTTACTTCTGAAAAAGCAACTGAAGCCGTGTTTATCAGGAGTGAGGCAGTGCTGTTACTCCAGTGGTCATAACATGTAAGAATAAGACATCCACCATTCAAAGCTGACCGATCTGGATACAGAGGCATCTTGCACTGTTTTCAAAAGACATGAAGAGGATTTGAGTGTGTGTGTTTTCCGTGCGTGTGCATGGTGTAAAACTGGTTGTATTTATGTGTGTAGGTGTGTAGGAATGTGTTTTTGTGTGTGTTCATATTGTGCCTGCCAGTGTTTGAAAGTCAGTGTGAAAGTGAAAGGAAAATATCAGCGACCCCTCGGGCCCTGAAACACCACAGGGGCAGCAAAGCGTGAGAGAGACCACAGCGATCAATACACAAATACACATGAAGGACTGGTTCTGTATTGATTGCTACTGTGGGCTCTGCTTTTTCACTGTGTGTCAACTTTTATTTTGCTTTGGCGAGGAAGCGTCTGTGTAACCTACTTAGATGTGGCCGCACATTTGAAGAAAAAAAAACAAACGTGGGATGTTCAAAGAGCTACAGAGGAAATGTGTGGTTTCAGCTCTTTCTAGCACTGAATGCCTTCTGAAACAGAGATACAGTGTGCATTTACTAACAATATCTGACAGAATAAGACAAATTCATTACGGCTATATTTGAGTACAGTAAAGCTAATTAAAAAGTATGTAGAAAATGGGTCGTCTTCACTTTTGAGAGCCTGTCGCTAATTATAAAAGGATGACTTTGATCTCTAAGGTGAGCCAATTTGAAATTACTCCTGAGTCTGTTTGAGATGAGGAGGGAGGTGCTGTTGGCGTAGCAGTTTCCACATTATTCTTTAACAATACTCTGCAAGCTCAACATTTACATAAAGAAATGAAATTCATCTGTGAACAAGCAGATGATTAATTCACATATGATAGCAACCTACCAGAGGATTACCCAGTGCTATCCTTCAATGTTCCTGTCAGTGTGATTTTGTTTGTGCAGTTACAGTATCACGTAAAGCTGTAGTAAGTCCATGCTGCCCAGCTGTTGCAGTGACATGGACAGTCTGTGTTGTTGTGCTTGGATTCATAAGGTCAGTGAACATATGGAGCATATGGCCCAAATACACACAGACATCTGGACCCCAACCATGTCCACCAATGTCACAGAAGACGACTTTTTAGGGGCTGAGTAGTAACAAAGTACATGAACACAACCACTGCATGTAAGTACAATGTGCGTTTCTAGAGTATTTTCATTTTGCTCTCAAATAACCGAATACAGCACAAGTAGACAAAGGATCAATCGATTAAAATATTATTATTATTATTATTATTATTATAATTAATTGTGATTATTCGCAAATTAATCGCACATTTTTTGTCTGTTCAAAATGTACCTTAAAAGGAGATTTGTCAAGTATTTAATACTTAATACATCTCCTCCTGTCCTTTTTGAATCAACATAATTGTGTATTTTTACACTGTAGTATTGCTACTTTTACTAAAGTAAAGGATCTGAATGCTGTTTTAATATTTTTTTTATACAATAAATAAATATCAACAACAACACTGAACGTCCACTGACTCTGAATGTCTGCAGAACAGTTTGTATTTTGTGTCTGGAAGTAAACAGCGTGATGCAGCAAAGCGGAAGAAGTTTCAATTGTATCCACTTGATAAACATTCAATCTTGAGCCGTTATCTTTACGATAAACACCTCCATCCTCCAGCTTCTCTGTTAGTGCTGCTACCAGGTAAACAGCCTTTGCTGCATTACTGAGGTGCGTCACAGTTGCATGTACTTGTTGAAAATGAGTTCCAGTGAATATGAATACATCTGTGTGTGTGGCTGTCCTTGAGCCTGTGAGAGGTTGTCTCTAAAGACTGTGTGTGCTGGGGGTATGCAGAGTGGGCGAGAGTCAATAGCAGCGTTACTCCCTCCTCGCCCACTCTAAGAGCTCTCCCTCTCTCCCAATCTCTCTCTCTCTCTGCATTGAGAGGCACACTTCAGACGCGCTGGGAAAGCAGTTTTTCCAGGCCTCAAATTAATTGTCAAGGTCAGACAACAAAGGCGTGCTTTGTGTGTGTATGTGTGTACTGCAGGCTGTGTACTTTCCTTCACTCTTTTTATTAAGTGAATAGAAAGGTGAACCTGAATCCTACAGGCAGGGAAGAATTAGTCTCCTGCAGCTCGGCGTTTCAACTCAGCCAGAGATAAATTGGTGTTGGTGAATAATGTTGCTGAACGGTGACTCTGTTTAAAAGGGCGATTTTTTTTTTTATTGTTTCAAATGCGTGAGCAGCGTGAGACGGCACTGCGAGCCCTTTCTTTCTATATAGAGTTTGCCTTTCATAACAGCCATTTCATTTCATAAATGTAATTTCTATTTATTTATGTATTCATTCATTAATTATTTTTTTTAAACATAAAGATCAATTTCTGTCAAATGTTATCAATTAATTAATGGCTACATTTAGTTTTAATATTGTTTTTACCACATTTAATTAAATATTTATTTATTTATCGACTAATTTATTATTTATTTTTTTTCTATTATTTATTTTTTTAGTTATTTTAGACAAAAAAAGGTTAAAGGTGTAGGATTTAGTGATATCTAGCGGTGTGGTTGCAGAATTGAAACCTCTCCTGTGCGCCAAGCGTGTAGAAGAACTACGATGGCCGACGCGAAAATGTGAATGGCCCTATCTAGAACCAGTTGTTGTAAGAGTAGCGTAGCGCATTTCAAGAATAGCGGAGTCAGTGTGTAGAGTGTGTGTATACGTGGGAAGTGAGTGTTGAAGCAAGCTTAGTTTCAGTTGATTATACACTAAAGAAAACATACTATCGGCGGATGCCTCTCTCATTCAGCAGCCTTGTTATGTCTGTATAACGTTACACTACGTTGTCTGTCATCCCGTCATCTACCGTTTTTTTCTTTCTCACCGCGGACGGACAGCAGCTCCCGCCGCACCTCGGAGTCTCGCCACACATCCACACACACGTATCTCTCTGCTCTCAAAAGAAGGAAGAAGGCGGGGTCATGCATCATCAATACATCATCAAATACACTGTGCATGTGTCGTAATTCTTTAAAAAAATTCTGAATCTAGATCATGATCCGGATCGCCACCAAATCAAATGGATTATTCATTGTGCTACACTCCACCCCTCCAAAAAAATTTATTCAAATCCATCTCGAACTTTTGGAGTAATCCTGCTAACAGACAGACAGACAGACAGACAAACCAACGCCGGTGAAACCTCCTTCAAGGCCTTTGGCATTGGCGGAGGTAATTACAAAACAATCTTTAGATAATCAAACACATGATGCAAAACATTTTAAGTTTTTAGAGGACTCAATTTAATGCTAGCACTACTCTACTGACTAGTTTTCCTCTTTCCATAAGTCAATGAAGTATACATTCATTGAATAAAGCACAGAGCGAACTATTTTATAATGATAAACATTCTACTTGCTTCCATCTCAAACTGTGAAGTGTTGCTGAGTCAGGGCGACACATCAAATCACTGTCATGATTTAGAGGAGGTGAAAGCAGGGAGGATATTAGTTTTCTCGTTGATGCCTTTATTTGCTTCGCTATGATGGATTTAATGACAGAAAGCTCAACAATAAACATGATTTGCAATGCACTCGGTGCATGGAGCTGATCTTTATTTCCCCCTGGACAGAACTGATACAGGCAGTCTATCTCTGCTCAGGGAGGCAATCATCAGAGAGTTGGATTTACACAAGCTGATGGTCATCTCAGTTTTGTCTCCTGGTGTCTGTATTATTTTACGCTGCTGAGTCAGGATGTTAAACCTGAGACTGATCCTCAGCTTTGTCACAAGATTTAGAAGAAAACTGTAAAGTGGTGCAATATATAACCTCTGTGACACACCAACCTATTAGTGAAGTTGACTTGCTATAAGGCATGATGCATGCTAAAAATCCCTACACTGCTTGGTTTGACTTTTTTTGTTTTGAACAGTGAGTAATTACAAATGAACAGTCATGTAAAAGCTCAGAATAAATGACACAGTTTTAGAGTTCATGCCTTTCTTCATCTCTGTCATGTGATGCCCACATGACAGAGAGGAAGAAAACTGATAAAAAATGACAAATGGACTAATTCAAATTCTTATGAAATGTTCTCCATGTCATGTAAACGATGACATGGCACCCTGAACTCTCATCAGATCATGATGAGATCTGACGGAAAGCCCTGAGGTGTGCGTGCGTGGATTGTGTGTCTGTGCATGCGTGTGTGTGTAGACTCTGATGGCAGCTGTCCTTCAGACCCCGTTACTGTCAATCATGTGACATGTGCCTTTTAAAGCTCATCTTACGTACATGGGCCCACATGTACTGTAAACTGTGGCCCACTTTTCCTCCCTCTCATCCTGTCTTCGCTTCAATCATCCTCTGTCTCTCGTCCTGTCTCCTCTTACATACTGTAAGTCGTGCAGTTGTTGGTTTTATTTTGAAAAATGTTTAAAATGCTTCATTTAGGGGCTGTTAAAATGTGTCTTGAACATCAGCCCGTTCGCACAAAAAAGCGCATGAATGCCACGATAATGCGCAAGGCATTCAGCGTGCAAGAAGAATGCCTTTCTTGATTTCTGCGTGTCATTTGTACACCATATATCCTGTACTGACTGCCATGTCAAACCATCTGTGTATAAATGCTATGGTAAGAGTTAGTGACATAGTATAAAAAGGGAGAAAGACCACTTTTGGTGGACGGGTTGGGAGGTTTATGTGTCCGACAATCACCGGACTTTTAACCAGGAGACTGGTGTTCCGAGACCAGTGTTTTGTAAGTTGCGTTAGTGACGATTGTCATGTTTTTTTAGTGACGTTTGTGACGTGTTTTCAGTCGGTGTGTTACATTGTTTCCGTGCGTATTTTACTTAGTTTACGTACTTATTATAAGCCCAACCATGACGTTTTTTGTTGAAAATAGCACCGCTGCTGTAAATAAAAATGAAAGCGTCTTGAAAATGAATGTGATAATGTACCTCATAATAAATTAAACTAATGAAGCATATTCCAGTATTTTGTACCTTGTGCAGCAGATGTTTTGTTGTTGCCAGCAGCTGCTCCAGATCCTTGTCTCTGCAACGCAAAAACAACAAAACAGAAAAAAATTAATAAGATGGACATTTCTTATCACAGTACATTTTTGTTCAAACTGAAATGACTTCAGCAAAATAATAAACAATTTCCTACAATCCTGTCATCATATCCAAATAAACTGAATGCGCACCACTGCTCTGTGCCCTTTACTAATTAAGCCTTGTCCTCATGATTGTTCTGACATCTACTGGGGGCTAAGCTGCCACCTAATCTGCTAGCACGCTCTCTAAAGCCTCCACTCTGGAGTATTTCAGCCAGTGGGGTCCCCTTGTTATGACCACATGAGCCGGGCAGAGGAGACCCTGCAGGCTGAGGCCCCTGTGACAGTGAAAAGACCTACAGACAATATACAGTATAACAATGCCATAGGTGTTGCTGTTTACTACAGTTGGCACCGTGACACTACAGAGGTCAGAAACATATTAACATGAAACAGAGGAAATGACCTAGTTTCCCTACTGTATTTATGTTTTATTGTGCTCATAGGATTAGGGTTGAATATTTAAGAGGATAATGTACAGCAAGCCGGTCATTGTTGTGAAATAAACCCAGACAAGAAGCAGAGGGGTCTTGCATCGCCCTGGGGTTTATTTCATAACAATGACCCGCTAGCTGTACATTATCACGCTTTTTTACACAGCTATTTACTTAAAAAAATAATATTTCGACACAAAAACGGTCTACCAGAGTCCGACATGGGCCCATAGCAACAGTCTGTTATACATAGTAACAGTCTGCTATAAATAAATAACAGACCACAGAACGCCATGATTGACCAATCAGAATAGAGTATTTAACAAAGCAGTGTAATTATACTAACACTGTATAATCAGTATGATTATATAATATATATATTAATATTTGAGAGTTTTTTTTGCCAAACTGTTGTTTGAGAAAAGAATGCAAATATTACACGGCGAAAAAGCGACCTCCTTTTTTTTCCAAATAGGTTGATTTTCCGAGCTTCCGCACCATGAATAAAGGCATCAACTAATCATAAATTTGCGGAACGACATGAGTTGCTCCTGTATTTATGACACAACAACATGGAGGCTCCGTAATCCCAACCAAAACAGCAAAATTATTACTTCTTTCAACCATGACAAAGGCAGCGCAATGCAGACCCACTCCTTCCATTCTTACATTTCACAATAAAAGCCCTAGACATATAATATTCGCAGGTATGTGTTACGTATTTTTGTGTCGTTTATTCGTCACGCCCCCGGTGTGTAAAGCCCTTAAGGGCCATACTGCTGGATGAACTTCAGCTTTAAATAAAGGCTTAAAATTCAACAAGATGAGGATTTTCACAATAAGATAACAGTCATTTAATAAATCCTAAGGCAGTGATACTTTAATGGAGTGTACAATTTTACATGCCTTTTATTTATGAAAATTTTTATGAAACAGTTCACCCAGTAGCATCAATACACTGTATACTACTACAAATATATTTTACACAATGATTTAATATTCATACATTCTGCATGAAGGGTTTCCTTCAAAAACAGCATATAGTCATTTTAAAGAGAAAGCGCAAGAGAGAGAAAACACAACTCATACTAGCCAACTGTGAGAATTCATACTGATCATACAGTGTTAGTTCTTCTTGGCCATATGGACATAATCACATTCACTCTCTCATTTAAATTCACTCCACACTACAAGATAAAGAAGTGTAAAAAATGTGCAGACTGATGGATGCAAATGAGAAAACCATCTAACCAAAAAGAATCAAACGTTTCTACACATCCAGAAGTTTCACCAGGTATTGTACGCTCAACAAATGACTTTCAGATGTGATGTTGCATAACGGAACAAAGCCACGCTGAGTCGATATAACATAATCATCATACTCTTACATACTAATGCAGTAACATTTATCTAAATGTCAATTTCATTATAATGTAGCCATTTATTTCCCACGCTGTAATACTTCTGTATTCCAAACACGCTCCTCATTTTAAACTGCAAATAGGCTCTGATCTCTAGAGAGATAACACCCAGTGTGGCTGTGTTAATGTACCGTATGTCTCCCCCATTTCTTCTCACGTGATGTGTGAGTTTGTCAATTAAAAATAGAGTTAACGCAAGGGAGCTGAAAGAGGCCTCATAATGAGATGTCTACCATCTGACACTGCTGACATGAATGTTAAATTGATGGTGAAAATGAAAGAAATTGGTCATTTATATATGTTTAGAGATTCATTTAAAAGTTGACATAAGAAAAAAAAGGCTACATAGCATGTTGAAATAAAATCCCTCTACTTCTACGCAGAGGTCTGCAGGGTTCAGGCAGCCGACTGCATTAGTGGCGTGAAAAGGGTAAAGCAGATATTGAGTTAGAGAGGAGTACAGGAGTGATGCTTCATCACAATGAGCAGATTAGGAATAGCTATTATTAGAAGCATATTATAGTCCTGCTTTTAACATGTGGTAGATCACAAGAGAGAGGGGATATCACAGGGAATGATAAAGGAGTCAAAAGAAGTATGATAAAGAAAAGGAGCAAGGATGGATGGAGGAAAGGAAGTAAGGAGGAAGGGGATGTGGTGAGAAGTTACATCATAAGCATCTTATTAATCACAGAGTATTAAGGTGGCACTGAGGTGACATGTTCTGCTGAAACGATGCATTTTTGTGGCGTGTTTCATTCGTTTTCAGTTCATGATGCGCTCGGTATTTAGTAGAAAATGATCCATAAGTCTATGAACTTTCTAATACTGAGCTATAAAAACCTTAAAGTCTAGACTTCTTTAAAAGAATAGTTTGACATTTTGGGAATTACACTTTTGCTCCCTTGCTGAAAGTTAAATGAGAAAATCTATACTACTCACTACTAACAGGGAGGTTTCCTGACGTCGCTCGTAAACCCACTTATTAAAATATGAAGCTAAAGCCCACAGACATTTAGCTTAGCTTCACGTAAAGACTGGAAATAGGGATAAACAGCCCTGCTTTATTGTCTATTTGACTCTAAATGGGACCATAATTTACTAAATGAACATCATGCTGTGTTGAAGAAGATTTGAAACTAGCGATTGAGACCATAAACTCATGTTTACAATGTTTACTGAGTCAATAAATCAAGTGAGAAGCATTTTCTTATTGACTTCTATACAATCTGACTTGTTTTTGCAAGCAGAGGAGTCGCCCCCGGCTGGCTATTAGAAAGAATGCAAGTTTCAGGCACTTCTGCATTAGCTTCACTTTTCAGACTCTGTGGTTGCCCACTGATTATGTCACAGTTGTTTAATTCTTACAAAAACGGAACTGTAATAGTGATGTTTTACGTTACGCCACCTCTATGTTAGTCATTTTACGAGTGGGTTATGTGCTGACACCAGCTGCTGACTGTAGCTTCACATTTACCGTACATACTGCAAGTATTCTCATCAAACTCTTGTAGGAGACGGCAAATAAGCTTATTTTCCCAAAATGTTTCAACTTTTCTTGATACTCCTTCTAGTTTTATGATACAGACACTAATTTTTGAGGGGTTTCACTGCACTTCTTTCAAGTAAATAAGATTTTAGGACTCAGTTATAGACATTAAATTGAGGAGATTTGCTGCAGACCGTTCACCCTAGCGTTCAGTGCTAATGCAGCTAAAAACCTGATAGCATCAGATGATCCTCCTCCGTATCAGCCCGGCATTAGCTCTCCCTACTATAATTGATGTCCCTAGGCCGGTGTTTCGGACTGCCTTGGTGGCCCATTTATCTTCACAGCCACAACCAAAGAGCAGGTGGGATTCAGTGGAGAGAGAAGGAGTGCAAAAAGTCCAAACCCCAGCACTCTGTCACTGCCACAAACCTCCCAAAAACATTCAGTATACATTTAAAAGTGGACACCGTGGAGGAAATGCTCCCCTATGCAAACTCCCAGAAACCGTCCAAACCAGATAGTGAGTTCAAATCGATGTTTTTAATAACGTTTTTTGTCATGTTTATGATTTCTGTCTGAAACGATGGTAGAGGAGGTTGAAGGCTTGAGAGTACCCATGTGTGTTTGTGCAGAAAATAAAATCTCTCTGAAATTATTGCAGGAATTACAGTGTCACTCTCCTTATCATCAAGTTGCACAGTTTATTGCCAGCTGGGAGGCAGGTTGTCAGCTTGTGTTTTCGTATACACAGCCTGGGTGGGAGCTGTTGTGATGTGATTTTTTTTTTCCTTCTGTAGTGAAGAAGGAACGGAGGATGAAGAGAGCAGAGCAGGATCAATACCTCCCTCTGCAGTTAACACGTACTTATACAAACATTGGCACCGGGAAGATAAATGACCAGAATCAACTCTCTGACTGCCTGCCCTTGTTTGGAGGAAAAAAGAAAATAGGGTGAGAGTGGGAGAGTTAGGACTGCAGCAGTTAGGCTTCCCGTCTTTGCAGTCAAATACGTTTCTAGAGCCTGAAAGTGACCAAAAAACAAATCATCATACTTTGAAATGCCTTTCAACTTAAATAGAGAGTGTTAAATGAGAAAAAGAAGACTCATCTATCTTCTCATCTAACTCTTGGAACAAAACTGAATATGCATACTTCTTAAAATGTTGACTTATTCCTTTAATAATCTGCTGTTTGGTACATGGCAACACATGAGAATGAGGAGATAAATGCGTAATTATGAATCCTACTGCATTAGTTGTCAAGACTTGCCCTGCGTTGCTGGTCAATATTTACTCATACAATGGTTCATATGATATCTTATGAAATATGATTCCTCCTTTTCCGTGCGTTTTCCTACGAATGTCCTTCAGTGCGTGACACACGAGTCAATTTCTGCTCAGTACATGCAGTCTTTTCTCTTCCCGGTAAACAACTTGGTTAGTTTTAGGCAATAAAACTATTTATTTAGGTTTAGGAAAAGATCGTGCTTAGGGTGAAAATAACTGCGGAAGTGGTGTGACTTAAGTACGGAAGTTATGTGACAAATAAATCAACATTAACTTCTGGTTTCGCACGAGGTACCAACACCAAAAACCTGGGCAAAATTCCAGTGTTTTTTGACCCACCCATCCACCCAAACCTCCCCCTACACGCTAAATTACGAATCCTGCTACAGCGAAGGCATGGCCCGCCTTCTCTGCCTCTGATTGACTAGTTCTCGCTACCTTCGTTGGTTGGATTGGTTAGGTTTAGGCATGAGGAGTGACATTGGTTAGGGTTAGGGTAAGAATATCATGGTAAGCCAATCAGAGGCAGAGTAAGGCGGGTCATGCCTTCGCTATAGTAGGATTTGTAATATCGCTCCCTACACGTTTGTCGCTCTTTATTCTTCCTGGTTCAGGATTACGTGGATTACATATTAATTGATTTTGTGGGATTTATACAAATTGCAGTGCATTACTTTCCGTAGGTATAGCTGTGAACGGTGTATAAGAACAGCCTGTGATGGTTGAGTCAGAGACGGTTGGTTGAGGTTAAGCATTGACCTTGAGTGGTTAGGGTCAGGATAGCCCATTGGAAAGCGAGATAGACAGATAGAATAGAGATAAAATGGGTTTTGTATATTTTCTCTACCAGGGCTGGAATGGGGACCTTCTGTAACGCTTCCTATACTGTTCATATTTTTACTACCTTGATAAAGCTTTGTGCAAAGCATTTTTGTCAAATCTGTGAAAGGAAATTGGTTGTATTTCAATCAAGCATTCCATGTGTATTGATTTTTTATTCCATCTTGAACAAATTTGAAGACAAAGCACTGGGGAGTTGGCACGGTAACAAAACAGAGCAAGGAAATGGTTTCATTTAGGTAACGTGTATCTGGCTGCCTCCTGGGAGATTTAGCTCCAGCTACTTTCACCGCAACCTTTTCACAGCTATTTCCTCGCTCGTTCAAAGGTTTCCCATTTGGTCATGTCAGAAGGGTTTCCATGCTTTAATAGCCGAGGAGTCGAGAAGGAATCGTGTTATGTGTCCTCTTTTCTGAGCTTCTCTTTCTGCATTATTAATCCAATGCTTTCAATGAATTTCAAACAGCGTGCACTGTGCTTTGATGCTGGGGAGAGGGGATGGGTGGTGAGGGGGTTTCAAGCATCCTCAGAGCACAACACACCCGTGACTTTTGGGAAGAAAAAAGTCTAATTTGAGGCATGTCTTTGATGAAATTCTGAATTTAGTTTATAAAAAAAAACGGGAAGTGATATGGGCATGCAACGCTACAGTTTATGTTTACCTGTCGAGCTAATCAAAATGATACGTGTTCTGTCTCTTTTCACTCGTCTGTTAGGAAAAAACCCGAAGTGAAAAGCTTATCAAATTGCTTTGTGGTGTTTCACATTACAGTCACATAGCTGAGCTCTCTTCCGGCCCCCTGCAGCTCCAAACAAATATCAGAGCCAGATAAGCGCACCGTTTAGTTCTTCCCTGTTTCTAATCCCAGTTCAAAGAGAAGAGCTGAGTCTCTCCGTCAGCCTCTTGTAATGGCCATGAAATGAACCGGTTGGAGCTACTCTAGCTGCTCCTTCACGACACGCTAACTTGGCGGCTCCCAGAAACTACTAAAGCACCAGCTGAGTGAGAGAGAGGAAACCAGTCGGCCCACGCATTACTGTATCAGCGCTCTCCGCAAACAAAACAAGCTCATCTGGTTGAGTTACTCATGTATAATGTTGATGTAACATTGCAGCAGTGTTGCAACAAGATTAATATTGTATTAAAGTGACCAGCTGCAAAGGCTATATAGGCTTTTGCATCATTTAAACGTTCCCATAGGCCTATAAGAAGATTCAAAGGCATGAAAAACCAGCTTGGTCAGTATCTTATAGACCAACGTACTTCATATTCTGTTTCTCGTTGTCTGTAACAAACAATATATTTATTCCCAAAAAATCTAAAAATCCAAATCTCTTTATCCTAAAAAATATATTAAAGGTCCTCTATATGACATTCAGAACATTAATATAGCAGCAAACAACTATTTGCTATGTAAAGATATAAAAAAAGCAGCAAATTCTCACATATTAAAAGCACAAACGTTTTGCATGTTGCATGTTTTTGCACGTTTTTTTTACTAAGTTAGGTATAAAAATAGGTCTATAAAAGCAGTGTTTATAAGGTTAAGCGCTTAAGGACCACCTGTCTGCCTTACTGTCTTTCAGTAAGCGTTTAATTAATCGGAAAGTAACACATTGGATATAATGACTGAGTTGACAACGGCTAACGTTATTGATTCGGTCATCGACACTGATGCTGCAGTATACTCTGTTCAGCTTGAGGATTCTGTGGTTAAGACTAATTTGTTCTTATACTGAACATCTCTAGAGCATGCTTGAAATGATTTCATGAAACCGATGGTTGTAAAGTTTGGTTTCTAACATGACAGCTTCATTAGAAACCTTTGAATCTCTCCTCTGAGGTAACAGCAATGTCAATGTGGGCGCTGCTCGGCCATGATAATCACGATGTAACACTCAGAACAGGCTCTGCGGGGTTCAACTTGGCTTAAATACAAGACGTGACTTGAGGTCAGTTTGTTTATGACGAGAGTGCTCAGCTCAGTGCAGAGGTGATGAGAAACTATAACACTCCCGAGGGCAGCGGCGAGAGGAGGAACCATTACGGCTGAGCAGCTCTGGGGCCGAGCCAAATGTAAACTGCAATAACAGCAGCTCGATGAGAGAGATTACTGAGGGGGGAAAGGGGCTATCCTCGCTCTGCAGATAAACGCTCACCTGAAAACAAACACACTGGCGAACAAATCCACGCATCAGGACTTACACAAGTGCACACTGTGAGAAGCAGAAACAAGTAGATGAGAAACCATTCGAGCAGAATAAAAAACAGTAATTACGTGATGTTGACAAGGGAGATGGAGAGCGGAGAGATACATATTGTTCCTCTCATTAATCATTAACAGACTCAGAGGAACACAAGGTCAACAAACAGTGTTTTCATGTGTGTGTTTTTGTGTGCCTTTAGGCGAACTACACACACACACACACACAAACAGCAGAGCTACTGTAGCCGGCAAACTCCATAGTGGCTACATCAGAATTTGTGCCTCCAGGCTTTCAATTAGGTTACTTCAAGGAGAAAAAATAAACACACACATACATGAATACACGAATACAGGCGCACACACACACTCACAATCATAGGGTAAGTGAAGCAGAATAACAGAAGTGCATCGACTGTAAGCACAGTGCAAATCAGAGAAATGTAAATATGTTGTATCTCTGATTGGGCCCATTCGTTGGGGGGATGGAGAGGAGAGAGAGAGAGAGTTGGTTTTCAGAGGGAATCCTTTAAAAACATCCACCTCCTTTCATTTTGCTGAGGGTGAGCCTTTATTTTCCTCTCTTCAAGCCAAACTCGGTTATCTGCCCTGCAGAATAGGATGCTGGAGGCAAGCGTTTTTAGTTTGTCTGGGGTAAATATGAGTGAAGATGACATTTATTAAACTCCCAGTGTTCAGACTATTTCTCTGTCAATGGATGTCAAGAATAATGTGCATTGAAGCCCAAAAATCAAGCCTGTACTCTCATATTTAATCTTCATGTGGTGACGCCTTAATAAAGCAGATCCACATGGACAACGCCGCTCTTTTACTTGAAAAACAGATATATTTTTACGTATTTCTTTTATTTTTTCATATTTTCTATTGCAATTGCTTCTATTTTATATTATGTCTCTTGAATCTTGCACTGTGTTTTATTGTTATGCACCAAATCACCAAGACAAATGTCTTGTATGTGCAAACCATAGACTGTATGTAAGAAGTGGACATAGTCACCGTGACATCACCCAATAGTTTGTGGACTGCCGTTTTAAAACCTTGAATTCAGCATTTTGTCCATCACCATCTTGTTTTTTTGCAACCAGAAGTGACACAAGAGGGTGGAGCTAAGTACAACCGAACGCTGATTAAGACATTTTTAGGCAACCAAAATGTTACTAAATGTAACTTTCATGAACTGAAAACACACTGTGAAAGGATTAAAGTTGTAAGATGAAAACGTGGACAACACCCAGACCGGGACCATAATTTACTAAATGAACATCATGCTGTATTGAAGAAGACTTGAAACTAGCGATTGAGACCATAAACTCATGTTTACAATGTTTACTGAGGTAATAAATCAAGTGAGATTTATTTGAGGTCATTTTCTCATAGACTTCTATACAATCAGACTTCTTTTTACAACCAGAGGAGTCAACGTCGATTTATTTGTCACATAACTTCCGTACTTAACTTACGCCACTTCCATAGTTATTTTAACCCAAACCATGATCTTTTCCTAAACCTAAGCAAGTGGTTTCCTGTGAAGATGGAAGTTTATTTTGAAAGGACTGTATGCATGTAACGAGCGTAAATTGACACGTCATGTGTTACTGGACATTTGAAGGAAAATGCATGGAAAATGAGGAATAACTTTTTGTAAAATATCATACGAACTGTTCTATGAGGATAGATTGAGTAGATTGATACCACCCTCATGTCTATATGATGAATATGAAGCTACAGCTAGCAGCCAGTTAGCTTTGCTTAGGAAACGGGGAAACAGGTAGCCTGGATCTGTTCAAAGATTTTAAAAATATATATATGTGGCTCTTAAAAATCCACCTACCAACACCTCTTAAACTCTCTAATTAACCGTTAATATCTTTATATTTCAATCTGTACAAAAATTTAAGTGAAAAGGGACAAGTTGTGGTATTTCGGGGGTTATGTGCTCGACTATTTATTGGTGTAGAGTGACTTCCTGGAGTCTCCGCTGGTTTCCTGGGAAACTCAAAACTCAGCAAGACATGTCGTTTTTACACTTTGGTTTGAGTTGAGTTTAAACAGTGATATAATGTGTTTCTGATCTTTAGAGGTGCTGGTAGGCAGATTATATTACCCCGTTTCCATAACAGCGACATGTTGGTATCATTCATGACGGTATGTAACTCTGCTGCTGTCTCTGAGGCGACGTTGAGCGTATGGAGGATGCTGCTCTGCTGAAAGCCTGCCCAGTGAAAACACTGTTTCCCTTTTGATCCTCTAACCTCCCTCTCCTCCTGCCTCTTCAGCTCTTCAGAAATCAGCCTGCTCACCCTCACTGTGCAGGCAGCAGTGGGAGTGTGTGTGTGTCTATGCGTGCTCTTTACTACGAGTGTTTTCATGTGTGTGTGTGTGTGTGCTACAGACCACTCATCTGTATGAGCTCCATTGGCAGTTACATAAACCATACTGTCATAAAGGCTACAGGCCATACTGAAACCCTGCCAAATCAGTGCTGGGTCAATAACTCCCTGCTGCAGATTTTTTGGATATTCTTTCCTTTGTTGGGCAGCCAGTACACATCTGTGTAAAAATGAAGTGGGTTCTTACTGTTGCAGTGCAGCACACAGGTCAGTAATTACCATGAAACATAATTACTGACTTTCTCTGGGACATTTTTTCTCTGAAAAGACAGACAGTAGTTTGACCACAGTAATTAGAACACAAAGAAAACCATTTGAAAGGCAAATAGAAGCATGTGTTAAGGTTGAAATGCATCTAAACTCCCAGTCGAGATATGAACCTCGTACTTAAGCCAAAATCCACCTCTGCATTACAATAACCTTCCGCATGTCATGAGGGCGCATTTATGGCTTTTTGCGTGTCATTTGTACGCCACGCAACAAAACTATGGTAACATCGATAGTTAGGTTTAGGCAACAAAACCAATTAGTTTAGGAAAAACGTCATGGTTGAGCTTAGGGTGTTTTCATTTTAGCTACGATTGATCTGTGCCCGAGTACGATTGCCCCCTTTTCGTTCAGTTTTCACATTAGTAAAGTTGTTCCATACCCGAGTACACTTGCATCATCATCCACGTGTATTTGTTTAGGTTGAGATCAGCTGTTCTAGTGGCGTAGCATCGTAAATCGCTTCATTCAAACTTTGCGGAAACAAAATAAAACTCACCAAAACCTTCGTCGTTAGTCTTTCTAACTATCACCAACTCTGGTTCAGTCGAAATAAACCCTTATTTCACAGGGTTTGATATGAAAATATGCCGACTCTACATGTTGTTTCCCCCGCTGTCTCTCTCTCTCTCTGCTAGCTGAGCAGCTGAGCGGCTCTCGTACTTCGGAGGCAGACCATTAAACTAGCTAAATAAAATAAAACATCGCCCGACCCCATCACCTGCTATTGTTTATATTTAAAGGAACCACTCGCATGGCTTCCTGCTTTATCACCCACAGCCGTGCAGTTCAGAGGATGAGATCGGCGCATGCTGCGCGCATATACAGACATTGATATGAAACAGTTTTATATCTATGTATACAGATCTCGACTGCTGACGTTACTCAAGTTAAATAGCAGTCCACATCTGTGTTTTGGTACAGTTGGCTTTCACACCTGATGCGAACCGTACACGAGTACAAACAATCCATGCCCGAGACCACCTTTTCAAGTGGACTCGGGCACGGATCAACGAACTGTGCCCGAGTACAGTACAGAGCCTTCACACTAATCAAACAAACTGGACTTTGGGGACAAGTGTACTCGGATCCGGGCCCGGATTCCTGATGTGAAAGCACCCTTAGAAAATAAATCAAGTAAAATACGTACGGAAACAACGCAACTTAAGTACGGAAAACATGTGACAAACGTCAGTAAAAAAACTTACAAACTTACAAAATAAAACACCGACCTCCTGGTTGAAACCTGGTTGGACCCCAACTCCCGTTCCGCCCGCCATAAGTGGTCTTTCTGGCTTTTCATTCTACGTCACTAGCTCTGATTGTAGCATATTCACGCAAATGCATTTACATTGCAGTCAGTACAGGACTACACGGTGTACAAATGACACACTAAAAAGCAAGAAAGGCATTCTTATTACACACTAAATGCATATCATGTCATTCATACGCCTTTTTGGTGGGAACGGGCTGAATAATGACACCATTCATGTAGTTAGATTTTTCTCATTAAATCATACTGTGGGTTTTACATTTATAATGCCATTTTTCAACACAAGGGCTCCTGTTAATCCCCATGCAGAGCGTAGGTGTGGGAATGACACCGAGACGAAGGTGGGTTGGTATCTTTTACCATCTATAAGTCAAGTGCGGAGATGGTTTTTCTCCTCAGCCGAGCCTTGGGGGACAAGTATAGCGAGTCAGTGGGGGGAGAAGAAGAGTAGCTGATTTGCTTGCCATAAACATCAGCTGTCTGACTGGCGACGCTGCACCTTGGCGCGGTCTTGCCTGGCGAACCACAAGACACACAAACTCAGCTGCACGTTTCCCATTTCCTCTGTGGCAGCCAGGACTCCTGAGGTGAACAGTTGTCAGGCCGTGACGTTGACGATGATACAAACACTTCTGTTTTCATATTAACTGTATTGTTGCGAAGCAGTTGCAGCTCCTCCGCTGTTCTCTTTCTGCAGCCGTTGTCAAGCCACCTCCACACGATGCACACGCCTGTCAGTGTGCGAGACACGCATTCAGTTGTTTTGCTTCCTTTGTATTCCTCTGAGGTTCAGGCTGAAGAGGTAAAATTATGAGTCTAAGCAAAAAGCAGGCCAGCTGTCATGCAACCAAGAAGCCGTCCCCAGAAAAGCTATGATCAAACCGCTCACAAACTTTCTTTTTTTTAAATCTAACATTTTATTTGGGGGGGATTTTTGCAACACAGCAGTAAACTCCCGACTTGCATAATGCGGTCGACACCAAGCCAGGAAGTACTAATGCCTTCATGCCCCAGAAAAGCCCGAAATCACAAAACTACAAACGACCTCCAGAATAAAAATCGTTTGTTTTCATCTTAATACAGCTGGTGCTGTGGTAAAAAATACTTTGATTCACAGCAATTTCCACTGAGAAAAGCACTGAAGGAAGAAGAGAGAGGAGGGGAGGGGAGGGGGAAGAAACACATTACAGCTCCTCTTCAAATTATTTCTTCAAACCCCCGTCTGTTACACAACTTAATGAGCCCTGAAATTGGCGAGATTACATTTTTCTGCATTTCTTTCATTAGTGTGGGTGTCGTCGATCTCTGGGGATTGGTTTCCTCACTTTGGGATTGTAAAGCGTGCCGCCACGGAGCGCGTCGCACTGATGAAAGGAGCAACAAACTAACCAGCAGGCCAGTAAATAGATGAGGGAGTTCCCTGTGATCAGCCGGGGTTTTGGTTCAATCAGCCGGCTGATTTACAGAAGCTGTGCAGTGGGTTAAAGTGCTCCTCTCTGCAACACGTTTAATCATGTGGCGACGGCGAGAATCTGTTTTTCAATTAAATCACAATGAAAACAATCAGTCCAATGAGTTGAGATAGCACTTGTTTTCACAGCAAGTTCTCAATTGGTTCAAGAACATACAGAAATGAGGTGGACTCAACAGACGTCGAGATTGCAATTGATTTAAAGGAATAGTTCGACATTTGGGGAATTATGCTTATTCCCTTTCTTGCTGAGAGTTAGATGAGAGGCAGCCAGTCAACAGCTGTTAGCTTATCTTAGCAAAAACACTGGAAAACGTTATTTTTTTGTGCGTTTTCCACGCACGTCCAGCAACACCTGACAATTTCTGTTCGTTACATGCATACAGTCTTTTCAAAATAAACGTCCTTCTTCACAGGAAACAACTTGGTTGACCAAAATAGTCATAGATTATGTCATTGTGTTACCTATGGATGGAATAATAGTGAAAATAAATGATTCCCCTTTTTGCTGGTTACCCCTTAGTACCCCCTTGGGGTCCCCGGACCCACTTCCAAAACCACTGGTTTAGGCAACAGTATTACTTTGGCCACTTTCACAAGTCATAGTCCATTTGGCTAGTCTGAATCAGAGTGAAATTGATACTTTTGGTTAATTTTCAATTTGGTCTGGTTTGGTTAAACTCAAATTAAAACGGACCAAATAAAAAAATAAAAAAGGAGCCATCTACGATCTATTGTGCACACAAATCCCTCCTCCAGTTAATCTCCAATGACTTTATAAACGTCACTATTTTTGTGGACTTAATTTAGCATATTCTGAATTTTCTCTTCAGCCCAGATGTCAAGCCAACATCAGACTTCTGCAGAAGATCATTTCTCTGTGTTCATCTCAACAATGGCCCGCATAGGCAGCCTGTGTTTTGGTCGGCACCAGACTACGATTACTGCATTTACAACTGCCCAAACGAACCGCACCAGAGTTTGATTAAAATGGACTAAATGTTGGCTTGTGACAGCGTCCTTAGTTAGGTTTAGGAAAAGATCAGCTTGGTTAGGTTTAGTCAACAAAACTACTTTGTTAGGTTTTAGAAAAGAATGTGGTTTGGGTTGAAATAACTACGGAAGTGGCGTTGCTTAAGTACGCAGGTCACGTGACAAATAAGTCAACGTTGACTTCTGGTTTCACAAGGGATACAAACAACGGTCTCCTGGGCAAAAGTCCAGTGTTTTTAGACCCACCCATCCACCCGACCTCCTCCCTATGCGGCGTTTGTTGCTCTTTATACTTCCTGGTTCATGATTATGTGGATTACATATGAATTGATTTTGTGGGATGTAAACGAATTACAGTGCATTACTTTTCGTAGGCTAGGTATAGCTACGAACGGTGTATGAGACCGGCCTGAATTAACATGTTATATCTTGCTTGTCCAATCTGTTTGAAATAGAAGACTTCTTATAGATATTGTCCAGTGAAAACAAATGAAACTACCTCTATCACCTCTAGTTTTTGTACTAGTACAACTACTAAATCTCTCTCTTCCATGTGCTGCTTCAAAAAAACTCAGTGTTGGTTCTTCTTGCTTGTAAAAAATTATATTTTAATCTGGAAAGAGTTGTTGTCAGATGGCGGTTTCCTGTAGCTTCTTGGCTTAACTCTTTTGCGTGGGACACTGAAGCATTTCGCTATTCACAGCAGATGAGAATGAAAAAATCAATATTGTGTATCCAGAAAGCTTCTTAGTTTGTTAATCTATAATAGCTGATTCATAAGCATGGCTGACATAATGCGATGATTGATGTTTTGGCTTCAGCTACTTCATCTGGCTCAGCAATGCTGACTGTTTTGGGCTTGAGAGGCTAAGACCCGGAGAGACTTGCTTGCTTAGAGGAAGGCCAGCTTGTTGGCGGGCGACTCTGTTGCTCCGATCCAGTGCCAAGCGCCCATCAGCTGCGAGGGGGGTCCATGTGACACAGAGAGCACTCGCTGTACGTAACCAGGCGACCCAGATAACGCTCCAGTCTGCTTTTGTGGGCCAAGCAGCAGGAGAGTAGCTTTGCAAATGAACTGGAAAGAGCAAGGTGTTCAATTTAGACCCTAATTATGAGGAATGAGGAATCTGTCCCTGCTTGTGCCGTCCCATCAGAGACTGTCGAGTAGAAACATCTCATTGAACAACTTCCCAGGGAAGAGATAGCCAGGCATTTGATGTGATAATAATGTGAGGAATCTGAATCAACCATAGTATCTATGCCCAGTGGGTTCCCAAACACCACACAATTTGAAGTGTAGAGTGTAGTAATTTCAATTAAATTAGAAAGGTGGAGGAAAATGAAGGGTGAGGAATTGGGGAAATAATTTAATAATAATGTTCATTCGTTTCTGGGGTTATTTTAAGACTTGGCAGCTTGCAGAGTCCAAGAGTTGCATGCCACACTCAATGGACATTAAGAATTTAAAAAAGCAGAAGTAGGCCACAGACAATTCAAGCAGAAGGAACATAAGGCTTCTTCTTCTTTCTGTTCTTCAAGGGTAGGGCAGAGACAAATGAGGTCTTGAAAGCACCAGCTCAGGATCTTGAGCAGAACATCAACGGTTCACTAAAGGCTGCAGGAAACCATCGGACCGACTGCTCCAAATTTCCTCCACCTCTAACTTTTTGGGACTAATAAAGCCAACTAATGAAACCTTCCAACGCGTTTTCCCTTTACACGTCTCCTCTTGTGTATAAATGTGGTTCTGGGGCACCGTCTTATGAAGCAATTCCTCAAAAGCGGCAGTGAATTTCTAATGACATCTGCAGAGGGCATGTGTTGGCTTCCGGCGTGTTTCTGCTCAGATGAGAGTTTGTGACAGAGTCGCTCTGAGGGAAGACGGTGATAAAAAAAGACATGTAGGACATCACATGAGGGTCCTGTAGAATTTATAAAGGAAGAAAGAGTTTCGCTGATTCCATCTGATACTTTACTCTGAGCGATAACATGTTTAATATTAGCTCAACATCTGTCCAAAAACAGTTAAAGTCATAGACTGTACTGTATATAAGAAGTGGATGTAGTCACTGTGACGTCACCCATTGGTTTGTGGACTCGAGCCTCGAGTTCGGTATTTTGGCCGTCACAATTTTGTTTTTTTGCTGGAGCTAAGTACAGCCGGACACTGAATGAGACATTTTTAGACGACCAAAGAGGTTATACTTTCATAACTCAAAACACACTGTGAAAGGGTTAAAGTTATAAGACGAAAACATAGACAACTCCCAGACTGGACAACGCTGTGGTAGCGACCTGTCAATCACAAGGTAGCCACGCCCTAAAGCATACCCTGCTCTATTGTCTATTTGACTCTAAATGGGACCATAATTTACTAAATGAACATCATGCTGTATTGAAGAACACTTTAAACTAGCGATTGAGACCATAAACTCATGTTTACAATGTTTACTGAGGTAATTAATCAAGTGAGAAGTAGGGTCATTTTCTCATAGACTTCTATACAATCAGATTTCTTTTTGCAACCAGAGGAGTCGCCCCCTGCTGGCTATTAGAAAGAATTAAAGTTAAAGGCACTTCTGCATTGGCTTCACTTTTCAGACATGGAGGTTTCCCACTGGTTAAAGTTCATTAAGGACTAGCAATGAACTAATTTTGTTTTTCACCGTTTGTGTCTTAATGTTTATTAGTAGTGGACCCAGAAGAGGTTTTTGTATTTTGTCATCAATATCCAGGAGCATAAACAGGAGCATACGGATCTACTGGGCACTCAGGAGGCAGGTCAGTCCCAAATTAATTTGTTCGCTGCCAGCTCGTGATTTATGTCCGCTTGTCAAGTAAGTCCATGTTTCACTTCTGTGCCAACGGCTACAAATCTCCGTCCACGTTGCCAGTTTGTCTCATCTTTGTTCGTTTGCTCGAACATCCAAAGAGACCCAATCTTAACTTTGAGCAGCAGGTTTTCTTTTCCACATGAGCTTCTTTAGAAATGAGCACAGCAGTCAGGCTCCATTTAGTCCATAATGGGAAGAGCACAGAATGCCATCAATAAAACTACAGTTTTTCACCCTAACCAGTCCAGCACAGTGCTGCAGAAAGCAGATATGCAACTGTCTTGACTTTCTCTATATAAAGAGACACAGCCCAGTACCTACTGAGGGAAAGACTTGTATTAAAATGTAGTTCAGTAAAGTCAGTAAGCTGACAATATTTATGTTAAAACATTTATTAGTATTACAAATTCGGAAAGTGTGCACACAACCTATTTAAAATGGCACAATAGTACAAATCTGTGCACTCCAGCTCCTTCCTCGTGCAGCTTCTTCTACTGCTGTACCATAATAATCACTGACTGAATAAAGATACAGGACATTAAGCAACACAGTCTACCAGGAGGAACGTTCAAAATGATCTGTGTAGTCAAAGGTAATTTGCTGATTTGACACAACAGCCCTGCAGAAGAACAAAGTCAACTGGAGGAGGTGTAAAATGAAGAATATAGAAGCTGTCATTTAACATTACACAGTATGTGTTGCAGCAAAAAAAACAGCCAAGACGTAAAGCTATAACTGGCTTACATGTTAACATGTTGACTAGCTTCAATTTGTTTGATCATAAGCAAACAATTCATCTGGATATGATCATACAGTATATTACAACCCCATAATGGACCTGGATCCTTAAGAGTAAGAAGCTTGTCATTCTTTATAGTAAGAAACAGGCTTTACACCACATTAACAACAAACAAAAAACAGTTTTCTACTTTCATTCTCCTTCTTGAACACACGCAAATCTAAGTATGAACGCTATATTGTGATTTAAAGTTGGATTATATGCACAAAAGTAGTTTCACCCTCATTTAACGTCTTGCTCTTGCATCTTGTGATTACAGTCTAAATATTCACCAAATCACACAAAAATTAGCAAATTTGTCAATTGGTGTTTTACAAGATATGAAAGAAGCTGAAAGATAACTATTAAAAAAAGGAAAAAGCATATACCAGATCGCATCATGATATCTTAAAGGTGCTAAATGTGAGATTGGGAGCATATCTATTGCCTCCACATGGATTTCGACATGGCGAAGGCTGAGTTGGCGACTCACAGCTAACGGTGCTAATAGTGCTAACGACGGCTACAGAACTAACAGTGTTAACCTGAGGGGGAACTGGAGGGTGGGTGCTACGCTTCCGTGACTTATCAGCTGTAACCACCCTGTGAGTGGTGGCCATGAGATAGCCAGTGGGGCACGCTCACATGCACAAACGTGCACTAAAAGCATGCACGGCCAGTCCGGCGTTGTCAACAAAGCACGGAGAAGCTCGGATTACAACACACACACAGGGAGAGAGACTTCATTTTCTTCTCAGGTAGACATTACTCCACTATATCTTTACATAGCAAATAGTTGTTTGCTGCTATATTAATACTTTGGATATCATATAGAGAACCTTTAACCACTACGGTGGCAACATCTAATACCATTTGTAAAATCCTATTTAACCAAAGCTAATAATCTAATTTAGAGCCTGAGGGAGTGGATGGGGAGGGCAAAGTTACACATATTTATTCCTTTTATAATTGAGGTTTCATTGCTCAAGAGCACATTGATTGTGATGACTGAGGGAATAAAACACATTCATGAGATTTTCCATTGGTCCAGATATCTAAACTGGGGACCCTGCAGTCACAAACCTGTTTCTGTAATCTCCTTACTTATTAGATTGGCCTGCAGACCCCTGCAGTCCCTGAAGTGTTATTTTCAGTCTCAAATCAGTTTGAGTGTGATGCTGTAATGATTTTGTGGGAGGTAAATTTGCAGCGTGCAGCAGTAATGTCGCTCTGCTAATTCAGCCCTTCCCCACCCGCGCCACTCGTAAGGTGAATGACTGAAAAATACACACCGGCACGCACACACACGATGCACTGTTGCTGACATTGCTGAAATGCATGATTTTCATGGCTGCGGAGCACGCACGGACCAGACAGATGAAGCCTATTACCATACATTAACACATTTTATGGTTGTCAAACTGTCCATTCACATCCCAATCTGTTGTGTTACAATTTTGATGCGGATGTAGAATATTAATGTTCAACAACAGCGTGCAATGTTTGATCATTTTTCTTTTTTTTCTGTTTTAAATAGTTATAATTTTTGCACACATGTAGTTTAAACTGACAGCAACTCATCCATCAGCCACAGGATGAAAAGAGCTCGGTAAACATCTTCCAAAGCACTTCACTGAAGCAATAGGCTTAATAAAGATGTCAATTTCTTTTATTGATTCACTTTACATTGCAACCCGTGAAACTGAGGAACAGGAGCCCGTCAGCCTTGTGTACACAGCTTGAGAATTTATGGCTGCATAATAACCAGACAACAGCCACACATGCATTACTAAAACAGTTTTCATCCCAGCCATTTAACCACCCAGTGTGTAATAGTTTCACTGTGCGTTCGGCAGCAATCCAAGTGATTTATGGTGCTGCGGTTGAGTAAACTGCCATTCATATCTTCTTCGCTGTTGATAAAGATCGTGTTGGTTGATGGAGTGTTTGTTGATTAGACTCACGAGAGAAACCTGATATCAATCAACATGAAGATAATAAATGCGCTAATAGTATTAGATTGTTGATGTAATTGTTTAATAAAGGAAATAATATAATTATTTTAACCATTTAAAGATAAATAAAAAATAATAAAACACCTCCTTTGGAAAGTGATGGCTATACCAGTGATCTTTAAATGCTTACAAAATTGTGATGTGATGTTGCAACAACACTTTTTAGAAAAAGATGAGAGCTTGACATTATGAGAAAGTACTTTTTAAAGTTTTAATTACTTTCTCTGAATGTTTTTTAAAGGAACAGTGTGTAACATTTTGGGAGGCTCTATTGGCTTGTGAAACTGAATGCAAAACCGTTGTATCACCCGCCGTTGCTCCTAAAGTAGTATTATTATGTTAATGATGGCCTTTGAGCGAAGTGAACGGTGTTAACACGGTTTTGCACTCGGTGGCTCACGTTACCGCAGTCTTGGAAAGGGAGGAGTGAGCGGAGGGGTACTTGGTTGAAATCTGCAACCACACCACTAGATCCTGCACAATCCTACTCTACACTACATCCCTTACTATAACTTAGTGTTCTTCTAAACAAGACCAAGAGTCTACAGGTTAGTTGAATGTTAACATCAACAGGTATTATGTTTACTATGTTCACCATCTTAGTTTAACGTGTTAACATAATAACATTTGCTAACTAGCACTGAACACAAAGTACAGCTGATGCTGGCACTCTAGGAAGGGTTAAGGGAGTCACTAAGGTTATTATAATCATCCTGACGGGGACATGAATGTGTGAACTAGCTGGCGGAAAAGTCAGGAGATCACCAGAGTCAGTAGGATTCATCCTCTGGGCACCATGAATGTCAACAAAGTGTCATGGCAGTCCATCCAGTAGTTGTTGCGATATTTTAGTGGTGGAGCATCCAAACAGATGTAACTGTCCATCACATTAAAACTGCTTTTACAGGACAAACATCTGTAGAGGCAAAATGCCATCAAAATGCTTTCACTGCTAGAGCAGACAGATAACAGCAGCAGTGACAGATTGACAGCAATAAATCACAACTGGGTGAGTATTTATTTCTGCAAGTTTGAGTCCATTTACAAAGCCAAGCCAATTTAACCCCGTGTACCATTAGGATGAAAAACAATCCCTCCAAGTGAGGTCCATCTGCCTGTTGGACAGCTAACAAGAATCTGGCCGACAACATTGGAGGCCGCGACACAGCAGATCTACACAATCCACAAAAGTCCACTAATCCAGCAGTACATGCTCTAAAGCTGCTTAATATTTAATTTGAATGTAGGGACAGACCACTTCCTGTTGTAGGTTTACCAATCTGGAGAGACTAGGACAGATTTATCTTTGGGCTTTTGCAGCGTAAATGCTGATTTCTACCATCAGTATGGCGTACAGTTCAAGGATTGAGCACCTCACGCTACTCGTGGTAAAACCTGCTGATGTTAAATGGAGATGGAGAACAAATGATGATGAAAAGTGTTGAGGATAAAAATAATTCCTCACATCTACCCCAGATAATGACCTCAAATGAAAATGGATGCCATTACTCCCACTGCTTTATTTAACACGATGCATCAAACTGCAGTGGAAAATGCATCCAATTTGTCTGGAGGCATTAAAATGGTGGATTTACTACAAATCCTTATGCAGTTCCTACCTAGTCTCACATAGCCTGACCTCTCTCCACAGCGCTGTTCCAGTGCTAAAGAAAGGTCTGGCTCCACACATTATCATTGTGGTATAAGGTAGGGATGTCACGGTACCAGATATTTAGTAGTCAATACAAATACCTGTGAAATTCCACGATTCTCGATACCCAATTCGATACCATGATAAAAAACAAAACAGTAAATCCCATGTACTTCAACATACACTCCTTTATTACCATTTGCATACTGTTTTTTGCGAATTTATTATTAATCCTGATGATTCGCCTCAAGTTTCTCGCCAAAAACAAAATTTTATAATTTACTTTCGCCCAATACTCATTTTTACTGAATGACTTGAATGTAATAATCATAATGTAGTTCAATGCAACCTCCGTACGTTAGCTGTTAGCTCCGTTATTTAGCCAAGCAGGACTGCGCTGCCCACCGGCTGCTAACAGCTAACGTTACTAGTTCTCCTCCGGACGATTTCAACACAGATTTGTTGTTCACAATGTAGAACTATCAGGGAAATTTGACACGGTACATCACTTTTTCAGAATTTTGGCATCGACTTGGTAGGCTATTTAAGTATCTTGTTGTTTTCTTGGGGGAAAAACGCTCTGGCTTGTTTGTATTTCTTTAAACCAATCACAATCCTCTTGGGCGGTGCTAAGCACAGGATGCCCTGGCAAAATAGATAGCGCTGATAGCGGGAGGGGAGGAAAAAAGCCGGCTTATATAGGCGGCCAATGGCAGGCTTATACCCACAGTCTAGATCCGGTGAGTCTGACTAGTTCCTACCCAAAGCTTAGTGTTGAGTAGCATAAAACAATCAAAGTCGCCCCCTGCTGGCTATTAGAAGGAATGCAAGTTTAAGGCACTACTGGATTGGCGTCACTTTTCAGTGGTTGCCCAATGCTCAAAACATGTGATATGAACATGTGGTAATTATTCAAAGTCTTGTGTGAGGAGAAAATGATTTGGTCAAGAACAACAAAGCTAAAGGATCTACTGTAGACAAGTGCAGGAAGTGAAATTCAAACCTCTCTATTAAACTACCTTATATAGTGCAGTGCAGTACAATAGACTCGCTTTGCTAAGTAAGCAAAGGTCTTAAGAAGCTATTCAGAGTTGCCTGATTTGTGCTGACTGTTAATGTGATGACCTCATCGTTACATCCCCGGTCGGGGTTATTTCAGTCTAAGTACTTAGAGAAATTTCAATCTCTGCTTAAAGTGGATTAACAGCTTTTTCTGTCAAATTTATGTTTCCTGTCCACGGGCTGTTGAGTTTCAAAGTAAGGCAGGGCTAATATTCAGAGTATAGCTTGAATACTGCTGCGTATGATTTCTCTCTGCAGTCCCCGACATAACCGAAGGCTTTTTTAAAAATTGTCCTTAAAAAGTCTCCAAAGAAGCTGGTACTTGTAGTGATGATCTGGCAGCCAATCGAGGCTAAGTTTATGCAAATTTTTTAATCAATCTAATTAGCATTCCCAGCTGGGCAGACCTGTTCAAAAATGTTGCAGGTCATAAAAATTAATGGTGGGGGAAAAAAAAACTCCGATCAGTTCTCAAATGCACACACACATACATCCAACTTTCCTTATACTTGCTTATACACACCCACCACATCTGTGTTGGTGCTTTAAGTTACAGCAGTGCGTAACAACGCTGCTTTGATGTTAATTAGCACAGAGCAGGATAAGGATGGGAGGTGTTTCGAGTTAAGATCAATAAGATCTAAGAATATCTTTGAATTAATTTAGACGTCGTCTTCAAAGTCTGAACTGCCTCTCCTCGCACTCACCAACAATGACGGAGCTGATGTGACAGTGACTGAGAAACTAATTCTTACAGGAAGCTGCAGAAACTAGATTGGTTGCTGTCATATGAGCTTTTTTGGCCTGAAAGACGGCTTAGTTATGAGTCAGTGACTGCAGGAAAATAACAGCCAAGTGCAATTTTGTAGTCCGAAAATACCTGTGAGTCAACATGAGTTCAAGCATCCTTGGAAAATGTTCCATAAAATGTGCAGTAACTCTTGGCAGCGGCTTTTTCAGTGCAAAGTTAACTTTAGAAACTAACTTCTAATGATTTGTGGATGTCTCCTTGTTAACTGGAAAACTGAATCCTGCCATCTTTGCACTCAGTTTTAATGTTTTGGACAAATGACTGAATATTGCTTTGTTGCATAAGGTTGATGTTTCTGTGAGGTTTGCTTTAGGTTTGATTTAAATAGATTTTTTTCTGAGCGCAATGCACCTTTTTAACAGCAGAGATAGCAATAGAAGCAAAGGAGAAATCAATATGGTTTATTATGGCTGCATTACATTCAGGTGGGCCACTTTTGTGGCTGGCTCACTGTTCAGACTCATGCTGCGTTCATGTCACATCGTTTAGACTGTAATTATGAGCATCTGAGTCAGAGAAAACGCTCACATAAGCCTCTGAGCTGGAAATGAGATATCGACAATTTCTAACAGCGACAATATCTCCTACTTGGTGAAAAGAACTACAGGAAGGGTCAACAAACGATTGGCAAAATGGCTGCAGAGCCACCATCGCTGGCGGTTACATTATGTGTAAATAATATTAACACTATTACAGTTTATAAGCTAAATTAAAAGTAGCTATACACAGTTTTTATCTGGTTTCACGTTAAAGGTAGTGGGCAACCTCCAGGTCTGAAAAGTTAAGTCAATGCGGAAGTGCCTTAAACTTGCATTCTTTCTAACAGCCAGCAGGGGGCGACTCCTCTGGTTGCATAAAGAAGTCTGATTGTATAGAAGTCTATGAGAAAATGAGCCTACTTCTCACTTGATTTATTACCTCAGTAAACATTGTAAACATGAGTTTATGGTCTCAATCGCTAGTTTCAAGTCTTCTTCAATACAGCATGATGTTCATTTAGTAAATTATGGTCCCATTTAGAGTAAATAGACCATAAAGCAGGGTATGCTTTAGGATGGGGCTACCTTGCCATTGACAGGTCGCTACCACGGCGATGTTTACCGTGTTCACGAGAAGAGTCCATTTGAACGCCCCCCTCTTGTCGTATTCACAACCTCGTAAGTGGAAAAGTTTCTGAAAGCTCCGACTTCACGAGTTGTGACGTGTTTGTTAACGTTGTCAGAAATGGCGGAGGCCATGGAAGTTAATTTGTCGGTGCATAATAAGTTAATATATTGTAATTTTAGTCGTATATTGTTTTTCTTTGTAATTTTATAATATTTCTGAGGAAAATGTTGATATTCCCAACGGCCTCATCTTGTTCCTCTGTCATTATGCCTTTGCATTTCCTACATTATGTTACCCACTTGCTAGTGTGCTAACTTGTTAGCCTCTCTGGCTTGTAGACGCCGACAGTAACGTTAATATTGCTTAGCAGCGGTGTTCTTACGACTTAACCACTTCAACGCCGAGCATATTGTGTACATGACTTCCCATGTCGTAAACACAAGCTCACGAGTTTCATTTTAAAGCACCAGATGTCAAACTGTCTGCTGTGAAAAGGTCTATTCTGGGAGGGTTTGTAATCTTGGGGAATCAAAAATCAAATATGTGAACGCAACACCACAGAAAAGGAGCAAAGACAAACGGCAAGCTACATATAAGATCTCACAAAGCTGAAGACGGACTGTTGTGATGGTTAGTAATCGTGTCAGTGGCTTAAACTCTACTGAGTATTACAACAGAGTATTAAAGAATCAGCCATTTTCCACCATCTGGAGCACCTGACAGTTTTCAGTCTCTCTTGACCTCTCGTTCATTCCTCCTTGACATGAACACACTGACAGAAGTCAGAAGACTTCGAGACTTTGATTGTTCTGTTCGATTTTTAAAGCTTTGGTTCGAAGGAGCAAAAGGTAAAAATCTAAGATGTAGGGGTAAAACTGTGAAACAGTATTACCTCAGAGTATTGTACTTGTTCTGGGCAGTTTTGTGTAGATAAGAGGGGAGAAAGAGGGAGGTGGAGAGAACAAGGGCAGAGTGTGGTGGGGATGAGGTGGGGGGAGCGCTGCAGTGCTGCTGACCACTGCGAGACTCATCCATCCAGAACATGCTGAGCTGCTCTGCTTCGCTTACTGGCTTCAAGTCAAGTTTGGCGTCCGAAAACTTTGATTGAGAACAACCACAAAACATAAACTAAGCAGAAAAATCGTTTCACATCCCCTCCCTCATCACATTTGCTGTGGGGCCATGTTCTCTTTAAAATTACACCTCTTTTAATCAACAGGAGATGGCAGCTTATCTTTACTCTGAACATTATTACCAAACAAGGGGCTCAGGTGATTTTCGCTGGTGGCGAGGCATTCAATTATTTAAAAGCTGTTATAGCTCCTGTTGTGTGTGTGCACCCTGAATTCATCTTTTATTGAGGCGGCCGGCGAATGACTTGTTATAAACAGCTCGCAGGGAAGTGCGCTGATGTCTGCCACCGATCCATTTGAGGGAATGACAGACTGCACCTCCACCAGACTGCAGGATTGAATTCAAATAACTCTGCCTTCTTAACCTTAAGGCAATTGGACATATTTTATACCTGGGTAACTTTGAGTTTGAAGTGGCCAGGTCTGAGGAGGTTTACTGCTGCTGTCACAAACTCTGTGGAGCTAAATAACATCTTCCAACTTATCCATTGTGCATATATACATTTACACCTGTGTTTTCCCAACTTCAACAAATATGCACAGGGATATACAAACATAAATTTGCATGTAAGCACACACTTTTAAAAAAGTAAATATATACTCACATATATGTGCGCAAACAAGAATACTCCTCACAAGTACAACTGCATTTAACTGCATCCTATATGCAGCAGAATACACTATATGAACTGCTTGTTAATGAAGCGTCAAAGCAGAATTTCAGAGCAGAATTGCAAGACAAATTCATTAGGGCTGCAACTAAGGATTATTTCATTGTTGATTAATGTGTTGATTATTTTCTCGATTAATTGATTAGTTGTTTGGTCTATAAAATGTCGGAAAATGGTGAAAAATGTCGATCAGTGTGCTCCAAAGCCCAAGATGACGTCCTCAAATGTCTTGTTTTGTTCACAACTCAAAGATATTTACAGTTATTATATATATTATTATTATATATTTACAGTTAACTGTCATAGAGGAGTAAAGAAACCAGAAAATATTCACATTTAAGAAGCTGGAATCAGAGAATTTTGATTTTTTTTTTTTCTTAAAAAAATATTCAGATAGTTAAACCGATTAATCGATTAATCATCGCAGCTCTAAAAGTCAGTCATGTTCAATCTCCCCTCTTTTCAAATGTCACAACAATGAGCCGCAGCAGTGAGAAGCACAATTCAGCAAATAGATTAAATTGCGGTAAGTCAGCCTTCCATTTGGTATTATTTTCATTCATACTATAACATTAATAGGGATCGGATGTGGACTGAATTGTGATTCACAACTTGCATTGACTGAACTGGAATGTGACTTCTTCCCACCACTGCTGCTGCTGCTGCTGCGTACAACTGAGAGGTGTTTGCTGAACATCTTTGGCATCCCACAATCTGCTGACGGGTTCAGAATATTTCAAAACACTGACAACTAGATGTCACTTGGGTGCAGATAAGTCTTATGACAGTGTCACTCAACTGACAAGCAAACAAAAATGTAACGAGTATGAGCTCTTTATAAGACATAATCCGCTTTTTGGGTACTCATGTCAATGCTGCATTACTATCATGATATTTAGTAAAATATGCGCTCTACTGACATTTTAAAACATGCATGATATTTCCCAAATTAGTACCCCCCAAAAAAACCTAGTAGTGACATTAGCAAATACCTCCAGGGTATTGAACTTTAGAGCTTCTGCAGAATAAAAACTATCCATTAAAAAGAGCTATTAATATCCTCCTCCCTCCACTTTCTAATGCATGGAGCAGGAACATCTGGGACTGTGGAGTCAGAGGGGAGCGGGCTGTGGGAAAAACCTTACAGCAGTTTTCCATTGCAAGCTGTAGGCTAACCCCCCCTGTGATCTCTGATGCTATCTGTTTATACTGAAAGATAAACCCACTGTAAAATACAGTATAGTTGGTGTGTGCACTACCACAGTGTAGCCTACTATCATCCACTAGAAGGTTCATTGTATCCTCACAAGACTTTACAAAGTAAAAACTGTTAGAAATAGGCTTCTAAACGTGTTCACATTGCGCTCAATTTTCGCCACATAGTTTCGTCAAACCACGCAGAATGAAATCCTGACTGAACGTGAAGTAGGTCTGAACAATCGTAGTGTAAAAATAAACAGTTATCTATTGTAAATCCACTATATAGTCGCTCCAGAGGGAGCAGCCAGCAGTGCTCTTCAGTACTAAGCATAAATACAAACGTGTTTCTAAAATCTATGCCTTATAGATTACCTGGTTATTATAACTAACATACATACTTAAAATCATCCAAGACATTTTTTCATTAGGTACAAAATAGGCTGTTTCATCGTTAACTGTGACCATTACTGTTAACAGTTGGAAATCTGATGCATTATTAAACAAACCATTCTGCAGCGTAACTTCTCAAATCCTGAGTGAGATCGAGTTGAAAACAAAATATCGGGGCTATGATTTCTCTTTAAAGCCACTTTTTTATTTTGACTATGGGCTTCATGTCTTGTAGCTGCTTTAGCAAAAGATCAGCACCGTCTGAAAAACCTTTTATCCATGACTATCTTGACATTGCCCACTGATTTGAGATTAAGGGGGATTTCTGAAGTCTACTAGACTTCCACAGCTTCTGAATTCATCCGTCATTTTACTTTTCATTGCAGATTTCTGTCTGAGAGTTAGTTGTCTTTTGGACGGCAGGTTCAGCACTAGATTTGTCATTTAATTTGCGTTTGGAAAAGTCCCTATACACTGTTAAGAATTCCCCAGTAAAATAACAGTAAAGAACTGGCAGCAGGGTTGCCTTCATGTTACTGTAAAATTAACATTATTATACTGTTGCTGAAAATTACAGCTTTGTACTGTTAATGAAAAATACAGTTTGAACAGTATTTTACAGTTAATTTACTGTTTAAAGATACATTATATCACTGTTTTTCACCTCTCTTTTACATTATCTTACTGATTTGTTTTAATGCACTATTTAGATTGTATTTTTTACATACAACATAATTTTTTGCCTAGATGAATAGACTCAGCAGGTTACAGACATAGGAATAGTCACACTAAATACAATTAAAGGCACTTGTTAGGAAAAAGGCTATAATAGACTTGTTGACACTTTTCCCAAAATGAATGTCTATAGCTGACTACAAGCACAGAATGCAAACCATAACAACATGTGAGTGAAGAACAGAGCTAATTCACTGATTTTACAATCATGTACAATGTACAAGCCTCACATGTACAGATCAGGTCCCAGAATTAAAAAAATACTGCATGAAGCTGTTACTGATGATACTTTAGACAGTTGATCAGCAGTAAAGTGCTGTTTTTTTAAGAATGCATTATAGTTCAGTTAAAGTAATTTAACAGGTTTTCTTTTGTATTAACAGTAAAGCACTGCTTTTTTTAGCAATAACAGGTTATACTGTTGAAATCCTGCTGTAAATTAACAGCAATTGTTTACAGTGTTGGATGAAGCAGCTGTGCAGCATCTGACACTCTTTGTGATGAATCTGCAACACGAAATAAATGTCGGATCAGAAAATCTCATCAGTTAAAAGAGAAATCCGTCGACAACAGCAGCTCAACATGGCTGTGAAATCTCATAAACGCTGTTTCTCTCCGCGCATTATTACGCAAACCGTGCGTAATTGGGTTAAAACACATAAAATAGTCCCTACCTCGCTCATGATGGACGGTAACGTCGAGGTTTTCTCGGCTGCTTCCAGTACAGTGAAGTTTCAGCAACAGTGGTGTTTAAAAGAGTGGCTCGCTGCAGACAGAGAAGCTTTTATAAAGTGTGTTAAGCCCAACTCCTCCGTGTCATCACGTCACCAATAAACCAATAGGAGCGCCAATGGGCAAATGTGTCTCCCAAGTCACCACCCAACTCCTTCAAATATTCATACGCTGCATGTGTAAGCCCTTTTCATAGGAATCAGCCAAACGGAGCTTCTCTCTTCATGTTGATGGACGTAAAATGTGAGCTCTTGGGAGGCACACTGTAAAAAACAAAAGCATTTTTTTGACATTTTTTTTCAAGAAATTTTACATTTTTTGTCTGTATTTCAAAATGACAGAAAGAAAAATGTAAAAATGACATGTTTCATTTGTGATTTATATGTAAATAGTCTTAGATTTACAGTATTTTTTGTAATTACAATCGTAATTATCTGTATTTAAAGGGACTGTTTGTAACTTTTTAAGCGTATAAATCTACCGGGTCGGGACACATGCGCGCTCGCGTGTGGCTGAAGTCTCTGCTCCTCTGCCTGCCTGCCTTCACTATCACAACGCGCACGTTCTCGCTGTTTCGCTCCACCTCTAGACGTGAACGCGCGCTCACTACACCCTGCAGGAGAGTTAGTTTAGCTCTGAGAATATCTAGTGAACGTACAGTGGATGTTTGTGCAGTAATAAATGCTGCAGCTCCTCCAGACCAACAGAGGTTTTCCGTGTCTTGTGAAGTGACGGGGCTCCGCAGCGAGAAACGTTATCGTCTCCGACCAAAACTCCGGTGTCTCCCTCCGGGCGCAGTCGGGAGGCGATAACGTTTCTCTTCCTGCTTCAGCGCCGGCACCGACTCGCTTTTCCTGCTTCGAAAAGCCAACACTAGGATCAGCATTGATTCATGGAGAGACCTTCGTCTGGTCAGCTAACATTACTGCCAAGCAGGTGAAATATAGAGTGATATTGTGGTTTTAGCTGACGTGTGTCGCCTCACTGTGTTGAGCGATGCTCGTTCATGTCTATGTAGAGCGAGCAAGCGCGAGCCCGACGCTGACTTTCGTTGACTTAATGGCCACAGGTGTCACTGTTAACGAGCATTTCTGAAAGTTACAAAAAGTCCCTTTAAGCTTTTCTTGATAATTTTTAAAGATAATTATTCTGTTTTTTAGAGGTTTATGACTCTATTTTAACAATTCATTTATGTTAGAAGAAAAGGATTTCATGGAATTCTAAAAATATTTCTTGTAAAAATACAGATTTTTTTTGCAAAACTTCTGAGTTAATGTAATATTGGGTTCTTGCAACGTAAAATTATATGTTTCATTTGTGATTTATATGTAAATGGTCTTAGATTTACGGTGTATAACTCTATTCTAACAATAAATATATGTTAAAAGTAAAACATTTTTTGTAAAATTACAGTAATAAAGGCTAATTATATAAAGATAATTACTGTTTATTTTTTATTTTTTACAGTTTATGTTAATTAACAGACAGTATTTTTCTGTTTTTTAACAGATATTTTCTGGCGGCCCTGCTGCCGGAAAATTTCCGTTATTTTACACTTTTTTTTTTACAGTGCATTTCATGCACCAGTCATCATGTCATCAATAGAAACTGATGACATGATGTGAGGAGCTGCAGCTCTATCAGCATTTTCAAAACAAACTTAAAACGTCTGTTGAAAGCTGCTCAGCTCTACTCACTGATCTTTATTCCATGGTCTTCATGACTCGCTTTTACTTGACAAGCATACTTTGTGATGTGCTATTGTGTGTAGCTGTGTATTGTGCGTTTTGTATGTTCTTTCTTGTATGACTGTAGTATGTTCCTTTGTTTTGACCTGCACAAGGGACTACAGATGTGAATTAGCTTAAAGCTATAATCTGGTACGGTGCATCAAATGGTGACATTTATGTTTGAAACTGTACATGGTCCCTTTTAAATAAAATAAAATAATAAAATAATAAAACATTGTTATTCCATTAAATGTACCATTGTGACTCCCACCTGAGAGTGTGTGTGTGTGTGTGCACTAGTGCGTGGGTGTGAGCTTCATAACAAAAGCCCTACAGTAAAATTATGTTTTACCTTTGTCTTTCAAAAACAGGGATTTACCCCCCGGTGCTTTACTGTAACATAATGTGCTTCTTTCAATCCACTATAATGTTTATATAATGTCTCTACATTATGTTTTATAGTTATTTTATTTTTTAAGATGTACTCCCCCTGACCATTTATTGTACTGTATAGGATTAATTATATCTAGTAAGGGTTTACTGTGGTGTAATAAGCTAATTAGATTTCCTCCGGTGAATTCACAAACAACAGCATGTTAAATTTATTGCATCAGAGAGGCCGAGCTTTGCGTTTTAATTTTATTAAATTTCTTAGTCGAAAGAAAAAGTGGTTTCCCAGAAGGAATGGTGCCTATTTCCAGCAGGCTTGTTTAATCCTTTTACATCAATCCAAATGCATCCAGCTTTATCCATTCCCCCCTTTTCATTCCCTTCAACATCAATTTCCCAAATTGAGGTAATTAATTATCGTTTGTCCTAAATCCATACATTAATTTGTAAAATTCAATACAGGCGGTGTTTCTCAAATTGAGCTAGCAAGCAGCACCTTCAATCCAAGAATCCAGAGTGACCTCCATCTGGTTCCTGCACATCTAATGGAAATAGTTTCAGACAAAGAGAGGCAGGACCGATATTCACAAAGCACTGATGTGGATGCGACGTGAAGGCTGTTCAGCTTCCTTATGGAGCGTCACTGGAGCACCAGTGAAGTCCCAACGGAGTCTTGATGGATGGGTGTAGAGGAAAGCGATTACAAATGAAGCCTAACATCTCTGCTGCTCTGACCTGACCTGTGTGCCTCTGGGTAACCGTCAATGCGCCTGACAAGCTGGAGCGGAGTTGCACCGAATAATGGCTTTGGGGTCCTCGTTCTGCAAAAATAGTCCTCATATTCCTCTGCTTGAGATAGCTGGAGGGAAGGAAGTTGTGTTGTTTTTGTGGAAGCTTAGGAAGTTAGCGCAGAACAGCACTATATGTGATGCCTGCAGTGTAGCGTTATAGCTGAGCTAATGTTGTCCTTCACAGTGTACGGGACACCTACAGTCCATTAACTGCAGAGAAGTTCGAGACGCTGGTCAGATCAAACGTGAGGAAGTGACTTGAAGTCCTTTAGTGCCTCGATAGTGTGGCTTTGTTATTTTACCAGCATGTGGCTGGTGGCTGGTGCTAATTTCCAACCCTGGTTCAGACATGTGGACAGAGTGGGGAAACCTCTATGAATTAGGAACTTCTATAGTTGAATGATATTGTGCACTGGCTGAGAGAATAGATTAGGTGTGATTAGTCCATCCTGAGGAGAAATCAGTGAGTGGTGAGTATCCTTACCGACACTCATAAAGGTGTAGCTTCAGGATGTACATCAAGTCCCCGTTGAGACAATATGCTTGGCAACATAACACCAAATGTTAAAGTGTCGAACAGCAGCAACTAAAAGGAAAATGATCAGAGTTGAGGAGATGATAAAGAACTGGTTTTGTCCACGGGGTAGACGGCAGTGGAACATTTGTAGAGACAGCTGGTCGTCCCACAGGAGACAGTGAACACCACCTGAAGGCAAGACGTGATGTTGAAGTCAGAGGAACAAAGGATTGCATATTGTGTGTATAGAGGGGGGATGTAAAGGGAAATGTATGCTGGCAGTGTGTGTGTGTGTATCCTACATGGTTAGAATACCTGAATAAAACAGACCCTGATGAGATGACTGTAATGTAAACTAGCAGAGCTCTGGCTCCACGATTGATAACCACGACTCTGCAGTCACTCATGTCAGCTTTGTACAGTATATCATTCATATGACACCTGCATTGATTGTTCAGGGCTCAGTGGATTGTTACATTGCAGTCTCTATAGTGGTAAATGTTGAACTTGTTTATGTACATAATAATGGCAGATGAAGGTTTAGAGTGTTTATGTTGGGATAACATAGTTCTGATATTATTTAAGTTTTCTCCACAGTTGTTGTATAGTGTGAATAGCGACCATGTAGGATTATGTTGTTTACCATTTTCTTGTTATAAAGTGCTAGAATAGACATTTTATTAATCATAGCAGGTTATAGTGCCGTAAGGCAGTTTTTCAGTACGAATGGCCAAAAAAAAGATTTGGATTGTGGTTTTTGGAAGGTGCTGTGATGTCTCTGTTATATAGCGTGTTATAGCCTTATGTATAGTAGGGCTGTCGCAATAACCACAATATTGCAATACCGCACCATTGACATGCCAACCGCAGGGGATGGCAAGGAACTGCCACAACTGCTATATTCACTTTTTTTCTTATTCTTTGCAATGGGAATGCCACATTTTTACACTTTGCTACAAACAGCAGCAGCGTGACGAGGCACTGAGCGTCTATTCCACATGTTTTTTTTTCTGGTTGAATTGAAAAATGTTCAACTTTGGGTAAAACTCTGCACTTGTCACTGTCACTTTTTTACCCAGCCGTCCGATCACAACAGAGATCACATAGACAAGCAGGTCCGTCCTCTCTCCCTACGTGCTTCAGCCTTCCCTTCATCCAGAGCAAGTACTCTTGTGCTGACATTTTTACTCCTGCAAATACTGCGTATCATAGCAACCAGACACAACCAAAGTGTCTCAGCTTACAAAAATGCTGCGCCTCATTGCCCTTCTGTTTTCTGCTTTAAATAATTAACAAGTATTTCATTAGTTTTATAACTGTTATCTTTGTCAGTTAAAAAACAAGAATATACCTAATCATAGCCTAACAATAAAGCTTATTTATATAGAAATAAAATCAGGATAATTTAAGTAATTTGCAAAACAAAAAGCAATAATACTGCATATTGCTCCAATCATTATCACCGCAGGGGAAATTCCTTCACCACGACAGCCCTAGTGTATAGTGATAGTGTGAAAACATTTATTAACGTATTGGAACATCAAGTCGTAGTGGACCAGGCGAGATGTAACTTGGATGGAAATCACCTTCATGTTTCCCTGGCTCCTGTGAGTACGTTGGGTCTTCACAAAAAGGTTTGAAATTAATTGGAACACGAGTCCGAACTCGGATACCTTTCAGACTAAGTGGCCTAGGAATTTTGAGTATCGTAAAACAGCCACTATTACTTTTGTTGAACTCGGTTCCAGTGGATTTCTCCTTTAAGGTGCAGGTTATCTGTATGTGCATTTATCCCCATCAGTGCTTTTACAGTCTTCAAAAAAGACTCAACATGCTGTACGATGCAGACTGTAGTTCTTACTCCTTGTGAAGTTACAACCAAACTGCATCCACGATGCGTAAATACATAGTGACTGAAAGCTGAAGTCGTTTTTAACTTGATTGATTATATCATGTTGCTCACTGCTCCTTTGAACCCTCAGTTAGGTCTTTTCTGCCTGTACCGTATTTATCACATTCCACGGTCATGCCGTTCTGTTGTAATCCATCAGGGTTTTGACTCATGAATTATTCTGACGTAACACCTTTATTCTGCTTTGTTGCGTTGAAGATCCTCCTCCCTCAGAGAGTTGCACAACATCTATTTTTATTATACTCCTCATTGCATGTGTGTGTGTGTGTGTTGTGTATGTAAATGTATGTTAACCAGGCCTTTTGGAGACATTTGCATAGATTTCTCAAAGATTTAAATTATTAAGCTGTTTTGTCTGGAATCTTCTAAAAGTGAGGCCATGCCGTCCGTCATTTTAAATGTCACTATAAAAATATCCCCAAATTGCCAGGTGCCATATGTAATATTATATTGCTTGATATTGCTTCCGCTGTTTATGCTCAACTAACGCCTGGAGCCAAAAGTGCTTCTTTGGCCTGTTATGCTTATTAAAGAAATGGAAAAGGATGGGGGCAGCTATGCTACTTTTAGTGCATAAGGGTGAGGCAGGTTTTTCTATAATTTGGCTTTCATAGAGCATAAAGCCTATCAAAAGTTTTGCACAAGAATTCAAAATAAATTAAATGAACTATGAAGCAAGGAATCTCTGTCTGCATGTATGAGTGTGGGTATGTCATTCGCATGTCTCGAGAACTGTTCATCCAATCTGCGTTCAATATTAATAAATGTTAAACAGCGTTTTGTGCAGCGGCGAGGCTTCAGGGCTCCGCGGACTGAGTCGAGCATGTCATCCGCAGCGGGCCTTTACATGGTTGCTGGATAACTAACGTTACGGATGATGGATACTGGCTGAGCTCTCCTTCACTTCTCTGGAGTCGGCGAGTACAAGTGAATCTATTTCACTGTGTTTCTGACTACGAGCACACCACCAATTTGGCTTTGCTTTATCGACTCTATTTGTCAGCTATAATTTCATTATTTGAATGATAAATAATAATATATTTCCCATTATCGGCCGATAATTTATCAGATCGATATATGTCCTGCATCCCTACTTCAAACTGTACTGAATAAAATGTAACCAGTACAAAAGTGGTGATGTTGATCATTAAGTTCCTGGTATTTTTATGCTTCATAATTATGAAACAATCTAATTTTTTCCATCTAAAAAAATGCAGTAGTGGATAACATTTGATCTGCTCGAAAATAAGCTGTTGGTGTCTGGTTTTGTTTTGTGATCAGTTTTCCATTTTGGCGTAATAACGTGAGAGGAGAGAGTGAGACAGATCCAGAAAGTGTGTGATCTTACAGCCAAAACATGAAAGTTAACAAACAACCTCACTCATCCACATCTCCTCCACAAAGGAGAAACAAAGAGCATTCGGACCGCAGACAGTTTTTCCTTTCATCTCTCCGTCTGTCTGAAGAAGCCAACCTCAGCCCAGCAGGTTGATATACGCAGGAACACAGAGTGACCTCGGTGCCCTTCTTACTGCTGGGCAATGTGGATAAAAATACAAGCCTTCACAGACCCAGCTGAAACTCTATAAGTATGAAGGATATACTGTACATATCCACAATAATACAAAAGTATATATATCACTATCATCATTACTTCTATCATGACCATAATTGTACAAGCTACTGTTTCAAAATGTAAAGTCAATAAGGTAGTGAATACTGTAGCTGAGCGTTTTGGAAAAAATATCTTAAAGAGTGTGTCATTTAGGTTATTTAGCTATCAAACCTGTTAAAGGGCCCGTGTATTTCGGAGGATCTATTAGCAGAAATGGAATATGATATTAATAACTATGTTTTCATTAGTGTATAATCACCTCAAACTAAGAAACGTTGTGTTTTCGTTAGCTTAGAATGAGCCCTTCATATCTACATAGGTAACGGGTCCTCGTCACGGAGTCCACCGTGTTACTCCGCCATGTTTCTACAGTAGCCCAGAACGGACAAACCAATCACTGGCTCTAGAGAGATCCTTTCACATTACCTGAAGGCCACTGTAGTTCTCTGACACACTTGCGAATCTTCGGTAACATGGGCCACAGAGTGCTAAACTGTGGTACCGCCAGCCGCCGTCTGGTTTCCATTGCTCCTAAAGTAGTGTCATTATGGTAAGGATGGCCTCTGAGCAAGGCAAATGGGTTACCATGGGTTTGCTCAGGAGTGTGCGGAGGGGTACTCAGTTGGTTGGTAATACTCCTGCAGTAAATACAACATGGATGCAGCTTGTTATTTAGGCAGTTCCAGAAATGTATTATAATTGCAGTTTTACAACATGAAAAATGTGATTGGCATACAATATCTGACTATTTAATTTATCCTGATGTAGTAAACTCCACACATTGAATACTTGGTGCAGTTAAAAAGGACCTATTATGCTTTAGTGTGTTATATAGTTTTTTTGTGCATGTAAAAGCTCTGCAAAGGGAGTTCCTCTCCCCCACAGAAACACTGCTCCTGAACTGCCTGAGCTCAAACAGAGCGTTTCAGACAGAGGGTGAAAAGAGGTGCAGCAGCACAGCCAGTATAAGAAAAATAAAGCGTTTTTGAACATTAAAGCATGTAAACCTGCTCTAGAAGAAAGCCAAAATACAAGTATGAATCTGAAAATTAGCTTAATAGGTCCTCTTTAAACAGCTGCAAAGTGATTATGTCTTAATTTTTCACAATTTCAAGAATAAGGTTGGCAGTTTTCTGTATTTTTCTTTCTGTCAACAAATCCCACAGCAAGACAGAAACCAACGGTGAATTGATTCTATGAAGTGTTGTTTGTGTAGAAGTACAGCTTATTCCTCAGTGCCATAGAGCTCCATTGTTGTCCAAAAACTAATAAGAAACAGAAACAACCCCTCACTGGGTGACATGTTCTTTCATTACCATGAGTGTGGATAATGTGTTTTATTTTGAATCAATCCACGTACACAGTCCTGCTGCTCCCTAGAGCACCAAATATGTATTAGTCCGCAGTTGAAAATAGTCCCCAACTAATTTACTGCTGGTACTAATTTACTTGGTCTTTATGGGATTTGTTGACAAAAAGAAAAATGTAGAATACCACGTTATCCTTTAAAGCACAACACAAGACAAACCACATATACAGAATTAACTACAATAGTCTGATATGGTCACATATGATCTCAAGCTAGAGGCAGACTGGGATCCTTTCATATAGCTATACTATACGTACATAGACTGTATGTAAGAAGTGGACGTAGTCACCGTGACGTCACCCATTAGATTGTGGACTTGTGGAGTTTGGCATTTTGGTTTCTGGCCATCGTCATCTTGTTTTTTTGCAACTAGAAGTGACACGAGAGGGAGGAGCTAAGTACAACCAAATGCTGAATAAGACATTTTTAGGCGACCAAAAATGTTATAAGTAAATTTCATAACACACTGTGAAAGGGTTAAAGTTGTAAGACAAAAACGCGGACGCCATGGTAGCGACCTGTCAATCGCAAGGTAGCCACGCCCTAAAGCATACCCTGCTATGTGGTTTATTTGACTCTAAATAGGACCATAATTTACTAAATGAACATCATGATGTATTGAAGAAGACTTGAAACTAGCGATTGAGACCATAAACTCATGTTTACAATGTTTACTGAGGTAATAAATCAAGTGAGATGTAGGGTCATTTTCTCATAAACTTCTATACAATCAGACTTCTTTTTGCAACCAGAGGAGTCGAATGTAAGTTTAAGGCACTTCGCTTTACTTTTCAGACCCAGAGGTTGCCCGCTGATACTATAAAATACAGACTGCAGCAACTGGCCTTATAAGAAGTAATTTTTTAAGTCAGTTTTCATTAGATTAATCCAAATTTTATGAAATAGTTGGACTGTTTTGGAACCTGTTTTTATATTGTTCACATACAGCAGGATTCATAGCCCCTTGAACCACAGAGTACAGTAGAAGCACACAGATTTGTCTTGGTGTCACTGGTGCAGACTCTGTGACAGTTTACAGTACACACAGTTTGAACAAAATGAGCTAAATGTGCAGTATAATTCACAGTCACTGTGCACTGCCAGGGACAGATATAGGATACACTTCCAGCCTGCAGCATTATATAGCACTATGTGTTCCTCTCACGCAGTGTACCATGCAATATGATTGTATCTGCAGAGGGAAGTGATTTATCTTTATCATTATGTTATTTCAGACTCCACAGAAGGAAGCTGAGCTGCAATTGCAGACTGCAGTTAACCTGACCCCAGATATGTATCACTAGCACCATGAAGAAGAACATGCCCGTGGCTTTCAATTACACTCCGATACTGTTAGCTTTGACTGGCAACAATAAATAATATCCTTCCACATTAGCTCTATATGTACTGGACGTTCTTTTCCAGGAATTAGCCAGATATGATCCTGGGAGCCTGGTGTGACAAGGATTTAATTTGTGCAGTTAATTAAATGGTGAATAAATAAAATTAATAAATCTGCAAAAAGACATTCAGGACCATCAGACGGTGCTATATCATGTTTATGAAAACATTAAGAAGGAGAAAAGCTAAAAGAAGAGAACAAATGGGGCAAACAAGATCATACTGAATGCAGTGAGATGTAAAGGAAACCAGCTCCCTCCAGGAAAGTCTCAGACGGAGGAGAACAACCGGATCAGAGCTGTCTGGAAGAAGAAGGGTGAGAGGATCAAAGAAGTCCAGGTAGACGAGGACAGCTGGAGATGGAAGATACTACTGAGCTATAGATTATACAAAAAAAAAAGGACAGAAGAAAGTGAATATGAGATCTAGAGGAGTCATGCAGGCTATGAAAAATGTGAGACTTGTGCAAAGGAGCATGCACAGGTCTTGGTCAAACTGAGAATGAAGGAAGGAAAGGGACTTGGACAAGAGAATGAAAGAGGTGTAGAAAGAGAATAGCAAACTGGAGATGATGAGGAAAGTGAAGAGGTGAGCACAGCCTCAGCTGATCATCTTGCTTTGGAGTTATGGTTCTACATATGGACTCAAACAACAACTTCCAATTGCTTCAGAACAAGTATTGACATGAAATAAAAAATATTGTCTTTCGCTGTTGAAAAGCAAAAACTTCTGGAGCTCTTTCTGTTGAAAGATAAAGAGCAACAGTGACTATGTTTACATGTACAAAATATTCCGGCTTTGGCCCTTATTCCGAAGAAGACAATAGTCCTGCTAAGCTGTTTACATGGCTAATGAAAATAAATCTTCCACTAATACTCCAATTTACATTTAGCCGTGCATACTCCGATTAACGTAACCGGTAGAAGACTTGTTCGACCGTGTGAACACAGCCTCGGTGTTGCGATATTTATATATATCTAAAGACCTTTTGATATCCAAAAATGTACTGTAAGTACTGTATGTATGTGTGTTTCTCCTTCCGACCAGAAATGTGGGCTTCTCTTTTGGGCATGCATTTCTGCAAACTGTCAGCTTGGCTGTAAACAGGCAAGAGGCAGTGTGTCGCAAGCTGCCGTGAAAACCCTAATTGAGACGCATATTGTGAATGCGCTGTATACTTGTCCAAAGAATGCTCCTAAAGCCTGAGTAATATCAGCATATCCCACATGTCTTAATCAAAAAAATGCTCCATTTGGAATAAGGCCTAATTCTGAATATCCCCAAAAATATGCTGTTTACATGATCCATATCAAATTCAGAATATGGTCATATTCAAAATGATAGTGGAATATTAGTGTGCACAGTAGTCAGTGGTGGGTGTAGGAGGCTGCTTCTTATGTAGCTCAGGCTGAACAACAGAAGATCATCCTTCCCACAAACACCAGCCCAGCGTCTCTAGGAATCACGGACATTTTGGGCAATTGTGTGCCAACGTTCAGTGCCAATGCTGGAAGTAGTGTGTCGTCCTATATGTAGTCAGGCTGATAGTAAAGGTGTGGAGTTCAGGGTGGTGGATCGGTGGAGACTGGTGTTTGCTTCCCGTCACAGATGTGAGATAAATGTACATGCTTTTATTATTAACGCTAACCACAATCTTACCTTACCTTACCTGAACCATAATGTATTTTCCATCATTTCCTCACCTTATTGATAAGATAAGATAAGATAAGATAAGATAAGATAACCTTTATTAGTCCCACAGTGGGGACATTTGCAATGTTACAGCAGCAAAGGGGACAGTGCAAACAAGAGGCATCAGTAAAGAACGGGACAAGATATAATGAATAGTAAGTAAACAATAAAGATATAATAATAAATAAACAGTAAAAAAGCAAAATATAAAATATGTACAGATATAGTAGTAAAAATATAGTAGTAGACAGACATTATTGCACATGAAATATGAAATGTTGATATTGTACAGGATATAGATATTGTACAGTTGTATACATTGATATTGCACATGAATGAGTGAATGAATGAATTGTCAGTTTTTTGGTGTGTGTGTGTGTAGTCTATTGGGAGCAGTGTTGATTGTAGAGCAAACACATAATCTGGAGTTTTGAAGAATCAACAATAGTTTGTAGAGAATCAAAGTCCAGATCCCACTTCCAGGTTCTGTTTCATTAGCGTTTCCTCCACAACGTATTTTCTCATACAGAGTTTAATTCATCACTTAGAGTAATATAGAGTACCACGTCAGTTTCCTAACTTTCAGTCTGTTAATTTGTGGGCCGGGGGCCAAGTCCCACTACAAAGCTAGCAGATACAGAAGGGAGGCAGTCTCATTCCTCTTGTATCCGGTTGTTCTGTTTGTAAGCTTCGAGCCATTGAATCGCTCACATCACTCAACACGTTTGATTAAAGTACAACCCCACGGCCGGCTCATTCCGATGCAGCTCTTATAATTCTGGTCAGGGATGCTGGGATGTGTGAGTGCAATGTTAAAATTGTGCTGCTTCTGCTGGAATAGCAGCGAGCGATTCGGCTCGTAACTAACATACATATTCCTTAGAATTAATGTACAGAGCAGTCAAGGCATAAGTATGCCCTCGTTATTATTAAATAATGTGTCAAACAGTGCTTCTCCATGTTCTTTTAACTTGAATAACAAATGCTTGCAACATTGGAATTTCAAATGGGCAAATCTGCAATTGTTTTCAATAATTCATCTGGATCAGTATATCGATTCAATGATCATCGATGCAAAGTAAAAACATTGATACATATCGTCCTCTTTAAGATATGCCTTTATTTCTTAACTCATCAAAAACATTTGCACTTAAACATGAGAAGTGTGGCTCTTTATAGTGAACAACAGGAGGTCTATTTTTATTCTTTTTATTAAAACATTAGATTCACATTCATACACCGATTGTGGCGGAGTTGCTATGCGGCGCTGGCCTCCCCAGCGGGAGCAACTTGAAGTTCAATTTCGTGCTCAAGGACACTCTGACATGCAGACAGAAGGTTAACCTTTTCGCCCTTTCAGCTTCCTCCTCTGTACATGCTTTTCTACCTACTGTAGCTCTTATATGTGGCCAACCATCACTGACTATGTGTGTGTGTCCTCACACTCGGTAAACAAACACTGTGTCATAAAGCCCAGGGACATCCTCCTTGTTTTCATGACTGAGGTTGGCAACTTAATCTAATCCTGTGAGCACGGCCACCTCTGGAGAGCCAGAGACAGCCGCGTAATGAAATCTCACACAGGAAAGACCTGACAGCTCCGCCTGCCTGCGATCCTCTTCTTCATGATTTAAAGCCATTCTCTCTCTCCCTCCTTCTTCTTTTGTCTTCCTCTTTATGTCTTTGCTTTATAATCCCCTCCTCTGCGGGGCTCCCAACTGCTGTCACACTCCTCATCACTGTCCCTCCCCGTGATGCTCCGCGTCCCTGCGAAGCGTCGTCTGCTGAGGCCGGGTCCCCGCGTGCGTGCGTACGTGCGTGAAAAGCTGCTCCTCATCAGAGTGTGCCGAGCAATTTTTATAATAAGTGCTAGCTGCTGGGCACTGAAAGCCACAGAGCCAATCAGCCTCTATACACTCAGCTCACTGAAGACCAAGTAGGCTAGAGCTAATGAGATGCATACTGTGGGTTTGTGAGAGCAGAAGGAAAATACAGATACAATAGATCAGTGCTTGAAGGGACCAAAGGTTGTCCTGATACAGTAGATAACAACATTATTTTATTCCTTATTTTCAACATCAGAAAGAAAGTTTGACTATTGAGTTATTTTTTTTACCATTAAATGCGAAAGAAAAGAGCTGGATGAGAAGATTGATACTGCTCTCGCTGCTTCCTCCGTTTTCAGTCTTTATGCTAAGCTGAGCTTCATATTTACCTCCCTGCAAGAAAGCAAATAAAAAAAAGTGTATTTCCCAAAATGTTGAACTATTCCTTAAAAGGTGTAATAGTAAAAATAATGCTGGATTTTATTTAAAGATTCCCTCTCAGTCATCATTTATGACCCACTAGAAGTGTGTGGTGGTGTGTATATCTACAGAGACCCTGCAGCCCTCGGCCTGTATTTTCTCTTTTCTTCTTATTTTACTATGTTCTGGACATTTCTGTGCTTCAGCAATAACATTTTATTTCTCTGATTGACGGCTTTATTCTCACTAACACCGCTCCCTCTCTTCATTCACTGTATATAGCTCGCTCGACCATCGTTGCTCTCTCTCTCTCTCTCCCTCGCTTGTTCGTTAAGCTGAGGAGGCGGGGGCCAACTTTGAATGCCATGTGTTTAGAAACAGACAACTGTTACATAAATATCTTTAAAAGTTGTCCAATATGCTTTTAGAAAAATAGGAAAAAGCACTTTCTGATTATGAAAGTCTATTCTTATCTGACCCTACAACGTGGATGCTCAGCCGAAGTCATGTGAATATAAAAAAAAGATGAATGTGACGATGTGCAAACATGCTGCTCATCTTGTTCCCTCCACACACACACACACACACACACACATACATCCACCTTCCTCACCCTCTACACATGCATTTTCCCGACTGTGCAGCGCTCCAGCTGCCATGCCCGGTGGGGATCTCCAGCAGAGCACAGACAGTTCATTTCATGTCTCAGCTCTGCACACTGCAGTTATTAGTGCCTAATTACTGGGACTGTTGCCAGTCAAAGGAAAGTGATGATAGGCTGTCTTCATGTCAGGCGCCGGTTGAATGTCTGCCTCACTGACAGAGACAGTGAATGAACTGGAACCCACCGACTTGACATCCTGAGAGTGAATTTAGCATTTCTTTGCGTGCCGGTGAGGTCTGGATTCAATTTGTCTTACCTTGTCTGTGCTCCTGATCAATACCAACTGTATTACAAGGGCAGCGGGGCCAAACCAATGTGCACTGTCAGCACCTGCACACAGATGGATCGGTCTGGGAATATTGGCATTACCACTTTTTATTCATATCAGGGAGAACACGTTGATAGTAATTGAATCCATCTTAAACCAATCCTTCTCATCATGTATATCAATAGTAAATTAAGGATATTTGTATTGCCATTTGGTCGCAAAGTCAATGTGAGGATCGCAGGGAGCTTTGTGTGTCATGACAACTGTACTATAGGGAATAAAGAAGCTGTGTGTGAAGGAATATAACATTAAAATACACAAAGCACTGAAGCTCAAAACAATGCAAAAACTCAGCTCCTTAAAGGAAAAGGTCTGTGTGGATTAGTGACTCCGGCAAGTTTATTAAGCTAACAAGACATTATGTGTTAATTAGGGAGCTTTAGATATGCTGGTAGGCTGATTGTGTTTACCTTTGGACGGAGCCAGGCTAGCTGTTTCCCCCTGTTTCCACTCTTTATGCTAAGCTAACCATACCATCTCATGTAGCTTCATAATTAACATACACATATAATGGGTGATATTGATCTTCTCATCTAACTGTCAGCAAGAAATTGAACAAACATATTTCTCAAAATGTCAAACTATTCCTTTAATTACCCGTAACCTTTAATAAAATGTTCTATCATCAATCAATCAAACTTTATTTATATAGCACCTTTCATACAGTTTAGCTCAGTTTAAAGTCACAGATGACTGAGAAGCACGAAAATAAGTGCGGACTGTGAAAACAACAGAAAAGACAAAACAATTCAGCAATTTAACAAGCCTGTCGGAGAACTACGGTGGCCTTCAGTTAACGTAAAAACACGAAAGGCTCTCTCTAGAGCCAGTGTTTGGTTTGCTACTGTAGAAACATGACGGACTCCGTGAAGAGGACCCGCTCCATATGTAGATATGAAGGGCTCATTCTAAGCTAACAAAAACACAACGATTCTTAGTTTCAGGTGATTACACACTAATGAAAACATAGTTATGAATATTGTATTCCATTTCTGCTAATAGATCCCCCGAAATGTTACACACTGTTCCTTTAATATATTAATTAATTTGACTATTTCCATCTATCTTGACCAGAATGCTACTTCACCTGTTTCCGACTGTATCTGCAGCATGTAAATGTGCCACAAATACACAATTAAGAATTATCTAACATATTTCAAACGACCACATAAACCTGTCTATATTTGATATGTGTTGCCGTTCTCAGTTTTGGCTCTTGTCCTGTTTCCATGGCTGTTTAATATATATATTAATATAACAGCAGTGTAGTTTAGTAGTTGGCACAAAGTGAGATGGAAGAAGAGCCTGGAGGCTTTTAGAAGAGACAAGAGAAGCTTGAAGGTTATTGCCGTGTTTACGCCATCATCCTGTACAAAAATTACATAAAAATATCAAAGAGAGATTTGTGTCACAGTATAGAGCTGTAACAATGTCAATTTGTACAAAATACGAAATTATTTGTGGAGCACTTTCATGCCAGGAACGTTTAAATGCCTTTTACATTACCAGGGCCACATTTATGGAGCTGTTAAAAGCAGCTGTTCCATTATGCTAAAGTGTTTTTATCACCTCGTCATGCTGCACACAACACTGCAGCTCTCTAAAACCAAAACAGTACAACCAGAAACAGGCAGACAATCTGTACCGGAATAGTTACATAATACAAACTCAAAGCTGTGACTCTGAAAATGTCAGGTTAAATCAGAAAGTATAGAGACACATCAGAGAGTTTCATTTGGAGGTAAACAAACACTCTGTTTGGTTTAGTGCAGCTTTTATGCTGCTTGAGAGGACAGAGAAAACAGTGTGCTGGTTCAGTGTTCCTTGGATAAAGGGTGATTCTCTGTTGACTTTCATTTCCTCAACAGAAATCAAGCATGCACAAAAATTCCACACTGGAGGAGGTGTGCAATTATGGTGTTTCACACTGTCCTCGGCTCAGCTGGGAAAGACAGAAGCTGTAGATTCTCTCATTAACTCAATAACGACGTATTTTAGCCAAAGAGCAGAGCGCCGTCCTGAAAGAGAGAAGCAGTCAACTCAGCAGCAGCCATGATGAGTCAGTGCTTAATTACTACACAGCCAGAAGACCTCGGTTTCCTCCAACTTCCCAATGACATTATTGGAAACTGGTTCTAAAGATTACTTCAAGCTGTATTTTATGAGACATGAAATTGCTGAACGAAGCAAAAGACCTCTTGAACAGGAGCACAAAAGGCTCTGGCAGAGCGTGAGGGTACATTACCGATGGCCTATCAATAATACCCATTAGTTTGGAAACCTATTAATCATTCCTCATTCACACAACTGCTCCGGAGGAAAGAAGAAGACGGAGACGCACAGAGGGACCAAGATCCATGTCGGATGCAAGAACATGTGGAGACATTTTTAACACTCTTACATATGACAAAGGGGTTCTGTTAAATGGATGTTAACTGGTAGGAAACCATATAAACAACAAGGATTTTATTGGTTTCTTCTGCAGCATAGATACAATTAGTGCAAAGAGATCCAAAACCCAGATCTGCCTCTGTGGTAGGATAGCGTTAATAAGGGAGAAATGTATTTTGGGACAAAATAGTAAAATATATAATATACAAGTACAGATATATCAAAGAGAAGAAGGCATGGCTCTTTAGCAGAATATATTTCTCAGGTCTCTGAACTTTGGATTTTAGATGTTTGAACTAAAATGTCATGAGTGTATCATTTCCCAGAATTTACAGCTAAACTTACCACCGTCCAGGTTGTCAAATGGTCCGTCCCTCATATGGTCCCTTTTTTCACCCAATTCTTTCAGGCGATGTTTGTCCAGGTCTCTGATTTAGCTGCAAATGCACATATTATAGGGAGACGCCACCGCAGTAATGGCCACTTGTTTACTCCCGGTACTTCCCCCTTCTAAGGAATCCATTGGTACCAAACATGTCATACTAGCCTGTCGAGTAGGAGGATAAATAATGCTCCAAAGTTACGCATAAATTTGGTGAGGAAAAACTGTCCTCTGATCTCAAGATATGTGAATGAAAATGGGTTCTATGGGTACCCACGAGTCTCCCCTTTACAGACATGCCCACTTTATGATAATCACATGCAGTTTGGGGCAAGTCATAGTCAAGTCAGCACACTGATACACTGACAGCTGTTGTTGCCTGTTGGGCTGCAGTTTGCCATGTTATGATTGGAGCATATTTTGTATGCTAAATGCAGTACCTGTGAGGGTTTCTGGACAATGTTTGTCATAGTTTTGTGTTGTCAATTAATTTACAATAATAAATATATAAATACATTTGCATAAAGCAAGCATATTTGTCCATTCCCATGTTGATAAGAGTATTAAATACGGGACAAATCTCCCTTTAAGGTACATTTCTCATGACACTCTATGGAGTGTCATGAAGAATAATAACATAATAAATTGTTTTCCTCGTGTAGCTTTATGGTTAAGGAAATAAAGTCTGCATGTAAAGAGGAAAATGACTAAAACTGGTATGCCACATTGAGTACATAAACCTAAAATACAATATCCAATGAGAGCAGTTTATTAACGAAAGAACGGAGTTCGGCCTCCAGCAAACGCTTTCCAGATTTCAGCAAGTTTGTCAAACAAGTGTAAGACGCGTGTCAAAAGCTGTTAGAGTGAAAAATTAGCTGAGTTTAAACAAATAGGGCTGCCGTTTGCAATATTCCACACTGCCATCAGTTATGCGGTGAATACATTTGTCATGTAGCTGCCATTGATTGGTGTGTTTCAGTTAAATAGAGGGAACTGCTCAATTGCCTCCTAATAGCCCAGAGGACATGGTAGTCAATGCACGATTTGATTTAATCATTTAAGAGAAACAAGAATACCACTTTAATGCAGAGAAGAGAGGAGGGAAAGAAAAATGTCTCCTTGATTTCTATAGAAAGAAAAAATATGAGTTTATTCATCAGGCACTGTGGTGCCATTGGTCAGTGTTATTAGATAACAACAAATCCAAAGGTGATTCTTCACGTCTTTGGTATAAAAACAAGATTTGCCTGCTATAAGAAAATGAGAATGTCAGAGGTGAGAATAAAATGGATTAAAAACTATGAACAAATGCAATGCAATTCTATTAAATTGCTTTTCAAATTGCATACACATTTTCAATGCCAAATTCAGTTTTATGGCTTACTATACTATAGGTTCCAGTCCTCACACAGTGGAAAAATGCAAAGCACTACAGGAACTCAACAACTATAAGTCTGTGGGTGTTTAGAAACAGTTTAAATTTATCTGCGGGTTGCGGAAACATTGAATTTTAGGACGTGGTGTCCGGGCAGAGGGCATACAAGGGGATCATCCAGAAATGACAGCTGTGCCATTTGATAAAATGCTGCAGTGGACTAAGCTGTACTAGCATGTTGTGATGAACTGAAAGCCTCTTACACGACCAAACTACATTCTCCACTTGCACTTTTTCACCTGACACAGCAATTCAGGAGCCAGACATACAACAGATTAGAGCAACAAACTTCAGCTCCATCCTCATACTGTAAATATGTAGAAGACAATTGCATGATTTTACTAAATCACTTACAGGAATTATGCTTCATTCACATGGAATCAGGCAGACGTCAGACGGACAACACCGTCTGGACGGGATGTGAAAAACAAACAAGCGGTTTGACGAAATAGCAGGCTGGCAAATATTTAAAAAAAAAAAAAAAACACGCATGACAATATGTTGCTTTGGGGATGTAGGTTGCGAGCGACGCAGCACTGTGCAGCACGCCGTTTTGAGCTAGACTTTTGTCGGATGCTGTTTCTATTTACTCCTGTTGCTCGCTTTGAAAGTTAGCAATAGATGAGAAACGGCTGATTTGTGAAGTTGAAATGAGGAGTTATCTACACGATATCTCCTCCTCCTAAATAAGGATGCAACTGGCTGGAGGCAGATCACCAGGTAGCTGGTTTGTTTACATGACGTAACGCTTGGTGTTAGGACACAGTGTCTCTCTCTGCCATCGTTTTACGAGCGAAGCGGTGAAAGAACATTCAATTCCGATTGTGAAACAAATTTGCTTCTTTGCATTCGCGTTGAGTTTAACTTTGGTGAACTTTCAGTTCGAATACCCCCTCGGCAGGCGATGGACACTCACCTGCTTTGGGGCATGTGTGACCGTGCCTTCAATATTTTAACTTTAGAAAGCAATGACATCCGTTACCGTTGCAGGTGTTCTCTGCCAGCCTCATTTAATTTTACCGTCCTGCTCTCGTCCACTAAAATGATATCCAGTGTGCCTTCAATGAATGATTAAAACCTTTATTGCCCCTAGGGGAATTTGCTTTGCTAGAAAACTTCAACAACTATATATGACAGCACATAATAATTTATAACGAACAGCATGAGCATCATCAAAAGATCATTAAAAAAGCATTATTTGGGACATCAATGAAGGACAAGTTCAAAAAAAGTGCAGAGTTCCCACCATGTGATCAGAGCTTGTTAAGCAGCTGAATGCTGCGTGGTACAAAGGATGGGATGCCTCTTTAGTCCACATCCTGGTCAGACTCTACCTGCGTCCTGAAGATAAAAGTACATATTCAGGCCTTAGAGGGTGCAGTGGATCTGCTATGATCTAATGAGCTAAATTCAGTCTGTCACGGCCACCTGATTCCATGTGAATGCAGCATTATTGCTAAATTCATGGCGTAGAAACACAAACTCACCCTTGAACCTCTTTCCCATACTAAATCCAACACACACAACCTTCTTGCAAGATGCCGTGTTGTTGTTGTCGTGTGCATCTGTGTTACTAATTCTTCGTAAATATGTGATGGCCGCTGATCAGTTACATCCATCATCATGTTGCTCTCAACTGAATATTTGAAGGAAAAATCTGCCTGTACTTCCTATGTGTGTATGTGTGTATGTGTGCGTGTGTGTGTGTGTGTGTGTGTGTGTGTGTGTAAGACACTATTGATTTTTTTCATCCTACTATTTTTAGGTGCAAGGCAGATGAAGTGTGGGCGGCTTTCCTCCATGAGCCTGAGGTGAATTTCTCTCATACGGAGTAGTAAAATATCCTTCATCTTCCTCCACCCTCCCTAAGATCCCGTCAAGCGATCGAAGCTACATCTAACATAAAGATAAAATGAAAGTTGAACGACAGAGATGGGGAGGTAGATAGAGAGAGAGAGAAAGACATGCTGGATGCCTTGAAACAAGGAGGAAGATGGATATCTAATTGGCCTTTGGAAGAAGTTTTTTGAATATTTAAGAAGCTCTTCAATTTATTCTTAATGCTCTGAAGTGGGTTGCAGGCAAGGATCAGTAATAAACTGTTTTTTATCTCTGTATAATTAACCGTATTATCATATTTAGCAGTTTTCATTAGTCAGCTGATTGTGGGAGGGATGCCCTGTATATGGCAGAGAAGACTTGCTGTGGGAATTGCTTCACCAGCCAACTGTACAGGTTGTCAGATTGAGCAACGAGTCAGTGCTGGATTTTACGAGAAGTGCTTTCTATTAAGAGAGAGTTGGTGCGTAAGTCTTTTTGGGTGCCCATTCAGTGACAGCGGGATATCATTTATCAGGACAGCACTATCAGCTAGGGGATGTGGTCTGCAGAAGCGCTGACATGCTGAACTGCTACCGCCTCACTGCCAACGTTGTTGCCACCCGAGCCCGGCCATGACAGATGGGCAGGTCGGGACACCTGAAAAAAAATGTGCCAGAGGAGTTTCAGCAGTCCCTGTCCCTTTGGGAGACACTCGAGGACTCTGTGTCCATTAGGAGTATGAGCTTGATCAGTACTGATCAGGACTGTTATCAGTTCACCTTGCCACCTTGCTAGAATCATCATTTATTTAGCACAACCTCCAACAGTTTAACTATTAGCAGGTATATCAAACTGCAGGTTTGAGATAAGCTAACTGTTACTGCTGTAATCGACTTAACCGAGGGTTAAAATGACAACAAACTAACTTTTAACACAGGTTCTCATTTTACCTGTAGTAAGTAGCCATAGTAAAAGTGCAATAATGCACTCTGAGGTGTGGTAATATCAGGCAGCTACCTCTGGGTCTGAAAAGTGAAGCCAATGCGGAAGTGCCTTAAACTTGCATTATTTCTAACAGCCAGCAGGGGGCGACTCCTCTGGTTGCAAAAAGTAGTCTGATTGTATAGAAGTCTATGAGAAAATGAGCCTACTTCTCACTTGATTTATTACCTCAGTAAACATTGTAAACATGAGTTTATGGTCTCAATCGTTAGTTTCAAGTCTTCTTCAATACAGCATGATGTTCATTTAGTACATTATGGTCCCATTTAGAGTAAATAGACCATAAAGCAGGAGATGCTTTGGGGCGTGGCTACTTTGTGATTGGCAGGTCGCTTCCACGGCGTTGTCCGGTCTGGGAGTTGTCCGTGTTTTCGTCTTACAACTTTAACCCTTTCACAGTGTGATTTCAGTTCATGAAAGTTAATTATAACCTTTTTGGTTGCCTAAAAATGTCTTATTCAGTGATCGGTTGTACTTAACTCTACCCTCTCGTGTCACTTCTGGTTGCAATAAGCCAAGATGATGACGGCCAATATGCTGAACTTGCGGCTTCAAAACCGTAGCTCACAAACCAATGGGTGACGTCACGTTGACTAAGTCCACTTCTTATATACAGCCTATGTTTAATATAGACTTGTCAACAAGTCGAGACTGTCAGCAATAGATCAGAGAAGTACTCAGCATTATTTTACAATTTACATATTCAATAACTTGAGGGCAAACATTTTCATATAGTGACAAACACCAGCAGAGTACGCAGTAGAGCACATACCTCTGCCAATGCTATGAAACTTTTGAGACATGCCAGTTCAACCTGCTCAGGTTTCACCAAATATTCATTTTAAAAATCAATAATAAGTTGTTTAACATTTTAATGGATGTGATGAACCTGAAAAGGGAGTCGAGACCTACCTTTTCAAATTCAAGCCACTTTGAAACATTTTAGGAGAACATCATGGCAACACTAATCATTTCCATATTTGTTCAGTGGCCATTTAGCCAGCAAAATCTGTTGTGGGTCAGCAAACTAAAACATTTTTTGTGGCAAATATGACAGGCTGAATGAGATCGGACATAACACAGTGAGTCACAGTCACAGAGTTGATGGAGAGAGACTGGATGGGATTAGAAATACCTCCGAGGCAGAGGGATCGCTCTACTCAGCCACGCTGCAGACTGCGGCCACCACTGACACCCGCTGCACTGCCCACCAAGACCAGTTAACCTACCACAGGAACCCCAAGCACAAGACAAGAAGGTCTATTATTTTCTATTTTTCTTTTATATACTGACCACTGAATAGCTCTCTGTGCACTCTGGTGATTAGCCTGCAAAATACTTGCTGAGTTGCATTAAACAGCTAATAAAGAGACCCTATGCTAACAAGGTCGTGTCAAGGATTTTCGCCTCAATTGCCGTTAATGGCCCTCGACACATAATACAGTGGCACAGAGTTACTTTTGAAGGCCTTTAATTTAGCAGGAGCCCCGTGGAACGATGCTCTTGAACGCATCAGCTTTCAATAATGAGAGGACGTGTTAAGTTATTCATCAGTGGTGCTCCACCAGCGTTGGCCCTCGAGAGCCCAAACAAAGCACAGACCTCTTAATTTGCCCTGACCAGTGCCAAGAGGGCCCATTTAATTCAAGACAATCAACGCAGTGGCGTTCTGAAGCAGCTGAGCTTTTACGTGTCACTGGGGTCCGATGTGCATGAATACATATTTATAAAGCTGACGATGAAGTGCTCTCTTATGTTTAATTATCCTATTCATGTTGGAGGGGGAACTGTGAAGTCCTTGTGGCCCTGTGTATTCAAAGATCAATGATAAGGGATGATTGTGACTCCACCTTTGTGTTGGCTCACTGGAGGTGATGAGTCTTAAACTAACGAGGTAAGCATTGTTTGTCTTCACCCATCACAAATTTGAGCTTATTTTTGTCACGCACTTATTTAAAGTTCCCCTCCAGACACGTTTTAAAGTATGTAAAAATACTCTGCTATGATTTAATGTTTTTATTTAACCGTGTTGTTACCGCGTTACCACCGCGTTGTTACCACCACCGCCTTGTTACCACCGCCGCCTTGTTACCACCCACCGCCTTGTTACCACCGCCGCCTTGTTACCACCCACCGCCTTGTTACCACCGCGTTACTACCGTTTTTGTAGATAGTGGAATGAAGCTCCAGGGTCCAGTTTACATCCAAAAACTGCACATTCTCATGTTTGCTGTTAAAACTTTCACTATGCTATTGCAAACTCTCGCTCTCTGTTCTGACAAGTCCGCTCTGCACAGGAGGTTTCAGGTTTCTTTGCCGAAGACTGTCTGTTGTGTCAAAGACTGTCTCCATGTCGATATGTGTCAGGATTTGAGTATGAGACAGAGATTGGCTTTTGAATTATGTGACATACCAAATCTACCTCACATGGGGTACGTTTCAATCTCAGATTTCGTGAGTGCACAGACATTTCTCCCTTCAATATAGAGGAATGTGGAAACACAACTCTCATAACAAACTTTGCCCAGATACAAATCAATATAGTCAAGGTCAGGCACTTTAGGGGACATAAACATAAAAAAATAATTTTTTGAATGGAGGGGATCTTTACAGGATTAGTCTGGTGTTATTCTATATCTTTCTTGCTGTCAACAAACCCCATGAAGAGACTAAAGTTAACAATGAATTGATTTTACAAACAAGTATTGTCTGTGCCATGGAGCTCCGTCCAATATACTGTTACACTGGTTGTCATGTTCCTTTATTCCGATGCATATCATCGGTGTATTTATCATACACTGTCCTGCTGCTATAAATACACATGAATGTACCAAATGGGTATCAATCCTCATCTGAAAATAGTCCCCAACAAATGCACTATTTATTCCTGTTTGAGTAATGTTTGCTAACAACTACAGTGCCCATCTGTTTAAGGAAACAACTTATTTGTGAGCCATTTTAAGCGTTTACATCTTCAATAGGAACCAATGGGCTTAGAGCTATGAGCAACAGTCAAGCTAGTGAAGTATAGAGAGACGTTTTGGTCTTTTCATGGCTTTTGTTGACAATAACGAAAATATTGCCGTTAGCCTTATGCTTTAAAATTGCCAGACAAAGAATGAATCACTAAGAGGAGGCAATGCTAAGATATTTGTATGGTTTTAATGTCCTTTCTCTGCTGTCCTCTTCAGCAGTTCAGTGACTGGACCGCTAATGGACCCTAACGAACAGGAAGTGGAAAGCAGAATATAATAAGCCACTGGAGACAACACGCTGTACTCCAGAGGGCCATTAGCCAAAGTTTCCATTTATTTATCCATACACCAAAAAAAGAGCGCAGTGGCTTCTTGCTAATTGCCAACAGAAAACTGTAGAGGAAGCTGGGGAGCTGCAGCCGAGCTGCCGACTCCTCCCGCGTTGTCCCCAATGGTTGTGTTCCACTCTGTAATTTTCTGTGATGCATGCGGGGGGGAAGGAGATACCCGCTGTACTGACAGCTGGTCCCTTGCAGACCGAAGAAGTTTGTGCACGTTGACGTAAGAGTCTGGGAGACAGGGCGGCGCTGCAGACTGAGCATGTGCGGTGTAACTGTAGTGTCACGCGATGACGTGAGGAGGAGATCAGCTTGTGACAGACAGCGACTGAGTGACAGGGACGCCACAAGATGGCTACAGCTATGAATGGTGAAAGTGAGGGAGGTTGTTACGGCCTCACTGTTAGAAAGGCAGACACTGACCGTCCCTCCTGGCTTTCTGAGCTTTAGACGCCTCCAAACGATACGATCGCACCATTTTGTGTAGCGTAACTGACACCCATGGAGCGCCCTTACTAAGTAAGCCCCAGGGAAGGGTAAGGTTAAGCTGGAAAACAAAACACTAAAGCAGGTCATGTAATAGGCCTCTCATTTTGCGCCTGTCTTTGTCCGGCCCACTGGAGGAAAGCTAATTTATTTAATAGCCCGCCGCTTCAATGCCAGGCGTTTGGTGCGAGAAAACAGAAGGCAGCAGCGATGAAAGCGTGGTGGGAGAGAGAGAGGACAAACACTTTCCTCGCGTTCACTGGCGAGATGTGATTTCCAAAGTGAAGATCTGTGTCAGCCATCTGGTGATAGCAGGAAACCATGTCAGCATGCTATTTTCAATAATGCAAGCATGCATGCTGTCACTACATAACTGACAATTCACGGAAAGGTTTCTGTGAAATGCTTTCTATTCGCTCCCTATAAATCTATTTCTCCGTTATTCTTCTCTCGCCGTAAAATGCTGGAAAGCAAAGATAGAACTGGCTTCAACACAATGTCAGAACAAAACAGAGCTTCGCATTTGAAGGGTGCTGTGGTAAATATGCAGTGTTAAATCCCTGTGAACAGCAGTGTGGAGGTTTGTGACGCACTTAAGTGTCTTTTGGCACATCAGGTTTGAGCCTGGTTTGCAGCGTAGCTCTATAGCATCTATTGATCCACCACTTTGGTCCTGAATGAGATATCTCAACAACTATTGGATGGATTGCCATATTTTTTTTTGAGTGAATTGTAGGGCTGCAACTAATGATTATTTTTATTGTTGATTAATCTGTTGATTATTTTCTTGATTAATCGATTAGTTGTTTGGTCTATAAAATGTTAGAAAATGTTTAAAAATGTTGATCAGTGTTCTTCAAAGCCCTAGATGACGTCCTCAAATGTCTTGTTTTGTCCACAACTCAAATATATTCAGTTTACGGTCATTGAGGAGTAAAGAAACCAGAAAAATATTCACATTTAAGACTTAAAGATTTAACATTAATCAATCTAGTGAAATGTTTCAACAAGTATTGGATGAATCTAAATGAAATTTGATTGAAATTTGAGCCGGATGTGAAGCATGAGTTCAGGGGATGGCTGGGGTCATATGCTTTGCGTGTGATGGCAGACAGTGTCAGTGAGGGCTGGGAGGTTAGGAGAAGGAAGACCAATGATTTTAAAAGCATTGTGTGTGATTTGGAGGACTTTGTTACCAGCCACGACAGGAACGCTGATATTATTTTCACCTTATGAGTCTGTGTGTGTCATCGGGGGAAATTGTGGTCCTGGAGACACCTACTGTATCAGGAAGTACCACACAAGAGGTTTTGAGTACTTTGCTAATTGTTTATATGTCTGTCTGTCTGTCCGTGGACAGGTTTTGTCATTACGATAGCCTCGTAACTGTGCAAGATGCAGTCACGATTTGGCGTCAATTTGGTCTCTCGTTTCTGTTAAAAAGATTAAAAATATTGTGTATTAAAAACTGTAGAATTATAATCTATAACAGCAGCAGTGAATATTTTGTTGTGTGGAGATTTATTGACAGTGTATGACTGATCAGAGTTATACAATGAAAGATATACAACTTTACAAATGACTCCACTGCAAATAACTGCATTTGTTTTCAGTAGCATTTGTATTTGCTGAGATTTAGCCACCATGCCATTCTCTTATGGAGTTGGAGTCATATTTAGCTAATCAAGGTTGCCAGCAGAGATACAGTAAATCAAAGCTAAAAGGTCCAATCGGAATGTGCACTGGCTTTCAGTGAAATGAAAGAGAGCATTTCCCATTCAACAAAACCGATTGCGTGATTTGCCATTTCTTTCAAAGCCTATGCAGTTGTGGGAGGTGACAAATGATACAAAAATAGTAAAAGAGTCACAGTATTATCCAGAAAAAACTTGTTTTTTGTCAGAAATTGTGACATTTAACAATGATAATAACCCCATGTTGTGAATAATTTGCATGGGTATTAATAGGAAATTTTAATGCAGCAGTAAATTAAATTCCTGAGATGTTTTTAGGACATATTTTTTCCTGGACACCAGCAATAGGCATGTCATCTTTTTAATGCATGCCAACTCCTTTAACCGCAGCAATGCTGGTGAAACTATAGAGTGTCAGGCAGATTCATATACCTCCATCTCCACCACTCGACTCGCCTCCATCCTTTACTATTATAAAATGCAAATGTTATGTCACCCACTTCACACAGAGATAAATCTGTTATTGCATGCATTACTGCAGAGAGCCTCACCACCACATCGTTCTCATTGCAGCACCAGTCACATAACGTTAATTTACACTCCAGTCTTTCCATTGATACTTTATTTTATAACCGTTTTATGTCCATGACTGGGAGATTAATTGAGTTTGAGATGCTAGCACATATGAAATAGAAAAAGAGGCATACAGTATCTTGGATTATGGCTTTCCTGAAAGCAGGATTAGATTTAAATGATGGAACAGGCGACTCTGATGATGTTCTGTATGACGAAGTATTGTTGGAGGAGAAATTATTTTTTGGATCAAATTATCATCATTTTCTTCCAGTTCAGACACACAGCTACAGGTAACAGGAAAAATAATGTAGTGTCATCTACTTCAGCACACAAGTTGTCAGCAAATACTGAAGGAAGTCACATCAACCTCACCAAGGCACAGTAGCATCAACGGAAACACTAGTAACCACAGACTGTATATAAGAAGTGGACGTAGTCACCGTGACGTCACCCATTGGTTTGAGGACTGCCATTTTGAAGCCTTGAGTTCAGCATTTTTGCCGTTGCCATCTTGGTCTTTGGCCGTCGCCAACTTGTTTTTTTGCAACCAGAAGTGACACGAGAGGAGGGAGCTAAGTATAACCGAGAAATAAGACATTTTTAGGCGACCAAAATGTTATAATAATGTTTCATGAACTGAAAACACTCTGTGAAAGGGTTAAAGTTGTAAGACGAAAACACGGACAACTCCCAGACCGAACAACACCGTGGTAGCGACCTGTCAATCACGAAGTAGCCACGCCCTAAAGCTTGACTCTAAATGAGACCAGAATTTACTAAATGAACATCATGCTGTATTGAAGAAGACTTGAAACTAGCGATTGAGACCATAAACTCATGTTTACAATGTTTACTGAGGTAATAAAACAAGTGAGAAGTAGGGTCATTTTCTCATAGACTTCTATACAATCAGACTTCTTTTTGCAACCAGAGGAGTCGCCCCCTGCTGGCTATTAGTAAGAATGCACGTTTGAGGCACTTCAACATTGGCTTCACTTTTCAGAACCTGAGGTTGAAAGTATATACTGCCGTTTGTATCCTGTTTTGGTCCAAATTAATATGGCCCGCTTAAACTATAGAAATATAAGCCAAGAACATAAAGGAACACAAAAATAGAATTTATTGAAAATTGTTAAAAAATGCGTTTTTGTGTATATAAACAAAAGAGTTGACATTTTACAAAATAATTGTGCTGTACACATTTAGCTAAAGATCAAAGAACATTAGCGTCTAGCTTTACAAAAATTACATTATACCGTACAAACACTGGTGAGTGGCCCACCTGTAAATGCTGTACTGTACACTGTGGTGTACATCATTAATGTCATATGTTTTATATTAAATAATATCATAATACACATGTTTAAACTGTGGTAATCCTCCTGACATTCTTGGAGCTTTCCTCTGGTACACACACCTGGACTGCAGGGCTCTCATTGTGTAGAGAAAGGTTGCTGGAATACACCACATCAGGGACCTGCAGGGGCACAACATCAAATTTAGGTTTTAATGACAAAAATGCACACAGCAGGTAATTATCTGCAGCACTGTAGATTGACAGCAATCACAGAGATTCCTGTCTCTTACATGAGTGCAGTAGTGACACTGTGGAGGATTTTGTGTTTTGTAGTTGACAGTCCAGTGTACAATCACCCGCAGACCAGAAGACAACTATTGCTTTAAAGGCCTCAAAGTGACTGTCTTCAACCTTTGGTATCTCCAAATAAGGTAATCCTATTACCAAACTCATTACTTAGACCGTGAATCAGAACTGATCCTGTGAGCTCACATCACGTCCTGGTCCATTGAGGCGATTTCAAGGTGAGCGACAGAAATAAATAGAAACAGCTGGGCGTCTGACAAAAGTTCAACTCAAAACGGCGTGCCACGTCGAACTGCATCGCTCACGGCCAGGACATTCCAATAAAAGAGGACATGGTTATTAAGCAGTGCTGTTAATGACTTTGCGGAGCACAAGATCTGTAGGATAAACTTCTAATGGGTGAGTACTGGTTTATTATTATGGAGTGGGATCAGGGATTTAAATCTATAGCACTGTAATGGTTACGTCTCATATGTTGGAAAATATGCACCTACTGAAATCTGTGTCTGTGATAGCATTTTGCCTGCTGAGTTCAAGGCAGGCTGTTGAATTAGCGTTGATAAATTTGGCACTTCGTCTACTCTCCGTGGTGCTGATCTAAGGCTAGTTTGCAGTATGTGAGATTCATGGTGATCCTCTCCATGGTGGCATAGCAATTGTCTGATTTGCAATTGTTTGGAGTGGTTGAGCGTGTTTGTGCGCACGAGTGTGTGTTGAGTTTGGGGCGAGGGCCCAAGAAAGAAAATTGCACCGGGGCCAATCACAATTATGTTATACTGCTGGTTACATCAGTCACGTTAGTCACATGTTTTTCAGTGACGCTTGTGACGTGTTTTTCGTACTTGTGTTATGTTGTCTCCATACGTATTGTACTTAGTTTACGTACTTATTTTAAGGCCAAGCATGACGTTTTTCCTAAACCTAACTAAGTGGTTTGTTTTCTAAACCCAAGTGAGTGTTTTTGTTGCCCCCTGCTGGTACTGCACTTCATATGCATGCAGGCAAAACGTGACACACTATCAACTGGTAGGCATTTAGGTCTATTACCCGCTTTGGTGTGATGATGATGATGATGATGGAGCCACTTAAGTTCCCTGTAAGTTAAGTATAGTGCTGATGGCTTTTTGTGGAGCCGTGCCAAAAAGCATGTTATTCCACATTCCTGTCTGACGTCAAGCTGTCTGATGGGAGGCATGCGGAGGTGAAACAGTATAGAGGAGGAAGAAACTCCAGCTGCAGAATGAATGGCTGCATTATTCAGCTCCGGTCGACCTCTCTCTCTCTGTCTCTCTGTCCTCCCACCTTCTCTTTCTCTATCTTACCTTGTGAAAGCCGACAAATTCCTCCTGCCTACGAGTTTCCATGATTAGCTCATTGTAAACTGCATCTGCAGGGTGAAAAACAGCGATTTAGCCTGATCTAACCTCGCAGCCCCTCTGACCAGCTACAGCCCACTTTGGACTTAAAGCTGACCTCAGAAAAATAGTAGAAATTGGGCGATTTAGTGGCTCAGAGGTCTGATATGTGTACCAAGTAAACACAGTATTGTTGTGAGTTTAAACCCATCATTTGTTTCTGTCTGAATTAGAAAAATATGAATATGATTTGTTGATTTTGAAACCTGCATATTATGTGGTTTGTGGCTGCTCAACTGGTCGTTTGCAAGTACCTCACCCAGCTATGGCTTAAAGATTTGACTTGCTCAGTTATCCTTGAAGTACTATGTCACTAATTACTGTGGCAATATACTGTAAGTGATAAAGCAATAAGTAAAATAACCATAACAGTGTTTTTTGTATCCCATTTGCTATAAGTCATGTATACTTTACATTACACGTAACCATTTTGCAAGCCATGTTGCAGGTTTTAAGGAATTTAAATGGATGATTTTTCTACTCTTCCAGACATCCATTGTCTTCCTTTCATTTCTATACAATATGGATATTGATTAGCAGACTCTTGAATCATCTTAACATTGTGTAATCCATCACAGTGGACATCAAGTCTGAGTTACTTTTTGTCAAAGTGACGTTATTGTTGTGGAGAATCCATCTGCAGTAAAACTTCATTACAGAGCAATCATAGCCTAACTTTGACAAAACAATTAAAACAGACTTTATGTAAAATGTGATGAATTACACAATTTGTGCAAGTTTTAAAAGTTGACTGATTGATTTTCATATTGCATGCAAATGAATGAAAACCAATACATTCCTGAAACGGCATGAAAAACATCCAAAAGTCTAAAAATGTGTAGCATGCATTCAAAAACGGTTGGTACAAATGTAAACGTATGTAATTTGTAGTTAAAGCTGAAGTCGGTAACTTTGAGCAAATATAACAAAAAACATTTTTTTTATAAAACTGTCACTATATCCTAATAACTATCGATTAATTGAGAAAATAATCCTTAGTTGCAGCTCCAGTTATCGGTTTGTAAAAATCTGACTTACCTGTGCAGTTAATACAGTTAATGTAAAGCCACAGTTTGTCAACAGTGTTATTGTGATTAAACAGGTGTAGTTGAGGGTTACAAATATCCTGGTGAACTACTCACTCTCTCACCTGTGGGGCCCTCACCAGAGTATCCCATGTTGACCTTCCCACCAGTCGCCTCAGCAACCGAGCTTCTCCCGCTCACCGATTGGTCGAACCTGCGAATGCCCAAATGAACGGTCCAATGGAAAAGATAACCTTTAGCTGAGATACGGTGGAGCCACTTTGTCAGAGGCTATGCTGTTGTGAACAGACAATTTTCTCTCCTCACAAAGCTGCAGTATATCAGCGGCCTCTGCATTGTTTTCATCATAAAGTGCTTTGACAGATAAGAAATGAACATCATCATTTTTCAGCGCATTTTATTAGACTCAACTCTCACTTCAACGTGCTCAATGGGAAAGCTATAAAATGTGTTTCAGCTGCGTGGAAAATGCTGACAAATATATCTGCTTCTTAAACGAGCTAACGACAATTTGAATCTTAATTAAGTTGTTACAGAATGTAATGACTATTTAATGCATCCTTCAATTTTCTTTTATAATGAGGAACAATAAAAGCCCATTCATTCTCAGAAATAAGTACGTATTAACTGTGTTTGCTGAGTCTTCATATTTGCTTATGCAATATATAAATGGAGCTCAATACAGCCAGGACATCTGCTTCTTCACAGATTATTGGCAGATAATTTCTCCTCAAGTCAATTCACTCCACAGTTGATCTTAAAATATTTTTTGTTAGTTTAGAAATTAAAGAAAATCCAATGTTTTCATTGTTTGAAAATAGCCTCATAAAGCAAAAGGTGTCCAGAAAAAGAGCTCTTAAATCTTACCTTATTGCCTCCTGTGGGCTCGGTTCTGAAAGAAAATGAGGCATTAAGTTTACAGAATTATTATGAGCTGTCAGCCGTTAACTTTATTATTCTCACGGCATTGACCACAGAACTATTGTGTTTGCTCGCTGCTTCTACAGCTGTAAATGTTCCGCGGTTTATTAGTTTTGGGTTCTGCACTAATATCATGGCCTGCAGTCAGTTTGCAATTCAACAGTGAAAGCTGGAGCTGAGTGTTAATGAGTTTTGCAACACGGCTTCGTGGTTGTCTTTGCCAAAGGTCCTCCTGGCCACCGAGAAAACACAACAGTATAACAGTGGTGCAGATGGCGCTTGCCTCAGGAGACGTATAAACTGCTCCTTCTGCAGGGAGAGAAATTGCCTTCGTCATTATATTTTAAATCCCTGCTGTCATGCTGGCCAAAGTCTTTGAGGGTGACTATATTAGATCCCTTCTACTTTCCCAATAATTACAAAGCATACATTACTCCCCGTTCAAAGAGGAGCTTAGTGGCTTGGAAGCATGCCATATCCTCTAACATGTGAAACATCCTCAGGAAGTTAATTTAACTCGCTCGGGGATGTTACATTAAAGCTGTAGGTGACGGAGGTATCAGACGTTTCAGGTACAGAATCAGCTGCCGGAGGAGAAAGGTCACACCTGCTTTATGATAATCCCTTAGCTCTAAACCATAGCCGTGATTTGCATTGGTCCAGAATCAGTCACGGGGATTACACTGACTTCTAAATGTGTGATTTAGGGCCACTTTTGTTATCGCGCACAAACAGGCCTCCTCCGCCTCCTTGTGCTATTAGCAAAGCGATCCCCTCGGAGATGGCACTCCAGAAACATCTCTGCAACATCCCTCTTTCCTGGCCTGACTTTTTACAACAGCACACCACTTTACTTGCCAAGGCATCGACCTCTCTGTTTGGAGAGGTGACGACGTAGTGCGGGCACATCACAAATATTCTGGGTCAGGTTATGAGCTCTGAAAGAGTTGCAGTAAAACTGTCTCACTGTGTGGTGGTTTTAAACCCTTATTACTGTAATGGGCTTTGTACTGTAGAATTTCCTGAGCCATGCAATTTGGTACTGCCTTACGGCCTTTACACACCGGGGGCGTGACGAATAAATGACACAAAAATGTGGAATACTTGGCTGCGAATATTTGGCATCAAAACTATTCTTACCGGCAGCGATGCAAATTAACCACAGTTGCAGCAATTTTTCAATAAAAGGTTTGAATAGATTCACGCAGACAGAGGACCAACTACCATTGTTTTTACGTTGTGAAAGTGAAACTTAAAACCAACACGTTAGGCAATAACAAATTTTAAATTACATGAAACGTTACGTTTTGAAAACAAACAAAACAGCTTCTTTAGGTTTAGGCAACAAAACCATTTAGTTAAATTTAGGGAAAAAGATTGTGTTTTGGCTGAAAATAGCTACGTTTCAAAACTGAAAGTGAAACTTAACGCTTGAACACAAAGACAACTTTGCGTTGTTGGTTTCACATGGGACACGAACCCTGGTCTCCTGTGTTTCTTTCACGCCATCTACAGCGCCTCACTTTTGATACTTTCATAATTACTATGGTCGCTACATCGCTGTCGCTTTTTTTTATACCTTCTTTTGGTGATCGACAATGACCACGACCAATACTATTGGATGTAGCAGGGCCCTACTGACCCACATCTATGGGGGTTATAACCACTGATAACACAGATTTAATGGCCTGATAAGTCTAATCTGCTTAGACAAGAGAGTGGTATCGATCTTCTCATCTAACTATCCGCAAAAAAGCAATTAAGTGTGTTTCCCAAATTATGTAACAATTCCTTTAAATCTACAGAAGAAGCTATGTCCAAAAGCTTAACTGTGTTACAGTCAAACATCCTGAGTCATCCGGCAGGGACCAGGTGTGAGTCAGGACCTCATGTTCCCCAAGGTAAAATTCCTGCCAGTGTACCAACAGCTGTAATCCTTTGAGCCAACAGGTTGATAGCCTGGCCAAGGTCGCCACATTCCCAGCAAACAACTGTCAACTCATCTACACGTCTGACAGGGTTTAGATATAAAGCCAGGACCAGGAAATGGGCCGACTATTTATCTAAGGGAGACTCACTATCATTGCTTATTTTTTTAACCTATTTCCTCTATGGCTGGGACAATTCACCTATCTCCCAATTCGATACTATCACGATTGGGTGCCGATTCGATTCCGATTTGACCAAAGAGATGAGAGTGACGGCTGGCTTGACCGCACGTTACCGCAATACGATAACGTTTCTTGCCTATGAAAGAGTTAGCATGCAGCTTTAGCCGTGATGTCTAGCTCTGCTTTTCCTGGCAATGTGTGAAACCCAAAGCGTTTCCATACTTTACTGTATGTGTAGTGTTTACCATGTTGGATTTAATATGTGAGGGTGCAGGTCGTATTCACACGGACCCTCCGCCGTTTTGTAGTTCCTCGCTGCGGCCAGCTGCTTTTAGTTGTGTTTTTTTCCACCCCTAATTTTCTCTGGTGAGATGTCTTGCTCAGGGGCATCTCTGTAGTTTCAAATCTGTTTGATTTGTCCCAGTTTGTCTGGGATTCAAACCTCCAACCCTGCAGTCACACACACTTCGCTAACGTTTGTGCTGTTTCCTGCGGAAGGAACGCTTTGTGCTGACAACTAATGTTCTGCCTTTGTCAGAAAATATATTGCGTGCCCTTGGTGAAGGCCAGTTTGGGGCAATGCCGAGTCACAGCGTGTAACCGCCCATCTTCTTCATTATACTTTAATCACAGTTTCTGTACTGGAAAAGTATGGGGGGGGGGGGGGATTTCACCTAGAGCAATTCAAGTAAGACAAAAGTGCATACTTGCTTGTCTCCTGTGTCGGTACAAGAGGAGGGAGCAGACGCAGAGCAGGAGGAGCAGCAGAAAGACAGAGAGGGAGGCCGTTACTGCCAGAGGGACTGTGCAGTCTCCTTCCTCCTGCACCACCTCTGCAACTGAGCACAGAAGGTCACATCAGTGTTTCGGTAAAGAAATGCTGAAGCAGTGTTGTTACTTTGCAATTCAATTACAGATTTGCAGACATAGTGTAAAGAAAGCTGTGTTCAATCTCCTGTTTTAATTTGCAGTAGTATGCATGAGGGTGTTTGCCGAGGGAGTGGATTTAAATCAAATGTTACAACTGCAAATGGAACATTACTAAGATTATAATGCAGTGTTTGTATTTTGGGCCTTGGAGAGGTTTGTTCTGTGATGCAAACTCATGCAGTGTTGATCTGGCAGCTCTTTTCTTTTCCACTCTCCTCTTCACTATTAATGCTCAGTGATGATTCACAGGCTTCCCAAAAGAGAAAGGGACAGAAAAAGAGGAAAGAACAAAGTGAAACACACAAAGAGAGACAGATTAAAAAAGAGAGAAGGAATGTAGAGACAGAAAGCTAAACTAGGACGGAACAAAGAGAGATTCACTGTGCATATATGTTATTTAAAGAGATAGTTTGGGTGCTTTGAAGTGGGGTTGTATGAGGTACTTATCCATAGTCAGTGCATTATCTACAGTAGATGATGGTTGGCACGCCCCCAGCTTGGAGAAGCAGACAGAAGTTACCGCACAGAACCAAATGTACTGCTGTGGACGGGGCCGGCAGCAAAACGTATTTTAGAAACCTAAAAGAAAGACTCCCCTAAAAAAAAATCAATATCAGTTTAAGTGTACGCTATATTTAGAAAATTTTCTCCGCTTTACCTTGCCGTGAGGCAGCTATACAGTCTATGTTTCCAACAGGGAACTAAAGCTGTTATCTATGCTCTCGCCAAAGCAACCAGACTCCATTGAAAATAACAGTAATTTACCTCGCAGAACACGGGGGTTGCTGGTCTACCACTGCCTCGATCGGTTAGTTTGTATGTGCTATAGAGAGGTGAAGTCCCGCCGCTTCCGATGGACCACCGTGGGACAATGGCGAGAGACAAATATTTTTTTTATCTGTTTGATTTGCGCCATGAATCACACATATGATGTTTGTCAATTTAAAAGATGTTTTGCAAGTCAAGAAAGTTGCAGTTGTAAAACTGTTGAAGTATAAGACTGTGAAAATACGTAAATTAGAAAGACTACACACCCAAAAGTCACGTAAGTGATGCTCTCTCACTAAAGCTACGATGCCTGTGTGTTTCGTACTGGGATGTACTCACACGAGCAACGGATCTTGCTCGTTCTTTCTCTTCCCGGGTGATAAAAAGAGCAGGAGTTGCTGGATAAAACACATCAGGTAAGATAACGTTTTATTTGATCGTGGTTATAGCTAAGTTAGCTAGCTAGCTAGTGTTGGTGACGTATATTGTGCGAGACGAGAGATGTAGTTCACTGAGCGGTTTCACACAAAACTAAATGATATTACAACAAACTCTTTCTTGACTTGCAAAATTATGTTTTAAATTGACAAACAACATATGTGTGATTTATGGCGCAATTTGTGTGATTTTTTGTCTCTAGCCGTCGACTACCGTACATATTTTTTCCGATATAAGGTCCCATGGTGGTCCACCGTAAGTGGCGGGACTTCGCCTCTCTATCTTCGCCTCTCTATTGTGCGACTGTGGTGAATCCGAACTAACCAAAGTCACACAATACCACATACAATCTAACTGATCAAGGCAGCGGTAGAACAGCAACCCCTTTGTTCTGTGAGGTAAAATTACATATTATTTTTTCAATGGAGTCTGGTGGCTTTGTATGAATTTGGCGAGAGCATAGATGGAACAGCTTCAGTTCCCCGTCGTAAAGGGCTGTCTGATGGAAAGGTAAAGCAGTGAAATATAGCGTACATTTAAACTGATATTGATTTTTTTAGGTGAGCCTTTCTTTTAGGTGTCTAAAATACGTTTTGCTGCCGTCCCCATCCACAGCAGTACATTGATTTGGTTCTGTGTCGGTAACTCTTGTCTGTTTCTCCAAACTGGGGGCTGCCGACCGTAATCTACTGTAGGTAATACACTGACTATGGATAAGTACCTCATACAACCCCACTTCAAAACACCCGAACTATCCCTTTAATGTAAAACACGATGGCCGTGTTCTCTTACCGACTGTCAGACGGACGCCGCTCTTCAGCGGTGTGGGGAGGGCAGACACAGAGGCCAGACAATCCACTTGAGAACTCTTCGTTGCCGTAACATTGAGGTTGCTGGTCACAGTGAAGAGGCTCTTACCCGACTCTTCACTGCTGATGTTGTATTCACCCTGGCTCACCTCCATGCCAATCCCCAGAGAGAGAGAGAATTAGTATTATTTATATTCTGCTTACTAAGTGGGACGCTTACAATCAGTTATTCTGTAAATACTCAAAACAGAACTGTATTTAAAGGAACAGTACAAATGTTTGTTTTTTAATTCCTAAGCTTTAAGACAGCTGAGCTCTTTGGAGATGACAGATATGTTTTAAATTTGTTCAGCCAATGCAACGCTCCATTCAGCAACATGATGATCCTTAATCTTTTGCGCTTCTCACCATGACAAACTGACCGTTTCCGAAAGTGTCTGTAAGAGTCTTGAAACTACTTTCTCCCAACAGAAAGCCTAAAAATAATAATTCACCTGCATTTGCACCTTCTCTGCACAGGCACAGCATTAGAGCCTGTGCTGGGTTTTTTTTCAGAGATACTTGAAAATAAAGTGCTTTTGAGTTCAAATGTTCACAAAGAGGTCTGTGAATTTGTGAGAAACAAAAAAGCCCTTTTTGCCTCTTGTAATGCTGTAAATCAAATGCAATAGAGAGCATTACAGCTGATAAAACAGGGTTGTTTCTTTGGTTTTCAGGAGGCCAATCACTTCATTTATTTAGGTTTCTGGACAATATTTGTCATTGTTTTGTGTTGTTAATTGATTTCCAGTAAATATACACATACATTTGCATAAAGCAAGCATATTTGCCCACTCCGATGTTGATAAGAGTATTAAATACTTGACAAATCTCCCTTAAAGGTACATTTTGATCAGATAAAAAATGTGCGATTCATTTGCTATTAATCACGATGAACTATGGACAGTCATGCGATTATTCACGATTAAATATTTTAATTGATCGACAGCCCTAATAAAATCCTTTGCTAAGTTCTCAAAATGACAATAGTGAGGAGGATGTATGTACTTACCTTTTTGTTATTCACCTGCCATTGCAAAGTGGGTTGAGGGAACCATCCGGCTGCTTGACATTCAAACAGGACCAACTGACCCTTAAAAGCCAACTTGTCGTCCCCAACGACTTTCACGCTGCCCTTTTCTGCAACCAGAAGAAAGCCTGTTCACAAACCAGATTTTTTTTTTCATATTTAAGTGCATACATGCATGTATACAGTATGCACTTCTGTTAATGCATGAGGATGTATAGGTTTATGAATACCGACACCGGGAATGAATGTATTAATTTCTTTTGAAATGCACGTTGTTGCATGCACACATCTGTGCGCATCACCTCTCCAGTCGGCCTGTTCACTTACAAAAGACGGATTTCATTCGTCCCGGGTGATTGATCGCGTGTCTCAAAGTCTCAATTGCCTGACGAATGCTTCTCCTCTTTTCCCCTTCATCTCCTTCCCTGCCAGCCAAATAAGCCACTTAAGGCCCTGGGAGATACAGTATCTCATATGTGAAGTCTATTGTCTGGCAGAATGAAAGGCGCTGGATGCAACAGACAATTGAAACGGACAGAAAGATAATTACAGAAGCTTCGCTGCTTTGTCTAAGCGAATGACATGTCTGTGCTGATTTAGGTTCAAATCCTCAGCTGTTTTGTGCACATTATTGGCTGTCCCTTTTCTCCCAGGGGCTTTTATTTGATGCCTGACTTGGTGTCATAAACATCGTACCATCCAATTCTAAAAAAGGGGTGGACTCCGGCTGCTCTTAGAGAATCTCTGCACCGTTGAATAAAGGTTGGCGAGGAACCAGCAGCCTCATTTGCACTGACTGATGAGGGGCTCTGGGCGATCATGGCAGATTGATACATCTGAATAGAGAAAGGAACGACATCAGCACTCTTTCCCAACGCTCCAATTTAAGTGATCCCTGAAATAAGGTTTCATAAGGTTGGTTAATCACTGTAGGGAAACTCTGACGACTTTGAGCTGCTGTGGCGGGCTGTGTGAGGCGGGGAGCCCTCAGATAACTCTAATTCCAGTGATTTTTCAGCAGGGGTCCTCAGAGGGGAAATTGCTGCATTGAGGGCAGCAATTAAAGACTTTTATAGGCAGGATTGGTGTGTATGTGCTAGGGCTGCACAATTATGGTCAAAATGATAATCACGATTATTTTGATCAATATCCAGATCATAATTATTCATTGATTTTAGGGACAAACATATTTTTATTGCACTTTCACATTTAAATAAACAGAGTGCTGCTTTCACTTCCATGTTGTGCTACATTCCTGCTAATATACAACTCTTTGCATCAAAATAAGACTGGTCCTTATTCACAGTGCATCTCCTAGAAGCAAGATGAAATTGTACCAAAAACTTTGGGTTTGGGAGTTGAACTTTAACCCTTTCACACTGTGTTTCAGTTCATCAAAGTTCATTATAACATTCTGGTCTCCTAAAAATGTATTATCCAGCAGTCAGATGTGCTTAGCTCCACCCTCTCCTGTCACCTCTTGTTGCAAAAAAAAACAAGGTGGAGACGGCAAATTCCAATATGGAGACGACCAAGATGGAGACAACCAAGATGGTGACGGCCAAAAACCAAGATGGAGACGACCAAAAACCAAGATGGGGACGGCCAAAAACCAAGATGGAGACAACCAAAAACCAAGATGGTGACGGCCAAAAACCAAGATGGTGACGGACAAAAACCAAGATGGCGACAACCAAAAACCAAGATGGCGACAACCAAAAACCAAGATTGAGACAACCAAAAACCAAGATTGAGACAACCAAAAACCAAGATGGCGACGGCCAAAAACCAAGATGGCGACAACCAAAAACCAAGATGGCGACGGCCAAAAACCAAGATGGCGACAACCAAAAACCAAGATGGAGACAACCAAAAACCAAGATGGTGACGGCCAAAAATCAAGATGGAGACGACCAAAAACCAAGATGGGGACGGCCAAAAACCAAGATGGCGACAACCAAAAACCAAGATGGAGACAACAAAAACCAAGATGGAGACAACCAAAAACCAAGATGGAGACAACAAAAACCAAGATGGAGACAACCAAAAACCAAGATGGTGACGGCCAAAAACCAAGATGGCGACAACCAAAAACCAAGATGATGACAGTCAAAAACCAAGATGGCGACAACCAAAAACCAAGATGGCGACAGCCAAAAACCAAGATGGCGCCAACCAACCCCAAGATGGTGACGGCCAAAAACCAAGATGGAGACAACCAAAAACCAAGATGGAGACAACCAAAAACCAAGATGGTGACGGCCAAAAACCAAGATGGAAACAACCAAAAACCAAGATGGAGACAACCAAAAACCAAGATGGTGACGGCCAAAAACCAAGATGGAGACGACCAAAAACCAAGATGGTGATGGCCAAAAACCAAGATGGCGACGGCCAAAAACCAAGATTGAGACAACCAAAAACCAAGATTGAGACAACCAAAAACCAAGATGGCGACGGCCAAAAACCATGATGGCGACGGCCAAAAACCAACATGGCGCCAACCAACCCCAAGATGGTGACGGCCAAAAACCAAGATGGAGACGGCCAAGATGGAGACGGACAAAAACCAAGATGGAGACAACCAAAAATCAAGATGGAGAAAACCAAAAACCAAGATGGCGACGACCAAAAACCAAGATGGCGACAGCCAAAAACCAAGATGGCGCCAACCAACCCCAAGATGGTGGCGGCCAAAAACCAAGATGGCGACAACCAACTCCAAGATGGAGACAACCAAAAACCAAGATGGAGACAACCAAAAACCAAGATGGAGACAACCAAAAACCAAGATGGAGACGATATTCGATTACTTGTGCAGCCCTAGTATGTGGATGCATTTTGTCTTGCTTGAAAAGTGTATAACACATTCACTGTATGTGTGGGTGTGAATTTATTCCAATGAGGGCATTATGTTCACTTCTCTCTGATTTAAATAGAAGAATTCTCTTTTCTGCAGCTCTAGCCTTCACTGCAGACCCTGTTCATACTCAGCAGCGCATGCAACCATATTGATTTGCTCAAATGAAATGTGTGTGTGTTTGTGTGCGTAAGTAAGAGAAGGAGCAGCGAGAGGAAGCAGGAGTGTGTTGTCATATTTACATCATCTTCATATTGGACAATTAAAGCAGGGAGTGCGGATGATAGCATAGAGAGTCATCCGGCCCGCGGTGGATTTGTGGCTCCGTTCCAACAGTATATTTGAAGCTGCAGTACACAAATCACGAGCAGAGTTGCTGACTGTTAACTGGGCGTGCCAGGATGCACAATTAATTCAAAGTCTGTGTCAGGCCACAGTGATCCTCTGCATCCAGACCGGAGGGCCTGATTCACCATGCACTACTGTTAATGGCCACATATGTCAGTGGGGATTTGCGGCACTGGCAGCGATGGAGGCTCTCTCAGTAATATATTGGAGGCGATGGGTCATTGGTTTTGTTTCCTCTCGCTTTTTTGCAGAGGGGATGTTTCCATGCAGGTTTTTTTTTTTAGCTGAGTTGAGTTTGTACATACTGCAGATGCAAATGAGCTGAATGATAAGGTCAAGAGAAGCACAGGTCCAAGGAAGTCTTGAAGCATATCCGTAATAAGTTGTCATCTAGTTTGAGGCATGATGCCACCTCTGTTTCCAGACTGTTGCCCCTTATTCTGTTTTCTAAAATATACAAATTCTGAATTTCGAAAAATAAATTGATTATACAAGCAGAAGAAGAAGATGTCTGGAAATTTGAGTCTCAAAAAGTATGTCATTTTGAAATGGAAAAAGTGTAGGAACCCCGATAATTAGTTATCTGCTCTAGAGCCATTGACCCATGGTGGTCCATCGGAAGGGGCAGGACTTCACCTCTCTATAGCACATACAAACTAACCGATCGAGGCAGCGGTACACCAGCAACCCCCGTGTTCTGTGAGTCTGGTTGCTTAGGCGAGAGCATAGATAACAGCTTTAGTTCCCTGTTGGAAACATAGCCGCAACAATTCCAGCTTCTTAAATGTGAATATTTTCTGGTTTCTTTACTACAAAACAAGACATTTGAGGACGACATCTTGGGCTTTGGGAAACACTGATCGACATTTTTCACCATTTCCTGACATTTCACAGACCAAACAACTACAATTAATCGAGAAAATAATCAACAGATTAATCAACAATGAAAATAATTGTTAGTTGCGGCCCTAATCTGCTCAAATACAGTCTCTAATTTGTGAAAAGAAATTGCTCTGACTTGCTTGTTTAGAAGTCTCGCTTGTTAAAATGCTGCAGTGCTCTCAGCTTGAGATATCAACACCATCAGAACTGCAGAGAACTACTGATTCTTATCAAGTCCTGACTCTAATGTGCCACCCAGTCCTCACATCGCAGCATACTCCCTTATGCAGGGGACACACTACACGAGAATCAAGCCCATTTTGGGCCCGATTCCCCCTTCCCAACAATTCCCAGCAATTGTTTTGATGATTCTAAAGATTATCTTTCCAGATATTCCTGTGGTGTGAGGTACATTAAGAGGGGTTTTTACATTCCCCGATCTGCTCAGAAGTCCATCCCGGCTGCACCGATTTCAAATCGTAAATATTACATATATTCAATATTTACGATCAGATATCCTGTTGTGTGAGGGGGAAGAACGATTGAGAATTGATTGAGAATCAAACTGACCGAAGAAGAAAGGGCACCACCGCCGTCATGCCGGTCGCGGCTAATGTATGAGGTAATCCAAAACGCGAAGCATACAGTAGTAGTAAGATGTACTGACTCAAAACACTCCAGTGTTTATTTAACGCGTGACTTTTAACATCGCTAATTCTTTCTGCCCATCGCCCACCATGTTAGTTTACATTAAAGTCACGTGTGATTGCAAGAGATTATGCAACACTCCCATTTTTTTTAGTTGTGCCTCTTGTTCATGAATGGAATGTGTTAGTGTGTGGTGTGCTGTTTTGGCCAAATCGTTGCTCACCACACACTATAGGAACAAAACTGTTAAATTTAACATAGCATGTCATTAAGTGTGGAGTCTCACGTTTTCAAAATCTGTTAAAATGTGAAAAATCTTTTAGTGTGGGCCATCCTTTAGACACTAGGAGAGGAGAGGAGAGGAGAGGAGAGAGGAGAGGAGATTGCAGCTGCAGCCTGTAAATCCTTCTCTGCTGCCTGGTCTGACTGGCATGGAGTCCAGCTCTTTCCACCTGGTATTTATATCTGAGGCCCAATCAATTCCTGTCCCAGAAACCACCCACACTGTCATTAACAATGTCACAGAAGCCATCAAACATGCCGGGGCAACTGTCCTCCACCACACAGTCCCAAATGATTTCCACCCCTTGACATACACCGTGACGGATCACTCGGGCGCTTGTTCAGCTGCTTTTACAGAAAACTTTCATTCTTGAATCCTCACGTCAAATAAATTAAAACAAAGGCAGTATGGCTTGAATGCTGAGGCAAAATACAACATTTTTTTGTCTCTGACTCTTTCTGTTCTTCATTTTTTTGTTGAGTAGAGACGACAGTGTGTGGGTGGGCAGAATGAAAGCAGCTACACGACTTTTGCTTAGTCCCTTCATTTACCTCTTTTTTTTTTTTAGATGCTGCTTTTTGCCTTGTCAAGGTTAAATTCAGTGTGTTTCTGCACTCTCTCACGCTGCAATAGTTGCAGTTGAGACTTGCCATCTGCTTCGTTCCCTTCACTGCTTTGCGTTTGTGTGTGCAGACATAAAGTGAGTATCCCTGAGAGGAGCTGGCTGCACAAAAAGCCTTTGAAATTCTTTGCAGCAGGAATAAACAGTTCCTTGCTGCTTTCCTGCTACAGTGAATCAAGGTAACACACACACATAGTACCTCCTGTGAGTCTCTCACACACACAAACACACACATGGACATACAGACCTTGTACAAACAGGCTTGCTGTTTTCTCTTCAATGCTCATGAGGATACAGGTCACTTGTCCCTGGTTGTGCCTCTCTGTGTTCTTCAGGACCAACACCCAGCTGTCTCCCTGTGAGACGGGGCTTGTCTCGGCCGTCACATTAGGGTTGATGGAGGGCAGGACACCAGTCTCCTTGGAGATGGTGACAACCGGTGTACTATTCAGCTGCCATATCATAACGGTCCACTTGGGGTTGGAGGTGCTGCAGGTAAATCGGGCCTCCTCCCCTCGCAGGACGGTTAGTGTTTCAGGTGACAGCTTCATCTGAGCTCCAACTACTAAAAGTCCAAAGAGAGACAAACATTAAACACATCCTAATCCTTCCATGAAAACAAATCACCAGAGCACCACACACTGCTGTTAAAGGAATATGTTGGCATTTTGGGAAATGTGCGTATTCGCGTCCTTGTTGAGAGTTAGATAAACAGATTGATAACCACTCTCATGTCTGTACATTAAATATGTCATCTTATCCTCATACAACGGTTCGTATGATATCTTACGAAAAGTTATTTCTCATTTTTCATGCGTTTTCCTACGAATGTCCAGCAACACATGTTAATATCAGCTTGTGCATACAGTCTATTCAAAGTTAATTTCACAGGAACAACTTGGTTAGATTTAGGATACAAAACTACTTAGTTAGGTTCAACGCCGATAGCCGCTTTGATTGAGTTTGTTGCAAGTTTAAATATCCTCAATCATATGTTATCAGAATTGTTTTTCTCTGCGTGAGAAATAGAGTGGCATGAGAGCATGTGAAAAGTGTTGATTGCATAAAGGTTGGCAGCCCTGGTTAAATCAAAGAATTTTATTTTATGAAAACAAATGACCCCCTCGCAATTTTTCACAGCCCCCTCACTCAGTCACTTCATCCCGGCACCTGGCCTGATTGTCGGACTAAAAAAGGATTCTGTAACTACTCAATATGTCTGTTTCAATGCATATGCTTCCCACCCTCTCCTTATTATTGACAACCCAAATGCACTAACTGTTAGGACCTACTCTTCAGACAAACAACACAGAGACATATCAATGCACACACCCCCAGTTGAATTCCAGCGTATCTTTGTGGCTTTCTATCGCTGACAAATGAAGGAGAAAAGGAATTAATATCAATGTCAAACCGTGAAATATGAAATAAGAGGTTTACACCACAGTACTCGGGGTGATGTATAACTTGTTTATGTGAAGAGCTAACTGCGTTACTTTCCACAGCCAGCATCATAAATTATGCATTTAGGATATTAGGCCTGAGAAATATGTAGGACAGCCTATATGGCTATTTCTTTTCATTGCAATCAGAGAATGGCAGTCTAATGAGCATAATTTGTGCGTGCTCCTATTGGGACCATGAACCGTTGACTCTGAAGTCCCCTGACCACTGGCTACATCTTACTGTTAACTAGGTAGACAGCCATTTTGAAGGAAATGAATTATAAAGTGCAGCTAGATCATTAGGCTCTGTAATTAGATGGTGGGTTTAATCTGCAGGATGCTGCTACACCACGGCACTGAATGAGGCCGATAGCACAAATACATTACTGGTCTCCAATCCAACAAGCTGCTGTTTGTTTTGAGCTGGACTGAACTCTCACCTTGAATCCTGCATGAAAGAAGCAGCAGCAACAGAGAAAAGATGTCCATGTTTAATCAGTTGATCCAGTCAATCCATCGTTCAAGGCTGAATGGACCTGAAACAAAAATAATTGAGGAGCACGGTTGATCATAATCTCAAGTCTTGCTAGCAACGAGGCTCTAGGGATGACTATGTCTTTCTGTTAGTCCACCACTTTGATCCAAAGTAGAATATCTCAACAACTACTGGATGGATTGTCATGAATCCTCAGCTGTGCTTTCTGTTTAGTGCTAATTAGAAAATATTAGCATGCTACACTAAGATGGCGAACATGGTGAACAATAGAGCTGCAACAATTAATAGATTAATTGTCAACTATTAAATTAATTAACAACTATTTTGATAATTGATTAATTGGTTTGGGTATTTTTTTTTAAGAAAAAAGTCAAATTTATTTGATTCCAGCTTCTTAAATGTGAATATTTTCTGGTTTATTTACTCCTCTGTGACAGTAAACTGAATATCTTTGAGTTGTGGACAAAACAAGACGTTTGAGGATGTAATCTTGGGCTCTGGGAAACATTGACCGACATTTTTCACCATTTACTGACATTTTAGAGACCAAAGAACTAATCAATTAATCGAGAAAATAATCGACAGATTAATTAACAATGAAAATAATAGTTAGTTGCTGCCCTAGTAAACACAATACCTGCTAAACATCAGCGTGTTAGCTTTGTCATTGTGAGCACGTTAGCATGTGAATGTTAGACTAGCTCAAAGCACCATCGTGCCTAAGTGTACAGCATCTCAGAGCTGCTAGCATAAAAACATATATAATATATAAAACATATATCCATATCCTACATTTTCTATAAAAGACAACCGGACCTTTCCATTGCAATCTAATCTTTTAAGTTTACCTGGTAATAAAATCACTTGTTGGTAAAGTTTGTTTGTTTTTTTCAAAAGAAAAGAAAAACAGGTCAGAAAAATTAATGAAGCTTTTATTTTGTTAGATTTAAAATATTTGTTATTTAATAATTCGGAGCTTAACTCGTCCTTTCAGGTCATTTCAAACAACATTAAGCTTGATATTTGCTGACTACAAAATGTAGCAATGCGATTCCCCTATCTCCTACTGTATGCATAACACAGTTATGTGTTACATATTGTTTTTTCTGTTTTAAACGCAAAAGGTTAAATAAAAATTATAACTATATAAAAAAAGTAATAGAAATTGAATACATTTTTATATGCAACATGATCATCTGTTTACGACTTTCTTATTTCTATGTCCATTAATAATAATAATAATAAACTTTATTTATAGAGCACTTTTCAAAACAAAGTTACAAAGTGCGTTAGATGGTTGAATCAGGATTAAACATTTCAGGATTGGGCTGATGTGATCTTGTCTTCTTGTTAAAAGCAAAGCAGCTGCATTTTGTTCTAGCTGAAGGCATGAAATAGTTTTTATGGCTTAACTTTAAATACAGTGAATTGTAACCACGATGACATAAAAGCATGAATGACCTTCCCAAGATCAGGTCGAAAGAGAAAAGCTCATTTTTGAGATGCTCCCCGACTGATAAAAACGCGATTGAGGGACTTTTATAACTTGTTTTTCAAATGAAAGGTCACTGTCACTGTCACAGGTTTGACATTTGTAGACAGGGAGCCAAGATATTTTTGTAAAATTGGGATAGACTTTGGAGGACCAAAAAGAACGAGTTGTTTCATTTAGCTGGAGAACATTTTGTGACATCCAGCACTTTATTTCTGACGACCAAGATAATAACAGTTACTCCAGAGTTGGAAGAAACTTTCTGATCACTTTACCATAAAAGGTATTTTACTCAAAGTGGAACAGTTTCAGTTCAATTTAGTTCAGGTCATAGAATGATTACTTGTTAGGGATACTAAGCTACGCAGTAAAGTCACTGAGATCTTGTGTATAAAAAACTTGCAGCACTGCACACCTGCCTCTCAATCATTTCTTTCACACGCAGCAAAAAGCAGCTTCTCCTCAATAAAGTTGAAGCCTAAGTTAAGTGAACAATAAATAACCATAAATACCGCTGTGGTCGTCAGACTCACCTCAGTCTGGTGTCTCTCTGGATCAGCAGCGGTGGACACATGTCAATGATGATGCTCCTTTCTCATGCTGGGTGCTCAACCATGTTACCCAAAACTGTCCCGTTAAATATTACCAAACTCAGAGGGAACTTTGCCCCGTGCTGCACTCAGATGTAAATATAGAGTGACTCAGACTGCAAACAATACCCCATTTGTGAGTTCCCAGGAGGGCCATAAGTAGACCTCCGCCCTCTTCAACACACTGGATGATGTATGATAAGCATGACAGATGTGCAGTATGATTTACAGCAGAAGGATGACATGTTTTTATATCTTTTAGCCACGCTAGCGGTATGGCATTAGATGGCAATGTCAGTCTGTCTGTCGGTTTGTCAACCACTTTGGTCCAGACTGAAATATCTCAACATCCAGAGGATGAATCCTAATGGCATTATTGCCTCTAATGCCACCATGAGTTGACAGTTTTTGTCTTTAAGTGAAATGTCTCAACAATATTTGGACTGCCAAGAAATTCGGTACAGACCTTTATAGTTCCCAGACAATGTATTCATATGACTTTGGTCCCTGACTCTATCGCCACCATGAGGTTGACATTTGTAGTTTTGATTGAAATGTTTCAGCAACTACAGATTACCATACAATTTGGTGTAGACAATATGTTGCCCATGGGATGAACTGTAATTACTGATCTCCTGACTTTTCATCTAGCACCATGGTCAAAATTTCAGTTTGTCCTTTACTTTGGTATATGACCAACGTCCTGCAATAAAGACATTCCCATCAGTCCGCTGGATATACAATGGTATACTGTACTGTATCATATTTGGTTTGTGGTGCTGATGGCATTACCATGGGGATATTTGTAATATTTATTTATTATGTATAATATTCTTTTATGCGTTAAGATTGTTGGCTGTGATCATTTTATGTTTTACCAACTCTTTTAAGTCTCGGTGAGTGTAATTAATGTTTGAGCTCACCAAAGCAAATTCATATTGTATAAGTATTGAATCTTGAATGTGAATCTTAAAGGAACAGTGTGAAACATTTCGGGGGATCTATTAGCAGAAATGGAATATAATATTCATAACTAAGTTTTAGGTGATTATACACTAAAGAAAACAAAGAATTGTTGTGTTTTCGTTAGCTTAGAATGAGCCCTTCATATCTACATAGGGAGCGGGTCCTCTTCACGTAGTCCGCCATGTTGCTCCGCCATGTTTCTACAGTAGCCCAGCCAAACACTGGTTCCAGCGAGAGCCTTTCACGTTTTCACGTTACTTTAAAACCACCATCGTTCTCCAACACGCTTGTGAATCTGCAATAACGTGAGCCACAGAGTGCAAAACTGTGGTACCGTCTGACCTCTGTTGCTCCTAAAGTAGTGTTATCATGGTAGGATGGCAACTGAGCGAGGCGAACGGCGTTACCACGGTATTGCACTTGGCGGCTCACGTTACCGCAGTCTTGGAAAGAGAAGAGTGAGCGGAGGGGTACTCAGTTGGTTGCAATCTGCAACCACACTAGATGTCGCCAAATCCTACACACTGTACCTTTAAGCCTCAGCTACCTTGAGGTTAGTGCTAATTAGTTAATGTTAGCATGTTAACATGCAGAAATAAGATGGTGGACATGGTAAACATTATACCTACTACACATCAGCATGTTAGCATGCTGCCGTTTAGCATGGCTGTAGAGTCTTATTCTTGTTTTAAGAACTTTTGGCTGTTAAGACCTTTCATTGTGTTTTATTCATTTTGGAAATGAGGAACAGTGATTTTGTAAATGCCAGTAAGCTGAATGTCACATTTTATTTCTGTTCAGTGACTCATTTTAAACAAAGAGTAAATTCCTTCTTGGTAACTGTTCGGCAGTGGTTCTGTATAGATGACAGCCTATTGTATACTAAATATGTTAACAACATGAACATGGTTTTGTGAAGTGCTTACAATGCCTTGCCAAAATATATTTCTATGGTAATGCAAGTCCCCCTCCTCCTTTCCCCAGGATCACTTGGGACGAGGCATTTTCTGTGTTTTCCTGTTTGTTCCTGTGCTGCTCACACTGCACAATGGTCCACTGATCTATAAATATGCCAACAAAAGAGTTTAAAATAAAACAAAATAGAACCACTGAAGTTTCTTGTTTTTTACCAGTCTACTTTATTGCATTTTCCATTGCATCCAAGTCGTAGTTTCACTCTTCATTCAACAAAGTGCATTTATTAGACAGCAGTATTGGCAGAAGTAATAGTAGTGGTGGTGGAGTAGTTTGTGCTTTTGCAGTATGTGCGTATTTTTGTCCTCATGGGGCCCTCAGAAGTCTTAGTTTGCATTTATACATTCACTTGATAGAGGGAGTCATCAAGGCAACGACATACTGATAAAAGAGCAGAACACACAAGAGAGTGAGTTAGAGGGTAGGGTGCCAAGGTAATAGTTTTTGAAAAGGTCACTTCCTCTTTGTGTTAGAAAACTAGAATTCCTAAAAGTAAAACATGACAAATATGTTTGAGTTTAACAAAATAACTGTTTTGCATTTTACAAAAGCTACTCATTAAAAACAAACTGACACCACTAGGCTACTCTGCGCATTTTCATTAAAGTCTCTAAACGGCAAAATATAAAAATTAAGTCAACATTGCAGTCAAAAGGGAAGGGGGGGATGGGGGGCAAATGTGGGGTAGGACTTTTCAGTTTGGATGGTGCCTTCGAGCACATGACCGACAGTTTCCAGTGGAGTCCAGTGTGGCCTTGGGGAGGGGTGGAGGGGGTCAAGCGTCAGGGGTCAGGGAGAGACGTAACGGGAGGCTCCTTCAGGCTGAAACACAGGAAACAAAAAAAAAAACGAGGTCACACATTTTTCAGTCGGACAGTATGTGGTGGCGGAGGCAGCCACCACCACCGCTACGCCTGTGCCACCCAGCGTGCCCGCTACTCCGGAGGCACATCTGAAGCTCACTTAGCAGCTTCCTCTAACAAGGCGTGACAGGGGCTCGCAGGGGTTGGGAGGCAGCTACGGGAAGAGAGGGGTGAGCATTCCTTCAAAGCTTGCTCTGTGGCTCTTAATGCAGTGGGTCATAGATGTCTGACATGCAGAGAAGGACTAAAAGACATGCTTTGAAGATCAGGATTATTATTATTATCATCATCACCATCATCACTGCCTCAGAGGAACAAAAAAAAAAGATTGTGGGATGTTTTCGTTATGGCTCCAGATGATCCCCAGGCATACTGTGTGCTCACTGAAGCTGTTTGCAGATGGAGCCAGTAGTGGCAGTCCCTTGTAAATAGGCTGCTGCATTATTTTGTTTCCTCTGACTGAACACCTCAGAGCGCAACAGAAAACAACTCTATGCAAACACCAAGGTGAAGCTAAGGAGAGTACCAGCGTTAGTATGTGAGATTTATGCACTTTATATGTAAAGGCAAGGACATTACATTGCAGTGAATGCTCTAAAGCTGCTTCATAGGTGCAGTATACAACGTAGATAAAGCAGAGGGGTTGATGAATTGTCTGTTATTATTCGGAGCCCTTTGATTTGATAGCAGGGTCAAAGAGGCACACAAAACGAAAACAGTTTAATTAATCTGGTTACATAAACGGCGAATATAAAAGCAACACCAAGGGGACCTATTCATGATGTGGTAATGTTTTACTGCCCTCCAGTGGTATAAAGCAAAAGCACTGAAAGCAGTGGAGAAAGTGTGGTGTATTACCTGGATAGTAGCAAGTCAACATCAGTGACGTCACCTGGCTTTAACTACTCGGCCTCTTCCTCCTGTTAAAAGAAATAATCATGTGTTAACAACAAATACTTATAATGAAAGATGTCAGAATGTGTTAAAATCTGTGTTTTGAGTTGCTTTCTGTGGAATAGTTAAGGGATTATAGCATCTTAAAGGAACAGTGTGTAACATTTTGGGGGATCTAGTAGCAGAAATGGTATATAATATTCATAACTATGTTTTCATTAGTGTATAATCACCTGAAACTAAGAATCATTGTGTTTTCGTTAGCTTAGAATGAGCCCTTCATATCTACACGGGGAGCGGGTCCTCTTGTCCGCCATGTTTCTACAGTAGCCCAGAACGGACAAACCAAACATTGGCTCTAGAGAAAGACTTTCACCCCCTCACTCACATTATCTGAAGGCCACCGTAGTTCTCCGACACGCTTGTGAAACTGCGTTAACGTGAGCTGCAGAGTTAAAAACCGTGGGACCGCCAGCCACCGTCTTACTTCCGTTAACCCTAAAGCAGTGTTATTATGGTAAGGATGGCCTCTGCGTAAGGTAAACAGTGTTACGACAGTTTTGTACTCGGCAGCTCACATTACTGCAGTCTTGGAAAAGGAGGAGTGAGCGGAGGGGTACTCAGTTGGTTGCAATCTGCAACCACACCACTATATGCTACCAAATCCTATACACTGCACCTTTAAGTTTTAGAAAAATCTAATAATTCAGTACAAATGCTGCTTGTTGTTTCAGCCCCTCCGTCTCAGTGACCCGGGTTAGATCCATTGGGCGGGTGAGGCTTTAAGCTTAGTGGATTTAAGAAAAAAGATTACACTTGGATCTGCTTAGTTTGTTGCACAAATAAAAGCAATGATGATTCCTCCGACAGATGGTAAAGCTTTCCTCTCTTTTTTAAAAACAACTGTCTTGTCTCCTAATTCCAATAAAATCAGTGATTACTGGGTCTGAGTTATCAAGATGCTCTATTAGAGAGCGAGATCCATCCTCTCTTAATGAGAGCGAAACAAGATTCTCTGCAGGCATGTCAAGCACAGGCAGCAAGTCAGACGTGACAAAATGGATTTTAGTCGTTGCTGTAATACTACCTGTGTTTCTTCCAAATCTTCTTCTTCTTCTTCTTCCTTTGACACGTTAAAAAAGAAAGAGAAAAGAAGGGGTTGTGTGAGGTCGTGGTCCGGATCACAGGAAGGTGAGAGGGCTTCACGTGTAAGTGTTTGTAGTGAGGGTGGGTTAAAAATGGAGAAGAAGTAACCCGAGAGAGGTGACAGCAGGGACGAGAGGGAACTAATGAAATCCGTATATCCTAAGATGACTTAATGAAACAAGAGCGGTGCTTAAGACGGTGCACCATACAAGATAAGTCATTCTGTGTTTTGTTTAAGTGTAATCACTCAGCTGCAGTGAGAGCTGCTCCTTGTTGGTACAGTTCTCTTGAAGTAAACAACACACTCACCAAGGGACAAAGGGAGTTGACATCATTATCTATAATTAGATTCATCCTCTCGTATGAATTAAGATAGTAAGTACAAACAGATCTGCACGATCTGGAAACAAATTAGGCAGCAGCTCATAATCCAGTGGGTCATCTGATGTAACTCAATATTTCTATGTGTTTTTTTCCTCCTAGTTTTGCACAATAACAAGAAGTGCTCCATCTCATCCATCCTTGTTGGAACTTGTCGCATCCGCTTTGTTTCAAAGTGCTCTCGGCAAAAAGCAACAAAGGGTATGACTTCTTAAAAAAAAAAAGAAATGAAAAAGACAAGTCCCCCTGTCAGGTCAGTGTCCTCTCTCCTTGCAACAAAACCAAACATGTCCAAGTTATGCTCTTGTGCACACACACACAGAGGTGAACAACACAACAAAACTTTCCACCTGTTCTCAAGGCATCAAAACAAAAATAGTGAAGATGTGTTGGCAGACTCAGAGAAAATGTCTGAACAAATGTTCTTGAATGCAACACTGAACTAGCAACAAACATTGTGTGGTCAGGTGCCATCTTTGAAGTAATGCCCATCAGTGAAAATCAATCACATTCCCACAATGTGCACTGGACGGAGACAGTAGAAATGTTTGCATACACCTGTACAAACAGTCTTTGTATGCAATCAGATCGTGCATAAAAATCCCAATATGATTCACACCGTGCAAATCAAATATACCTCTTGTGCTTCAGCCTCTTCTTCCTCCTAAGATGAAAGCATGTGGTGTTTAGTATGTAAATATCACAAAGAAGGAAACGTAGTCTGTAATTCGGTACATGTGGTCCCGGATTTATGTTACCACACTAAATCCACCTAAGGTTTGATTAAAATGTTGTCATATTTATCATGCTGCACACCATCAGGCATCTACATGGAAAAAAATCAACAAGTCCATGCAGCACACAGAGAGAGACAAAAGAAAGACGAAGGACAGTGGAAACCTCTAAAGTCTATACAGCCTAAAAAAAATACAAGACGCCACAAACCACAGAAACTCACTGCCTTGTTTGTCTTGCTCCTGCAAGAGAGGTACGACAACAACAGCAACACCACAATAGATGGAAAGGTAGAGAGGAAAGAAGGCAAAGCAAAGCAGTGAAGCATTCGTGATAGAAGATCAGGCAGAGGCTGGAATGTCTCAAAGAAGCAGAGCTCTTTTCACACAGCACTTAAAACACTTTTTTAAATAAGTCATGGGCCACTTAAGTCATGGGCCAGTTGCATAAACTTAGTTTAAAACTAGTCTTGGCCTTAGACTGGTTTGAGATTGTGTGATTGATTAGACTAGTCTAGTTAAGCCTTTCTGTTGCATAAATATCAAGACTGACTTAATTTGTGATCGGAAAGTTAGCCACCTCTCCCCCTGGCTAAATTACTTTTTTCTCTTCTGTGAAGTGTCTTATTTCACCCATAATGCATTGCACAACAGGCTATCTAAGCAAAGAACGTATATTGATAAGAAGTCAGAAAGTAAAGTTGTTTGTTCCATTACAACATGAGCGCCCAGCAGCAAAGCTACGCTTCCGCCATTTTGGACTGAAATCGAACACCTGACGCCAGTAAAACCAAAGGATCTAAGTCAGTCTTACATTAATCACTCATAGGGAAGCTTTATGCAACATGTAAATTTAAGTGTCTATAGTGAGTCTGGCTTAAAAATATATTTAAGATAAAGACTAAGTCTATTTCTATGCAACTGGCCCCTGAACTGTCAACTGAAGTTAACCCAGACTTAAAAGCAATGCTGTGAGAGAAGTTGCTGAGTTGATCACAAACGGGTCTTAACCAAGAAACTTGCGACCCTTAATGTGCAGTGTGAGAAACAATGTGTGAGCAAGTGCAGAGGTTTGGTTTTAGATGTGGGCGGACACTGTAATAATTGAAAGCTACCCAGATGAGTGGATCAATATTCTCTCATCTGGAAAGTACGAGGACGCTGTTTAGAGAGATTTTTGTGAGTGAATCAAAACGAAACTGTAAGAGTGCGTGGGTCAATAACAAGATTTTTAAAAAGTGAGAGGGATGCGTTACCCCCACCCCCAGTGGAAATGACATGCCTGTGTGTGAGTACATGTTCAGATGTATGTTTGAGCTTATGTGAATGCAAACAGGGATGCAGAAGAGGTTAAGCCCTTGAGAACATATTGTAAATGAATTGCATACTAGAATACAGTATCAAACTACACTTTACATTATTCAGTATATTACATTATTACCTCTCTATTCTTATATTGGCAATGTCCTTATGACAAGCACTGGAGGTCATACTTTAAATCATCACTGCATCACTGTGAGAGAATAGAGACAATGCACACTTGAGGTTGCAAGCAAAACCTCTTGGTATGGCCAACAGTGTTGTCCTTAATCTTCCACTTTATTCTGACTCTTGTCTTCTTCAAAGTCTACTAGTTGAACTAGTGAAAGAGACAATTTGAAGAAATGCTTGAAAGACTGGGAGGTAGCAAGGAAGCAAGAAAGGAATGTAAGGAAAGCAGGTTAAAAAAGAAAATATCACATGAATCTACCTCAAGCTGTCGTAGCTCTTCTTCCTCCTAGAAGTAAATCACAGATAGCAGGTCAGCAGGCTGTGTGGGGAGCAAAAGAGCACCACAGGCATGCGCTATAGAAAAGTCTCCTGATTTAAAATGGAAACTATAAGGGGATGGTTGAGGTTGTCAGGAAGCAGCTACAGAAACTGGGAAGAAATGAGGAACATGATGTTAGCAGAAAAAGAGGGGGGAAATGGAGTAGAGTGATGAAGAAAGAGGTGAAGTGAGCAAATTAAAGAGTATCTAGATGAGTGGGAACAGCAGACCAAGACCCCCCGCTCCACCCCGACCCAACCAGAGCAGCCTTCCCTGATCGCTGCACCATCAAACCCACACTGCTGACGACTATACGGAGGAGCCGCAGAAAGAGACGATCACCGACGCACAGTTACCTCTGACTGCAAATCCTCTTCCTCCTGGAGGGAGCAAACCAAGAGATGACAAAAGGGCAGAGGAGGGGTCAAATGCCGTACGGTGCGTGCACGAGGAACAAGACTGGTGTGAAGACCAGTAGCAGGACCTCTGAAACTGATGCATCTAAGTGAAGTGAGGCGATTTCAATGGACTGGAACATGAACTGAGGAAACATGCCAATTCTTACATGCAGCTACCTGAAGTAGAAGGTGGAAACTGTGTGAAAAGAACTCAATAAACTCCACATTACCAGGGTATATAAATGTGTAACGGTAAAAGCTAGGTGCCAAACCCTTCAGGTAAAAGTGGAATATAGCATTTCTAAAATGCGTATATTGCATAATAGTAAGAAAATCACTGCCAAAATGTCCCTGTTTATATATTTTTCTCGGTGGTGAAGAGGCTGTTAGATTTGTCTGATGATCATGACATGCATTCCCACCACAAGAGTCTGCAAACAGGGGCAGAACGGACGATATTTACACGCTACAAAATGGGGAAAAAAAGAGGTTTCAAGCATTCAAATGCTTTTGACCAGTCAAAGGGATGCACAAATAAAAAAAATCATCCACTTCCCTTGAACAGAGAGTGGGAGAGGTTACACTAAAACCTGAGTGTTGTAGACTGTTTCAATGGAATTGCGTTGCTATGCAACAGCTTGGGTCCATGTTTACTTCCTGTTAGCTTATGTCATTCACATGGTGCCTTCAAATGAAACTCGTGAGCTTGTGCTTACAACATGGGAAGTTGTGTACACGATATGCTTGGCGTTCAAGTGGTTAAGTCGTGAGAACACCGCTGCTAAGCATCGACAATATTAACATTACTGTCGGCGTCTAGAAACCACAGAGGCTAACAATTTAGCAAGCTAGCAAGCGGGTAACATAATGCAGTAAATGCAAAGGAATAATAACAGAGGAAAAAGATGAGGCCGTTGGGAATATTGGCATTTTCCTCAGACCTATTATAAAATTACAAAGAATTATAATATACGACCAAAATTACAATATATTCACTTATTATGTTCCGAAACATGAACTTCCATGGCTCCGCAATTTCTGACAACGTCAACAAACACGTCACAAGTTTTGAACTCTGAGCTTTCAGAAACTTTCCACTTATCAGGTCGTGAATACCACAAGAGGGGGGCGTTCATATGGACTCTTTTCATAAACACGGTAAACACGACCCCATTTGAAGGCACCAATATACACTGCAACAGGAAATAAACTGAGACCCATTTGGAATGTTTGTTTACAACTATGAAATGGTCTATATATCGCAAATACAGTAGACAGTAATTTACAGTCAGAGTGGGTTTGTACCTCTGAATATGGCCAATCATCTTCTGACTGGACATTAGAGGTTAGCATTTGATCAACCGTGACTAACTCACTACATTATTAGGAAAAGAGAATTATATATTTCAACAAATTTCACATGGATATTGATTAAAAACAACATTAGTGTTAGAGTAAATAAGTTATATGTGAAATAATACTACTCATTTAAAAGGGGAAGAGAAACTCTCACTAATAGAAATTCTTCTTGAGGCTCTTAAAGCGGTATAAACGGTGGACAACGGCAAACAGCCTAACTTCTACTTTGCCAGCTAATGAGACTGATATCAAGTCATTAAATGGGGCATTATCAGTGATTATAAGCCTCATAGATGTGGGTCAGTAGGGCCCTGCTACATCCACTAGTAGGTTTTGTCATCTAGTCACATGGTAAATCACCGAAAGAAGGAATAAAAGAAGATGAGTATAGACAGACTAGTATAGACAGCATGAAACTCGATGAGGGCGATGGATGACTTTTGAAACTTAGTTATTTTAAGCCTAAACACAATGTTTCCCCCGAAACTTAACTAAGTGGTTTTGTTGCCTAAACCTAAAGAAGTTGCAATTTTGTTGCCTTAACTTAAAGACATTGTAGTTTTGTTGCCTAAACCTAAAGAAGCATTTTGTTTGTGTTCAAAACTTGACGTTTAATTCAGATTTACGTTAGAACATGTTGCTTTTAAGTTCCGCTTTCAGTTTTACAACGTAGCAGACGTAGTAGGCCCCTACTGACCCACATCTATGATGCTTATAGTGAGCGTTAACGCCCTTTTAATGGCCTGATATCAAACAGCACCTTAAGAAAATGCTTTTTTCTTTTACATTGTTATTAATCCAGATATCAGGTGAGGATTAAAACGAATTAATCTGACAGTTAATCGACACCCTACAAGTGCAGCTCATGTTAGTAATCATTATTTTAGACAACATTTTCAAATCACTGGCAAGCAGACATCAGTGTGTCCGTAAACTTTTGATAAACCTACCTGTTCTTCTTCTTCCTCCTCTGCATGGGCCTGCTAACAGAAGAGATAAGATAGTATTAGAGATATCAGACTGTGCATACAGTACAAATACATAACCTATACTGTATAGTCATACTGAAACACAACAGCACCCACAGATCAGGCTTATTGAACCAGACAAAGTGGGGTGTTTATGGGATTGGATATGCAGTGAAATGCGGGATGGAAGACAAGTGGTCATCAGCAAAAATACACAGACACATTGAGGGAAAAAGAAAAACAGACAAAACCCATAAAAAGTTGCAGAAATACAACAGTGAAGAGGTTAAGTGTCCAATGGTGCTGAATAAACGGTGAACAGGAACAGTGAAGAGGAACGTTGCACATTTTTGGTAAATAAATAACTCTGAAAGAGACTTGACGACGAGGAGATGCAGTACGAGGACGACAGGCACTTCAAAAGGAGGCAAGAGAAGGACATTAAAGGGACAGTGAAGGAAGGAAAACCAGAGCATTCCAGGAATGATGGGAAGGAGGAGAAGACAATCAATTCAAAACATTCAAGGGATGGAGGGAGAGGCAAAACTACAGGAGGTCGGATTGTAGTCGAGTGGCAATTACTGTGTCTCCTGTGACCTCGTCTGTTTCTTCCTCCTCCTCCTCGTCTGCGGGGGCCTCGTCTCCTGCTGTTTCTCCTTCCGTGGCTTCATCATCTGCTACCTCCTCCTCCTCCTCGCCACCCTCACCTTCCTCCTCCTCATCAGCTGCCTGCTCCTCCTCCTCCTCCTCTCCGTGTGCATTCCCGTTGCGCTCCTCCACTGGAACCTCCTTATTGTGAGGTGAAAACAACAACTGGTGATCAAGGAAAACAAATGATGTGATAAAAAAAAAAGAGAATATTAATGGGATAGATGTTCAGGCACTGCTTCAACAGCACAAAGACGGTCAGCTCATCAGTTGGAGAGGTTCAAAAACTTAAATAGGTGTTAGACAATCCTGGGAACAAAGTGGAGGAGGGGTAGAAGTAGTAGCAGTTAAAAGGATGGAGACATGTCAGTACTTCCTTTATGAAAATCAAAAGTTTGGAATGATGCATCATGGATTGAAGACACAGGGGAGAATCAGTCATGTGCCAGATTATTACAGATAAAACAAACACGATATAACATGTTAATTAGAGAGCTTTAGAGGTGCTGGTAGGTCAGGTTTTGTTATCTTTGGACAGAGCCAGACTAGCTGTTTCCACTCATTTTCAGTCTTTGTGCTAAGCTAAACTAACCAGTTGCTGGCTGTAGCTTCTCATTTACCTTACAGACATTAAAGTGGTGCATCATTATTTATTTATTTCATCTCTCAGCGTATGAGTGTATTTCCCAAAACGTTGAGCAGTAAAAGCACGGGGGCAACTGAACTCCAGCTGGAAAGAAAATGAACTCAGTTTGCACTTGCTCATGCAGCACTGCATTGTAGCCTGTGGGCAAAAGACAGATCACAGGTTCGGCTGAGCAGAACTCTTCAGTGGTGTTTTTAGCTAAATTACTTTAAATCCTAAAGTAGAAAATCCATGGATTAAAATCTTGCTTATGAGGAATGTTTGCTTATATCCTGGACTAACCTTACTTCAATATTATTCCATTTTAAAGATGGTTAATGCAGAATTTCCAAACTTTGAATTAGGGCTGTCAATCGATTAAAATATTAATCGCATGATTGTCCATGATTAATTGCAAATTAATCACACATTTTTTATCTGTTGAGTGGACAAATATGCTTGCTTTATACAAATGTATGCATATATTTATTATTGGAAATCAATTGCCAACACAAAACAATGACAAATATTGTCCAGAAACCCTCACAGGTACTGCATTTAGCATAAAACAATATGCTCAAATCATAACATGGCAAACTGCAGCCCAACAGGCAACAACAGCTGTCAGTGTGTCAGTGTGCTGACTTGACTATGACTTGCCCCAAAACTGCATGTGATTATCATAAAGTGGGCATGTCTGTAAAGGAGAGACTCGTGGGTACTCATAGAACCCATTTTCATCCACTTATCTTAAGGTCAGAGGTCAAAGGACCCCTTTGAAAATGTCCTTTTTTTTCCTCGCCAAAATTTTGCGTAAGTTTGGAGCATTATTTAGTCTCCTTTCTAACAAACTGACATTACATAGTTGGTATTAATGGATTCCTTAAGTTTTCTAGTTTCATATGATGCCAGTATTTTCACTCTAGCTTTAAAACTGAGCTCGCTACAACCTAAAAATGGCAAGTTGTGTTTAGGCGTTTTTGTGGTGTTAAAAACGAATTTGCGTCAACGGGTTATTATCACGTTTATTTTGACAGCCCTAATTTAAATGTAGAAAGTGAATGTGTTCTTTGTTATCTTGTAATCTAATCTGCATTGTAGTGAAACTGAGGACCCGCAGGGATTTTCATTTGGGAGGAAAATTGTTAGAAAGTCACTGGAATCAAGAAGTATAAAAGATACAAAATGCTTCTTTAAAAATATGCATTGAACAAAACCACAAAACGTTGAATTTAACAATGCAAATACTCCTCTTTGTAAATAACTAATTGTAGACAGGATTATGGGAACATGATGCTTGGCAGTCCCAACACAGTGTTATTATGATAACTCAGTATATTGTGTTAATGTGAACTGAAACTTCATGCAGAACACAAAGAGATTAGTCAATGTGATGACCGGGACAGAGGGGAGGAGAGGAAATTAAGAGTCGGCTCAAGTCGACAGGTATGGACAGAAGTTACACTGGGTGGAAAGGAAAAGTTAAGACAAGGTTAAAAGAAAACATGAGGGGAAAAATGAAAGTATCGACGGCATTACTATTGAGTCATCAACGTTCCCCTCTGCATTAGTTTCCTCAGCATGGGTCCCGTTCTCAACAATGTGCGCCTTATCGTCCTTTCCTGCTTCCTGTTTCAATGAAATGATCAGATTTAATATAAGCACATCACACAGAATCAGGGCTTGAAATGAACCATTTAGATCACCAGCCAATATGTCCTCTACGTTTTGAAGTTACAACCACTCTGAATATTGTCAAATCAAAATGGTTTTGTTTTGTTTTTTCAAATGGAAACTCACTCAGTCGGAACTGAAATGGTTAGTTCAGATTTGTTTAAGTTAAGTTGAGTTGTATGTATACTCCTGTGTTCTGCGAGGTAAAATGACTGCTTTTGTGAATGTGGTCTGGTCGCTTTGAAGAGAGCGATTTAACGGCGTCAACCTTTCCGACGGGGAACTGAAGCCGTCTCCATCTTCAAAACCACCAGACTCCATTAAAAAAAAAGTAATTTTACCGATCGGTGAGGTAGTTTGTGTTATGGTGTGACTTTTGCACATTTTGACGCTAAAACATACATACTTTGACCAAAATTTGAACGTTCGGATTTTAATACATAAGGAACACCACTGGGCACCACTGGTATTGCTTGAAAATGCTTGTGCAGCATTCTGGATCTGGTTTAAATTAGTTTTGCTGTCTTGTAAGCCCATGTGGGCTGTATGCGAGATGTATGCATGACACAGTAATAAAAATGTCATCTTCATATATTTGTCAGGTGTTCTCTTCAAGTGCTGTGCAGGGCTTTAAAATTGTTTATGATTGCTTGATTAATTCTGATGATTGCACAGCTTTAATGGTTCTAGTGAGATTTTTGCCTACGTTGTTGTATTGTTCTAGTACTTAAAATCCTAAAGGAATATCTTATCTGACTGATGTTATTCACTACAAACAGCTCAAGGATGTGATTTAGTGCAGAAAGTCAAACCATAATGTATTCTACTAAGTTTTAAACATGCTAAAGGACAATATATTTTAGCTCTTTGAATAAACATAAAAACACAATCGATTCACAGTCTGGAATAGGGATGAAAGAAATTAGATTATTTTGTTTAGAAGTTGTTGTTTTTGTCCACAGTAGAAGACAGAAAATAGTTCCAACCTTTGAGCCAGGAGGAGGAGGCAGCCCCAGGAAGGCGTACACCATGTTGTCCTCCTTGGCATCAAAGAATGTTTCGTAGTCCTGCATGAAAACAAAAGAAAAAAACGTTCTCCAACAATTCATCACATCTTCTATTCCTACTGACTCATCATGTGTGGAGCAGGTCTGAACAGTGTAGTAATTGCATATACTGTAAATTCTATGTGTTTTAACCAGAACAGAGGATAATCAATAACAGGTCCTCTGATAATAGCACTTTACTCTTTTCTTTACTGTACACCTGCCCGTATTAAAGTAAAGGGATAGTTTGGGTGTTTTGAAGTGGGGTTGTATGAGGTACTTATCCATAGTCAGTGTATAACCTACAGTAGATAACGGTCGGCAGACAGGACTTAAAGCATTAAAGCAAAGCAATGTGCTGCTGTGAATGGGGCCGGCAGCAAAACGTATTTTAACAACCTAAAAGAAAGACCTACCTAAAAAAAATCAATATCAGTTTAAGTGTACGCTATATTTAGAATATTTTCACCGGTTCATCTTGCCTTCAGACAGCTATACAGTTTATGTTTCCAACGAGGAACTGAAGCCGTTATCTTTGCTCTCGCCAAAGCAACCAGACTCCGTTGAAAAAAAACAGTAATGTTACCTCGCAGGACACGGGAGTTGCTGGTCACCAATCGAGGCAGCGGTAGACCAGCAACCCCCGTGTTCTGCGAGGTAAAATTACAGTTTTTTTTCAATGGAGTCTGGTGGCTTTGGCGAGAGCATGGATGGATACAACGGCTTCAGTTCCCCGTCGGAAAGGGCTGTCTGACAGGAAGATAAAGCGGTGGAAATACTCTGAATATACCATAAATTTAAACTGATTTTTTTAGGTGAGCCTTTCTTTAGGTAACTAAAATACGTTTTGCTGCCGGCCCCGTCCACAGCAGTACATTGCTTTGGTTCCGTGCGGTAACTGCTGTTTCTCCGAACTGGGGGCATGCTGACCGTCATCTACTCTAGGTAATACACTGACTATGGATAGGTACCTCGTACAACCCACTTCAAAACACCTGAACTATCCCTTTAATGACGAGTCTTTGCTGTGAGAATGTTTCTGTGTATGTACCCCACAGTAGCCCTCTTCATTGAAGATCTGAGGGGGCAGGGGGATGCCGTTGGCGGGCTTCTTCTCCTCAGGGACGTTCTTCCTCATCCACATGCGGTTGTCCTCGTTGCAGGCGATGTCCAGCTGAGTGTAGTCCACTTTAAGAGCCTCCAGGAAGCCGACCACATCTTGCTGCTTCTTCTTGATCTGGGAGGCAGAAAAATAAATAACATAAGAAAATCAACACAGGTTGCACAGCGTAATATTTTTAATTTCAAAGATTGAAAATTGCGGTGTTCTTGTGTTTCTCCCAGAATAATAAGTGTCATTTATAATATATAATAACACCGTGGGCTGTGTCACATCCTTTGTCGGTCCCCTGTCCTACCAAATAAACATATAAACCCGATGCTCAAACAATTACAAAATATTAAATTAGTCATTGAAGTCATTTATCAAGCACAAATGCCCGGATATATATCACTGTATATAATATATCACTGCAAATGGAATATCTTTGTGTTTTGGACTGTTGTAGGACTGCAACTAACCATGTTTTCATTGTCGATTAATCTGTTGATTATTTTCTCGATTAATCGATTAGTTGTTTGATCTATAAAATGTCAGGAAATGGAGTAAATGAAGCCCAAATTTTTTGTTTTGTCCACAACTCAAAGATATTCAGTTTACTGTCATAGAGGAGTAAATAAACCAGAAACTATTCACATTTAAGAAGCTGGAATCAGAGAATTTACTTTTTTTTAATCTTAAAAAAATTATTCAAACTGATTAATTGATTATCAAAATAGTTGGTGAATAATTAAATAGTTGACAACTAATCAATTAATCGTTCTCGTAATATTTCAACTTTTTTCTCGTAAACTTCTGAGTTTTTTCTCATAGTATTATGACTTTATTCTCGTAATATTACAACTTTTTTTCTCGTTAAGTTATGACTTCATTCTCGTAATATTACGACTTTTTTCTCGTAAGTTTCTGACTTTATTCTCGTAAACTTCTGAGTTTTTTCTCATAATATTATGACTTTATTCTCATAATATTACAACTTTTTTTCTCGTTAAGTTATGACTTCATTCTTGTAATATTAAGATTTTTTGTCTTGTAAACTTCTGACTTTATTCTCGAAATCTCAGATTTGTTTTCCCTCAATGTGGCCCTAATACTCCATAGTACATTTGCTCTTTGGCCCTCACTGCATCAGACTTATATACTATATACTTAGACTGTAAACTGTGTTACCTTCATCACACACAGCTGTGAGACAACACTGCTAGCCAACTGGGCCACCATGCCACCTCCAGGACTGGCTCAAACTGCTTATTTAGCTTTTACTAAAAGTAGATCTAAGGAGATGAATTCACACCTAACATGCTGTGGTTATCACCCCACCTAGTGTTTAAACACTTATATCTGGTCACAAGTAGTCTGAAAAGTGTTTATTATAGGGGCAAAATCTCCACTAACACCGGGTATGTGGTCTCTATATCGGGGTCTGTGTCATGCAAAGCTTTGTGGAGCTCCTGTTCTAGAAAGATCTGCATCGACTTCTTGTGAGATATAAAGTATTGAAGCACAGCTGCAGCATCAATCTGAGCACACATCAAGTCATAAACATGCCAATATGCGTTACGTATGCGAAATCACAGGCATGCATTTTGTTGTTTAGCGCTGTTGAATCAGAGTTAGTGAAAGTTTAAGGAGTAAACTACTGATAGTAAATGAGTCTGGATGCTTACCGCAGTGGATCCCGATGAGGTGGCAAGATATACTTTGATAACCATTTTTGTTTCAATATATTTAGTGGAGTATAGGCTGTGCAACAAGTAGAGGCTCTTAAAGGAGCAGGCGGCCTCCTCTATTATTAGAGAGACATAGCACTGAGATCACACACACACACACACACACTGCTGCAGGGTCTATTTGTGTCTCCAGGCTCCATTAGTGCAGGATAGGCTGGTTGGCCCTCTAGAGGCGCAGCAACATCACAGACTGATTGGCAACTTCAGCTGTCTGTCGGCTGCAGGGGACAGTGAAGTTCAGCTCCGGCTCTCTGCTGAGTGCATATATGGACAGAAATAGCACTGACCAGCACTATAGGCTGTCAGCCTTTGGTTTCCAAAAGCAACAACTCTACTCGGGCCCGTTTAGGGTCCTTGAATAGCAGACAATTAAAGATCCCATATTATTAAAAAAAAGTGAGATTTTCATGTTTCTTTTTATTATAAAGCAGGTTTAAAGGGACTGTTTGTAAGAATCAGAATTGCTTGTTAACAGCGACACCTGTGGCCGTTAAGTCAACGAAAGTTGGGCTCGCGCTTGCTCGCTCTACATAGCAATGAACGAGCATCGCTCAAAACAGTGAGGCGACACACGTCAGATAAAACCACAATATCACTCTATATTTCACCTGCTTGGCAGTAATGTTAGCTGACCAGACGAAGGTCTCTCCATGAATCAATGCTGATCTTGGTGTTGGCTTTTCCCCCCAACAGCACCCGATCGGAGACGATAAGGTTTCTCGCTGCGGAGCCCCGTCACTTCAGAAGACACAGAAAACCTCTGTTGGTCTGGAGGAGCTGCAGCATTTATTTCTGCACAAACGTCCACTGTACGTTCACTAGGTATTCTCAGAGCTAAACTAACTCTTCTGCAGTGTGCGCGCATGCACGTGAGGTGGAGCGAGCTGAGTGAAGGCAAGCAGGCAGAGGAGCAGAGGAGCAGAGACTCCGGCCCTGGAGACCAAAGCTACGGTCTCCTCCGCGTACTACGACCGCGGCCAACACTGTTTTGCAAGACGGGCTTCACTATACAATTCTGTTGCAATTCCGTCAAAATGCGCTAAAACTGAGTTTTTCAGACAGAGGGTAAATACAGGCATGTTCAGGCTGACAGTATGAGGAAGATAAAGTTTTTTTTTAACATTACAGCATGTAAACATGTCTTAGTGGAAACACAAAATACAAGTATGAATCTGAAAATGGGCATAATATGGGACCTTTAAGGTCTATATATTTTTTATATATATATATACATTGAATATTGCAACTTTTTTATAGACCTTTTTCAAACTTGACAACATAAACATATTAAATGGTTTGAATTTCCAGTTCCAATGTTTGTTGATGCAGTAGCTGACAGGAAATAAACTTGGACCGAAGCTGTTGCCCTATAATATATTTTTTATATAAATATTTTGAATATTGCAACTTTTCTATAGACCTTTCCAAACTTGACAACATAAACATATTAAAAATGGTAAAATAAAAAAATTCCAGTGCCAATGTTTGTCGATGCAGTCTTACAGGAAGTAAACTTGGACGAAGCTGTTGCCCATATATATATATATATATATATTGAATATTGCAACTTTCCTATAGACCTTTTCAAGCTTGACAACATAACAGTTTAAATGGTTTTGTATTTCCAGTTCCAATGTGTGTTGATGCAGTAGCTGACAGGAAGTAAACTTGGACCGAAGCTGTTACCCTAGCAACAGAACGGCAATTAAATAGTCAGTCATGCTTTGGTTAACAAACGCAGACACTCGGGCCGTTTAGGGTCATTATATATATATATATATATATATATATATATTTTTTTTTTTTTTTTTTAATATATTTTTAATATAATTTTATATTGCAACTTTTCTATAAGAAGTGTTTCCCTTTGAGGGTTTTTTGCAGTTGTCCCGCTGGTTACCGTGACAACGTCTTTACAAGAAGGCCCCTAGCAACCAATGGAAGATTAATTTATCGTTATAGCCTCTATCTAGCTAAATATTTACAACCTGTACCTTCAGTAGTGTGAACCAGGAGAGAAAGAGCAAGGTTATTTGCAAGAAAAAGGTATGATGCTCTTATAGTTCCTTACCATAAGTTTATTCAAGTGTGCTATTAGTATACTTCTTCTTAACTTAAAATAAGAGACTTTCAGTTGACTTTTTATGTAGCTACTTATCAGACATATGCCTAACAAAAGTATACAAAAGTATACTTGGCTCATACTTACAAGTATACAGAAATGGTTAAGTATACTTGGTTTATTGGCCTACTTGTACTTAATCTTTTGATTGAGATATACTTATTCATTTATTTTTTTGTTATATTGTATAGTCTTAAATTGTGCAAAATACATAAACATAAACATTAAAGTGTGGCTACATTAATTAAATTGTGAAAGAACAATATTCCTAAAGTTAATAGTGGAGGAGGCTATTTTATTCGCCTCAGATTAGTTTATAGGAACCAAAGAGAAAAGTTTTTGTTATCAAACTAATCAGGGATTATGCATACAGGCATACAGTTTTATTTACCTCAGAAAAGCACTTTATGTTGGTTTATTAACCTCTAAAGCTTTGTATATTGTTTTAACTTGTAACTTATCTCCTCCTTAATTTTTTACTTTGTGTAAGTTCACTGTTTTTCTTAAATTGTTCTTCTTTACTCAGAGAGGAGAAGCCTATTAACCCTGTAAAGCCCAAAGTAATCCTCAACCTATTTACACATTAAACTAAATTCACACAATACTGTCTGGCTATAGCCTATTGGGATCTCTACTTATCATACTAAAGGGACAATAGGACCCACTGACTATGTAAATGTTGTCTTTGTGTAATGTTGCCACTGTAGGCCTTACGGGGACGTGATGTGTGAGAGGCAGCAGAGGCTGATGCAGCAGGCCTTTGCTCTCAAGGAGGGTGATGGTGATGCTTGGAGTTCCACTGACACCTCACCGTGGTCCACTCCCTCCAGTCTGCACCGTGGCTTTAATAGTCCATACTACTCATCTGATTTTGAAGACCAGGCGGACTCACTTACAGTAGTCAAGACATCAGACAAGTCGCGGGGATCAAACACAAGTGGAAGAAAAAAAGGCATTTTATTTAACATGATTTACTATCTGTGTAGTTGGACTTGTGTTGTTTATATGTAAACATATTGGATGCAGTTCACACTTCATGAGTTTTATATTCTTCAAGGGCCCCACAAGCAGAAGACAAACCACACTGCAAACCTCCAAGTCCCGAAGTTGCCTGCGATCAAGCCCCTGCAGGTTTCAAAGCCGGGGATCCAGTCTGCCAACGTGAACTGCGTCAGGGTGCTGAAGAGCCAGGTGTGGGATCTGCAGCAGCAGCTGAGCAAAGCCAGGACTGAGAACAAGCTGCTGAAGACGGTCCAGCATCGCCACACGGTGGCACTGCAGCACTTCCAAGACTCTGAGGGCAGCCTCTCACAGGTTGGTTGGTTTTGTCCCTTTGCTATCACTGCTCAGATTTGAATCATTGCCACAAATGTTGTAAGGGCTTTTAAAGCTAGAGAGAAGATACTGGTATCATATGAAACTAGAAAATCTAAGGAATCCATTTATACCAACCATGGCATACTAGCTTGTCGCAAAGGAGGTTAAATAACGCTCCAAACATACACAATATAAATTTTGGCGAGGAAAAACTGGCACGGCCATTTTCAAAGGGGTCCCTTGACCTCTGACCTCAAGATATGCGAATGAAAATGGGTTCTATTAGTATCCACGAGTCTCCCCTTTACAGACATGCCCACTTTATGATAATCACATGCAGTTTGGGGCAAGTCATAGTCAAGTCAGCACACTGACACACTGACAGCTGTTGTTGCCTGTTGGACTTGAGTTTTCCATGTTATGATTTGATCATATTATTTGTGCTAAATGCAGTACCTGTGAGGGTTTCTGTACAATATTTGTCATTGTTTTGTGCTGTTAATTGATTTCCAACAATAAATATATACATACATTTGCATAAAGCAGCATATTTGCCCACTCACAGGTTGATAAGAGTATAAAATACTCGTCAAATCGCCCTTTAAGGTTCATTTTGAACAAATAAAAAATATGCGATTAACTATGGACAATCATGCAATTAATCGCGATTAAACATTTTAATTGACAGCCCTAGTTAAAATATACCAGAGTGAGCAAAATATACAAAATAGAAAACATATGCAAAATAGTAAATTTAAACATATAGAAGACAGTAAATATGGTTAAAATTGAGGTAAAAAGTAAAGAGTGTAGATAAAGTGGCAACAGTATATAACAGTAAATAAATGGCAGTATTTCTGGTATATATACATAGGTGAATGTACTTGAGAATATTGTCCTTAAAGGGGTTTATTGTTCATTGTTCAAGGCTCTTCCTGTGGGAAGAAACTCTTCCTCAGTCTTTCAGTGTGTGATTTGGGGAGTGGGGGGGATTTTTGCCTTTATTTGACAGTGTAGAGACATAGAGACTGGGTAGGGGGAAAAGAGAGGGGTCCCAAGGCTGGAATTGAACCTGTGACCTAGCGGTGATGTGGCATGCGCTGTAATCAATTGGTTACGAAGGTGCTCCAATAACAGCAATTTTCTAATCATTCCTCTTGATGCCATCCCTATCCCCAGATCATCACCAAGCACAGCAACGAGACCCGAGCCCTGCGGAGGTTGCTCCGTGAGACCCGCGCCTGTCGTGACAATCTGGCGAGCCAGCTACAAACCACAGAAAATAAGTTGTTAAGCACAAAGGCCAGCCTCCGGCGCCTACAGCTACTCAGCCAGAACAAGAGCCTGCTGGAGAGGGAGGAACTCACCGTCAGGCTGACCAGGGCCTCTCCAGAGCTGGAGGACAAGGACAAGAAGATACTGGTATGGACTGGAGGGGAGCAGGAGGGTGGGATGGTGGTGGGTGAGACTGTTCAGAGTAAGTGTGTGGGAGCAGCACCCGTGGTCACAGCCTAAAAATGGAGATTATATTTTACACCACTACACTGTAGATATAAATGGGAACGTGATTTTTTATGATTTCCTTTGTTCGCTTTCCACTGTAACGCTGTATTCTAGGACTTGGAGAAGCATCTTGAGTTGTGCCAAGCCTCATTCAATCGCCAAATAGTCACTGAGCAAAGAAAGATCAAAGAGGCGAGAAAGATATCCTGCTCTCTGCTAGAGCAAATATGTCAGCTAAATGAGGAAATTAAAGTAAGTTGAAAAGAACTGTTTCTTTACAGCATTAGCCATGTCCTAGTCCTTGTTAACATACAGCATTGTTTATTGTGCAAGCTTCTGTCTTGAGGGATGGTAGCACTTCCACAGGGGTTTGTATCCCATAATGACAATGTTTCGCATATCCCATTTGCCGTCAGACTAAGCATTTGTTAGAGAATTTGGTTAAGATGTTTGGATCAATATTTTCCACACACGATTGCCCATTAGTGAACCATACTGAGGGCTTAATACTTGTGTTTGATGGTGTAATGTGCTCTCCAATGACACTGAGAAAAACACAAGTTCTATGCAAGCATTTTCCAGGTGTAGATTTCAAAATATCTTAACATTTAAATGATATTTTAAACTGTCACATGGTTGCATTAGCTGCACATGTAAGAGAGATATCAGACTATGCATACAGTGCATCTTTTGTTTCCCCTTTACAGGATAGAGACAGAGAATTGGAAAAACACAATATTTACTACCACAGATTCCTAAAAGGATCTTCCAAAAAAGGTATACAAATATGACTCTACCTCAGTTTGGCTGTATCTAATTTGTTGTGGGTTTTGTCTGAACGTCTTTTCTGATTTACAGGCAGTGAAAACAAAATGGTTCAAACAGACGCATTTGTCCTTCTCCCCACTGAGGCGGCAAATCTTTTGGAGTTTGGATATACAGAGACTGAGGAGAGGCTGGAAAAGCAGGAGAGCTCCGTGAACTGGGTATGATTCAAATAGTGTGTGGTGTATTTTCAGGGTTTTTTGTACCTGTTTTTCCACTCGTTTGCCTACATTTACCTGAATTTAATTGTTGGAAAAGAACCTTTGCCAACAATTACAGCGTTACAGAAGAAGCGAACAAAGGAAATCATAAAAATCACGTTCCCATTTATTGGTGTAAAATATAATCTCCATTTTTAGGCTGTGACCATGGATGTTGCTCCCGCACACTTATTCCGAACAGTCTCACCCACCATCATCCCACCCTCCTGCTCCCCTCCAGTCCATACCAGTATCCTCTTGTCCTCATCCTCCAGCTCTGCAGAGTCCCTGGTCAGCCTGACGGTGAGTTCCTCCCTCTCCAATTTTTCAGACAAAAAAACATACATGCTTTTGTATCATCAAACCTGGACTACTATATCTCTCTTTTTACCTGTTTAAAATCCCACAGCCAGATTATTACCTGAATCTAGGAGGTCCTGTCATATCACTCCAGTTTTAGCATCACTGCACTGGTTGCCCATTACGTTTAGAATACATTTTAAAACTTTATTTATTACCTACAAGGCCATCCATGGTCTGGCACCAGATTATATCAAAGAATGTTATGCCTCCTTAAGCCTCACTTTTACTAGATGGCCTACACTTAACAATGTTTTCTCTTTTCACTATCGCATCACTTCACATTTCCTCTTTATATTACTATTTTATGGTGTTCTATTTCAACTTTGTTATTGCATATTTAAATGTTGCTTGTTTCCGTATTTTTATATGCACTTCCATATATTTTGCACTTGTATCTGTTTTGAACTCAAGACTTTGTTCTTTTATTGGCATTCTTTCTGCTTTATATGAGATCACTTCTGATATTTGCATCTTATTTGTTTATATACTGTATGTCGTTATTTCCTTTTCTTAAAGGACCACTGTGTAACAATTAGGGGGATCAATTGTCAGAAATGGAATGGAATATTAATAAGTATGTTTTCTTTAGTGTAGTGTGTTTTCGTTAGCTTGGAATGAGCCGTTTATATCTACACAGGGAGCGGGTCCTCTTCACGGAGTCCGCCATGTTGCACAGCTATGTTTCAAATGTAGCCCAGAACAGACAAACTAAACTCTGTTAACGTTTCCTGCGTGGGCCGGAGTCGATAACGTTACTCGCTCGCCTCACCACCGTCGCTTTCTCTCTCTTGCTTTACCACTCATTTCCCACGTACACACACACTCTACGCACTGGCTCTGCTCCAGATGGCTCTAGAGAGGGCTATTCGCGTTTTTGCATCGGCCACTGAAGCTTTCCAACGCGCTTGTCACACGGTGGAAGTTTCAGTTGGTTGCAATCTCCTCACCTCACCGCTAGATACCACTAGATCCTACACACTGGACCTTTAAATTTCACCTGCTTTATATGAGCTTATTTCTCTTATCCACATCTTACTCAATTATATATGAACTTATTTTTTTTTATTTTGCACTTGCACCTCCAACTGTTATGGGCATACATGGTGGGGGCTAAGTAGGTTTCTGATTTTTGTATTCTGTAAATCTTTTTATCTGGAAAGCACTGTGTGCTTAAGCTTGAAAAGTGCTATATAAATAATATTATTTCTGCTGAATGTAGTCGTGACGATAGGACTTTTGAAGACATTTCCTTACTTCTGGAAACTTGATATTTTTTTGTAATTTCTGAATTTGTTTTACTATCCAAATAGTTTAAGATTTTGCTCTCATACTAATAAAGCCTGTATATCATTTCAGTGTTCAGTGGAGTCTTTGGTAATAGAAAATCCAGAGACAGAGGTTTCTGCAAATGTCCCTTTAGAAGAGAATCACCAAGAGGATACTGAGACATGTGCAGGTGAGCAGTTCATTAATGTTACATTTACAGTATAATAACACACTACAAGCAATGCACACATACAGACTTGTTGAAAGACAAAATACCATAATCCACCAACAAATCTCTCACACGAGACAACAAACACCACAACATTAAGAGCAAACTTGAGAATGGGGTCTTATTGTAGTTGAGCTTAACGTGTGTGTAGCGACTACTATCAATTGAAAAATATTTGTTTTTAGATACCAGTGAGCAGAGTAGTTGTTCAGAAGAGAGCCCAGAATATCAAACTGAGGGAGATTGTGAGGAAGTAAAAGAGGCCCCACAGGTGTTAGAAGAAGAGCGGAAAACAGAGGAACAAGATAGCGAGACGTCCTACATTTCAGAAAAGTCTCTGAACCCAACTGAACCCGAGAGAAAAGGATCCAAGCTCCCCAAAATCAGACGCAATTACGCCGTTAAACAAACTATTGAGAACCTGCACAGTGGAAGGCCTGCCTTTAAACAAATTATTGAGAACCTGCACAGTGGAAGGCCTGTCTACACTGAAGAGCCCGATCAAGGTGGAGACCATCAGCAGTTTTTCTGAAATATTTCTCTGAATAAATGATTGTTTGACCAAAAGCTCCACACAGTCCATTGTGATCTATCTACTTTGTTTTAATCTTTTACAATTTGACTTCAAGGAAAACTACTCGGTTTGTTTTTGCTTGTGAATTCCCAATTTATAACATTACAATAATTCTTTATTTGTGCATATAATAAAACAAAGGAGAAGAGATAAATAACATAAATAAATGCACAGGTGGGTTGAAAAAAAAAAACCTGAGGGCTTGTAAAAGGAACCCACCTAACATTGAAATTAAAGACAGCTGTAATACAATTTACAAACAAACATAAATATTTTTTAAAAAGATCTAAAATAATGAAAAGAATACTATTTCCAAACAAGAAATGCTAGAGATAAAAAGACAGGAAGGGATCAATAATTGAAAGCTTTCTTTTGTTTTATTTCTTAAAAAGGCATGTCAACATTTACAACCCATTATGTTTTGAAATAATACAGCCAAAACATCCTCACAATAACTTAAAACAAAATCATAGAAACAAAAAGAACTAAATTAAACATCACCAAAATACTGTGAAACAGCCAACGCCAAAATGCACTGCATTTACATGTTGACCTGAAGCAGCTGACAAAAAAATTACATGAGCTAAATTTTGAGCAATTAGTTCGAGAATCAGCGTATTTAACTCAGCTGCCATCTCTAGCTGACGGCATGGAGACCCAGCGAAACCACTTTGTTGCAAACCACCAGCCAGCATGTGATTCCAACTCCACCTGAAGGGAAAGAACAGCTCTGTCAGTGAATGAATAAAGTAGGGAAAGTACAGCACACTGAAATTTACATATATACAGATCAGCACTGTGTTTGAATCAGTACAAAAAAAAACATCTAAACGAAAGGTTTTATTATCAATGTATTACAAAGAACGATTTCCTATCTGTATTATATAGTTATAGATTTCTGTGTTTATAAATTGTCTTTTATTACCTGCAACTCCTGTTGGGAAGGCCACAAGGCGCTCCACAGGGGCAATCCATTTACTGGGAACCACCGTCACTGGATCAGCGTAATACTTCCATATCAAGGAGATCATCAGAGCAGCCTTACAAATAAAAGAAAACAAATATTAATGCCTAATGGCTATTTTATTAGCTTCTCTTTATGCTAGCAATATCAACCTTTCCATTATATTTCTAAAATTGTCAGAATACTTTACAGTAATGGTGCCTTTAAATGACACTTGTCACTGTCGTGTACATAATATGCTTGGCGTTCAAGTGGTTAAGTTGTGAGATCACTGCTGCTAAGCAACGGCATTATTAACGTTACTGACGGCGTCTAGAAGCCACAGAGGCTAACAATTTAGCAAGTGATGCAGTAAATGAAAAGGCACAATGACAGAGGAAAACGATGAGGCTGTTGGGAATATCAACATTTTCCTCAGACATATAAAATTATGAAGAAAAACAATATACGACTAAAATTACAATATATTAACTTATTATGCTCCAAAAATTAATTTCCATGACCTCCTCCATTTCTGACATAGTCAACAAAACGCGTCACAGCTTGTGAACTCTGAGCTTTCAGAAACTTTCCCCTTAAGAGGTCATGAATACCACAAGAGGGGGGCGTTCATATGGACTCTTCTTATGAACACGGTAAACACAACCCCGTTTGAAGGCACCATAAATAACATTAACTGGAGGTTTTCTATCAAATAGATGGTCCGTGCGTACATGTTTGGTACTAAAGTAGCTCTCTGTGTGTCTCATAGCTGCATTAGAATCTACAACTAAATGCATGTGTGCTCCTACTTGCAGTTTCCACCTACCTGCAGTATATAAAAGACGATGTTCACAACCCATTTCATTTTGGCTTGTTGCGCTGTTCTTGATTTCACTGCAAAAGTGAGGAAATACACAATCGTTAGACTCAATAATACACTGATTTTTGTAGTGATGCAGCCTTTTTTAACACTAACCCAGTCAGTGCCTTTTCGCCTGCTGCTAATCAGATTGAACAACCAGGTCGTTTTACTTCATTGTTTGAATGACTGAAATAAATCAGAGATGTTGGCAGCGATTCAGAGGTCAGAGCACCTATTTTTGTACATTCACAATGAATGTGATCCACCCAGTTACAGGGTAGCATGGCAAGTATCACAAGAGTCCGTTCTTTGTAAGGTCTTGTATCATAACAAAACAGTTTCCTGGAGCATAACGACATCCAAAATGACGGATGGAATTACAAACTGACCTGACTGCTAATAAGGCTGTATTTTATTTTTATATGTGTGTGTTAGTTGCAATGTTCTGTACCTAAATTTGAGGAAAAACATTTTTATCTCTTTGTTTAATTCACTGTATTATTTTTAAATTGTCTTTGTGTATTACTGCCATTTCTGCGCAACAGTAACTTCTGTGTTGAGAGAAACTATTTAACATTGACTAACAGATTCTTTATGTAAGTATCCTGATTTAATTGTCTGCCTTTCTATCTCTGTGTTGGCAGAAGTTAATTAACATTGATTAACAAATCTCTGAGTGAAACCTTTGCTGTAGTATGAAGATACCAGTCCTGTGAGAAGTCACACCTTAACTAATTCAATGCTGATAGTTTCGATGTCCTTTCTTCTTCCTGAGAAGATTAGTTCAACCCAGCTCACACCTTTTGTTTAACCTGTTATTTCCAGTAACCTTGTATATAATCCTGGCCAGAAAATCTACAGCTTTGTGGTGAACTTCTGTCTCCACTGCACAGGGAATAAAACTCATTTGAACCAGCTACAGAATTGAACCTGAAAGATTGTTTCCTGTTTAGATTATGTTTGTTTGTCGATGTTATTCATCTTATTGTCCTCTTCCTTGTAAAAGACAATGAAGATATAAGTGGAGAGTTCCCCTTGATGAACACAAGTAGAGTTTGGGAGCCCATAGAAAATGAAAGTGATTGTTGGTATTTATTGAAGTCATATAGAGTACGACATGGGCTGTTTTAGCTTGGTCATGGGAGATTTAACACTGTCAGTGTGCAGTTAAGAGAAAGAAAGTATAAAATCGGAAACATTCTTTGCTCTGCTGTGCATGTGTATCATACTGAAATTCTGATTTAAGCCACTTCCTGTCTGCGCACAAGATAATCCTGAGGCTGAGGGCTGAAGGACAGTAACAGGCAGCAGCTGTTCCCACTGAACACTCAGTATGTGTTATCCAAAACCTCCTGCCACTTGCTGCGGTTGGTGGTTTTAATGTGTGAATCTGCCGTAGCAGACATGCACAGGTGTGGAAGTCACAATGTGTGCCTTTGACAGTAAAAACGACAGTGTATCACCACATATTTCCAAAAGAAAAGAAGCTGTGAACATACAGGGTGGACTAAATAACAGGAATACAAAACATTAGCCCGCAATAAATGCTCACTTTCTAGAGTTTATGCTCAATTATGTTCATATTTTGTAGTGTTGCTGTATGTAGATGTTACGGATGTTGTGAATTCAATGCAGCATAACAACAAAGTTGTAGTGCGTTGTAATTGAAGTAGGGCTGTCCCGAATACCATTTTTTGGGCTTAGAAGCTTGGGTGAGAAATATTTGAAGGTATTCGAAGCTTTGCGGCGCAGCAGGCTGTCATGTTTTTCTGTCGGTCTGTCTCCATCTCTCACGTTTCAGTGCCCGGGACAGTGCCGCTGCCGCAATACCGCACAAACACGCACCTCAACACACAACAAACAGTGATATCCGTCTGCGAATAACTAAGAATAATTATACATCAATAAAACAAACCAAAACTTTAATTTGGAGGTCGATTTCCATGGTAATGGTCGAAGTTTCAAAGCATTCGGGTCAGCCCTAAATTGGAACATCTCAAGGACAGTCTGACACTATTGTATTGGGACTTCATTTTGGGGGCTCCAATCACATTGTGTGTATACTATGTATGTCATGTCATGGTGACTAAATGTCCCTCACCGTGAGTTTTCAGCTTGTCTGTCATCTTGTTGATTTTGCGCTCCAACCTGGCATATCTCGCAAACTCATCCATCATGCTAATGGAGGCCTGCTCCTTCTTCATCTCCTGGACTTCAGACCTCATCTCACTCTCCTGCTCAGCATCTTTCTGCACCATCTTTGAGAGCTTTAAAAGAAGGGGAAAAAAGAAATTTAACTGTAGGCTAATTGTTTATGGATGCAGAGACTCTTAACTTTTCCTGCTAGACAATAAAAAGGTGGTTATTATTATTATCACCTATGAATGCTTTGTGCCTAGAATACAATAGAATAGAGTAGAAAGCTTTATTGTCACTGTATTAAATACAACGAGATTCACAATTGCCACTTCTGGTCAGTGCTTTAAAACAAATACTTGACAAGACTAAACGAGGCAGATAAAACATATAACAGGTAAAACACACACAGTTATAAAGCAAATTAAACAGGTAAAGTAGATGTAATAAATAAAGTGTTACACTAGAAGTATAAAATATAAAAATAGATGTAATGTAAACAGAAGTAATTGCAATTGTAAAATAGGTAGGGTAGATGTAATAAATAAAATATAAACATAAGTGTTACACGAGAAGTATAAAATATAAATATAGATGTACTGTAAACAGAGGCATTTGCACTTGTAAATAGGTAGGGTAGATGTAATAAATAAAATGCAAACAAAGGTAGTTGCACTTGAGGTGTATATTGCATCAAGGATATATTGCACAGACAAATGTCTTTCACAAACAGTGTATTAATATTGCAGATTTATTGTTTATTCAGTGTCCGTATGAGTTTTAAGACTAGCCTACAGATTTTGCAGCTATATTTAGCAATTACACAACTGCAAACCTGCTCTTTACATTTGTACAATGATACAGCACAAAATGTTCCCCCCTTATGTGTACTAACTTTACCAGGATCTCTGCTAAACCCCACCCTCTGACTGTAGCAGAGCAGTTCTTTCAAGCTAGATAGCATGACAAAGAGGGTGGAAAAAGGAGTGGACATGCGTCATACACAACACATGCGCGGTCTGCACTCGCCGCAGCTATATCTCTACTGCGCATGCGTCACACTCAAACTCAAGACACGTGTCTCATCCTCTTTCATTCAGCCTTGCTAAGCATGTAGCTTGAAGCTAAGCTAGTCAACAATAGTCTGCAATAATAGCCTACAATAACACCCATAATATATATATATATAGCTATAGCATGTACCTTCACGGGCACACACCTATATATATTCAAAAAACATTACTTACAAAAGAGGATATAGTCGGCAGGAGTGTTTTCATGAGATTGCACAGAAAAACTGAGCACAGCACAAGAAACCACGCGTAGCCTGACGCCATGTTTGTTCCTCCTTCTTCTTCTGCTCAGTGGTTCAACATCCTCCTTGTTGATGAGAGAGAGCTGCTAGCTTCCAGTGAAGTTACATAATAATTACAGGTTATTCTGGTTTTTGTTTTATAAAACCGCCTCGTCTTTACAACAACAATGAACTAATTTATTTATAATGTCATCTTGGTGTGTGTGCGTCTTTTATAACACGTTTTGCAAGGCGTTTAATCATAAAAAAAACAAGGATATACAGATACAGGTTTATTTATCCCCTCAATGGCATTTCAGTTTCTGCAGTCAGTCCACCGAGACATATACACATTCATACTGCACAATCATCAATGCACTATATTCATTTTTAACAGTCTCTTCTGCACTTTTTAATAGTCGTGTATCACAGCTGTTACGCTGCACTATATTCAGTTTTAACAGTTTTTCTTCATCTCCTTGTCTTTTTATATCTGGTATATTTTTTTTGTAATTTGTACTTTGCACTACTTACTGTTTTACTGCCTTTTTACTAACATGTTTTGCATTATGGAACTGTGATGCTGGAAACTTGAATTTCCCTCGGGATCAATAAAGTTACTATCTATCTATCTATCTATCTATCTATCAATGACAGAGGGAACACAAGTAGGTGGCATATGGGGAGGTGCAAGATCAATAAAATGTACAAGAATAAAAAAATATACCAAAACCTCCTGCCACTTGCTGTGGTTGGTGGTTTTAATGAGTGAATATGCCGTAGCAGACATGCATAGGTGTGGAAGCCACAATGTGTGCCTTTGACAGTAGAAAATGACAGTGAATCACCACATATTTCGAAAAAGAAAAGAAGCTGTGAACATACAGGGTGGACTAAATAACAGGATTACCAATACAAAACAATGGCCCTGCAAAAAATGCTCACTTTCTAGAGTTTGAAATAAAAAGCAATAAATACAAGAATTAAAAACAAGACGAGATAAAAGAATAAAGGAAAAAATAAAGTGTATTGCACATTACAAATTACATTCCACTAATGTACCCTAATTGCAAACACGGACAACCATTATATGGTTAGTGCAAAATAACATAAATATACATATCACACGCTCTTTAGATCTCATGTTAATGCATGTACAGCCTTTCTGTTTTAGCTTATAGGAAGATCTACTAAGATTTAGTGCATGGAGACTTTGGTCACGAGTGGGTATTATGAGTTTTATTTGTCACATAGGTCTAACAATCTGTCAAAATGGAAAAATAAAGGGGGACTTCAACTTTAAGAGGTTTCTTTAATCATGCACATTTTTGTCATAAGTGTGTTGAGTATTCAGCTTCATGCCAAGGGGACAATTTCCCAAAAACAAGTCAACAACAACAAGCACCTCACAACAAGAGTATGCTCAGACGTGCCAACAACATCTCTTCTGATCCCTTACATGTTTTAAATGGGGAATATCAACTTCTGCCCTCCAAGAGGCGATTCAGAGTCCCTACATTTAACCGCATCAGGCTAAAGAACGCTTTTGTCCATCAGTCCATCTTGTTGCTATATAATAATTAATGTGCTGCTAAAGACATGTAAATCCAGAGGACAGATGGTCATTTTGTAATGGCTTATGTATGAATAATTGTGATGTGTTTTTTTTTTTTTGTCTGATGGGTCTTACTTGTCTGTCTGTCTATGGTAACAGTATGTCTGTTGTATGTGTACACTGTTAAGAATTTCCCAGTAAAATAACAGTAAAGAACTGGCAGCAGGGTTGCCTTTATATTACTGAAAAATTAACATTATTATACTGTCGCTGAAAAATGTACAGCTTTGTACTGTTAATGAAAAATACAGTTTGAACTGAAAAAGGCTATACTAGACTTGTTGACACTTTTCCCAAAATGTCTGTCTCTAGCTGGCTACAAGCACAGAATGCAAACCAGAACAACCTGTCAGTGAAGAACATCACAGAGCTTATTCATTGATTTTCCAATCATGTACAATGTACAAGCCTCACATGTGCAGATCAGGTCCCAGAATTAAAAAAAATACAGCTTGAAACTGTTACTGATGATACTTTAGACAGTTGATCAGCAGTAAAGTGTTGTTTTTTAAGAATGCATTATAGTTCAGCTAAAGTAATTTAACAGGTTTTCTTTTGTATGAACAGTAAAGCATTGTTTTTAGCAATAACAGGTTAATACTGTTGAAATCCTGCTGTAAATTAACAGCAATTGTTTACAGTGTACTTTTTCTCAAACTGAGCTGCCTATGGATGCAGAATGAATTTCAGTGCAAACTGACAATAAAGCTGTATCGTATCGTATCTTGATGCCTCATATAACATTTCCTTGCATACACACACACACACACACCCTGGGAACAAGTATGTGATTAAATAAATGAGAGTTAGCTGACTGATTGGCACACAGTCCTGCCCAGACAGGTAAAGATGTTATGGTTCAAAAATGTGCTGCCTGGTCCTCCAAGCCAATCAGTGTGCAGCTCGTGGGCGGGGGATCACTCTCCCTGCTCTGCGAGGGTTTGGTAGGATAAGGGATAAAATATACATAGAGAGGGGGGATCCAATCCGGTTCCAGCTAGTTCTTAGTACTGCTCGGACGTTTAATGTGAAGTTATACAGACGGCTTGTGAAGGTGTAGACTGTAGAGGTGTACCGGCTGGCTGACCCACATATCTCATTTATCTTCCCTCCACGACACTGTGAAAGGCTCTTTATTCTCTTTATTATCTCTGAAAACCTGAGCAACAATGGGAAGGAAAGGAGCAAAAGTAAGTTTAAAATAAAAACACGTGTGCATATATGTGAAATATCTATTTAGTAACATTTGTTTTTATTTTGCTTAAATGTATCTTTTTGTTGCAACTTGCATGCGCTGTAATGTAGCCTTATAATAAAATGTGTCCATGTGCGTAATGTCCGCCTCAGCTCTGTCGTTTTGATAACAGGGAAGTGGCGCCTTTTTACTTAGAGTGCGGTGCAACCATGCTTCTTCTTCATCCCAACAACACGTTTTGCATAGTCTCATCTAATGCAAACTTCTTGTTTTGCCCAACCGTGTGTATCTGGATGGTGGATTTAATAAGAATAATATTAATTTGTCGTCACCGTGTGCTGTGAGATCAGACAAAGGGGTGTAACCACCACCACCGTCGACGAACAGGTTGCCATTTCAAGGAAATATATTGCGTAGTTGCCCATGTTTTATATTCAAGGAGTTATTTGCACTGTCGATTTGTGTGCTTTAATTCTTGTTTTACCTCTGTGTGGCTGTGCGCACTGCAAAAATGGTGCGCGTCAGACCTTGGTGAGGTGTTTTAGTCTTTTTCTTTTTGTGGAGTGTCATGGCAGCTGATAATATCCTCCATAAAGATAAAGACAGCGACACATCTGGTCGTTATGGAACAATTGGAGACATTGCATTGATGTATGTGAAGAAGAAGCGCGTTTGGAGGTGGAGGTTTTGGGGGGTGGCCACCTCTTCCCGCTTCTCTTCCCTATAATAAAGTAGCTCCAGCACCATGCTTACTGCACAAAAACATGTCTGATGCACAGCAGTGCTTGGCGGGAAGATACTAGAACTGGTTAAACCTCTTTTAAGTCAACGTGTTGGACTCCCCTCCCCACTTTAAAGGTTGCATAATGTCTTTGTAACTTCAGAGGAGGGAGAGGTGCCCATCCCCCCTCTACATGCCTTACACACCCACATTAGCTCAGCCGTGAATGGTGGCTCTTCCTAGCTTTTTAATTTATCTCTTTCTCTTTCTTTCTTTCAAAGGAAGCAAAAACCACGGACCCAAGCGAGCCAAGCGCAAAGGTTAGTATTCAAGTATTAACTCACCACAAACTAACCCAGACTGTGTTCTCTGACACTACCAACAACTTGCACCCAAATGAACATTTTGTTCTTCTTTCTGCCAAGACAAAGAAAAAGGTCTTGATCGAGACGGGATGTTTCTTTTTAATAGAATTAATGCAGCCATGTTTTAATCGTGCAAGTGATAAAACTGAGGTTCTAATGATGATAACGTCAATTAGTTGGTTTAAATGTTCATGTTGTGATCTAAACCTGGTTGGTTTTATAGGGTTAGAGGAACTGCACCGCCTCTAGGGGGCGCTGGTTATTATGCAGCCAGTCTCTTATTTGCTGTTTTGCCCCTCTCTTTTTTTTATAATATGTTTATTGGGTTTTCTTATTTTCACAAATGCAACAATAAGAATAAAAAACAACAACAAACAAACAAACACTGGTACAGCTCAGATCAAAAAAATATATATCCTCCTGGGAACTGAGTAAAAAGTGTCATCCAATTTCTTTTTTTTTGTGATTTCCTTCCTTTTTAGGGTTAGAAGTAAATCTTACAATTTAGGCTTTAAAAAAATGAATTTAGAAGATACAAAAAATTAACACATTATGGCTTTAGAGTGATATTAAACCAAGAATACATTCAACTTGATTGATATCACTGGAAAGCCCAGGGTGCCCTCTTTACAATATACCAGGGTTTGATGAAGTAGGTCAAAAAAGTAAAAGGATATGCATGTGGACAAAATGTCCACTACAGAGGACACATGTCAATGGGCTGGGTCTCAGGAGGATACAGGGGGTCATAGGAAATAGTCCATAGTGCAGGGAAGTCACAGGATATGAGTTCATGTTCAGGAGACTCCTTGTAAGATAATGGGTAGATCAGGTCCAATATAATTCAGATAGGGCTGCCAAATATTGTAGAACTGATCTGCTTTGGCATGTAGAATATTTATAAGATATTCCAAAGGGACCATCTCAAATATGACTTTACGCCAGCCTTGAACAGAGGGTTTCTTATCACTAATCCACTGTAGTAATATATTTTTTCTAGCAGCAAATGTAAGAATGTTACATATCCTTTTGTTGGCTGCAGTAGTTGTATTTGTACTTGGGATTCCTAAAATCAAAGACATTGGATTCATTTCTAAATCCTTATGAAATATCTTTTCCATTTCCCATAATATTTCAGACCAGTACTTCTGTAATTTATGACACAACCAAAGGCAATGGGTTAAGGTACCTAGTTCGGTTTTACATTTGAAACAAATCTTTGCCCCTTTTTAATGAGTGCCCTGATTCTTAAGTTACGTACGTGATGCCCTAAAATCTCACCATTTTCAGTATATGTATGGGTACTGTGTGTTAAGTTAGCATCACATAGGTTTAGTTATTTGTTTAAATAGCTGAGGAAGTCACACTTAAACTGCATTTAGTGTGATTTAGTCAAGTCAATTTTATTTATACAGCCCAATATCATAAATTTGCCTCAATCTATACAAGATTCGACACCCTCTGTCCTTTACAGTATAACAGTCTCATTGGACGAGGAAAAATGACACCAAAAAACTTTTAACAAGGAAAAAAAACAAACACCATTTTGCTACAAATCACACATTAAGCCCCCAAGATGAAAGTATAAGGTACAGTTATGCAGCATTACTTGTCAATGGTGATGATATCTCAGCATAAGAAATCTGAGTTTACTATTGAGTTCCCTGTTGAGTACCTATTATGTAGAGATATGTGAATGACTGCACACAGAAGCAGTTAAACTGTTACAAATAATACAATTTTGATGTACATAAAATGTACCAGTATTTAAATTTTCATTCTGATAAGGACACAACATTTTGAATTTGAAGGAGTTGGAAGAATTATTTAACAAAACTAATAAATAAATGGTTTTATTTATTTATTTTCCCCCATATTCGCAGTCATAGCACCCTCCAAACATTTGTCTCATCATAAATTTTTATGGAGGAAAATGTTTTGTGGACTTGTGATTCTGTATCATGTGTATCAATACTTTAAAATGACTGAACTAACATCTCATTATAGGTTGCAAAGGTGGTGGAGAAGGTGGAGAAGATGGAGAAGGGCCCAGAGAAACAAAGGAGAATTTCTGAGCGGTTGAAAAAGGTAAGTTGTGCATAGACCATGACGTTTAAATAAAAAAATGGTGCATATCGTACTATTACTATGCTTGTTTAACACATAATTGTATGTTGTGTCTGTGTTACAGCAGGCACAGCCAGAACCACAGGTGAAGACGGTAAGTGGAGAAATCTAGTGTGATCAGTGAAATAGAGCACTGAATCCATTCAAAATGCACTGTTTTATTTCTCCGTTGTGAGCATTTGACTGTGCATTTCAAGCTGCTTGTTTTGTTTTTGATATAGAAGGAACCTGCCAAGGCCAAAAAGCCAGCCAAAGCCGCAGCAAAGGCCAAGCCAGTGGCAAAGAAAGTTGTAGAAGAAGAGGAGGAGGAGGAGGAGGAAGAAGAAGAAGAACCCGCGGTTGAGAAAGAAGAGGCTCCTGCAGAAAACGGAGATGGCAAAGCTGAAGAGGTATATTACAAGCTGGCCTCTTCATGACTCTTGCCATGTGAAATTTGCACTGTAATATACAATATTCAAAGAGAACCAAACTGATAAAGCATGTTTTCTCTGTCCTTCATCAGGCTGCAGCAGCAGATGAGGAGGAGGAGGAGGCGGAGGAGGCAGAAGACAAGGCTGAGGAGGAAGATGATAAAACAGCAGAGTAGTAGTGACACCTCTAGACTCATGTGCCAGGGCTCCCTGTACCTCGTTTCTTGTACAATGCAGAGAATATTTTTATCTACTATTTTCATAAGACAGTAATGTTTTTAGGCAGACGTGCATTTTTAAAAAACAATACTACAATCTCCATTCAGTTTCATGGCCTCTCGGTCAGGTTGTGTTGGTTTGTTTTTCTGTCTTGTCTCTTTGGCTTCTTATTTTGCCTTTTAGGTTGTAGTTTTCTGCATGACATGAAGTCGTGCCTATATCAGGAATTTGATGTTCAACTCCGGGAGAGTTTACCCGAGACATTCCCGAGGCGTCTTGAGGGACTTTGTAACCTGTACTGTTTTGGAATTTAATACATCGTAATACTATGTGTTTGATAGGGAATAGGATGATTGAAAGTTGTGATCTATGCTAAAGAAAAGTCTCGTTCACAACATTCACTTTAATCATGTTCACTAGTACTGGACTTGTGTTTTTTATGCTGTCATTTGATGGTACATTTCAGGATGGTTAGTCTAATCCATACTCAGCTGTGCTCAAAACAATGCATTACAGAGCTAATCATACTGGTTTATCCTTTTAGGATTACTGTATTTTCACCTCAGTCTACAAAATGTATATGCCACATATTTGTGGATATATCCATTGCGGTTTGGGGATTTCTCTTCCAATGTACAGTTTCCTCCGTTTTTTATAAAAAGGAAAAATAAAATAAAAATGTTTTCTTTGTTATGAATGGTATAAAATGCCAAATAAAGTGGGAATTCCTCTAAAGTGTCTTTTTCGTTTCAATTATTTACGTGATCGAGTTAAAAGTATTGGTTTCAGATTTTTTTTTTTTATTAACTGAAATTAATTGTTATAGTTATTTCAACCACTTCAGTGAGAAGTAGCTAATAATGGGCAGAACTGCACCGTCTCAGGTTCAATTCCTCTCCCCCAATTTTGAGTCTGTCTCTACACTGTCAAATAACAGCAAAAAAAAGGAAATACTTATGTCTGGAACTAAGTTTAATTTCAATTTCAAACCCATTTTCCAGTATAAATTATAATAGGATTAGTGGAGACTTTTGGATATTAGGTTTATATATGTGAATTCAAAAAATCTTGGACATAAACCTAAAATAGGTGGACTGATTTGCTAAATGCTCAATCTGTACTTAGTTGCATCATACAGTACACATTCATATAAATACAGTTACTGATCCACAATTGACCTCACTGTGGAGCCACGGACTTTATTCAAATCAGTATATTTATGGAAATGTAAATTATTATGAGAAACTGGAGAAATCCAGGTGAGCTGTCTTTTCAGGAATGGTTCACAGAAGTGGCATCATACGTCATAAATTGGGAGACTATTAGGAATACATTTTTAATCTGGACAGATGTTGAATTAAAGCACATACCATCACACAATGATCGCACATACACACTATGTTTCTGAGAATTAATTGGTTGCTTGTCAATTAGATTAGATCATGGCGCAGATTAATGTAAGAATATATATTTGATTTGTTTCTTTTGTTTTTTGTTTTGATTTTGTAGATATTTTATATTTATATCATTATTTTGCATATAGGGGAAATTTGATTTCCTGACCAAAATGTGACAAAGTAAAAAATCAATAAAATACGAATTACAAAAAAATCAATAAAATACTAATTACAAAAAAATAAAAAATAATACAGTGTTACTGGTGAGTAAAGTAGTAATGTTCAAAATTCAAAATAATGGCTGTTTAACTTCATTGTTTACAAATGTAGCACAGGGCTTTACTAGTTGGGTTAAAAACAAGGTGTTACATTCACAGTCATGCAGTTATACCAGACAATATACAAAATACTGAATGTTGGTAAAAATCTTATTTTTAGCTTTATATTTAACAATACTTGCTCTGGTTGTTTCATTTTCATCATTTTGATATAGGAATGATAACTATACTTGCCATGTAAACTAATATTACGCTGACAGGTGAGTGATAGATAATACCAATGCTTACCCTGTGTGTGTGTGTGTGTGTATATACAGTATATATATATATGTAGAGAATTCTATGTCTTTTTTAATTCTGCACGCCACCAACAGCTCTACTCTGCACATTTATAGACTGGTTTTTACTGTATTATACCAATAATGTAAAGCATTATTTTGCACTTTAGTCTATTTTTAAAAAACCTCTCTACCTTAGTTCTCATCCCACATCATATTCCATATTTGACATTTCTTAATCCCCTGGTCTCTACTGTATATCTCCTATATTTTATTATTCAGCACTATATCACTTTTTGCACTATATTCACATTTTTAATAGTCCTGTATCTCAGTTGTTACCCTGCACTATATTCAGTTTTAACAGTTTTTCTTCATCTCCTTTTAATTTTATATCTGGTATATTTTTATCTATCTATCTATCTATCTATCTATCTATCTATCTGTTAGGGATCTAAGTCTGATTCAAGATTCAAGATTCAAGATGTTTATTGTCATGCCGGTTATACAAGTACAATCATGTGAAATGCTTTTTGCTGAAAAGCTCCATTAAAAATAATAAGTTATATTACAATTATAAAAGGAAATACTTTGTACAAGGCATATTAAGAACATATACATATCAGGAAGTATAAATGTACATATATAAGAAATACTTTGTACAAGGCATATTAAGAACATATACAGTATATACAGTATAAGATATATGATTTAAGTACTTTTTGTGTGAGGTGTTGTATGAATTATCTATCGATGTTTAGTTCTTGTGGCCACTGTGTGTTGGTGTATTGTTGGTTTTGTCTGTGTTTAAATGCATAATAAAAAATATTGTTGAAAAAAAGAAATTGATAAAGCAAATTTATCAATCAAGAGATTGGTAAAGCAAATTGGCAACAATTACTTATGACGTCATGCGCAGAACTCACAACCTTGGTTAGAAAAAAAGGGGGCGGCCGTTAGATCACTGCGCCGTGTGTAATTAATTTTATTATTTTTATTTAAATGTTTTTATTTTTACTCGTGGATTTGGAAATTGTGTCAACACTTGACTTCCATAAAATAATGCAAATGTTGACTTAGACTAAGCTACTTTTTAAATTCTGCACACCACCAACAGCTCTACTCTGCACATTTATAGACTGTTTTTTACTGTATTATACCATTACCAACATGTTTTGCACTATGGAACTGTGACGCTGGAAAATTTAATTTCATTCGGGATCAATAAAGTTACTATCTATCTATCTATATATCTATCTATCTCTGTGTTAGGGATCTAAGTCTGATGTTTAGTTTGTGTGGCCACTGTGTGTTGGTGTATTGTTGTATTTTGTCTGTGTTTGTTGTTTAAATGCATAATAAAAAATATTGTTGAAAAAAGAAATTGATAAAGCAAATTTATTATTTACTTAATCTATGTTAATACACAACATTTTGTAGACATTTTAAGTTTACCTATATGTTGTATTAATAATCTGAATCTGCAAAGTAACTACTTAGGCTATCTGTGGAGTAGAAGTATAAAGTAGCATAAAATGGTATTCAAGTAAAGTACAAGTACCTCAAAATTGTACTTAAGTGTACAGTTACACTCAACCACTGCCAAAAAAACTAGGACTTGGGCACTATAAACTCACCTCTTTGTACTACAAATAAATAAAGTCACTCATGATATTACTGTGTACAATTTTACAAAATTGATAAAGATTGGTAAAGCAAATAATTGGCAACCATTACTGATGACGTCATGCGCAGAACTCACGACCTTGGTTCGAAAAAAAAAAAAAGGGGGCGGCCGTTAGATCACTGCGCCGTGTGTAAATTAATTTTATTATTTTTATTTAAATGTTTTTTATTTTTAATCGCGACTTTGGAAATCGTGTCAAAACTCGACTTCCATAAAATAATGCAAATGTTGCTAACCAACAGGCTAACGTACACTCTCATATTAGTAATATTATGCAATATGATGCATACTCTTACGTTAAGTAATATTATTGTGTCTTTCCCCCCCTTGAAGACTGGATTGATGATTTTACAAAATTGATAAAGCATATTTGAGCAAATACCAATGGAATATCTAGCATGTAGATTTAAATGTAAAATGGGTGATTTCTTCGACATCCTATTTCAAATATGCTGGTAAAAGACTTACAAATATTGTACTAAAGGGTCTGATAGATTGCAATATTGAAAATTCGCAAAGTGATATTTTTGGGACATAAGGCGAGATATTGTCGATTTACTATTATTATTATTATTTATTATCGAGTTACTCACTTATTTATTTTGTTTTTTTATTTCTCTTAAAATGTTATTGTTGCATCACTGTCTATTGTAATCAACTGTAACTGAGTGCTTCCTTATCCTTATAAATATACATACATTGATACTATGATATTTTCTACTACATATTTATGTGATTGTACTATTTATCATCTAAGTCTGATGTTTAGTTCTTGTGGCCACTGTGTGTTGGTGTATTGTTGGTTTTGTCTGTGTTTTAAATACATAATAAAAAAGAAATTGATAAAGCAGATTTACCAATCAAGAGATTAAAGTAAAACAAATAATTGGCAACCATTACTGATGACGTCATGCGCAGAACTCACGACCTTGGTTCGAAAAAAAAACAAGGGGGCGGCCGTTAGATCACTGCGCCTTGTGTAAATTAATTTTATTATTTTTATTTAAATGTTTTTTATTTTTACTCGCGACTTTGGAAATCGTGTCAACACTCGACTTCCATAAAATAATATCAACGTTGTTAACCAAACAGGGCTTAAACGTACCAACTCTTTTGTTGTCGCTCCTCCCCCACCCCGACCCCCTTGTTCCTGTGTTCCTCCGCTGTGGGCGGAAGTAAGTCGTATCGCTTGTGCTAGCTAGGGCCTCATCCTTCCAATGGCGACTGCAAACAGGCTGAATAGAAAGCGGGAGCAGCAACCGTGGAGGGGGTCAAGAAGAGAGCTGTGTAACTGAAATTAAATAAATATATCCGGTAGCCATAAAGTTAGCCTAACATTTTCTTTTCAACCTCTTCCAAAAATCACAAGGCTGATTATTCAATGGCCAAAAATCGGAACATTTCGCTCCTTGAGTCGGGTAAGAAGCCGCAGAAAGTAATCCCTAACTGATCATTTAAACTACTAACTGATAATCCCAACTGCTGTTTTTCTAACGGTCACTAACTGTCCAAATTTGTTTTCAGAGCTCTATTACTTGATCTCTCGTTTCCTAACAACGGGTCCATGTCGGAGAGCGGCTGAGGTGAGAGCTGCTTTTTTTACACTAGTAATGTATTTAAAACAATAGCTAGTTTATAATAGAGTTAATAGTCTAATCTGAATTACCTCTTTTAATCCACTGCAGGTCCTGGCGAGCGAACTAGAGGAATATCAGGTGTGTATATCTGCTGCTAACTGTTGTTAACGGCTGCTAACTGTTGTTAACGGCTGCTAACCGTCGAGTCTGGGGCTTCAAACTTGTGTCAGTTACTCGACTTTTTTTAATGACATCACACGTTTGACATCAGCCGGCTTTATTTACTATTTTAATGTGGTGTTTTCTTACCAAGCTGTTGTTTTTTTTAACAGCTTTTACCTGGGAGATTGGACTGGCTTGGCAACGAGCACCCGAGAACATATGAAGACGTGGTGAGATTTAATATTATGTTATTATTAAGGGTTGTTTTTGTCTTGTGTGACACTGATGGGACTCTGTGTGCATGCTTCTTGTTTACGCTCTTTGTTCTTGTTTCCTGCTGGATATAATGTTGGATTCTCTTAAATTAGGGTTATTTACGATGTCTTAAATCGTTCCCCGCTGATTTAATTTGTCAAGATTGAACTGGTCGCTCAGATAAACTAGTATTTTTGGATAGAGAGGGGGTTTAATATTATTTACTGGACTGACTCTGTTGTACTGCAGAAAAGGGTGGGTTAGTTCGGCTTCTTTGCTTACGTCGAGACGTTCTCTCCGCTCGGCCAATCAGAAGCCGAGATGCACTGTCGCTGCGTTACTTAGCATGTGACCTGCGCTGTGATTGGTCCATAAAAAAAAAATGAAGAGACATATTTGCATAATAAGCCACGCCTCTCAGAAAAAGGAGTTGAGAAGCACACATGAAACTAACCCTCTGTCAGACATTTATTCTTACAAAACTGTTGAGGGCAGTTTCTGGAATGTTACATACAACTAAAGACCTCACTATGTCATTAATATACGTACCTATATGCATAAGTGTCAAATGAAGAGATATGCAACATAAATGTGGTGTTTTTTTGGTTACAAGTTTTCAAATGAAGTTTTTTTGGCATTGTTGTCTTACTAAAACATCTGCATTAGGGCAACTAACAGCTATTTTAATTTTTGATAAATCTGTTGATTATTTATAAAAATATCAGAAAGCAGTGAAATATGTCGATCACAAGTTCTGACAGCCCAAGGTGACATCAATCAAATTGCTTATCTTGTTTGAATTTACAAGAGAGCAGCAAATCCTTACAAGTCTCCTTATGGATTATCAAAATTGTTGTTTGATTGACCAATTGTTTCAGCAGTGATCTCATGTCACTACTCTGTCTTTGTTGTCTGGAATATTGCTTACAACTAAAGACCTCACTATGTCATAAATATAGTTACCTATATACATAAGTCTCAAATGAAGAACAATGCAACATAAATGTCGTGTTTTTTGGTTACAAGTTTTCAAATGAAGCAGACTTTACCAGACTGACCAGACTAGTCTCCTACATTACATAAAATCCTACAAAAACCCAAATATATTAGGACAACTGACAACTATTTTTAGCAATTCCTTGCATTTAAGAAGGTTATTTGGCATTGTTGTTGTCTTACAAAAACATCTGCATTAGGGCAACTAAGGTGTCATCTTCAATCAAATTGCTTTCCATATCTTGTTTGAATTTACAAGAGAGCAGCAAATCCTTACATTTACGAAGGCAGTTTGGTATTTTAGTCTCCTTATGGGTTATCAAAATTGTTGATGATCGACCAATTGTTTCAGTAGTGATCTCATATCACTACTCTGTCTTTGTTGTCTAGAATATTACTTACAGCTAAAGCCCACACGATGTCATAAATATAGTTACCTATATATATGTCTCAAATCAAGAAATATGCAACATAAATGTTGTGTTTTTTTGGATACTAGTTTTCATATGAAGCAAACTTTACCAGACTGACCAGACCAGAATCTTACATTACATAAAATCTTACAAAAAAACATCTGCATTAGGGCAACTAACTATTTTAATTTTTTATAAATCTGTTGATTATTTCAAAGAAAATATCAGAAAGTAGTGAAATATGTCGATCACAAGTTCTGACAGCCCACGGTGACATTTTCAATCAAATTGCTTATGTTTGAATTGATAAGAGATCAGCAAATCCTTGAATTTAAGAAGGTTGTTTGGTGTTTTAGTCTCCTAATCGAATATCAAAATTGTTGTTGGCGGAGCAGCGAGGCACAGCGTAGCAAGCTGACATGTTCTTCTGTCTGTCTGTCTCCATCTCCTGTGCTGCTGCTGCACTACTGTACACACACGCACCTCTACACACAACAAACAGCAGTATCTGTCTGAGAATAACTAATAAGAATTCATGTTGAATATGAATAATGAATAATGTTGTGGGATTATTTCTTATTTCATGTGCTATTTGGGGATTTATATTTTATTATAACATACTTATATATGTATATCAAAAAAATACTTTCAAAACAAAGCATTCGAATAGTGATTTGAAAGTTGAATACCATGGCAACGGTCAAAGCTTCGAAGCATTCGGATCAGCCCGAGTCATATCACAATTCTGTTTACTCTTTGTTTGCCCTGACAGGTTGCAGCCAACAGACATATTGCACCAGACCATTTGCTACAGATATGTAAGCAGATTGGACCAATTCTTGACAAAGAAGTGCCATCATGTGTCCCAGGTGTATACTCTCTCCTGGGGTCTGGAAAGCAGTCAATGCTAAGGACCGCAAAAGGTACACTATCTTCAAGGCACCTCTAAGTATTTTTTGCGGGCCAAATTTATAATGAGCTCCATACTCTCTATGTATTGGGAATTCTACATGCCTCTGATAAATATTGAGTTTTACATAATATAAAGATTTGAACAGTTTTTTTGGTTTGTGCAGTCGCCAGAACTGATACTATCCTCTTCCCACGTGCAGCTGGTAATCAGCTGAATCATTCTGTGAACTATTGGTTTTGTTTTTCAGACTGCGACAGTGTGCGGTTCAATGCTTCATCATATGCAGCCCTTCACCGGGGCAGACCACCAGAGAGGCCTTTCAACTGCAAGAAACCTCCACACCTAGGTAAGTCTGGCCTCACTCAATATTCCTCTGGTGTGTGTGTTTTTAAAAAACTGAAATGGACAAATGGATATGCTGAGAATGTACTAGGCATGGAATGGCTTGGCAGTGTTTTTTCAACTAACCCTGCAAGTTATGTGTTTGCTGACAAGTCATGTGCACATTAAAAAGTGTGAAGAATTAAAATCCTCATTCAATCCTATAGGACTGATGTTATACATTGTACACACGGTGTAAATCACTGTGTATTTCTTTTCCCTGACTGTCCGAATTTTAGTAGAAGGCATTTTGTCAGGCTATTGTTGTCAAATAACAGTTTGGTGCGCTGCCATGTCTTAGCCAGATTGGTCGCCTTGATGCAGTCTGTCACATCGCAGTGCTAGTTGTTATTAACGTGTCAGTTATATTGATCATAAGCCATCATTTCATCAAGACGTTTGCAAGGAATTATTAGTCTTTTTTCAATGCTTCACCCACTTGATTCTTCAGGATTTCCAGCGATTCCTGTTTGTTGAGGCATTTATCTCCTACACACTGCTGCAAAGATTCTTGTTCCGCCTGTTTTCTATTTAAAATCAGTCTTTCCTCAGGGAAAATAACACACATGCTGGCCTTTTGGATTTTTTCTTTATCTAAAGAAAGGCCTTTGAAGTTGCTCAACTGTTGATTAAGCCACCTTTCAGAAGACATGCATTACAAAAAGGCCTCATGAAATGCTTAAAACAACTTTATTTTGAAGCAGTGAGAACTTAAAGCAGATGAAAACATTATGGATGGTCTTGTTTCTCTGATATTTTTTCGTTTCCCATAGCAACAGATACAAACCAGATGCGTCAGACTTCAGAGCAGCAGTGATATTGTATTGTATTGTTTAGAGATGGGGATGGCAGTTTTGTTTCATGCTGTTGGTGTTTAAATCAAATTTATGTAACTGACACAATACGTGTAAAAAGAGAGATAAAGCAGGTTAGTGTGAGGGACAAACTAAACTTAAAACCTGCTCTATGTATCAGCACAGGGTTTATTGGAAGAAGATGCACTTACTGTACATGCTTGGTTAAGCCCAAGAATAACCGCTTCTTTTATTTACATATATTTAATTTCATCCCGTGATGATAATGCCCCGCAACTCCTGATCACATTAGAGTGAATGTATCCCACGCCCACCTTATTTGTGTTGCAGTCCTGTAATTTCACCACTATATTCTGATCATTGGTGCCTTGTCATCAACAGTGAAGGTCCATCGAGGGAGAGAGCTGACGGGAGCGCAGCGCTTCAGCTCCATCAATCCCGTCAGCAACTATGAGCACATGCGGCTGCATAGGCGGATCCTCGGGCATCTGTCTGCAGTGTACTGTATCGCATTTGATCGCACGGGTCTCAGAATCTTCACAGTAAGATGGAACTTGTCAACATATCCCCCTACTCAAAAATAAACCCCTACTTAGTGTGCAGTGATGACAGTTTAGCTTTTGCTCTTCTGGAACACTGATTAGCACAGTGGGAAACACACAATTTGTAATAATGCACATTTATTAATTTAATACTCAGCTGACTATGACTGTACATACTTGATGTTGTTATGATCAGATCCAAGTTGCCTATGTCAAGTGCTAATCCTCTAATGTATAGACCTAGGGCAACAGCTTTGGGCCAGGTTTACTTCCTGTCAGCTACTGCATTAACAAACCTTGCAACAGGAAATACAAAGGCGCCTATTTAGTATGCTTATGTTGTCAAGTTTGAAAATGTCTATGCTGAAGTAGAATATTAAAGTAGATGTTTGTATTTTTCTTCGTCAGGGCTCAGATGACTGTTTGGTGAAGATTTGGTCTTCGTTTGATGGAAGGCTTCATTCTACGTTGCGAGGACACTCTGCAGAGATCACAGACTTGGCGGTTAATTACGAGAACACACTTATTGCCGCGGGAAGCTGTGACAAGACCATCCGTGTGTGGTGCCTTCGTACCTGTGCCCCTGTGGCTGTGCTTCAGGGTCACAGTGGATCCATTACCTCCCTACAGGTAAGAACTGGCATTTTAAGAATGGGGCTGCCCTGTGTTTTTAATTAGAAGAGGTTCCTTTTTCTATACAAATGTAATTTGTCATTAATTGAATGAGATTAGAATCACCCCCTTACTGTGGGCATGCTAAATTGTCTGATGACCTCAGCAAAAATCAAGCAATTGTAGATGTATTACTGCTATCAAAGCAAAGGAGTAAGATTCATGAATACCTTTTTATATTTGGAGTATTTGCAGCCATACCAGCTCTCATAATTCCACTGTGATATATATTTTTATTGTACTGAACCTCATTATGCAATACTTAAATATTTCTGGGATGTAGATCTCACAAGGTATCGTATGCTCACATTGAAGTCTGCAAAGTTTTACTGCGATGTTAACGCAAAGTGGTGTCCGTTTCCATCAACTACTGCCCTGTAAATATTTTTAAAAGGGCCAAAATATTGTATAATTAAGAGTGTCCATAATTTTGGTAAATTGTGCATCTCTCCCTGTTTCCACTTTCACACAGAATTTGTAGTTTTTAATTAATTAATTTTATATACCGCACCATTCTTTTGTAATTAGATTAAAGTTTTGGTGGTAGTATATGTTGTTGCTGCATTGACACTGCCTGAAGTAAAACAAGAAGAGGAGATGGTAGCAGGTCTGGCAAAGTATTGTTTTATACTAAAAATATTTTCCATCGGCCTTTTATTGCATCCTCTCTTTATCGCTATGACAACTTATGTGTAAAAACATTTTTGCAATATGCACATGATGCTGGGTGGATGGAAACATACTTACTGTTACCTCTGTTGTCTCTGCTCTGGTCTGGTTGTCTGTGTCTTGATTGTAATATATTTGAGTAATTCAGATGGCTGATCTGTGAATGTTTTGTGTTTTCAGTTCTCGCCATTTGCCAAGGGCTCAAAACGTTACATGCTGTCCACTGGAACTGATGCTACTGTCTGCTTCTGGCAGTGGGACGTCAACAACATCAACTTTAGGTGAGTGCTGCTGTTTTAAATGTGTTTTAAATGGTGACATTCACAGATATTCAGTTCTAGTACTTAAACAAATAAATACCAGAAATAATTAGCAGTGTCACGACTTCGATTCTAAATCGGAAATCGATCAAAATTGGCTTCCGATCTCGATCATCGAAATCAAAAGCAGGATCGATGATTTTTTTTTTTTCTCTGCCAACGCCTGCCTTCGGCAAAAATACAGCTGTATTCAAGAAATGTAACAGCCTACTCACTCAAAAATCACTATTTCCAACATAAGCCACCATATTCTGAACAGACACATTACATTACAAACACTAACAAAAGTAACATTTGCAAACTGGAACTACTCAGTCCAGCACTCGGGACTAGACATGCATGATGGGAAATGTGGGCCTTTCCTGTTGCTACGGTACTCGGGGTACTTCCTGCATGCCTGTGGCATTTTACACTGCATGAATAAGCCTAGCGGCTAGCGGACTTTGGTTAGTTAGTTAGTTATTTTTCCTTTCTCATCATAGCTCTCTTAGGACCAAGTACCAAGCTCTCCTTGTCAAACCTTGGTTTAACATTAAGTTACTGCATCTTCCTACAGAACAACGCCACAGTTGAATTTCAGCCTATATATATTTTAAAGAAGAATTTGAAAGTGTAAATGACAGTTGTCAGGGCATAAAACCAATGATCTGCTGATCTTTACGAATCAAGACTCCATAGTCTAATGGTGCCATGTTTAAATCGAAAATCACATCGAATCGTGACACCCCTAGAAATAATACTATTTATATGTGTTTATGTGTATGTTTCTCACGTGTTTCATGTGGTCAGTTAGGAGGAAATGTCATTTTGAAAAGCTCTTTTAAAGGAGCAAAGATTGTATTTGTATCGGTGTGTAATGGATTAAAGGAAATGTTGACATCTCTGTTTGTCAACATCAAACAGGTTTGCTAATTAGCAAAGTGTTTAACATGGTGAACTGTAGGCTGTTATGTAAATGGTAGCTGGATGTGGCAGTTCTTTTCATGGAAATCAGCAACAGGCCTACAGCAAACCCTGGAAAGCGAATCAAACTGGGTTGACAGACTTTTTCTGTCCCATCACTGGCTTCTATATCGTTATATAGCCCCTTTATAAAGTGCTACAGGGAAGAAGTTGTTTTTTTTAGGCCAACTCTGAAGTTAGCATTGCCCTGGTTCCCTCGACAGAAAGCCAATGGGATTTTTCCGTTGGGTTTTGGATTATTGCAGAAAATAAACTCTGTGGCAAACAAACATTTATGATACTTTTACGTTTTGTTCAGCAAGAAAATCTTCACAAATGAACACCAGTTTTATGATTTTTGAAGTGTGAATGCAATCGGCAGAAAAGCTAACGTTAGGCTATAAACAAACTACACCACAGTCGCATGAACGCGAGTATACACAACGAGGCTGTGAAGGCGGACGAGTTGGCATGATGACGTTTAGAAGTCTAATTTAGCTACTTGTTAGCAACCGCCTTTAAGACTTATAAAAGCTTCAAAATTCACGAGTGGGGTATTTACTGATGTATCTTAGATTGTAGAACAAAACTTTAAAATCTCTTCAGCTTGTGTTAACCAAAGACCTTATTTCACATATCTAACCAAAAACCCATTTAAAAAAAGCATTGACTTTCAGACGAGGGAACCGGAAGTGCTAAAATGTTAACTCATTTTCGGGTTTTAGGACTCATTCCTGCACCACTCTTTATAGCTGCATCCAAAGAGCCTGCTTTACTTTGACTTGCAAGCATCTAGATGTATAGAAACCAACCAGGAAAAAGTATAAAACAAGTATGTTGATGAGTCTCATCTGACAAAGGAATGTTAGACCGGCATCTTACCTGACTGTCACATCTGTCATCCTAAAGTTAAAATGCCGGTTAGATTAGATGAAACTTTAATTGACTTTTTTGTTGAAGGATGGGCCAACGAGTACACACTAGATACTGTATAAAGGTCAGGATTGGTGCTACTCTATATGAATTAAACTGATGGTTGTCAATGGGCATGTATAGTAGGACTGCCCCCTATTAGTCGACTAATCAGTCGTTTTGGTTTTAGTTGACTAAGATTTCTTCAGTTGATTAGTAGTTTTTTATGCTTTTTCATGCTGAATGACTTATTTCTAAGAAACTTATGTTCACATCTCTGTAAACACAAGATTTAAAGGGGTGCTATTGTGTGATTCTTTGTGGAGAAACTACAGATCTTTCTATTAAGTTAACTAATCGATAAGTCGACAAAATCATTAGTATTATAAGAATAAGAATTTCTTTGGTCGAGGACAGGCAAATGATGTGGTCAAACGGTCAAGACAATTCTTTAAATCCTTTCATAGGCCCCCCGGAACCAAATATTATGGGTTTCTGACTATATATTTCACTATGTATTTTAGTTTGTCAGTAAAATATAGTAATTTGTTCTGTTCTGTATAAAATCTGTAACATTTTCTCTTCTATCTTTCAAGTGATCGGCCACACAAATTTACGGAGCGGCCGAGGCCAGGAGTTCAGACCGTGTGTTCCTCATTCAGTCCAGGTAATGCGTTATTTTAGGTGTTTTGTTCAGTGTTGATACTGTTTGTGTTGAACAAACCTGTATGTATGCTACTTTGTGTTTAAGCATCTAGCTAGCATAAAATTATTACAGACATAAAACTTCTGATTCTTTTTTTGACAGGTGGGATGTTCTTAGCAACAGGAAGTACTGATGATGTCATCAGGATATATTACTTGGGAGGCGGGAGTCCAGAAAAGGTATCGGAGCTCCATGAGCACACGGTGAGAACCCCCTCAAAAGCCAAACTCTGATGTGAAGCATGTTGCATATACAGAGAACATATTGACATAAAGCTGCATTATCTTGTTCAACATATTAAACATTCAACAATTACATACTAATGATTACTCTTCATATTTCTGTTCTCTGTTCAGGACAAAGTTGATAGCATCCAATTTTGCCACTCAGGTGAAAGGTATAGTAGAATCATTGTACTTACTCGCTATTGCTTTCATAGTAGCTAATACTGAATTAAATATAATGGAGTATACAGTGATGGTGCAAGGTGTTTGTTGCTGTCCTTTCTCAGGTTTGTGAGTGGAAGTCGAGATGGAACAGCACGGATCTGGAAGCTCCACCTGCGGCAGCAGTGGAGGTGCATCCTGCTCAACATGTCTGCCACTATTCCAGGGTAAGGAGCACTTTGCTGCTGTGGATTCTTTGAGTAGATTCCTCTGATGTGTTGTCAGTATTTGTGTCTCTCTCAAGAGGAATTAGTGAGACAAGGATGTACACTGTATAAGTAACATAATATGCATGAACAAGATTCTCATTTGCTGTAAAAAGTATCTGGAAGATTTGCCCAATTAAGCGCAATCATTTGCTCCACTGGCCACAAACGTCGACCTGGACTCAAAGATTAACTGATTAGATTTTGTTGGTCAAAGGTCACTGTGACCTCACATCCGTCCCATTCTTGTGAAAGCGATATTTGAATTGTATTACATCTGGCACAAACATCCACTTGGACTCAAGGATGAACTGATTAGAATTTGGTGGTCAAAGGTCCCTGTGACCTCACAAATCACATTTTTGGCCACAACTCAAGAATTCATATGCTAATTATGATCAATCAGTCAATTTCACATAAATGTTTAGTGATGACATTTTGGACAGACACAGATGTAACTTTAGGTTAGGACTGGTTGGCGGAGACATTCAATCACGAGGCGGTAATTCCAGTTTGTTCAGTAACTGATTCCAGATTGTAAACGTTGTAGCATGGTCTTCTCACCTGTTTGTAAAGCAGTTGTTAACAGATTGTGAAGACATCTCTCAGCTAAGGACTGAAAAATGTTGGATTTTTACCTGCAACATCATTATTTCTGGATGAGGAATTATGATTGCTGAAAACCTTTTGTAAAATGCTACATTTCTCTACCAATTTTGCTGTGACTTTTACAAATACATTAATCACCCATTGAAATTGACTTTTAAATCTATGATTAGAATTAAGTACCCTGGCTTTATATTTGTTTATTCTGACAAGATGTGTCGACCTCCGTAGACCTTGTTGCTGAATTGTAGGTTAATAATGAGCGGTGTGATCTTTCTGCTAAAACATGAGACTAGCTACAGTACTTTTATTCTGAGGAGGGTGACATTACTGGGGAGTAACAAAAGGAACTCCCTGTTCACCACCAGACAGTCATGTTTTGTGGACAATATCATCTGATTTGGGGTCCTCTACATTGTAGCTTTCTAGCGAAGCATTTTTCTGAACAGTTTGTTCAGGCTCAAACTTGGCATTACTCCAAACATTCAGGCTTTATTCCACTGTCAGTCATACAGAGTCCGTACCTACAGAATGTATATGTGCCAATACAGTACGGCACTGAAAGATAGATATCAGTCTACCCATACTTTCAGCTACCTTCATTGTTGAAAAGCAAGTAGCAAGTAGACAAAATAGTATTTACCACCCACAGCTTGTCTGTTTGCCCTGAGAGGAACTATAAAGGAGCCTCACTGGCAGTTTCTACAATTAGCTCGTCTGCCAAAAGCATTTTCACACATTTAATGACCAAAGTACAATAACGTTTTCTCACCATTCTCAGTAAATGTATTCAATTTGGTACTATGTGTAAAGTTAGCATCACAGAGGTTTAGTTATTTGTTTATATAGTTGAGGAAGTCACACTTAGATCACACTAAATGCACCTAGTCTGTTCAAGTCAAATCAATTTTATTTATATAGCTCAATATCACAAATTTGCCTCAGGGGGCTTTATAATCTGTACAGCATATGACACCCTCTGTCCTTTATGACCCTCTTTTTGAATGAAGGAAAAACTCCCCAAACATACCTTTTAGGGAGAATGAAACAAACACAGAGAGGGTGAGAGAGAAAGAGGCTAAATCTCATTGATCCAGTTCATTTGTGTCCAGTAATTAAACTGTATCACTATTAGATAGTATGTTTTGAGAGGTGCAACATGTAGTGTGTGTATTTTCTAATTTGATGTGTTTTTCTCTCTCAGTGTTGAACCAATGAGTGAAGAGGAAAGCTACTTCAAACCCAAAGTCACCATGGTAGCGTGGGATCGCCATGATAATACAGTCATCACGGCTGTTAACAACCATCTCCTCAAAGTGTGGAACTCCTACACAGGACAGCTGCTACATATCCTTAAAGTAATTGTGCACAATGCTGTGTTTCTCTCACAACCACCTGATTTAACCTCCACAAATAAACCAAGTTTACAACTAACTTGAACGTTGTTTTCAGGGCCATGAGGCTGAGGTGTTTGTCCTGGAGCCGCACCCTTTTGACCCCAGGATCATCCTGTCTGCCGGCCATGACGGGAATGTCTTCATATGGGATCTGCTGCGAGGGACAAACACACAGCACTACTTCAACATGGTACACTTAGCACTATCAGAACATGGCGTTTACATGATGGCAAACACCACAGTTACACAACAAACAATACTCATTTAGAGATACACCATGATACACAACATGATAAGACAGCAATAAGCAACACAGTAGTATTTAGCCCCGTTTCCACCGCAGGAACTTTCCCCCAGAACTAAGAACCTTTTGAGGAACTCATTGCGTTTCGACCGCAGGGACCGGGGTCTAAATTAAGTTCTGGGGACATTTTACCCCCCAAAAAGGCCCTGTTCAGGGGTTAGTCATTTCTAAAATGACTGTAACTTTCGGGGTGGAGTTTGCAGGGATGACAGTCGCTGATTGGTGAAACACACACACAGAGCCGCTGCTTCAGCGGCTTCAACTCGTGTACTGCCTCATTCATAAACAAGGAAGTACTTTATTATCGATTTGGGGCCATTTTAGGACGTTATCAAACATTTCTTTGTTTGATAACATTAAAAGTAATGTTAGGCTCTGCTGTCTGCTTCCCGACTCATCAAAAAAGAAAGATCGAGTGAAAAAGAGAGAGATCGTGCGAGCGAGCTGAGAGGGTGAGCGGTAGAAGATGGAGAGACGTAGTGCAGTGGTGCTGTGAATGAGAGAAAGGATAGTAATTTTCTGTTTTGTTGTTTCACAGCGGTTACGTTCCAAAGCACAAATTAATACCCCTCAAACACTCAACAGGTGATTTACTGTGGAAACAGATGCTCTTAGTTTCAGTGTCCTCCTCTGCATTTCATTCATTACATCCAGTGTGCATCAGTTATTATGTGCAGCAGTAAATATCGCATTTTCCAGATTGTTTTTAGATAAAACATGCAGACACACTGAACTGCAGGGTGCGTTTACTACTGTCTACTACCGTTTACTACCCTCGTCTCATGTCATATTACTTTATCATACGTCAGCGGACTAGTTTGCCTAATCTTCGCAAGTCTTTAGACCGTGGTGGAAACGCAGACAACAGTGGGCTGATGGAAGCTTTTGGTTCCTTGAAAACTTTTGGTGGTAACCCAGCTTTAGTCATCAGTTTACCTCAGTGTCACACAGTGTACCTTGAAGTGTTTTCCATCCTGTAACTGTCTTTCATATCTCCTGCTACTTCATTATTATTTTTTTAAAGTTGAGGTCCTCCAGGATCTCAAAAGAAAAAAAATCATGCAAGAAAGTTTGTCTCCCAAGTTAATGAGTTTCTGTACCTGTGGTGATTTTGTGCTTCTCATCCAGATTGAGGGCCAGGGTCATGGAGCCGTTTTTGACTGCAAATTCACCCCTGATGGCCATCGTTTCGCCTGCACAGACTCCCATGGCCATCTGCTCATCTTTGGCTTTGGCAGTTCCAAGCCGTATGAGAAGGCAAGGATAAATCTCTTTTAAATCTTTACACAAAAATTCATCATTGCAGACTTAATCCACAGTAATGCCATTTTTAAGGATGCTTGTTTTCGCTTGATAAATAGCATTTTCCAGATTAAGAAATCATTATAGCTCTTGAATTTGAACACTTTCAAAGTTTACTGTATAGTATGAAATGTAACATTGGGCGTGTGTCTGAATAATCCAACATCACCTGAATATAACATTAAACGCATAGTGAAGCCATATCTTAAACTTCCTCTTTCTCCTGGTCTCCACACAGCTTCCAGACCAGGTGTTCTTCCACACAGACTACCGACCGCTGATCCGGGACACCAACGGCTTTGTGCTGGATGAACAGACACAGCAGGCGCCCCATCTCATGCCCCCACCCTTCTTGGTGGATGTGGATGGAAACCCCCATCCACCAAGGTAGACATGACCTTCTTGCAGTTATACAGCAGCCGTACAGTCTTCAGTCAGGGTAATCCATCTAAAATGTTTGACTTAAGGCTTTAAACATTTTTAAAATGTCTTTACTTGATTTTCAGGTACCAGCGTCTTGTCCCAGGCCGAGAGAACATCGCTGCTGAACACCTGGTTCCTCAGCTGGGATACGTAGCTACCAGTAAGAATGGAACCAACCACACACAGGCCTTAATTTGACAATAATTAGCTAGTTTACACAGGAAAATGTACTTTTTGATTTATAAATCACATATCCATTTTCACTGCTTTGTCAGACAACTAGATTTAAGAACATCTGAACGATACCTTAAGTGTTTGACCAGTGTGGACATCTGCTACCATCCCACTCATCCTCTTGGTCTCCCTGTTTGATGACATCTTCAGGTGATGGCGAGGTTGTGGAGCAGGTGATCAGCCAGCAGACTTCAGAGCATGATGAGGTTGCGATAAGACGCAGCAGCCTTTTGGACGAGGCCATCCGTAATCTCCAGCAGCAGCAAGACCGGCAGGGCCAGCCTGGGACAGAGGCAGGGCCGGGGGCTGGAGCAGGTCCAGAAGGGATAGCTGAGGCACAGGGCCCAGCCTTGGCACCAGCACCAAGCACACCCCGCAGAGGTATCAATACACCACCAGTGATTTAGTGTTTTTCTTTAGCTGGCACATTGATCCAGTGAGCTGCTGGAGGCTAGCTGTGTGATTTTCGAAAGCAGCACATTCATTTACTGAAGGGTAATATTTGTTCTTTTGTCTTTCATTACAGTGTCTGTGAATGATCGAGCAGACGTGCAGTCCCCCCCTAATGTGGGTCTGCGCCGCAGCGGACAGGTGGAGGGTGTCCGGCAGATGCACCAGAATGCTCCTCGCAGCCAGATGGCCACAGAGAGAGACCTGCAGGCCTGGAGACGCAGGGTGGTGGTGCCCGAGGTGACACCCAGTGGCTACAGGTACCTGAGATAGCAATGTTAGCTTTACCATCCACAGCTGAAGACATGGGATGCGTGTGACTGGAAATGTCTGTATTCTTTGTGGTGTTTTATATTAGATCATGTTTCTAAGTGAAAATTTTAGATCACATCAATATGTAAATAATACCTTCAACATTTTACGAATTCATGTAAAAAAAAAAGCTTATATCTAAACGAGCACATCAAATGGTTTACATACTTTTTTTTTACTTTTTATTTATTGACTTAATTAAATCATACATGAATATTATTCTCCGAGAACTGAATTGTTTCATCATACAAAATCAACATGCCATAAGTTAATCATATATCCAAAAGCAATATTTTTTTGTGAGGGGAATGAGAAAAAAAAGAAGAAAAGGACAAATAGATAAATAATAAAATAAAAAGTAAAATAAAAGCAAGGAGAACCAACCAAACAAATTGACAAAATAATAATAATATTTATAATAAAAATAATAGCAAGTAAGTGAGTAGAAAATAAATTGAAATTCGTTATAATAATCATTATCATAAAAAAAAGGAAATGCATAGAATTCAAATAAGATAACTGCTAACAAACATCATGGAAATTGTTTTTCAGGGAGCAGGAGGACATTCGAGCAGCCAGAGGGGATGAGGAGGTGGTTCTGTACAATGCAAAGAAGAGACGCATTATCTACAGCAGCTGTCGAGTAGGTTTCTTTTTCCTTTGCTTCAACGTAGGAAGTCTTAAATGGCAATTTGAGTATCTTCACTATGCCCTTTGTAGGATTGTTTATTTATTTATGTATAATCAAAGGTTGAAATAACTGCCAGCATTGTTCTGTTTTTTTTTTTTCTCCGTTCACAACTATTTCTGTACAAATCTTTGCACTGGTGTTGAGTCAGCCCCATCTGTCCCCTCAGGATGATTCAGATGATGATCCTCCCACTGCGAAGCGAACACACGGCCGCAGTGACACGCTGGAATTCATGGATTTGTCATGTGAGGAGGGAGAGGAGACTGCAAGCTCAGAGGTACACACCGAGGCATCACATTCTCCGCTCTCCTATGACTTTGGTAAAAGTGTCACTTGGAAGCACCTGTGGTCTATTTTTGGGGATTTTAAGCCATATCCTGTTTTTATTTTAATCTGTTCAGGACAATGAATTGGATGGCAGTGAAATGGATTCCTCCAATGATGAGGAAGAGTGGAATAGTGACAGCTCAAGGTATAAAGTTTTATAGACAAAGGTCACTGTACTATTGAGGAGTCATCCTTAGATTTTGTTTGAACTTGTTTAGTGTACCAGATAAAAGGGTTTTCCTGAATCAGAAAATGTATGATATAGACAGAAAAGTATTGACATTCATGTTAAATCTTTGTGTTACTCCTTTGTGTTGCAATCCCCACCCATCTGGTACCCCAAGCAGGTTAAAACAAATATTTTAACTAAGTTATTTGTAATGTTCATATGTAACTTAAAATTGTAATCATAACTGCTTTTGATTGGACAGCCACACGTCTAGCGAGTACTCGGACTGGACGGCAGACGCTGGTATCAACCTGCAGCCCTCCACCCCCTTGTCGTCACGGAAACGAGTGCAGCGCAGAATCAGCAGCTCTGAAGAGGAGGAGGAAGAGAATGAGAATGAGAATGAGGAAGAGGAGGAGAAGCAGCAGCAGAGTGAAGAGGAGGAAAAAGCTGGCAAGAAAAGCAAAGAGAAGTCCAGGAAAGCAAAGAACAAGACACCCAGGGTGAGTTCTTAAACAGTGTCTTACCTAATCCTGATGTGTCGCTGGCTGAATCCTAACTGGTTAAGCATTGCCCAGATTCTGCTTCTGTCAGGGAGGAAATATAAAGATGAATTTTGTTTCAAATATGATAAAACAGGTTCATATTTACTCGCTTAATGTTTTGCATCTTGGTGCTCCAATCAGCGTCCAAAGGTCAGACCATCCATCAACAGAGAAGTGTCCAATGAGTTCAGACCCTCACCATGGATCACTGATGTCATTCCCAGGATAGCTCCTTATGTTCCCCAAATGGGCGATGAGGTATGTACATTAGACATTAAAGGGTAACTTCAGTATTTTTCAACCTGGACCCTATTTTCCCACGTTTTTATATGTAACTGACTAATGGGGACAACAGTTTCTGAAATTGGTCCAGTATTATAGATGGCAGCTGCTCAACGGCTGCAATATGGTGCTATTGGGGCAAGCTACTAAATGTGCTTGTTTTTGCCATGACAGGCTCTGATTGTTATTATAAGTGTCTGATATTATGGAAAGAGTCTCACTCAAGGAGAAGTCTCATTCTGGAGTCTGGTGAGGTGATGTGTTGCTGGAAGACAATGGTGGAATAGTGGAATACATCCATGGTGGAAATGCGAGTTTGTTGTATTGGAGTACAGAAAGTGTAGCTTATTGTTATCTAAAACAGTGGTTCCCAAACTTTTTCCCATCAAGGACCCCTAAACTGACACAAATTAGACCATGGATGCCCATTTGATAAGATTTTGTCCCAGGGTCTCCCATCTGATAGGATCTTTGCTTTTATGGCCCAGACACACCAACCTGACATCAAAGAACTAGCGGCGACGAAGGCCACCAGTTGTGTCCCCTCATGTTGCCTTTGTCTTGGCCAAAAAGTTGCACACGAACACACCGCAAAGACTACAGCCAATGGTCAACTACCACGTACGTTTAGCCCCTGCGCAAGATGAAATAACTCTCTACACCAGCAGGTGGGAGTAGTCTGTATTTGTCATTAAAAAAGGGAAACCAGAAGACCGAGGACTGCTGATATACTAGCCGTTGTTATGATACGTTCATGAAACAAAGCAGCATTTGCCAACCATTAGCTTCATTCCAGATGGGCATGTCGCTGTTAAAATATGTTCTGTGTTTTTCGCTTTGACATTACTTGTTGGCTTGTTTCCTGACTTTCTTTTGGTGGTTTAACAGGGCGTCACGATCGCCATCCTGTTTCTCATCATGTAGAAAAGTTACTGTCTAAACTCTGAATCTCTTGGTGTCTGTCAGGTGATCTACTTTCGGCAGGGACACGAGGCCTACGTTGAGGCAGTGAACCGGACTGAACTGTACCCCATCAACTTAGACAAACAGCCCTGGAAGAAAATGGAGCTACGGGTAAGACAAATACAAAGATAATAAAATGTTCTTGGTAGAAGAGTTTGGAAAGAGACAGAATTCGGAAGAACAAAATTTACAAAATCTTCACCGACATCATGAAAAACACTGAGAATCAAAGGGATTTACATCATCAGAAGAAATCTTGGATACAAAATTCCTGTTTGTTTTTGTGCAATTACAATGTAGGCACTATTTCCCCTCCCCAAACTGAACCCATTATTTTGAGTTTGTTTTTCAAATGTGTTAATCAAATGCAGATTAAATGCAAATGCTGCTGTATATTTTCTAGGACCAAGAGTTTGTGAAGATAACTGGGATCAAATATGAAGTCTGCCCTCCAACACTTTGCTGTCTGAAGCTGACTCTTATTGACAATGGCACTGGCAAAATATCAGACAAGTCATTTTCTGTCAAGTAAGCAGCTCAGTTTCATTCACCGTTTCCCTATTAAGAAACACATTACATATTGTTGCATTTCTTATTCCAATTACCTTTTTAAACTGCATGTATATATGGAGGTTATGATTCCAAAATGTAGTATAGTGAATGTCTATATTTCGGTGTTGTGTCTGTGTTATGATTAGGATAATAAGGTCTCTGCTTACAACATTTTGAGGATAAAAATCTGTTTTTGGCTTTGACATACTGGCTGAATTTCTGGTACTGTACTGTTTATTTTATGAAATCAGTATAATTTTATGAAATCAGTATAATTCAGCATCGGTTTCACAAAGACAAAGTCTTGAATATTTGTTAATTTTAGTGATTCTCAAAATAAATTGAGAACCTCTGGTTTACTCCCCCATTAAAGTGATGCTGATTTCCCCTACAGGTATCACGACATGCCAGATGTGATCGATTTCCTCGTGTTGAGGCAAAGTTATGACGAGGCGCTCCGCAGAAACTGGCAACCAAGTAAGTTTGTGCACCTTGTTAGAGATGTTAAATCTTAGCTCTGAGGTCAAATAGGCATTTATCACTATCAAAAGAAATTGTTTCCCCAGTAGTGAATTAAATAACTTTGTCAGCATTTCAAACTATCTTTGGGAAGCACTATTCCACTGTGAGGATTCTGCTTAATTTCTGCGCTGATACATGTACACATAAATCCTGTTTCAAGTGATTCATCACTGCAGCCTCTTACACTAAATAGATGCTTTTGATTTTTCCTCCTCCTAAACTGGTTAACATCTTCTCCTGTGCAGACGACCGGTTCCGCTCAGTGATAGACGAAGCCTGGTGGTTTGGGACCATCGTCTGTCAGGAGCCCTACCAGCCTGAATACCCCGACAGCCTCTTCCAGTGCTTCAAAGTCAGGTGGGTACACGCATGTTGTCATGAGAGGGTCGCTGGAGATATGGTGGTTGTGGTGCCAGCATCAATACCAAATATCAGCTAGTTTCTAGGACATACTGCTTTTGAAAATACTGTCACTATGTTGAATCAAAGCTTGGACACTGTATGCCTCGCCAGACAGCAGTGAGGGAAATTTATGGCTGACACTTTTGGATTGTCTGCCTCTACAATAAATACAGTGGATTTCTTTCCCAAAACTGTATTTGATGTTAGATGTTGCATCTTTATTTTTTTAGTATATTTAGATGTACTTTTACAGTCAACAGTAGGTCTAATTGGTCAGTCTAGGACTAGTCTGTCTGCCCCCTCGTGGTTACTAAGAGGCATGACAGTGTTGTGTCTATAACACTGTGTGTTTTTGAAATGACGGTAACAGATGTGTTAGAGCAACCTACGATTATTTATTTTAATTGTCAATTAATCTGTTGATTATTTTCTCGATTAATAGATTAGTTGTTTTGTCTATAAAATGTCAGACAATGGTGAAAAATGTTGATCAGTGTTTCCTAAAGGCCAAGATGACGCCCTCAAATGTCTTGTTTTGTCCACAACTCAATGATATTCAGTTTACTGTCATAGAGGAGTAAAGAAACCAGAAAATAATCAAATTAAAGAAGCTGGAATCAGAGAATCTTGACATTTTTCTTAAAAAAATACTCAAACCGATTAATCGATTATCAAAATACAGTAGTTGGCGAATAATTTAATAGTTGACAACTAATCAATTAATCGTTGCAGCTTTATTATGTATTAGTAGTTGAAACAAAACAAAAAACATATTTAAATGTCCATTTCCTATTAATCTGAACTAAAACAAAAAAAATGCAGCACTCAGTGTTGTTGCAAGTGTGATAGTTTACTTTGGTTTTGTGTTTTCACCAGATGGGACAACGGGGAAACAGAGAAACTGAGTCCTTGGGATGTGGAACCTATTCCAGATGATGGTAATTAAGACTTTTTACTTACTTATTGCTGTCACTTCCACACAAACACTGTACTGGTGTCTGTCCACAAAGCAGGGTTAATGGGGTTTCAGTGCATATTGAACACGTCTTGTCTGTGCTGTGCAGCCCAGCAGCCAGAGACGGAAGGATGTGGTATCCCCGTGACTGCTGATGAGATGAGTGCGCTGATGTACAAGCCTCTACCTGAGGAATGGGGGGAGAGGAGCAGGGACATCGAGTGTGAACGCATCGCCGCCGGCATCGAACAGCTCATCACAGTCGGTGTGTATGCATAAACAGTAGGACTGCATGATTATGGCCAAAATGCAAATTATTTTGAATAATATTGAGGTCACAATTATATATCACTATTATTCATTGATTTTAGGGACAAAATATTTGTATTGCACTTTCACATTTAACTAAACGGAGCACTGCTCTCACTTACAAGTTGTGCTACATTCCTGCTAATGTACAACTCTGTGCATCAAAATAAGACTCAAATTACAGTTCCTCTTCAACTGAATTCAGTGCATTTCCTTTTGCCAGTCCGTTCTCTAAAACAAGTAATATATACAGTATGTTACTCTTCTACTCTTTCAGGAAAAGTTTTTCACGGGCTGCCGCTCTATGGTGTGCAAGCGCAGCGGTATGAAAGCTCCCCAAAAGTAAAGCCAAAACATCTTGATCGCCCCCTGGTGGCTGGCGGTTAGTTTAGGAAGCACTTGATTTGATATGCAGACTGCGATTAATATTTGATTAATTTTGCAACCCTAATAAACAGGCTCTCTGTTTTTTGCTCTCAATCACACACTCCCTCTTTCACATGTCTGGTCCCAATTCACTCACATCAGGGTATCTATGGGTCCCTTTAACTAACCCACCTTCCACTGTTTCTGCTACAGAGATTACAGCTCCCTTCTCTGGTCCTGTGGACTTAGTCCAGTATCCCACCTACTGCACTGTGATTGCCTATCCCACTGACCTGGGCACCATCAGACTGCGACTCATGAACAGATTCTACAGGTGAGTCTTTCCTCCTTCCACCTATCTGATAATACAAGCAGGTCAAACCAAAGGCATGGAAGTATTTGCACTCTGTCTGTCCTTGAAATGTTTTCAGGTGTTGAAAATCAAATAATTAATATTATTTACTGTTTGTGAAGTCGCTGTGTATTTACTCACCTCTGGTGATCCACAGGCACCTCTCAGCATTAATTTGGGACGCCAGGTATATTGCACATAACGCCCGCACTTTCAACGAGCCAAGAAGCAAGATTGCCCACTCTGCAAAGATCATCTCAAATGTCCTCCAGAAGTTTGTCAAGTATGTTTTACTTATTCTTCTTGACTGGTGTTTTTGCTAAAGATAATCTAGATTAGATCATGTGATGATACCCAATTTTTTGGCACAGTATATCAAACAAATAAATTGACACATTTTTCCTTCTTTCCCAGTAATCCCAACTGCACAGATATCATGGAGATTTACAATGCTGTTGAGGAAATGGATGATGATGATGAGGTAAGTCTGGCTGAATTACAACAGCTTTCGTCATTAGTGTTACATTTGATATATCATGCACTGCTGTCAATTAATATAAATTAGTTTGACTAGAAAATATGTAGGGATGCATGATATATATCGGGCCTGATAAATTATCGGCTAATAATACAAAGCCAAATTACTTTCATTGATTAAACAAGTGTAGCATCCACACACTCCGATACAGGTATAGGTGGCAATATGCACCTCTAAAGTTGGCCTGCAATCCGCCAATAAACACAGAGGAGAAGAAGAAGAACAAGCTCAGCATGCTGACTAGAGAGCCAAACATGTTGTCACCGGTGTGGATGTTTTTCACAGTTTCAGAGGAAGACGACACGATTGCAATTTGCAATACAAGTTTTTTTTATGTACTTTACTACTTTATAAAAAACAAAAGTGTGAAATTATTGGTTATCTTATCGGCTGAAAAAACTCCAGGTTGTGCATCCCTACAAATATATACAAATAGGATGTATAATAAGGAAAGGGGATAAGATAAAGGAAACCTAAGTTGCCCATAAACAGTTACAATTGATTGTTAAGAAGTTTGTTTTCCCTTCTTAGTAATTTATCTATGGTCACCTTTTCCTTTGAAGAAGTAATTGTCATCTGGTTAATAACCAAATCCAAATTTGATTACTGCCTACAGGAAGAGGATACAGAATTACCAGGAACATCCTCTGGACACAGACTGCGTCAGGTAAATAGATGCATTAGAATAGATAACTTGCAAAAACAAGACAACCCAAATAAAGAATGACCAAACATCGGTTGTTTCAACTGTGTATTAGATCATCAGTCTGAAACATATGATTATTTTGGTAGAATTTGGTAGCAGATTGAGTGTTAATGATTCAATAGCAGCAGATGGCATGCGTTACACGTCATAACGATTTCCTCTCTCTCTCCTCGATATTCGCAGCGCTCTGTAGAGGTGGTGCCTGACAGAGACGCCTGGAAGGAGCAGTGCAAGTCTCTGCTCACCTACATATTTGAGTGTGAGGACTCCGAACCCTTCAGACAGCCTGTGGATCCTCAGAACTATCCAGTAAGTTAACACAACAAACCAAGGGCAGGCGGTCAACAAAATAACATCAGCAGGTTATGGTTTGTTTTTGAGTGTTTTTGATGAAGTCTAAATCCTGTTTTGTGTGCTTATTATCAGGACTACCATAACATCATTGATACACCAATGGACCTTGAAACAGTGAAAAGGACCCTGTTCGAAGACCGCTATGAAAACCCTGTAGAGCTTTGCAAAGACACCCGGCTAATATTTGCTAACGCTAAAGCCTACACACCCAATAAACGCTCCAAGGTAAGCAGGGGTAATTCAAGCTTGTGAAAGAAATGTCAGGATAACGGTTCTCCAGTGCAAGACATAATCAATAAATGTAATGGTTGTAGTTCTTCTAATGAAATCATCTTTGGGTACATATTTTGGAATGACGTTTTAAGTCATTTAACATACATTTTGACTTCTGTCTGAGCTTATCTGACTCACCTTTTCTGTTCTCTTCTAGATTTACAGTATGACCTTGCGGATCTCTGCCTTCTTTGAGGAGCAAATCCGAACAATCACATCTGAGTACAAAACTGCCATCAAGAGCAGCGATAGGCTCCGTCGCAGTCAGAGGTTCCGCAAGAAAATGCAGCAGCAGGATCAGTCCAACGCCACAACCAGGTCTGTTTGAGTTGTGCACAATTTGAGAACAAATGCTTAACAATAATGTGATGGGAAAAAATTAAGGTGCAAGTAGTCAGAGCAGGCAACAACATATATGGTTTCCTGTTCATATCCATGTCTGATGAAAAGTTGCATTGTTCTTTTTCTCAAGTCAAAAGAGACCTGCTCAAAAAACTCAGGAAAAAGTAGAGCCGACGTCAATGACCAAATCTACCTCAGCCAAAGTGTCTGTTCCTGAGAGACCCAGGAGGAGTCGAAGAAGGGGCTCAGGTCACAACTCCTCGGACGACGACTCCGGCTCCAAAGCTGCTTCATCAACACCAGGTACAAAAGAAAGTTTTCCTCTTAGTAGGTTCTTTAACAGTAGTCTCATCGTGGCTTTTTTTTTTTAACAATGTGTTAGCTTCTCCAAGTTAGATGTTGTTCAGTAAGAACATTTTAGAGAATTGTTTCTCAAAGTGCAATAACTTGTGAAGTTTGATACTGTAGCAAGTGAAGTTGTTTGACTTGTCACTGAATTGTGTTGTGATAAATAGAGCCTGTGGTGTCATTGTGTTGTCATTCTCTGTTCTGGCCCCACAGCGGTGGAATGAACTACTCACTGAAGTCAGGACAGCACAGTCACTACATTTTTCATCAATTGCAATGTAGTAAAAAATGTTTTCCCTGTTGCCATAAAATATCTTAAACAGTAAGGACAGCTACTTTTTTAAAGCCAGCTTGCTACCTCAGCACACAACATTTTATATTGATTTATTTCACCTTAATTCAGTCTTCACCATTGAGTACCTAGTGCTCATTTTAATGTAGCTTCTATTGTGTATTGTGTTTTTATGTGTCCTGTTTGGATGTCATATGTTTTGTTTTAATATACCCTCTTTAATAGCAGATTTGACTCATGCAAACCAAAGACAAATTTCTGCCGTTTGCACACAAAAATAAGCAATAAAGTATTTTCCATTCTATAGTTCTCTAACACGCTTTCAGCAGTTTATTTGGGAGGGTCGCGTTTACAATTCTCTGGCTCTGGTTGCTTTTGAGTTTGAAATCACTTACTGTAAGTCGCTTAGGACAAAGGTGCCTGTCAAATTAATGTAATGTATAAAATGTAATTTATTTATTTTTATTTCAGAGTCTGACAGTGAGAGCGAGCTGAGTGAGTCTGAGGAGGAGAAACGTCCTGGTTCCTCAAGGCGCCATAAACTCAGACAGAAAGCAAGAGTTACAAGAAACAACCGTGCCAAGCGAAGGAAAAAAGGTCAGGAGTCAAGTATTCATGTTAAAATCTAGTTTTCAATCACGCCTCATTAAACTCAGGGGTTGTCATCAGGATCAGAGAAAAAAGCACAATGATTTTAGTGTGACATTCTTAAATTGTGTATTGTTATTGTTGCCAGTTGCAGAGAGCGATAGTGAAGAAGAGGAGGAGGAGGACAGTGAAGGTGAAGACGGAGAGGATGGAGAGATGTCCTCTCAGTCTTCACGTCGTCGTTACCCCAGCAGGAGTAAGAACAGCAGGAGCACACGGCTGACCAGAAACAGTGCTGGTGCAGACAGGAAGCGCACAGGTAAACATTACAACAACCGTCTTTAGCCTCGCTCTCGCCGAACCACAAAACCCTTCAGCTAATATGTTAAACATCCCTCTGCATGGCATGTTTTCAGAGGGCCGAGCAGAGATGAACGGTCACAGCAACAGGTCGTCTCGCAGGGAGAGACGTCCCCACCGGGACTCTAACAGAGCCACATCTCAGGGCTCTGACAGGAACGAGGAAGTCACGGTTCGCAGGTCACTCAAGAGAAAGACGGCGAGGGCAGCTGTTAATAAGATGAAACTTCTCGAAGCGTTAGATGAGGAATATGAGGAGGAAGAGGAAGAGGAGGAGCAGCCGAGAAGGAGCAGCAGCCGCCTTTCCTACACAGTCAGGACCAGCAAACGCACCGCAGTGATCCAGAGCAGCTCAGATTCTGATGAAAAGCCATCAAGACGGGGTAGGCAGATGCTGTTCTTAGTACTTTTATCATACAATACTAGATTGTAATCATTACATGCTCTTAGATCTTGTAAACAGTCCTTTAAATACATGTAAAACATGTTTGTATTTTTACATTTTAGGCAGCTTACGGGATAGATTTTGCTGAATTCTACCCTTCTTTCTCTTTCTAGCCTCTCGTAAAGCAAAGAAATCAGGTGATGAATCCAAGGACGAGGAGGATGGCAATGACAGTGATGCTTCATCCTCCTCCCAGAATCAGCAGAATGGAGACACGAGGTCCAACAAACAGGGGACATCAAGACAAGCTGTTAAGACTAAGGGAAATGGTGAGAAATGTCGTCATCGGTCATTATTAGTTTTGGATTTCTTGCTTTGAATTGTGACGAAAGTTTCTCTAATCGGTTCAACTTTTTTCTCCTTTCCTCTGCAGATACTTTGACCCACTTGAACGGACACAGTGCAAAACATCACAAGTCTGACAGCAACTCTGAGCAAGAGGATGCCGCAGAGGAGAGTTCTGGAGAAGATGAAATTTCTTCATCTCAGAAACCCTCTAGAAGCACAGCAACCAGGAAAAAGAGGATTACAAGTGAGGAGGATGAAGAGGAGGAGGAGGAGGACACACCACGCAGGACCACACGACACAAACTTCCTGTCAGCTCAGATGAAGAGGACAAAGACCACAGATCTCAGAAACACCCACACCAAAATGGAAGAAATGTGGAGGAAGCAATCCACAAGGACTCCAAGAAAAAGTGTAAAGTTTCACCGTCAAAAAGCCAAGACAAACAAAAATCTGCCTCAACTAATAAACTGGATGGTGCTGAATCAGAGGAACTCAGTGATTCCCCAAAGAGATCCAGCCTACGCAAGAAAAGACTGAAAAAAGATGAAGAACGCAAAGTAGAAAGCAATCACTCCAGTGAGGAATCTGAGGTTGAAACCAAGTCAAAGAGGCCAACAAGAAACAAATCTAAACGGCCTCTTGGCGACACCTCCGCTTCAGAGAGCTCTGAGCAGGAATACAAACCCAAGAGGAAGTCGAGGAGGAAACGCTCCACTGGCTCATCAGACGAAGAGTCGGATAATTCAGACAACACATCAAAAAGACGGCTAAGTCTCCGAGCCCTACCAAAAAAGAAATACATCAGTGACAACTCCCTCTCCGAGGAAGACTCTGTGTCTGCGAGCCAGCGTAAACAGGGAAACGGTAACAAAACAGCCACAGCGTCGAGGGAAGACAGGTATAATAAGAGAGAGGGTAACAGAACCTCTCCCAATGAAGCCAGGAATCAGATGTCTTCCAGCAGAAAACGCATTTACACCTCAGACTCTGAAGATGCAGAGAAGGACGGAGAGAAGGAGTCCAAGAACAATAAAAACAGCAAGTCAAGCTCCTCAAAGCGCCCCAGAAGGGAATCCAAACAAGAGGAAAGTAACCACAACGAGGAAGACACCTCTTCCCAGGCTGATTCCAGCGAAGAGGCGGAGGAGGAAGATGCCGGTCGTTCAAGGAGCAAGAAGAAGGAAGCGAGGCGGCCAAAACACAAACGAAAGGAGAGCCACAGCAACAGCAATCACAGTTCTGACGCAGAAAGCAAGCAGCCGTCTTCAGCCTCTGAAAACTCGTTTGCCAGCTCAGGGTCCCGCAGCAGTCCAAAGAGGAAAAGTCACAAACGGGCTGAGGTTGGTGTAAGGACTGCCAGCCGCCAGCTAAGGCAGCGCCGCCAACGCTCCTCCTCAGAGGAGGAGAACAGCGAGGGGTCGGGCAGCAAACTGCAGCGAAAGACGCGCGTGAACACCCGTAACCGGGGGAAGCGGACAGTGAATTATCACGACAGCGAGTAAAGGACGTACAACTGTAGAGGAAGGACGGACATTAACTGGAGACCTGTAAAGACACTTGACGGCCACGTTATGGTAGTAGCACTGGAGTCCTCGAGAGAAAATGCTGTGAATCTGTTTCATTCAGGGATATTTATATTTTCTATGAAAAACATGTTTATAGATGTTATACAAATTCAAGCATTTGAACTGCTGGTTTTCACAAGGATAAAGAGCAAATCACCACCTCCCATACTGCTTGTTGTGATTGGGCCAGCAGAGTAACCATTCTGGGGAATCTTGTCAGCTTGGGTGCTATCTAATATACCTCTGTTTAATGGCTTGCACTAAGATACACTGTAATGAGGTATTTCATACACTAGTTTTGCATTAGAAACTCAGGGGTCAAATAAGTTTACTGTAGTCTCAGACATGCAGTTGTTTTTTGAGCTAAGGTAAGGACAAGAAACAATTCCAGGTCGGCAGATGTCCAAGCACACTCACTGGGACAAAACAAATCCATGTTCAGACTTTTGACTACAGCACTCCTTTGTAAATCCACACACTTAATGCTTGACTGTATTATGAGTTGATATGAGCCAAATGAACGAATATGAGTTCTTTCCCCCATACCATTTCATTTCTTTTTTATTAGTTTTGTGTTGTATTCTAGTGAATAGATGTAAATATGTGATTGAGAATGACATCGTCTGAGAGGTTTGTCAATCAGTCAGTAGCAAAACGTTTATTTAAATTTGAGCTTTTTTATTTTTCTTTCTTTCTTTCTTTCTTTTTTTTTTACATTTAACTACATTGTCTTGCCATATGTCACAAATTGGTACCCTTTTGCCAAGTACGAGTAACCAAAAGTACTTACTGCAAAATACTGTGATTTTCTCATATTGGGAAGACCTTTTTATTGTTGTCCTGTGTTCTCCTTTCAGTATTAAATTCTTTTTCAGAGTTGACTTAAAACATTTTGCCAGTCACATGGTTTAGTTTTGTTTATGGGGAGGTTTCTAAATACAGTCGCTTTATGACATTTTGCTTAATGTTTTTCGTACTACACCTTTAATAAATCGATTTCACAGGAAAACTATTAACGCAATGTGGTTGTGGAGTGCAATGAATGAGTTATTCCTCATATTAATAAAGACATCATTTCAAGGTGTATTCTGTGTTTGACTTAAATCTTATCCGTTGACATCATGATTCTACAGTAGTTAGATTGCATCTGTCTTGCTCAGTTTATCCTTTGCAGGTATAAACAACAGACAGTAAGAAATGCAATTATAGATATGCATTATTTGTGAAAGGGGCTTTATTCTGGCTCTGACATTATAATCTAAGCTCAGGACAAAGAGATTATATTTCTGCCTCCAAGGAATTTATGTCAAAATTCAAAGGAATAGTTCACTATTTTGGGAAATATGCTTAAAGGAAGTAAGCTAGTTCCAAATATGTTCATCAAATCATTTATATTACATTTACTACTGTATTTTCAAGTCTATATTTTAAGACTTAAATTTATCTAGATGGTAATAATTGGATTGAATATAGAGACAATCAGGGTGCATGTAGTTTTGGTACTGAATGTTTCCATTAAATGTTTTGAGTCGATCCCGCAGGACAAAATAATTGATTTCTTGATAAATCATTTATCAGCTTCCAGATGAAATAACAACTAAAACCGATTACACTTTGCTTCCTTTGTTGTCTTTATTTAAGTGTAAAATGATATTGCACAGTGAGAATGAATGAATGAATGAAATTCCACCTGAAAATATCAGATTATTGTCAGTTTTTACATACATATAATTATATATTATATAATAATTATTATAATATAATTTAAAATGAAAGAGACTTAGACATGATATCAGATATTTTATTAACAGACTGACTATTCCTAGATAACAGCTTTATAGATGATAAGTAGCTTTTGCATTCACTTTTGAAACAACTTAAGGAGAGTTTATTGTTTTCCCATTTGCATTTATGAATATGATATTTATCCAGAATAATAATTATGTTTACCATATCCAACACATTCTTTGAGACACCATCCAAATAAGGCAAGGCAAGGCAAGTTTATTTATATAGCACATTTCATGCACAAAGGCAATTCAAAGTGCCTTCACGTTTATAAAAGCAAGATAAAAGAGCACAAATTGCATCAAATAAAAGAATATAAAAGTATAAGTTAAAAGAAAAAAATTAAAAGGATAATAAAAAACAATCAAAAGACAGTAAAGTGAATATAAATCAAAACATGAAATAAATCAAATGAAGGATTGCCAGTTGCGATATTTAAGCAGCTGTAAAGATCCTGCCAAAACTGATAAAAAAATGTGACTGAAAAAGAGTGTTTGTTTTTTTGGTGCACGACATTTGACCTGCTTTTATTATGAAGGGGCTTCAAAAACAAGTACCATCCGACGCTTCTCCGTGACGTCATCACGTAACGTTAGCTTGCCGCACTTTCGACACATGTGACTTCTACAGTTTTTAGTTATTGTTATTTAGCGATATTAGATTAGAAAATGCAGCACCTTTCCGAATAATATACATCGTTTCGTTATCATCTATTTGGCATGAAGATATTTTATTAAATAGGTATTTAAATAAGTTATTTTTTAACGAAACTACCGCGTGCTACAGTCATTTAGATATACTTAGATAGCCAGTGAGCTAACATGTGAGCAGTTGTTTGTGTTGGCTTGACAGGTACGCACTTAACACATGACAACTAAACAGTTAGCGTTTCATATTCCCTGATGCTAAAGGTTTAGAGTATATTAACGTTGTTTTGATTTCCAGCTTTTGCAAACATTGAAGCTAAGGTTTAGCATGTCCTCTGTCAGCCTCTGAGCACCACCAGCTTCACCACACATCATCAGAGAGGACAGCAGATTAACTACAACATGTCTGGGTGTACAAGGTTACTTTACTTTGTGAAGCACAGAAGTTTATGGACGCATGTTGTTAGAAATGTGACAACATGGTCTCCAGTTGGAGCTGCTTTCAACACCAAACCTCACAGGAGACCTGTGAACCTGCTGGAGAAAAACCTGGTCTGTATTTTATTGTCTTAAAATGTGTCAACTCTGCTACATGAATTATCAAAGAGCTCGTTATCCTTAGAACATTTTAAAAGGAAATCATCATCACATTTAATTAATGATGTGTAATTATCTTTTGATATGTTTAGATATATTTTATTTTCTTCTGTACTGTTTTTTTATTATGTATTTCATTGTTTTTATTTGATTGTTTTCCATTGTTTGGTTTGGTTTTTCTGCACATTTTGTGTATTTTTTTGTTGTTTAACTTTTGTTGTATTTTTAAAATTATGTTAGTTTAGATCTTCCTTTTTGGTTATTGTTTTTTTTTTTCTCCTGGGGAGCCTGTGGCATTTGACCTCTCCTTACACATTTCTTGTTTTCTTTTCATTGACTGGATTTTGTGCAGTTTTATATATGTGCAAATAAATAAAATGAATGCATGCATGTTTCTCAATGAAATAATGTAAATAGAGATTGCATCAGTTGGTGGTAAAAAAATGTCATGACATTCCCAGTCTGTCTGTATATGTGTCTGAATGTTTGTTTGACCTCTGTTTGCAGGGTTTGTTTGGAGTGCCAGAGCTCAGCTGTCCTGCAGGCTTCCAGGCAGCCACAGAAACAGCTCTGAAGAACACACAGCATCTGGTGGACAAAGTGTGTTCTTGTCCTCCAGGGGTTGAGACAGTCGAGTCTTTTGACCAGCTCTCAGATGGGTTGTGTAAAGTGGCTGATCTGGTGAGTTCAGCACCCTCCAAATGTGCTAAAACGTTGCATTATAAACTGGCCTCTGCGTTTCTTACCTTAGCATTTAACACTTCTGAAACTTCTGTTGTCAGGTCCAGTTTCGTCCAACTCAGAACCAGCTCCAAAATTAGGCATCTCGTATCATCTTCTGATCTAGAAAGAATCATATCATCCAGGCTGGACTTACCCCTAACTAGGCATTTCTCAGGCTACCATTTCCTGCGAGAAATAGGCATTACAGTAACAGAATATTGATTCATATTTGATCAGCTCTGCCTAGTTAGACCGTTTGATCGGAGTTCCCGAGTGATTGACAGCTGCCTCCGTTGAATGAACAGCCAATAGGAACGCTCTCTCTCTGAAATGACCTGTGATTGGCCAAAGTCTCCTGTCATGGCTAGATTGACTCATGAGCCATGAGGAGGTGCAGAAGTCTAGTTCTCTCTCAGAGCGCTTGAATTACAATATGCTGAAAGGTTATTATGGAAATTTTGCCCAATGATGCCAAAAATATTCTACCTACTGCAGGTTTAATTTTGTTTAACATGTTTTTAAATTGGGTTTAATCTTGTTTCTATTTTAATGTTATTCTATTTCCACGTATATGCACATATGCTTATATGTGTAGGTATATATTTCTGTCTGTGTGACGCACTCCGGTGCAAAATTGTTTGCTTTTTAAAGTGCTATATACAGGCATATGAGATAAACTTGAAACTGTGCTGCTACCTACGACTCATGTATTGTGCATTGAGTTGAGTTGTAAGCCAACTGTCATTTTTCTTCCTATTGCAGGCAGACTTTGTTAAAGTAGCACATCCAGATCCAGCGTTTCGCGAGGCTGCAGAGAAGACCTGCATAGAGATTGGCACGGTTGTGGAGAAGTAAGAGGCATCTTTACGAAAATCTTTCAAAGCTGCACACTGCAAATAAACACCACAGCACATTTAGCTTATGATCAAAAAGAAAACTTGTGCAGTAATAATAAACAGTAATAATGCTGGTCATTAAAATATTTTTTTCTGCAAGCTTCAGTGGAGACAGATTTTGAGTTGCACTGTGGTTGTGTGTTTCAGGCTGAACACCAACGTTGAGCTATGCAAGAGCCTAAAAACATTGCTGGACAACCCAAACATTGTGGCTCAGCTGGACCCTGATTCAAGGTAATTTTACTGTCATCTTATTTAGTATATGGATATAGGATTTATTGTGTATCTTTTCCCATAATTATATCAATATATAATGATAATCTGTCCAATGATGGTAAGTTATTGATGTATTTCTGCCTTTTCTAGACGAGTGGCAGAGTTGTTCATGTTCGACTTTGAGATCAGTGGAATTCATCTGGATGACAAACTGGTGAGATAAAGACAAGTTATCAATAATACATAAACCTCTCCCCTGTACAGTGTAACAGATTTACTGAACTTGCTGCTCTTCTCTCTGCAGAGGAAAGAGGCAGTCGCACTTCACGTGAAGCTGTTGGATCTAAACAACGAGTTTCTGGTCGGCTCTCACCTGCCAAACAGAATTGCCAGGTCTGCGATTCCTGAGCATCTACACCTGCACTTTGCAGCTGAAGGAAGCTTCATCCAAGTCGGGGGATTACATGCAGATTCCTCCGATGACTTGGTATGTTCTTTATTTGGTCTATCACTGGAACATTTCTCCTTCTTGCTCAGCAGGTGGCGCCATTACCATATGTCAGATTATGGGACTGGATGTAAGGGCAGGTTTAAAATGATAGTAGCCTATTCTGTCCTGATGAGTCATACAATTCTCTTCCAAAATGCTAAGAGAAGTTTTGTGTGCATTTTTATTAATTAAATATTGGCTCCAGCCTCGAGTCAGCATTTGCTGAGCAGGGTGCCGTTCTGGTAGCTATAAAAGTATTCTCTCTCAAAGTTAATAACTTTAATTTTAATGTTTTTAATATTTCTGACACTTTAAGATCTTTATGTTATACACAGTTACAAGAACTTTATTTAATGCCAATGTTTCTCCTGAGGGAGGCTAAAAGCACCATCCAGACAGACGGTATATTGTGACACCCATAAACTCTTAATTAGCAGATTGTATTTTTCTTCTTCTACACTTTTGTGGATATGTTGCTTTTTCAAATATGATGTTGTATCATGAATTTTGCTCCGTCCTATCTTTCACTTGTAGGTGCGAGAAATTGCGTACAGGATTTACCTTTATCCAAATGCAGATTTGATGGAGTGTCTGGAAGAGCTGCTGAAATGCAGATACAAACTGGCCAAACTGGTGGGCTACGAGTCCTACGGACACAGAGCCCTGAAGGGAACCATGGCCAAAACACCAGGTTAATAAGAAGTCTCTTTGCTTCAGCATCAATACAGTTATCAATAGTCAGTTCTGTAACTGTATGGTTGTAATTGATGTTTCAGTATTTGCTATAGGATAATTGGTTACTAGTCTCAGATTGTTTCGCATGCTGCATACTTAATTTTTGTTACCCTTTGCAGAGACGGTGATGAGCTTTCTTCAGTTGTTAACAGACAAGCTGTCAGACAGGTACAGTCTACTCTTAAAATGTTCTGTTAAAGATGTGAAAAAATATTAAGCATCCAATGTTCTCTTAGATCAGTAGTTCTCAAACTGTGGGGTGCAGAGGCATGACAGGTGGGGCGTGCGTGACCGGGGGAAAATGTGATGCGCAATTAATGTTTTGACGTCAAATTGGCTCTTTATACATCAGACAGGTAGTCTGTAGGTTTACAGAATGGACAGATATTTAACAGGCACAAAAAGAAAAACAGACGATGCTTTGGAGACGAACAAGACAACGTGCTCATCTGACGGTAATCAAAAGAAAATATGACAAAGTAGGGCTGCACCGAGTAGTTTGAAGCTTCATTCATAAATTTGACTTTCTAATTGTTATTAAACTTACAGAAACATTAGCCTACCTTCCACCTTCACTTCCCTCCTCTCTCTCAAACACACACACACACACTGTGGGTATGTTACTTTAGTTAAGTGCTTATACTCCAGTTTGTTTGCATTTGGTAGCTGGAAATTTGTAAAGTCAGAGCCACCTTGTTGGGACACTTGAAGAACTTTGGTGCTCATTTAGAGATCAACCTTTTAATGTGTAGCTACTTTGGGTCAGGGGTTGAATTTCATGTCATATTGACCATACAACTGTCCTATGTTTGTCACTTTCCTGTGTTCCTGCAAAAAAACACCTGCAATATAACACTTTTGGATACTGATCACAAGTGTTCAGAAACGGTCTCATCCCATGCACTGACTGACTCCCTTTTGGTTATTCCTTTCATTGCTGATCCACCCACTCCATTGTTTGTCTTGTGTTAATCTTAGTTGAATGAATTGTTTCCTTGTGTGGACTCTCTCCTCGTCACATTCCCTGAGTCACCTTTTAACATCTGGATTCCTCAAACAGCCCAAAAATATACAAGTCAGGTGCAGCTGAGTCTTTAAATGACTTACAGGTATGAATGTGAGCCTGTCAAGGCTCTGGCCCCTTGACCCTGAGTAAAGATGGGTGGGTTCAGACTGGAACGAATGCCTCAAGTCAATTAGCTCATAACTTGTTTTTCTTTTTCTTTTTTTATCTCACAGAACCGCCAAAGACTTTAAGATGATGAAGAACATGAAGGAAAGACTCAACCCTCGTAATTCTGTGAGTGATTTCTTTATTTTTTTTGGTTCACAGTAGGGCTTTCACAATATCAGATTGTCACGACATGATTATCGTGGCCAAAAGAATTCACAATATCGATATTATTGCGATATCTATAGAAGATTTGAAAGAAATAACAATCAAAGTCATCTTTAACTGTGTTTATTGTGGATTTAGTCTCTTTTTTTTGGAAAGTTAATTACACTCAAAATGAGTGAACCGAGGTAGAGATTTAAGAGGCTTGTTTGTTTACACAATATTATCAAATGTGTATTATTAACATTGTATCAATATTTAATTTTTAAATATCACAGTTATCGTCAATACCGGTATATCGCGACACTCCTAGTTAACAACACATTCTTTACAGGTTTAAAGTGATGTTTGTTTTTTACATTAATTACTTTCATTCCATTTTAGATTCACTATAATTCAGTTTTGTTTATTTTTTTAGTGTCATTTGTTTGATATCACAAGTAAATAAAATACTCCTGGTGTTGTTGTTTTATAGGAGCTCATGCCGTGGGATCATCCGTACCTCAGTGGCGTCTTGCGTGCTGAAAGGTGAGTCGTTGATATCTCCTCATTTTTCCAGCCCGCTGTCATTTGATAAAGTCATCTTGATCAGTATCTTTGTTTTGGTTTTTAGATGTTTGTAATTTCATATTCCAGCGAGGTAGAAGTTGTTATTGGGTCTCCGCTCATCCTCAGGTGTCAGATGTTATAAAAGGTGTTAAGGGAGAAGCATGGGAGTTGTCTTAGTGTTCTAACCAACTCCTTTCTAATCCAGGACAATACGATCTGGTGTAATCTTCTACTTCAGTCTGTTGGTTTCATTTTTTAGTGTTTGTAGCTGTGGCAGGTTTATGTTTAGGCTCTGAATCCCAGTATTTGTTTTAGGCCCAGCATTACTTGTTGCTCCGTACAGCATTGCCATTTACTTCCAGTGCATTTTGCAGCTCCTTAAACATTTAACACAACATTATTGTGGTCAAGTTGTTACTCCTAAACATGAGGACTACACATTTTTTTCTCGTCTCTTGCTCTAGGGCTGCAACTAACGATTCATTTGATGTTGTTTCTTGATTAATCAATTAGTTGTTTGGTCTATAAAATGTCAGAAAATGGTGAAAAATGTCGATCAGTGTTTCCCAAAGCCCAAGATGACGTCCTCAAACATCTTGTTTTGTCCACAACTCAAAGATATTAATTTTACTGTCATAGAGGAGTAAAGAAACCAGAAAATATTCACATTTAAGAAGCTGGAATCAGAGAATATTTACTTTTTTGTCTTAAAAAATAACTCAAACCGATTAATCGATTATCAAAATAGTTGCCGATTAATTCAATAGTTGACAACTAATCAATTAATCATTGCAGCTTTATCTTGCTCTTTGCCTAATTTGACCTTGACAAACTATGCGGCATATGATTAGCGATGAGATTTCACTTTTTAACCCTATCAATTTGAAGAATCTTTTTCAATGTAGTAGTCACAGTAGTAATTGGTGAATAAAAATAGCATGTATTTTTCCCCTTAAAACCTGTATTTATGTGTCATTATCATATATTAATGTGACAAACTTTGGCAAAAATGCATCCTAGAGATGTATTTTGCAACCCAAACATTCACAGTTTCCAGCTTCCCCAAATGAATTTTATAACTCTGTAAATGGAAGATCTTTTGGTGTTGGACTGAAAGAATGGAAGACATCTGGAAATTGAATACAAAATTGTTAGTCACCGCCGCCCTTAACCAACAGCTGCTTCTATGTTGTAATAGTTGTTTTGATCTTGTTACTTGTTTTAATGCCTTTTATTAGATAGATCCAGCAGAGAGATAGCAGGAGATGAGGGAAGGGAGAGATGGGAAACAACATGCATCAGAGATCCTGTTACTGAAACTAGTTTCTCATTTCAAACTCCTTTTAAACGGTGATCATCTTTGGCAATCAGCAACTCAATCTTAAAAATTCAAGCTGCCATATTCATACGATTAGCTGTTATTAGTCCCATTGAGTGTCTTCAACATTTGACAGATATCTCCGTTCTTAATGAACTGCACTTTTCCCTCCCAGCGCTCACCAGAGTCTAATAAATAACATGACGGGCCAAACGTTCCAGAGAAGTTTTAAATAAAAATCTTTATTGCAGATATTATGAATCCCTCATGTGTCCTTTTGGATTTAAGCGGCCAGCAGATCGTGTGCGTAAACCATGTGTTGTTGGTGATTGTTCCCAGAGTCGATCTGCTGGCTTGACTTCCTCTCTGTCAGGCGGCCACACATTTCTAGTCTTCTCCTGTTTGTGGCTTTGGGCTCTGCTAGTTGGCAGGACATTTCTGAAGAGATTGAGGATGATTTCATTATAAAGCGGTTTCCTCTCTGAGCTGCTTCTGTTTTCTGCTACACACGCACGCACGCACGCACGCACGCACGCACGCACGCACGCACGCACGCACGCACGCACGCACGCACGCACACACACACACACACACACACAGACCCAACAGCTGTTAATCTCTCACAAAAAAATTCTATGTTGTGCTTTTTCTCTCTCCATCACTCACTCTTCTCGTTATCTCTGCTTATCCATCAGTAACCATTTGACCTGGAAAATGTTCAAGTCGTATAGAAATGAGGCACAGATTGTGTGTGTGTGGTAAACAGAGTTGTGCTCAGCAGCAGCAGCAGTCTGCTTTTCATCACTGATAATACACTAGATGTGGTGTTCAAGCTAAGCAAGTGCTTTGGTTTGGTGGTCTCTATCTAAAGTGCCTCATAGCAGCATGAATGCATCCATTTTAAGCATGGGTGCCCCCCCGCCCCCCCATGCCCTCCCCCTCGCCCTGAGCTAGGCCAGTCTTGTGGCTTTGTACCTCCAGTTGATATCACACATGTGTAATGGTCAGGGGAGTTTTAGCCAGACTGCAAGGAGACAAACATAGAAATGGTGCCACTGCCCCACCATCCTGAGATGTTCTGGGATTCAACATCTATGATGGATGGCTCCCAGCTAAAGACCCTGCAGCTGGTACCCTGGCGCTGGCGAAGTTGCAACAGGCAGAAATGCCTTGCAGGAACGCAAACCTGTCTCTAAGCTGGAAAAAATATAAATAAAATTATAAAATAAAAAAATAAAAAAATAAAAAATTATCATAAATTAAAAAAGTTTAAATTGATAATAATAAATAAATAAATAAATAAATAAAATTATAAAATAAACAAAAAAAATAGAATAAATTCAAATAATTTAAATTGATAATAATAAATAAATAAATAAATAAATACATGAATACATAAATAAATTAATAAATAAATTAATAAAATAAATTCACACACCAGATTCACAACATCTACTTATATCCCTGTGGTCCCGCCCCTACTTTAATTCACCCGCACAGGACAAATACAGAGTACATACTGTGTGTTTCAGTCACGTTTACAAAAGAGTAAATAAATAGAGTATGAAAATAAATATGTAATATGAATACAATAAAATAAAATGAATTAAATTAAGGCTGCAACAAAACAATTCAGGAGACAATATTTTCCAGACACTGTAATAATCTTCAGTCATATAAGACTTTTTAATAATAGAATCCTTTTGTTCTGTTTTGTTCATGGCAGGTACAACATAGAGCCCAGTCTGTACAGTCCGTATTTTTCTCTTGGTGCCTGTATGGAGGGTTTGAATAACCTCTTCACTCAGCTGTACGGTGTGTCCCTCATGTCCGAACACCCCAATGCTGGAGAGGTCTGGAGCGAGGACGTCCGCAAACTGGTAAATCTAACTAATAGTGCAAAAGGGATCAATGCCTTTTTGTATAATAATGTTGTTGTTTGAAGTCTGTTTTATGTCCCACATTAAACCAAATACAGTTTTCTACCATGTAAAGGTCTTTATTTCAAAGATCAAAGTTTTAAATACTGTGTTTACTGTGTCTTTATGTCTGTGTGTGTTCCCAGGCTGTGGTACATGAGACAGAGGGATTATTGGGATATATCTACTGTGACTTTTTCCACCGGCAGGATAAACCTCATCAGGTGTGCATACACACATCTACATAGTCTTTACAGGTTCATGTTAGTTTCTCCTCTGAAAATAGGGCTCTCCATATTTTAAAGTATCAGTGTGTGTAACATTTCGGGGGATCTATTAGCAGAAATGGAATATAATATTGATAACTATGTTTTCTTGAGTGTATGAACACCTGAAACGTTGTTGTGTTTTTGTTACCTTAGAATGAGCCGTTAATATCTAAACACGGAGCGGGTCCTCTTCATGGAGCCAACTCCCGTGATTCTACAGTAGCCCAGAACGGACAAACCAAACACTGGCTCTAAATAGGGCCTTTGTAGGGATGCACCGATACCGATACTGGACTGGATATCGGGGACAATGGGGCCGATCTATTCAATCAAATTCTATGTTTATATACTATGTACTATGTACATTATATACTGGAATTTAACTTCCTGTTTATGTTTTGTCCAATTTGTTGCTCATTCTAAACTAACGAAAACACGATTCTTAGTTTAATTTGATTATACCCAAACATAACACTGCAATGCCAATATCTGGTGTAATACAATATGCTGTGAAATAATCATCATTAGATGCCAGAAAATAAAAGGCACATTTAGAATCAGTGACATGCTCTTATGTTATTTTCTTAATTAAATCAGTGATTAGATATGCATCTACATTATCAATCTCACCTTCCCTGCCCACCACCACCCCCACCACCTCCTCTTCCTCCTCCCAGGACTGTCACTTCACCATCCGCGGTGGCCGCTTGTGCCAGGAAACGGGTGAGTACCAACTTCCAGTTGTGGTGTTGATGCTGAGTCTGCCCCACCCGACCAAGAGCGCCCCCACCCTGCTCACCCCGGGCATGATGGAGAACCTCTTCCACGAGATGGGACACGCCATGCACTCCATGCTGGGACGCACTCGCTACCAACATGTGACAGGTGAGGTGTTACGTCTACATAGAAACCACAAATAACCAAGTCAGACATGATGGAGGATTGTACACGTGTCATTCAGTAGGTGTTGTTCAAACAGAGGGTTTAGCAAATGTTTGACATTTTATGAGCTCTGTATCTTAAGATGATGGCTATGCAGTTCTCAAATGTCAAAAGCTAGACTTATATAGTTAGATATGGAGCTATAGGTTTTTCATTACAGTGTGGCGAATTGAAAATAGAGGTTAAATCCGATAATGTGAGCCCTGAGGAGAGCTTTAGATTATCCCTGGCTACCGAAGCTGTCATTCAATACTGTTTCACTTGTCAGGTAAAGCTGATGGATATCTTCTCCAGTAATTCAAGATCAAAAGTATTTATTTGACACTAATAACAGTATCTATTAACTCAACTTGAGGCTGTTTCCCTGGACTGGTAGACACCATGTTTACAGCTGTTAAGACATGCTACTTTAATTACATTTGTGTCTAAAAGCTCACAACAGTTGCATTACCTGTAACTTAATGCTATCTTTTTTTACTTCTCTTAATGTCTCTTTATATCAGATGTTGTGTTTGATATTCCATTTAAACCTCTGTGGATGGTTTAAATGACGTAGAGTACTGAGTAGGGCTGCAACTAACGATTATTTTCATTCTCGATTAATCTGCCGATTATTCTTTCGATTAATCGATTAGTCGTTTCGTATAAAATGTCAGAAAATAGTGAGGTCCATGGTCTTAAAATGTCTTGTTTTGTCGGTCCAAAACCCCAAGATATTCAGCTTAATGTGATATAAAACAGAGATAAGGAAGAAATCTGAGCTTAAAGCTGAAAACAGCATTTTCTGCCATTCAACGTTGATACGATTATCAAAATAATTTGCGATTATTGTTCAGTTCTGGTCCTTTGTTGTGTTCTTATATTTATGCTCTGACATCTGTCCTCTAGGAACCAGATGTGCGACTGACTTTGCTGAAGTCCCGTCCATCCTCATGGAGTACTTTGCCACCGATTATAGAGTCATCAGCCAGTTTGCACGCCATTATGAAACTGGACAGGTACGCCCAAACCCTCAGAATAAAGACCAATGTGAAGCACTATTAAACGTTACTCAATGGTTGTAGAGAGATATTTCCCAATACATCATAATTATAGTAATTGACATTTTAGCTTTGATGTTGTGAACTAAGATTGAGTCACATCGGTTGTTATCATGCCGACCTTTAAACTTGACTGAAACGGTTGGACTTGGATGATATGATGATGTCTTACTGTCTGGTTTCTTCTGTCTGTGTCATTGTCTACTCAGCGTCTGCCTGAGACTATGGTGGCTCGCCTGTGTGAGTCGAAGAAGGTGTGCGGAGCCGCAGACACCCAGCTGCAGGTACAATGTCCCAACCTCACACACATCAATTACCATTATATCTAAAAGTATGTTCCACTTTTACAAGAACACACAACTGCAGAAAGACGGTTTGTTGTGTGATGAACAATCCTTCAAGTACAAAAGCCTCCAGTCCTTTAATGTGACTTTATATTTATTGACTTGATTAAACCATACATGGACTTTCTTCTCCAAGATACAAAATCATTGCATTATATGATATCAATGAATAAGACAAAGAAAATGCAGTAACATAATAATCATATGTAAATCCAAAAGCAATATTCTTATGAGGGAAAAAAATACATAAATAAAATAATTTAAAAAAAAGAAGAAAAAAAAAAAGATAAAGGCAATTTATTATTATTATTATTATTATTATTATTTTGTCATCTGTTTGTTTGTTTGTTTCTCCTTGCTTTTATCATAAACATTTAACAGCATCTTGTGGTTGAGGCTTGTTTTCTCGACGAGGTGTTCATGAAACCGATACTGAGTGTGTCAGATACTGTAGGTTAAATTACTAGACCATATTACCTTTTTTTTCCTCTTTGTTGAAGGCTGCTGATTTTGGTCTTTTCTGTCTTTTAGCTGGTTTTAACAAACAGGGATTACATAGTCATGAACTGCTTTAAAGGGTCAGTGTGGAATATATATTATTCATAACTGTATTTTCATTAGTGTATAAATCACCTGAAACTAAGAATTGTTGTGTTTTTGTTAGCTTAGAATGAGCCCTTCATATCTACATAGGGAGCGGGTCCTCTTCACGCAGTCCACCATGTTGCTCCGCCATGTTTCTACAGTAGCCCAGAACGAACAAACCAAACACTGGATCTAGAAAGAGCCTTTCACGTTTTTATGTTTCCTGAAGGCCACCGTAGTTCTCCAGAGTGCAAAAACCGTGACTTCCGTTGCTCCTAAAGTAGAGTTATTATAGTAAGGATGGCCTCTGAGCGAGGCGAACGGCGTTACCACGGTTTTGCACTTGGCGGGGACGGCAGTCTTGGAAAGGGAGGAGTGAGCGGAGGAGTACTCGGTTGGTTGCAATCTGCAACCACACCACTAAATGCTGCCAAATCCTACACACTGTACCTTTTAAATGTATTATTGATGGCCAATATAGAATTTGTTTGCCCCTATTCCTATGGAGAATTCTGCCACTGCAGAGCAGTACACTGCAGTGCACACTATTTATTTCTATTTTAATAATAATATGAAATCTTTTTTTCCTGGGCAGATTTTCTATGCTGTCTTGGACCAGATCTACCACGGCCAACCTCAGAACCGCTCCACCACAGAAATCCTGAAGGAAATGCAGCAGAAATTCTACGGCTTGCCTTATACGGACAATACGGTACACCCTCAGCTGTCTTTGTGCTATTTAGCAAACTATCTTTGACTTCTTTCGAGTATCCTATCTCTTTAATACTGAGTCTTTAGATCCATTACAGTCTGTGAGGTTTGATAATTTGGGGAAAGTTCTGAGCTTGATTCCCTAAAGAGACTCTCCTCTCACCGCTCAGTTGATCACAGAAACAACACAAACGTGACTGAGTCCTTTTAGCTTCCTACTCCTTCTCCTTCCTCTCCTGGTTTTATATCTTTTACCCAGGCGCAGCAGCGTTTAAGGGATTAAAGCCTTTTTGAAGCCCTGCTAAAATAACAAAGCGGAGGTATACTTTGAATGAGCCCTCCCCGGGGGAAATATTTGAAACTCTTCCTCCCGGTCCTTTAATGAAAAAAGCTCTCTATTTCCCTCACTTTTGCAGCTGTGCGCGAGTGGGTGAGGCCAGGAGGGAGAGGGGAATCAAACACGGTCATAATTTAGCCCGGAATGGCCTTCATTGAGCATTTACTCTGGGCTATAATTATGTGGGGTGCCATCAGGCATAGAGATTACAGAACTGCTGTATTTTCTCCCAAACGTCAGTGTCCAGGCCAGCGTTTACTCCTCAAAGGAGTCCTCCCACTCTTCTGCTTTGTAGCTCCGTCTCCAGAGACGGTGGTTTATGTCATATAGTTTCCCACTGTCGCAGTCGTTCCTCTTCAACTTTTCAAACCTCACTGAAAGCTCTAACAGACACTTCGCCTCCGTACGCACAGCTAACCGCAGCAGGATCGTTTTCCTCATTTGAACTCAGAAACTGAGTGATTGCAGCGCTTTAAGTTTCATGAATTGGCTCATCTTTGGATCAGAGCAAAGCAAGTGAAAACAGATTTGTTTAGATCCTTCAATGACGGACTCTCCTTGAACTTGTTTCTTTTTTAAAATTCGCCCTCCGTGTCTCTCTCCTTTTGCCTGTCCTCATGGAAACACGGCTCAGGAAAAGTTTCCACAGCAAAGCGAACATTTGAGTGGCTAATAGGTTAGGGAGAGCCGCAGATTATAAACATTAGGGTGATGCTGACATGTGTATAGTTTATGAAGCAGGGCTATCATTTCCCGCTGTGTGCAGAGAGAGAGAGAGGATCAGCTGTGAGTAACACAGACCACATGCTCACCCTTGAGCCGAAGATAATATTTGGAATCAAATGGCAGAAAGCAAGATGTTCTGCTCGCTGTGTTGACATTTCTTAAATCTGCAATTCTTGGCTTGAATGCTTCAGGGCCAAGCGGTCACTCCTCTTTTTATGGAGCAGTGTTTCTAATGCTCGCTAAAGCACATATAATCCACTCTCTCCTGTAAAAATGTGGAAATGCACCACACAAGTTTAGAAAGAACAAAAAGTGTCTTTTATCTCCCGTACAAGAGGAACAAGAGTAAAAAAGCCTGTGCTGACTTTGTCTCCTTTTGTAAGTGAGGATCAAAGGGATATCTCGCTTACATGTCGTCCGCTCTCACAAGACTTGACATTAATCATTTGATGTGAGGCAAAGGAAACAAAGAGGAGCTTGGAAGTCTGAATCATTTTCGTGGCACGTTTTGACAAAAGTGTTTAGAGCGTGTTGTCACACCAAACAGCTCTTCAACAGCTGCTTATTTGTTTCCAGAATCTGAGCTTGAACTTGAACAACAAAAAAGCACAAAACAGCTTTTTTTTCAAATATATGAATTTAGTTTTTATGCATCAGAAGAATTTATGAACAGAGTTTTTGTGTCAGTGTGAAACAGCTAAAACAGACTTCTAACCTAACATGACCGAAGGCACTGTATCACCGCTGCGTTCAGCTGACAAAGCAAACTCATTCAACTTGAGCTTGCCCATGGCTTTCCGAGCCAGAACTCCTCTCAGGAGTGCTATTTACTCTTATTAAAGTCACCGCGGCCCAGAGGAGTCTCGTCAAGTCAACACTTTGGAGCTTAAGCATTTTTAACGCTGTTGGATCGCCTGGACCACATCAGACCACAGAGCTCTTTCCCAACACGGTGAGCAGCCCCCAGTTTAAGCTCTCAAACAGCTGTTTTTAACGTTTATTACACTTTGAAGTCCAGTAACACAGTGGATCTCAACCTTATTTTTGTGTCAAGGACCCCTAAAGTGATACTCATTAAGTCATAAACCCCCATTTCTTTCGCTTCGGGATCGTAATAATCACTCTTTAAGTCTCTTACTCACATTGGGCTCACCTCTATAGTGAATTAAATAGTGAGAATAAACTATTCCCCATTTTTGGGGACCCCCTGGAACTCCCTCAAGGACCCCTGGGGGTCCCCGGACCCCTGGTTGAGAACCACTGCAGTAACATGGTTTTGAAGATATTTATTCATCATGAAAGTAGGTGGTGTAGTGGAGGGTATACTCAGGTGCACGGGGTTTACCAACCTCTTTTTCTGGCAGTTTACTTTATACCCACTAATCAGCCAAAAAGGAATATATAGAAGAGTAAACCCACTTCCTCCTCGGAAACTTACTACCTACCCTACCTGCCCATCTACCCAGTAGTACACCCACCTCATTAACGACCACTACAGCACTGATGAAAGTGTAATATACTGTGTTTTTTTAAGGTGTTTTTGGCAGGTGGTGATGGTGGTTTTTAGATTAGTTGTCCACTTTGTGGTATTTTAATTTAGACAGTGTTTCATTACAAGGACTTTAAACTGCTTTATAAACATAACAAGGCAAATAAATCTTTCTTAGAATTATAGCATAATAATCCATTTTTAACTCCTTGCTATACCTTCTACCTCTGACGTATGTTATATAATAAAGTATAGATGCAGAGGTGACAAGGTGATTTATGATTTCAGATATGACTTCACAGTACTAACCTGTCTATTAGGGCTGGGTGATATGGCCAAAATCTTCCATCAAAATATAGGTAATTTAATTTCTCTAATGATATATATCACAATATAGCATGTTTTCTGGTAATTCAATAAAGAAATTGTCTATTTTAAATAATCACATACTCCTTTGTCAGTTAAATACTTTTTAAGTATTAAATACTTATTTAAAAAAAAAAATTAAGTATTGAGTATTTTCTCATTTTAAGAACTTGAGTGCAAAATGAACATTAGTTTTAAGAGAAATTATAGTGAAAAAAATGTATAAATATAGGCCTAGCCTATAACACGATAGAAACAATATCAAAAATATATATAACAATTGACATTTTTATATTGTTTTGACAATGTATATCGTCATATTGCCCAGCCCTACTGTCAGTATAATCCCAAACTGATGAAACAGACTTTTGATATATTTATAATGAATTAATAGCATTTCTTACAAAGTATACAATGCCTTATAAAGAGAATTAGATCTCAATGAGACTTGTCAGATTAAAGCTGCTATAGTCAGTATTTTTATATTATTATATTATATTATTTATATTAATAATAGATTACATGTGTAAATTGAAAGGAGTCTGTTCCCTTTAGCTCTTTAGAGCTTTTTAGCTTCTTTTAATTCATTGTTTTGGTTTTATGGCCCACAACTTTCTACTGTTACAGAGCCAGATATTTCCCTCTGGAGATTAGTTAAAGGATATATGTAAAGGTGATAATATGTGAATGTTTTGTTTACTAAATGGCCAAAAAATCTGTTTAAATTCAGGATTGCAGGAAATACAGTATACTGCTTTATAAGGCGTTTTCATCATTAAAAGGTTTAGTTTTGGGGCTGCAGTGATTAAAGGACCAGTGTGTAGGATTTGGCGGCATCTAGCGGAGAGGTAGCAGATTGAAACCAACTGAGATTCTCCCGTGTGCTAAGCGTGTAGGAGAACTATGCTGGCCGAGGCGAAAACGCTAATGGCCCGTGTCGTGTGTAGATATAAACAACTCATTCTAAGCTTACGAAAACACGATTCTTATTATCAGGTGATTATACACTAAAGAAAACATACTTATTAATATTATATTCCATTTTTGCCGATAGATCCCCCTAAATGCTACACACTGGTCCTTTTAAAGCCACTTTAATTACCAAAGAAAATGAATGTACCAGGATGTTCTCTGGCAGGTAGATCATTTGTGTACAAACATAAGTTGTCTACATCCTTTCAGATATTTATTTCACTTCCAGTTTGTGTATAAATCATAAAGTTGTTTAAATTGGAGGTGGAGGGAGGCGTCTGCAGTCTGTTATGGTTTGTTAACTGTGGCAGCTGCTGTCTTTTCTAAATGGCTGAATGTTTGAGTGTTTGCCAGCTGAATTCCCCCCAGAGTCCCCGTTTGGAAAGATCATAAAAGGGCTTGTCTTTATAGATATGGAGAGGGGCCGCCTCAGGCTACAGCAGGGAGAACAGAAGAGAGGAGAGGGGGCTTTCTACCATTTAGGAATTTCCATGTAATGTCCCTTTTAAAGAAAGAGATGGCAGGTTGTGATTTAGTGTTATGTTATAGAGGTAAAGGTGTATTTATTCCACACATGTAATGACATCAATAAAGAGAATAGAGGGAGCTTAAAAGATGAAAAAGTGTTTGACGTATGTGTCAGCAGATATTTAATAGTTTAGGATTTATTTTTCATTAATATCCACAGTTTAGTTGCTGTGCCAAAACTAAAACTAAAGGTGGACTTTCACAATTTTGAGACTTTTAGTTTAGTTTAGTATAGAGATGTTTTTTTTTTTTTTTATCCCTAGTTGAAGTTTAATTGTTTAACATCTTCAGCCTCACTTTTTACTGGAATAGTTCGCTGCGGTCATGAAACAGCTTCCCTCAACAGGTTTTTACGAGCAGAAACATTTAAGCCTTTTAAGGCTGTGATGTCCTCCTCCGCCACGCTGCTCCCTCACTGTATCCAACAAACTCATTTAACTTTGTCAAGATGCCCCGTCTTTTCACTCAGGTGAAGGTGATAATGTGGCTTCATTTTTTATTTTTTTTAATTTTTTTTATTTCCTCTATTTCCTCCACAGGCGTGGCAGCTGAGATTCAGCCACCTGATTGGCTACGGGGCCAAGTACTACTCCTACCTCATGTCCCGCGCCGTAGCCTCGATGGTGTGGAAACAGTGCTTCATTCAGGATCCATTAAACAGGTGAGACAGCTGCTCAAGTTTGAAATATCACACTGAGCACGCAGAAATTTGAGGCAAAATGTTCAACTTACTTTCGCATTTTCTCGCAAAACTTGTTCATTTAGGGAAAGACTGCGATACCAGTACCCGAAGTGATACCGATACCGATACCAATAGAGTACTTAATTTGATACCTTTTTTTTTTTTCTACGTCATTCGATACCCATCATGTGAATGGAAGGACTCAGTTGTGTAAAATGCCACCAGGCGTGTAGTATAGCCATGTTTTCAAATGTTTTGGTGGCATCTCGGCACGCTGAGCTATTGCTCGACTTCACCACACTACAGACTTTATGGGTTGTAGCTTCTGCCGTAGTGGACCAATCACATGTTGCCTTAAATCAAATAACGCGGATTGGCTGCAAGCAAAACTATACAAATCGTAATTTTTTCTCGATCTGGGTAAAAAAAAAGGATCGATTGCAGGTATAGTTTGACTGGAGAAGTTTTGATACTACTTGGTACTGGGTTATTTCGGTCGATACCTTAAAGGTATGGAGTACCAATACCCAGCCCTAGATATGGGGCACTGAATTTGATGAATTTATTGTTTATCAAACCAAAAATCAGACAACTAGCTAACGCACCCTGCAGCCCCTCGGCCTCACTTTGCTGAAAGGAGAGCGGACGGCAGCTCCGGAGGCGGCGGGCAGTGAGGCGGAGGAACCATGGGGGGTGCGCTAGCTAGCTAATTCTTGTCTCATCTGTGGTCTGATAACAGTAAATTCATCAAATACATTGCCGTTATCACTATATTCCAAGCTACTACTAGCTGTCACAGGGACTCTAAATGGAAAAGTTTTGCGAGAGAACGCAAAAGTTTCTCGGGAGAAATCTCGAAGCTGCTGATTTAGCATTGATGATTTTTAGATGAAGCGTTATGGAATTGATTTTTAATAATTTGCCATATTTGAATTGATTTGATTTTCATCACAGTGATGGTCTTCAGTTTCCACAGACGTATGTTTTAATTAACCGACAGTCTTCACTTTATTTTTAGTCACTCGTAACCTTTGGTTCTAGTAAGAGAGGCACGCAAATGATTTAAAAGCACAGCTTGAACCTGTTTTACATTTAGAGCGTTTAGACCGATGCCTCCTGACAGGCCACCTTCCCCTGTATACTGTTAAAGTCTCGGCCGCCTGATATTGAACATGACATTAATATGAAACTCACGCCGACTTGTCAGATGTCTTCTGTAGTTCACAGACACTCACCAGCATCCAGAGCCTCCCTGATCACAAGTGTTTGCCTCTGGACAAAGTGTGAAAGCTTTGTTTTGAAAAAAGAGGCCTCTTCCATATCTCCATCTCCATCGCCCTGCAGCGCTTTCAACCTGCCTCTCGTCTTTTTCTTTTTGCTTTCTCTCTGTCTTCCTGTCTTCCCTCGCCCTCTGAGATTGTTTTAGTTCCACCTGCAGTTGTCAGATCTCTGTTTCCTGTCACCTGTGTGTTGTGAACAGGCAGCTTAGGAGACTTGGCCCTGGGCTCCGTGTGACAGTGGTGGAGGGGTTTTACAGGGGAGCATACAGGTGTCTGTAACCTGATCTCTTTTCTCTTCTGTGTTTGTCTTTGCTCTCTTTCTCAGGGACATGGGTGAGCGTTACCGTCGGGAGATGCTGGCCCATGGAGGAGCCAAGGAGCCCATGCTGATGGTTGAAGGTAACTTACCATATCCACCCGTTTTTTCCCCCAAAATGCTGACAGAGTCTTTTCATATTCACCCATAACATTCAACGAAGAGCTTTATTTTATTACCAGTTCATCTGAACATGCTTGGGTTGCATCAGACTTAGGAATTGCACTTCTAGGCCTCAGTTCTCCTCTATTTTTGGGCTCTCAGCTGACCTTTTGACCCCACGGCCTTCAGGCAACAGTCATGCCATCTTGTACAGGACATTCCCCAGAGCAGATTTAGCTGTTTTGTACCATAGTTCATCTCCAGGTTTCCTTCAGTTTAGGAATGAAGTGTCAGTCCATTAGCTTCCAGTAGCACCAGTAAAATAGGTTTTGCATAATTACTGTAACGTAATACTGTTGAATTTGTTTTGACAGCCTGAAGGGTCAACTGCTCTTGAAAGTTGTTTTTTTTCAGCAGTCTCCCCTCATGTCAGGCAGAAAAACGTCCTTGAAAAAACATACTAATTACTAGTTACAATGTGTGTCAGCGGGAAAGTGGGCTACCTCCTGGTCTGAAAGCCAATGAGGAAGTGTCTTAAACTTGCATTCTTTCTAATAGCCAGCAGGGGGCGACTCCTCTATTTGCAAAAAAAGCCTTTTTTTGGTGTACTAGTACTTTGATTTGTTACCGCTTTTGCACATTTGAGAAGGTTTCTTTTTTCAACACTGGCCAGTGAACAATAATCTAGATTACAGAGGAAGAAGAAATAAAGAAATTGCATGATAAATACATGAAAACGGTAAACATTGTTGTATATTACAAATACCATAAGACAACTCTGAACCCAATTTCTCCCAAGGAAAGATCATGAATCAATAGCAATGTGCCAAATAGGTGTCCATTACAGTCCTTTAACCTCCTCTAAGTCCCCTGAGTGGAAATTTAGATCGAGTTTGTCATCAGACAGAAGCAGCTGTGAGTCCATTAGTCAGGTGTTAGTTTTTTCAGGTGTCTGCAGCTGCTGCTGTTGTGGTTTGGCTTGCTGTGGTTTGGCTTGCTCTGGTAAATTGGTGCCGTTGTGGGAGCTCAATCACAATTTAACACACCTCCCAAAGTTTCTTATCTTTGTTTACAAGAGCAACCAAAGAGACACAGCTAGTCCTACTGTGTTATAAACTGTTGAGTACACTATTCATGCTAGTCCAACCCTTTTCTGAGGTCAGTTATTTGATCTGCTTTAAAAAACAAAAACTTTACTTAAAGACATTATGCTGCTTTTTTTTTTTTTAGCACAGACAAAATAGTGAAGGCAGGAAAGACGGACATGGATGATTATAGGTTTGAGCCCTCAAAACTGCTGATTCTGCAGGACTGAAATCAGTCTGGTACGTTCCACTTTGTGTTTAACCAACATTTTTCAGCCATGCTAGCAGCGTGGCTCTAGCAGAGATGGCAGTGTCGGTCAGTTGGTCCTCCACTTTGGTCCAGACTGAAATACCTCAACAAATATATTGGATGGATCGCAATGAAATTGAATATGTCCTCCCTGAATTTTAATAACTTCGGTGATCCTCTGACTTTTCAACTAGTGACATCATCAGGTTGACTTTGTTCAATAATTTGATTTATGATCAAATACCTGCAGAACTAATGACATTCCCATCAGCCTCAGCTGTACTTTGTTAGCATGCTAACACACTAAACTAAGATGGTAAACAATATACCTGCAAAACCAATTATTCCCAAAGACTGGGTCACAGGAGATTTCATTAGGGTCGCCAAAAACATTTGCAGAATTTCTTCCATAGTCCATATCTGCAGTACTCCTTTGAGCCACGTGAGGGAGCCTGAATGTTCGTATTGTTCTGATAATTGTAGCCTAATTATGACATTGAATCTAATATGAAAGGCTAGTGTACATTTGGTAGGTTTTACTGAGGAGAGGGAAAAAAACAAAGCCTGTTAACTCCACCTAAACGCATTTAATTGGTCTCCTTTATAGAGTATTTAACTAGGGATGCACCGACTTATCGGACGAACATCAATATTGGATGATATTCATCCAATAATTTTGCATTTCACTGCGCATTTGCATTTCACTGCGCATCCTGCATGAGTACGTAACAAATAAAACTCTTGAATCTTGAATCTATTCGCCTTGTTGACTGCCATCGGCCTATCGGTAAATATGGCAGATGGCAGTGGCAGATGTTTATCTGTTGCATTGCATCAATGTTGCACCGGCTAAATATTGAGTTGGTTATAAAGTTTTTTAAAAAAAATCTTTTTCATGTGAAAGAAGGTTATATTAACAGTTGTTTCATACATTTGTATGACTGAATTTGTTCTCATTCAAAGACAGTGTAATGAAATGCTTAATGACTTTGAAACAGCTCTGTTTTTTTTAATAATGAAGACGTCTTTATCGGTATCATCACAGAATTTCACAATCAGTTTATCCCTATATTTAACATGTGTATATGTTTTCAGTAACACACATAAAACAAAGTTGTAATTTGTCAAACGTATATCTCTTCGAAATGGCTGCTTCACCTATTTAAGATAATATAAGATGATGTGGAAATGGCGGTAAAAATGGTCAGGAACATTCATTTACGCACAAATTTGCTCTTCTAACGATTTATAGATAAAAACATTGTGTTATAATTGTCATTATGAGCATGTTAGCATTCAGCTCAAAGCACTGCTGTGTCTAAGTGCACCTTCACAGAGCTGCTAGCATGGCTTTAAACTCTTGTTTGACTTTCTGTTTGTAACCATCAAACTGTAGTTAATCAGGTTATATCATTTTAGTAGAAGCTGTAGTTTATCTTCATATAGGCATGACAGGCATAACAAACTACTTCCTCCTGTTGCCCTCCTCCCTTCATCCTCCCATCACTTCCTCCTCCCCTCCTTGAGCAGCCACTGTGGCGTGTCTGGACAGGACAACAGAGGAGAAGGTGAGGAGAGGGATTAGTAATATCAGGTGACATTTGGGAGTGTACTGTAAATCTCTCCCTCAGGGTCACCTCCTCCCTCCTCCATCAGATTGTCCCTCTGACAGCTCCAGCCAGGGCTGCGCCCAGACCTCTGAAATTACAACCACCGACAGATCAGATCCTTGTTATTAGATCTACTGGCCAATTAACTGTTGTTGAACTGACAATATTTGCTTTTATGGCTCCCTTTGAAGTGAATGCTACTCTAATTATAGGCCAAGTGTGCAGAATAGTTATCAGGGTCATAGTGATCCCTGTGGCTGTCTTTCCCAGCCATAAGTCATTGTGCAAGGCTGTAAAAATGTCCGCTTGAGGGATAATACGTAGCCAAAATAGTTTTATAACAGAAAATGTAGATCAAATTAAAAGAGCCTTGAAATGGTTAGATGTTCGTTCCAGTTTCACATTTTTTCACATCTTTTTGGTCCACTCTGTGCCCCTGCGTTTATGATAATCATCTTACACCCGTTTCTTTCTTCTGTTTTATTTTATCATAATAAAATCTATCCGTGTCTGGAGAAACGCTCAAACTAAGATAAAAAGCTGCCACATTTTTAGTGAGACTCATCCAGACGCCTCCCCATTTTGATGGCTACATATGTCCTCATAATTTACTTTAACATCATGAAAGTCAGAGTTATAAAAGTACATCAGTGCATGTGCTGAAACATTTAGCTTTTCACCACTATTCGCTGTGGGGTTGAGCGGTTCACGGCAACCATCTTGAATTCCTATCGGGGAATGGAAAAGGATTTTATAAGAAGGGGTCTTTTATATCAAAAGCAGTATTTAGAGCAGAAGACTAGAGGAACGGACACAGAATCCAGATCCAACCCGTCACACAAAATCCTTTCAAACAAAGACCCTTGTAAACGGAGGTGTGTAACATTTCCCTGCTATCCCCTTCGGCAAGGTGGTAGAGGGGGCACAAGGGCACCGAGGGAACCGGAGCAGGCCCAGCAAGGCTAATCAGAGGCCAGTCTTTATCTGCAGGGCTCCCTCCCCGCCACTGGATGTTTCCCAGGAAAGACGGTGTTGAAATGTAAACCGGGGCATTAAATCCAGACTAGCAGCAGGAGCAGCAACAGGACTGAAATGAGTCAGAGAAAAAGTGAGAGTAAGAGGGAAGAGAAAGGGAAGGAGAGAGTGAAAGGTGATCGACTGACTGAACTGAACCTCGGCTCCCGCCACAGAGAAGGCTTTCATGGCCCAGACTGTTCCCATAGCCCCGACCGCCGAGCACAGAAAATGGATCTACTACGGCTCGGTAGCCGAGTCCTTTGTCTGGAGGCAGCGTGGCTGAATAGATTTTATGACTGCTCGCATAGTCGCTAATAAACCCCAAGAGCACGGTGGTCTGCACAGTCCCACAGCATTTTTTGTGACAGTGATGTATAGTTCAGTTTGAACCGGAGGAGAGGAACTTCACAGCTAAGATGTAAACATAATTTATAGCCCTTACTTAAAAACAGACATGATTTGTGGTGAAAATTATCTTCAGTGCTCCACACAGTGCAGGTACCGAGGGAAGTGTCTCATCCTTGATTTACTGATGGTAGTTTGCCTTTTGATGACCACAGCGCTGTGAGAAAAAAGTCATTAAAAAGTCCTGAAAAGTTTGAATTTATGAATTTGTGTTCGTCTTGGGGCAGTTTTCAAAAGGAAATTCTTTAAAAAGAGACTACAGCCGTGCTAGCAGCACTGTGAGTTTACTTTGCCACCTGCAGCGCTTTGAGCTAAATGCTAACATGCTCACAATAGGGGTGGGCGATATGGCCAATATCCTCTATCACTGTACATATCATTTTATATCCCAGCAACGGTTTATATCAAAATACAGTAATTGTTCTGTAAATTCAATTAAGAAATTTAAAATAATAACCATACTGTACTTCATCGCATTTGATTATTATTATTTTTTTTTTGGAACTTCCATACAAATAAAAACAGCTGCCTCGCATGAGACACTTGAGTTAATAACAAAAGACTCAAAATGTAAAACCACGGTGGAAACAGTACTGCCAAATCTCTACTGGTGGGCACATTTCTACCATTGCACGGTATATATACCGTCACATCGCTCAACCCTATCTCACAATTACAATGCTAACATGCTGTGCTGATGTTTGCAGGTATATATCATGTTCATTTAGTTTATTATTTAGCATGCATTTGTTAATTAGCACTGAACACAAAGTACAGCTGAGACTGGTGGGAATGTCATCGGTGTTGCAGGTATTTAGCAGTGGGTAACCTCCAGGTCTGAAAAGTGAAGGCCAATATAGAAGTGCCTTAAACTTGCATTCTTTCTAACAGCCAGCAGGGGGCGACTCCTCTGGTTGCAAAAAGAAGTCTGATTGTATAGAAGTCTATGAGAAAATGACTTCTCACTTGATTTATTACCTCAGTAAACATTGTAAAATTACCTATAGGTACAATGTGTTTAATTTTAATGTGTTTTGTAAACTGTTCCAAGTTCTTGCAGCGCAAACACCAAAAGCAGTTTCCCCAAATTTAGTGTTTGCACGCAGGACTTAAACCTTTAGTCACTTGAACGAGTAGAAAGAGCATAAATCTGATTGTGCATTTTAATACAGATTAATTTCATGTTTAAATAATGAAACTTTTCTTACATTAAGAGGTTTTTGTAGGGTTTATCCTCAATAACATTGCAGGTTTTTCTTCTTTTGTGAAGGCATTTACTCAGCAGAGAGCCTCCCCGTGCACTGTTTGTCATCACCCTTGTCTTGCTTGCTTTCTGGGCCTGGTTTAAGTGTTTGTAGAAAAAGCTTCCTGAACTTCAAAGGAATAATTACAGAGGCAGTGAGCCAAAGTTTCGCCTCCAGGTTTGACAGAGGTAACTGCTTTTCACACCTCGACATGTTTTGAATGGTTAAAAGCAGCAGCTGAACGGCTTCTGAAGCAGCCAGAAATGTGTTTTGAAATGTGCGATCATAAACTCTTAAGTGACTAAGAGCTCCGTGCGCTAGTCCGTATACGAGTATAGTTTCATACATATACAGGGAATGTAACACTATAAAGGCTCAAGTTACTGCACGCTCCAGTTCGTTCCCATTTTAAATGTACGTATGTGGCGTACTGCTGCTCCCTCCAACCTTTAATTATCGTATAAAAGCAACCAATTAAATCTTGAAAGAACTGAACACCGCTGAGCCCAAAGGACTGGGATCAATAGCTCTTATAAAACAGCTCTGATTTGTTAAAGACAGTTTCCAATAGTGCTGATTAATGCTCCAAAAGCAGAATACAGGATTTTTAACCTGCATTCTGCTATTGGAGCACTAAAAGTGTGAAAGTGCTTGCTACGCTTACTTTCAGGGAGCCAAGAAAGAAATATATGTTTTTTTGTAGAAAAGCTGCACAACTCTATATCTTTAATGTTCTCACTATGAAAAAAGAAATGGAATAAATTTCTCTTTTTTTTTTTTTTTTTTTAACAGACCGTACATTTTTTAACCAAACAGTGGAGATGGCAAAAGGGAAAATACAAACCATGTACAGTTATTATGCTAGCAATAGTTTAATTTACCAACATACGGTATGTCAATTTGTTACCATGACATTAATAGTATTAATAGTCCTAGTATTATTTCAATGTATTTATTCTAGATTTTTACCATATTTACAATAAACTACTTTGAAACATGTCAGAAATGTTGAAAAATCAGTGAATGTCCATAAGTTTGTTTTTATTTCATTAAAAATTGTAAATTTATTATCTTAGCATCACTACTTTTACCAAACTCAACCGTTTGGTAGAGCATGTATTAGACAGTAAAAAAATCATAATTAAATTATTTTAGCATATACAGTATATAATGGAATGACATTAAATGCACCATATTAACAACAATGAATAATAATTTTTTTTTATTTAGTAGAAAATAGTAAATTTTAATTACATCATTAGTTTTACTACCTTCACCAACTGAACTGTTTTTTTAGAGCATGGTTTTAAAAAATGATTTGCCCCTTTTATTAGACTCCAAGTCACATAATTCTTGTCAGTAAGGCCTCTGAAACGATAATATATCGATAAAATATTCCTGTGAAAATTAGACCAAAGAAAAGCCTCATGTCTGGAGTGAGTTTTTTGTTGCTACCTTCCTGTAAGGAGGGGAACTGAAAGTTCAACCCATATTTCAATAAGATATAGTGACTCAAAATGTGCTCTACCAAACAGTCGAGCAGAACGTTTTTATGGGCTAGAGATTGTTCTTGACTGTTCTTGAAAATGCATATTTGACTAATGATCAATTTTAAAATGAAACCCATATTAAAAATGTCCTCAACCAAAAAATGGGAATATATATAGATGTATCTGTTCTTTGAAGAATTTAGGTCATCAGACACTTTACTCCCATTTTCAGAAAAATTCTTGCTAGGCGGTAACTCAGATGTTTGATAAATTCAACCAGCAGTAACTGCAGGCTGGGCAGCGATTATGAAACATAAGTTCTTGTCCCTAGAGCTGTCATTACCGAGGCTCAGAGCTGTTAGCCTGCCACACAGGTCTTCATTTGACTGATACCCATCGTCCACCACCCTTTAAGTAAATAAATGATTCTGTACATGCTGCTGAGATAAAGCTCTGTTTACTTGTAACAGAGTGCAAAACCGTGGTCCCGCCAGCGACCGTCTGATTTGAAGTAATACAGTATTATAGTAAGGAGGTAAAGAAGAGGGTCTGTGATTTGAACGTTCCCACACCAGCTTGGAAAGATTGGGTAGGGATAGAGAATGAGTAGTGCACTTTACTTCCCCAACAATACTCTTGAAGTACCCTTGAGCAAGGTACTCAACTTCCAATAGCACCAGTGGGGCTGTTCAGTGACCAAATTGCAAAGCAGGGTTTGGCTTAAAATGTGCATTCTTAGTCAGCAGTGTGCAGTCGTTAAGAGAGATCCTCTGTTATTTGAAATACTTTGTTCGTTATGTGTCTTAACACCTGCGCAAACTCTGTTTACCAAGTTGGCCAACACTCCAGGTCCTGAGATGACTGTAACGGCGGGTAGAAGCCGTGTTCCTCAATGAACGTGTCGGTGCCATTATGAGTGGAAATGGAAACTCTTTAATACGAGATGACTCACACGGCAAAGCCTCTGTCCTAAGGCTCTCCTAACAATGGACACAAAGCACAGCCTATGTTTAGTTTGGCTCTGCGTTTCCTCTGTGCCTCGCCAAGAGTGAGTGTATCGGTCTGCCCACTGTAATGTTGTCAACTCGTACAGTATCTGCACTGTGGAGGCACTGCTGTTGTAAACCATAAGTGACTTGGCTCCAGTGAGGTCTGTGGATGATCCAGTGTGTAGGGACACTTTCTGGAAACAAAAAACGCTGTTGAATTATTTCATGTAATTTTTCAAGGCTATGAGCACAGAAAATAAAAAAAGGCCCAGAAACACCAACCCGACATCAAAGAGCTAGCGGCGACAAAGGCCAACCTTTGAGTCATCTCACGTCGCCTTTGTCTTGGCCAAAAAGTTGCACTTTAACACACCGCAAAGACTACAGCTGACGGCCAACTACAACATACGTTCTGCGCCTTTTTTGAGAAGAAATAACTCTCCACAAGAGGCGGCGGTAGTCTGTATTCATCATTTAAAAAAGGAAATCGGAAGGCCGAGGGTGGCGGATATACAAGCCGTTGTTATGATACATGAAACAAAGCAACGTTTGCTGACCATTTTCACACCACTCTCACTCACCTCTTAGCTTCATTCCAGATAGCCATGTGGTTGTGAAAATATCCGTGTATTGGGATGATCGGATGAGAGTCTTCTGTGTTTTTCCTCTTGATTTTACTCATTGGCTTGCTTTCCTCACTTCCGTTTCTCTTCTCGTGCTCTGATTTGTATGAGCGGAAAAGCCAATCAGAGTGATCTCTTTCACCATTGGGCGTTGCCGCTGCCGATTGAACATGCTGGATCGGATGGAAAAACCTCCGACACTGGCAGACAAGAGCCAACGGAGTGGGACACATTGCAAAAACTAGGCTGACAGACGCTCACCAACAGCCCCAAACTGTCGACAGCTGACCGTCGGCTTGGTGTGTCAGGGCTTTCAGGGTGGAGGCAGAAATCTCAAAACCTCGACTAAAAAACAAACTATTTCCACGGATGAATATCGATGAAATTTGGGACCCTTTTTAAAGGATCAGTGTGTAACATTTTGGGGGATCTATTAGCAGAAATGGAATATAATATTCATACCTATGTTTTCATTAGTGTATAATCACCTGAAACTAAGAATCGTTGTGTTTTTGTTAGCTTTGAATGAGCCCTTCATATCTACATAGGGAGATGGTCCTCTTCACAGATTCCACCATGTTGCTCTGCCATGTTTCTACAGTAGCCCAGAATGGACAAACCAAACACTGGCTCTAGTCAGAGCCTTTCATGTTTTTACGTTACCCGAAGGCCACTGTAGTTCTTCGACACGCTTGTGAAACTGTGGTAACTGTGAGCCGCCGTCTGACTTCCATTGCTCCTGAAGTTGTGTTATTATGGTATGGGTGGCCTCTGAGCGAGGTGAAGTTGGTTGTTATTTGCAACCACACCATTAGATGCCAACAACTCCTACACACTGTACCTTTTAAATGCAAATGAAAAATAATGTAATACAGTCCAGAACAAAAAACAATGTTCTAGGTTTTTATTGTTGTAGCAGTTTGAGGGGTTTCTTCACATACCGCTGTGATTCATACTGTAGTTTACCCTCTGCAGCTCCACCATTAACCTCTGCAGTGCATCCATTTTCTTTAGCTTTAGAGCTCAGCTTTTTACAGTGTGCTGCCGGTCTGTTTCGTGTGACTCAGCCCCACCTCCTTGTGTGTATCTATAAAAGCAGCTCCTCAGATCAGATACTCCTCCACAGTGTTGTTATGACTTTGGGGTTATCTGTGCATTCCTCTCAAACTCTCCCAGGGATGTGGGCTGAGAACAGTCTCACTCCTCACTGCTCATTGTTGTACCTCTCTTCATCTACTGCCGGTCGCCGTATGAGACCCAGGTGCTGACACCCCAAGCTGTTGGTGATGAGAAGCCAGCGAGGGCGCCATTATCTACCTGACTAACCTCTTTCATGGTCACGCCTCCCTTTCCATCTCTAACTTTCTCTCTCTCTCTCTTTCTCTCTCCCCTTCCTCCTCCTCCTCTGCCTCTCTCATCACTCTTGTCATGTTAGCTTTGCTTGTTAAACACACTAACCTGTGGCATGCGAGGCTCCAGACATCAGATCCCCCTGTGGACACACAGTCAGGAAATTACATCTATTAGAGAAAGTGCTGGTGATGCCGCAGACAGTGTACGGAGAGTTCAAATTAGTAGCTGAGCCCACAGCTGTCTGCTCACGTGCTGTGAAAATCAACCAAGTAAACAAGTGTTATGTCAGAACATGTGTGAACCTGTGCGCTTGTTGTTTTTGTGCTGCACACTGGCGAAGAGATGACTGGGAAGATGAGTACCATTCAGTCCTTGACGCTTTCCTTTGAGCTTCAAGGGTGCTGTTCTGTAACTGACCTTTTGTGTGGCAACTTAAAAGGATATTCATGCAAGGATTAGTAGAATATCTCCTCGACATGTAATTATTCTCATTATTCTCTTGACCAATCATGACCCTGATCACAAAGCCTTTTGGATTAAAGCTGCACTATCAATATTTCTATGCCCCTCGCAGCGGCAACAGCCCGCCAATATTTTTTTGGGTTGTCCATACATACATACGTACGTATGTTCTTGTGAACGTGATATCTCAGGAACGCCTTGAGAGAATTTCTTCAAATTTGGCACAAACTAGTGCAGTGCACGTTTGGATCAGGCCGATTGCTTGGCTCCCGGTAGCCTCCCGGTACTGCTGCTTGTAGCGTTGTCGGGGGCTCGTGCCCATTTGGAGCGCGTGGCCGTTCAGAGCAGGCTGATTGCCCGGCCCCAAGGAAGTGCTGCGTACAGCGTTGTCAAGACCCCCTCAGTGCTTGTTGACTACAGGGAAATGAAGAAGACTTTGGTTCTAACGTTAGTATATCCAGCATCCAGCAGCAAAAAACTGAAATGCACTCAATGAGCCGACGACATGATCGTCTCCGTCTGCAGAGCTCTGAAGCCACGCCCCCGCTGCTGCACAGAGCGCCGTTCGCTTGTCTATTCAAAGTTTATTAATATTGAATGTGTCGTGTGTCCAAATTGCACCAAATTGGAGAAAGCACTCCATGTGGTCCCCAGTAATTAACCCGCCAAGTGTGAAGTAGATCGGATTAACGGTTCTCGAGATATGCGAAGGACATACGGAACGATAGAGATTCCTCGCTTTATAGTTAGTTTGACTTTGGTAGTCAAAGGTCACTGCGATCTCAGACAACACGTTTTTGTCCATAACTCAAGAATTCATCTGCTAATTACCTGTGTGACAATTTCACACAAATGTCTAACAGGATAAAATGATGAAGTGATGACATTTTGACATCATGATAACTGCAACCTGACTGGTTGGCGGAGGCATACAACCGCAAGGCGGTAATTCTAGTTTTTTATTAGCAAATCAGATAACTGTGTAATATGAAAGAGTCACTCATAATTACAAACCCACAGAGAATTATCACCTGACTTAGCAGTTCCCCTCTTTCTTTCATCTCGCCGTTCTGGTTTTATTGCACGCAACTTTGCTGTTAGCGACAAGCTGGAGAACATAGTGGAGCATTTAATTAGAAAATGAGGAAAGATGGAAAACGATGCCTTGTAATGCATCTGATTCAAATAATGGTGGGTTTAATGACGTTTATGGCACACTTCTTTATGATATACTATACTATGATTTTTTTATGGCATACTATACTATGACATTTTTACAGACAACCCGAAAACGACACCTGCAGCCACGTCTGTCGCCGGCACAAAGACATTATGTTTTCATAAAAACGATATCGCCTTGAGGAAATTTCTTCAGATTTGGCACAAACATCCACTTTTTATATTACCTTTTTTTTCTGACATGACATACTATACTACGACCTTTTTTTCTGACATACATTTTTTCTGGCATGCTATACCATGACGAGGTGCAGTGGTCTCAGCAAAAACATCCTGCAGCCCTCTAATTAGGACTATCGTTTATGGTTTGAAATCATCACTTTCATGTGGCTGCCTTGTTCCCAGAGATCCAGGGGCCTTGCTGTCGTGGTGCATTAGGGACCCCTCTATGCCGGTATCATCTTGTAGCCAAAGGGTAGGGAGCGACCGGTGGGTAAGAGGAGATGATAATCCCTTCTATAGTGCTCTCATGCAAGGCGATTCACCGCAGGTCGGGCCAAACCTGCGTTCAGTTTCTACCCGCTGAGCCAGTTTCAGGATGGCAGCAACGTAGACTCCGCAGTGTGTGTGTGTGTTTGACTGTCCTTATCTCGCTGTGTGTCCATGTGTTTAGGATCGCTTTGTGAAACTCTTTGCGTCTCCATTCATGCATGCCTGTGCAGACATGCTTGTGTTTGAGTGAGTGTGTGTGTGTGTGTGTGTGTGTGTGCGTTGGAGGTGACCCATGCAGGAAAGAGGGGGAGGGGGAGAGCGCCTATTTACATTGGCAGCTACACAAGGGGAAATGAACTGACTTCAAAGCGGGCGTGCAGCTGAATTGTAAAGCAAGCAAGGGAGTCCTCCACGCATGAGCTGGCAGACAGGCTCTCAAAACACAGACAGACATTCCCAGGGCTCGCTCGCTCGCTGGCTGCACAGTCATATTTGCTCTACGCCACTAGTCACAGTCTGGTGTAACGGGAGTGAGAGGGCTCAGTATCGCCCCTATAAGGCACTATAAAGGCTGAAATTGAAGATGTTGAGAACTTTATAGCTGTGTTTTACTACAGTACATGCAGTCTGTTGGATCATCATATCACCATCTGAAGCCTGTTAAAGGTATCCACAAAGCTTGTTTCTCTGAGTTCCTGTGCCTGTTTACACTTCTTCTCAGTATAGGGAGAGTGTGTGAGAAAAAAAACCAAAAAGTACTGCATACTGTCTTTAATGATAGTATATAATATTATACGTTCACTTTGCACTGATTACACATCAGATATCAAGATCCAGATGTTAAAAATAGGGATGTCAAAGTTAAACGCAATAGTCTTCCAGAGGTTGTAGCGGGTTCAGTTTTAAAGCTAGAGTAAAGATGCTGCTATCATATGAAACCAGAAAACCTAAAGAATCATTGGTACCATGTTATAATAGCTTGTCGGGAAGGAGGTTAGATAACGCTCCAAACTTGCACTAAATTAGGCGAGGAAAAACTGTCATGACCATTTTCAAAAGGGTCCCTTGACCTCTGACCTCAAGATATGTGAATAAAAATAGGTTCTATGGGTATCCACGAGTCTCCCCTTTACAGACATGCCCACTTTATGATAATCACATGCAGTTTGGGGCAAGTCATAATCAAGTCAGCACACTGACACACTGACAGCTGTTGTTGCCTGTTGGGCTTCAGTTTGCCATGTTATGATTTGAGCATATATTATTAATGCTAAATGTAGTACCTGTGACGTTTTCTGGACAATATCTGTCATTGTTTTGTGTTAATTGATTTCCAATAATAAATATATACATACATTTGCATAAAGCAAACATATTTGCCCACTCCCATGTTAATAAGAGTATTAAATACTTGACAAATCTCCCATTAAGGTACATTTTGAACAGATGAAAAATGTGTGATTAATTTGCGATTAATCATGGACAATCATGTGATTATACACAAATTGATTGTCAGCCCGAGTTAAAAATAAAACCATCCTTAAAATACATTATACTTGTGATGATGACATTGCCGAACTGGAATTATCTTAGAGTGCTGTGTTTAGTAAAACCGCTGCAGCTTAAATGTTCCAGAAAGCTGACCATTTTCCTGTCCGAATGAGGTGAGATGATGGAAAATAGAAAACCAGTTCTTCCTAGTGCCCAACCAGAGCTTTTCCCTTCCCAGAGACAGATGTGCACTGAACACACACACACACACACACACACACACCCTAAAACCAGCTGCTTTGTGTTTTTGTGTGACAGGGATGCTGCAGAGACAGCCCACCATGGAGGACTTTGTGGAAGCGTTGGTGTCTGAGCTCAACCTGAACTTTGAGACCTTCATCATGGACTCTGAATGCTGAAAGATGCCAACGGCGCCATGGAAACTGACTTGAACCTTTACAAGGCAAAGAGATGATGCACACAGATGCCGGGCTACAAGGTGAAAGATGTGACCGCAGGGTGCACGCTCATTCTTACTAAGCATCTTTTCTTCGTCCGTAAATTAATTGTTAGCATTTTATATATTGCTGGTCTCTCTTAAAGTCACATTGACTGAAAAGTCCTGATAATCATTGAATATTGATTAATGCAGATTATAGTAAACTGTGTCCCATTCACAGACAATTTCCAAATGCTGTGGACACCCTTGTGTTACCATTAATGGTATTTCAACAAACTCAACAGTAACTTGTGCCAGGTCAGATACTGTTTGTTTAATATCATTAAATGATTTTGAGTTTGTACATACGTTTTTTCACCTTTTTGTACTGAACGTAGTTAAAAATGAACAGATAATAATGTACTCTATAATGTAACCTACCACTACAAATTTCACTGTGTTCCTATTTTTGTGATTATCAATTAATCTGTCTTTTATTCTCATTAATCCCACAACAAGTATCCCCTCATTAAATATCCATTTTCAACTCGCATACTAGCAGGATATTGTTTTTTCCTGATCAAATCAGCATGAGGAAGACTACTTAATCTGCTCTTCCTGTCATGTGGTCATTGTTTAGACTTTAAATTTATACCGCTCCATCTGTTTTGTCACGAGGAGGAGTGCTTGGTGCGCTGGAGGTCAGAGAGAGAAATTCAGTACTTTGTGTTATGAATTTTCAGTCAGAAATTGGAAAGTGTTGGTCAATTCTGATCTGGATTGTCGCAGCTGTTGCAACATACTAGACTTACGACTTTTTCATAACTTACAATACTATGACTTTTTTCGAGATACCAACTATGATCTTTTCTCACTTCTTCGACATACTACTATGACTTTTTATGACTTTATTCAACATACTATGCTATGACTTTTTTTTGACAAACTATACTCTGACCTTTTTATGACTTTTTTAGAAATACTGTAATATGACTTTTTTCGACATACTATACTATGACTTTCGAATAATTTTTTGGACATACTCTACTATGGCTATTTCCTGCATACTATACTATGACTTTTTTGGACATACAATACTATAACTTTTTTTTCGACATAGTAAAATATAACTTTTTTTTCCAGATAACATACGATGCCTTTGTACATTGTTTCCACATTCTATACTATGATTTTTTTTTAAATACTATACTATTACATACATTTTTTCGACATACTATACTATGACTTTTTTACGTGAAACTTTTCGACATACTATACTGTGACTTTTTTTTTTTTTCCGACGGATTATATTATGACTTTTTTTTTCGACAGACTATACTATGTTTTTTTTATGTGAACATTTTTGACATACTATACTATGACTTTAATTTTTTCTCGTCGGACTATACTATGACTTATTTTTTTCCCCGACATACTATGACTTTTTTTTTTGACATGCAATACTATGACTTTAAAAAAAAAAAAAATTCTTCATACTATACTCTGACCTTTTTTTGACATCCTATACTGACTTAATTTTTTCAACATATTATACTAAAAAATAGGGGAAAATACCACTATCGGTTTCTGTTTATCGACTAATTGTTTCAGCTCTAGAGCTGTATCATGGGAAGTGTAGGATTCAGCATTTTTTAGGTTTAAACAAACTAGAGACAAAGTCAGGACATGTCACCTTCTGGGGCCCCTCATTGTGAAACGTCTTTCATAATCGGTCTTACAAGAATTCACTAAACTCTTGAGAATTTGTTGGTATGTAAACTTGTTCAAGTGGTTTATTTACTAAAACAATATGTGGAAGTGACCAATCACAACCATCAACACTATAACTGGGAGAAGTAAAGCAATCATATTTTCATGTCTATGTTACAAAAATATTGACCTATTTAATATTTTACAATATCTACAACACATTTATCACTTAAACATAACTTGTTCCATATTATCAAGATTGTCTTCAATGTGCAACATAATCACTTTTGACAATTTTCTTCACAACTCAAACGTGTTACCTTTACACACAAAAGCTTCATAACACCAGCTACTATGTCAGTGGTACAGTTTGTTCTCCTACACATGAATATGCAAGACATTCTCGAGGCCGAGCAGAGGCTCACTTTGCTCCACGGTAATAAGTCAATCCTCCTCGATGTTTGAACTTCATTCGATTGCACCTCCTGAACCAGCAAGTTCACATTCTGCGTGTGTATCTCTATCCTTTTGCCCTCGTGCTTTGCTTTTCCTCAGCAGTGCTTTTGTTTGCATGTATGTACATATTCTGTTTGAACCCTTTGACGAGGGGCTCTGAGGTCAGCGGCAGGCATTTCAAAGAGGCGGTGCGACCACACTTGGCTGCTGCTTGTCTGTACAGGGTGGACTAGTGAGTAATCTGATCCGGAAACTGGCTGTGGCTGTTGAGTCCAGGGTGGTTCAAGGGTGGAACATGAGCAAAATAGATCCATGTCATCCTGGAAAGAGGAACACAGACGCAGTGATTAGTAACGCTTCTACCCAGAGCCAGCCAGGGCCCGAATTAAAACAGGATGGATGCAAAAGTTGTCATATGTCTTATTTCTGTGATCAGCTAGTTTTGAAGTTACAGTGTGACGAAAGAAGTAAAAAGAAAAAGTAGGGTATGTCGAAAAAATAGTCATAGTATAGTATGTCAAACTTTTTTTAAAAAGTCAAAGTATAGTATGTCAAAAAAAAAAAAAAGTCATAGTATAGTATGTCGAAAAAATTATAACAAAAAAGTCATAGTAGTGTGTCAAAAAAATAAAAAAAAGTCATCGTATAGTATGCTGAAAAAAAGTCATAGTATAGTATGTCGTAAAATAAAAAAGCAAACCAGAGATGACTCAGTAGAAAAGTGTGTGCAGTTTTGTATCTAGAAAAATAGAAATCAATCTTTTGCATGAGAGAAATATGTCACCTCACCTTCCTGACTTGATGAGTGCAGTCTGGGAAGAAGTGCATCTGTCACAGCTTCACTGTAGCTCTGTCTGGTCCTCTCCGGTGGATTCTCCCTTGACCTGCACCCTTCCTCTTCATCCCCATCCCCATCATCTTCTTCCACTTCCAGTCTCCCTGCAGGTTCAGCGTTGCACTGAGGCTCTAAACTCCCTCTCACCCCTCCAGCCTCTTTGCAGACCGACTCAGGATGTCCTCCTACGTGAACCGGGGTGCTCTCTTCATCCTGATGTGTATTTCTGGGAAGGGTAATAAAGAGAGTTATGGTTATCATCATGAATCTCTGTTCACAGCCGCACCCAGTGGCGCTACACTTTTATGAAAGATGCCCTCGGTTTGTTCTCGGCGCTTCAAAGAATGTAATTAACCCCATTAAATTATAACTACAGCACCTCAAATAGCAACAGAAATGAGAATGCCGTTACTGTAGGCATAGCAAAGTTCTTTTATTCTCAGTGTATGAAGACAGGTATGCTCCCTACTTTACATGCTTTATTGAACACAGTACAATATTCTACGCAGTTGGGACCAGCTAAGCTACAGTCATCATCTTCTATATGTTGAGCCATATGTCCCCCGTGATTCATTTATCTTGCAAAGGCATGAAATCTTGTTTGTTGGTCGGTTAATGTTGAGTTTGCCTATCAACTAGTTGTAAAAGGTTCAGCTCAGTCAGCAGAGCGTGGTGCAAACATTGCAGGGTTTTTGTAGTAATTTCCCTCCAGGCTGAAAATGGTTGACGGTTGTCAGGCAGTTTAGATAAAGGCGTCACCCAACACTGTGTTATGTTCAGTAGTAATGTAGTGCATGTAATATGGGGTTTATTAACTGCAGCTATTCAGTTGGAGTTAGTGATTATGTTCTTTGTCTTCATCCTATTCTACCACCCACTATTCTTTATAAAGGGAAGAAAAAAATTATTACAACTTTAAAATTTCTGTCACATTTTTGTTTCATCTTCATGAGCATACACATTTTCCTCACCCGTCACTGAGGCTTGTCTGGGACTGGAAGGGACTGTTGTCCAGGCTGCGGCCCAGACTGCAGCTCTCATCACAGCACAGAGATGGGATCAGGTGGACTGGACCTGAACATCGCACACACACATATACAACATCACCTCCTAGTCTAAAGTCACAATGAGGCCACTTTACAGTCTACCACTGAAGTTACAATACAATGCTTTCCTTTAGTCATCAGTTGTTTGATCGGCTACGGCTTTAGTCTGAACCACAACCTACCACAGGTTTGTCCGGGGCCCAGGTGACACTGGCAGCAGGGTCTCTGGGGAAAGTCATGGAGCCAACGTGGGTCCAAGCAGGACAGCTCTGCTCCACTGTAGGGACAATCCTGGGACCTCAGAGAGGCCGCTGAGGAAACATGGTGGAGACCGTCAACCACTGAGGCATACAACAACCCATGTCCCAGTACAGCAGAGATCTTCTACTGGTAACACTTTAATAATAATGTGGTGTCCTCTATGAAAGCTTTACAAATGCTGCATTAATGGTTAAGGAACTGTTTACTAAAGCTTTATAGATCAGTTGCAAGCAGTGTTGGAAGAAGTACTCAGATCCTTTACTTCAGTAATAGTGGAAATACCACCGTCTAAAAATACTCCATTACAAGTAAAAGTCCTGCAGCAAAATATACTTAAAGTACCATAGGTAAAGTTACTCATTATGCAGAATAATATCATTAAGAGAATATTATATTCTGTTTTTATCACTAGCGAGTACATGTAAGAGTATTTTAATGTTATAGTTTGTCAATGTGGAGCCAAGATACTTAGTATACTACGGTGTAGATTAGTAATAATAACTTTATAAAGCACTTTTCAAAAGTTACAAAGTGCTTTACAATAAAAACAATAAAAGTAATTAAGATCCAGAACTTACGATATAAACAAGATAAAATCATTTAAATAGTTACAATATACCACCTGTTCAGAAAAAGCCATGAGATTATAGTGAGTCTTAAGAAGAGATTTAAAAAAAGATACTGAGTTTACCTGATGAAGATGGTTTCCTAATAGTACCACATCATTTCAAGTAAGTATATGTTTTTTTAATGTAAAAAGTAACTAGTAACTATAAGTTTAAATAAATGTAGTGGAGTAAAAAGTGCAATATTTCCTCTGAAATGTAGCAAAATGGAAATACTCAAGTAAAGTATACGTATGTCAAAAGTGTCCTTAAGTATAGTATTTGAGTAGAAGTAGTTACATTCCACCACTGGTTACAAACCATTGAAAAGAACAACTTTTGTGTTGCCAGATTGTGAAAAATCTCCTTGACTGTCTCGACTGGCATTGGACCAAAATGTATTATTAACAACCTTTTACGTGTTTACTAATCGATTACCAGCATTCATAACTGCATTATTATCAAGCAGAAGGGATAAATAAAAAACAGCCAAAGAAGTTTTTCACAACCTGGCAACCCAAAATGTAGCCCTTTATAAAGTATGCCTTATTAGAAGTTGGCACCCTTTTTACTTTTATAGAAGAAATGCTTCACTCTTATTAATAATAACAGAAACCAGTCTGGATTTTTTATGTAATTGCCGCTGTCAGGTGAAATGTGTTGGGAAATGCTTCACAACCCTCAGGTCCATGAGGCCGATTAAAATTCTTTTCTATAATTTGAAAAGCAACTGTGTTAGCGTTTTGCAGCAGCACGGGTGAAGGGTGGGGTGCATGTTTGGACTGAGTGAAAAATATTTAACTCGTGCATTCACCTTACAGCATTACAGTGAGAAAAACACACAACGGGTAACGCCTTGGTAGCTTCTACCACACTCTTTGTTTCAGGCAAAACATGATGTCATTAATTCTTTGCCCCGGGACGTTTCACATACTCAAAACGCTTTTGGCCTCAAGAATGCTGCTCATTATACAAGTTCCCACAAATATGCAACATCAGGGTTTAATAAGGATTAGCACTGGAGATCACAGCTGACAGATGAGCTGGCACTCTGTTTTTGTAGTTCACAAAAGAGCGATGAAATCATGCTCATCTTTATTTACCTTATTAAGGGCTCTATAAGTGCCACTCGTATTTTCACATGCATGTATTTGGCTCTTGCACAACCGTTGATCCCTGCAGTGCACTAAGTAATAAAAAGAACAAAGATTTTGCTTCAAGCTACAACTTCCACACAACTGCCTGCTCGGTACATCTCAAAGCACAGAAGCAAACTTGTTATCACTATGTATATCTATTTTGTTTGGTCTTTTTAAGAGCTGAATACATTTTGGAATAAAGTATGAGCTTTTTCTCCTTTTTAGTAACTCCAAGAACAAATTGTTCTGGAGATTCATTGGCCGTGCATTGAAATGCCAGCAGCACCTGGGGAAGGGGGGTCAAAGTTAAATTTTCGCTGCACAGAACCACATGCAACCCTGGCTCGTGAAAAATGCACTTCCTCCTTAGAGAGCAGCTGCAGTGGTGATGAAAAGTCTTTATAGTGATAAAATTAGGGACGCACCGATATCGGATCGGATGTCAGGCCGATACTGACTTGAAGGGACTGTTTGTAAGAATCAGAAATGCTTGTTAACAGCAACACCTGTGGCCGTTAAATCAACAAAAGTCAGCGTCGGGCTCATGCTTGTGCTCGCTCTACATAGACATGAACGAGCATCGCTCAAAACAGTGAGGCGACACACGTCAGCTAAAACCACAATATCACTCTATATTTCACCTGCTTGGCAGTAATGTTAGCTGACCAGACGAAGGTCTCTCCATGAATCACTGCTGATCCTAGTGTTGGCTTTTCCTGCCTCAGCCTCCCGACCGCGGCCGGAGACAACAGGGGAGACACCGGAGTTTTGGTCGGAGACGATAACGTTACTTGCTACGGAGCCCCGTCACTTCACAAGACACGGGAAACCTCTGTTGGTCTGGAGGAGCTGCAGCATTTATTTCTGCACAAACGTCAGCTGTTCATTTACTAGATATTCTCAGAGCTAAACTAACTCTTCTGCAGTGTGTAGTGTGCGCGCATGCACGTGAGGTGGAGCGAGGCTGTGAGTGAAGGCAAGCAGGCAGTCAGAGTACAGCAGAGACTCCGGCCCTGGAGACCAAAGCTACGGTCTCCCCTGCGTTCTCCGACCGCGGCCAACACTGTTTAGCAAGACGGGCTTCACTAGATATAACTTTGCATTTTTGGTGCTTCCATGTAGTTTGTGTTGGAGTCTGAGTCTGAACAGCGTAGCGACACGCGAGCGCGCATGGGACACCGACCCGGATTGATTTATACGTGTAAGAAGTTACAAACAGTCCCTTTAAGTTAAGAAAGCAATGTTTAATTCCAGCCTGATGTTGCCTTACACATAAAAGAATGATCCTAGTCACTTCCACACAGTGAGGCATACAGCTTATTAATGAAACACTGGTATCGGATCGGTACTCGATATCGGATCGGTACCCAAAGCCCAGTTATCGCTATCAGTATCGGGACTGAAAAAGTCATATCGGTGCATCCATAGATAAAATGTGAACCTAGCTTTAGGCCTCTGCATAAATTTTGTCAAAGCACCACTCATTAATATATTGTTTTAAAGAATCCCCTTAAGCTCCAGCTATTCTTGGCATCTATTAAAACACACCTGTCCTGATATCTGAAACATTTTTTTCACAGATACACTTTTTTGACACAAGAAAACGTGAACAAGCGTGTGCAGACGTTATGACTCACCGCTGGGCTTCTTCTCCAGCAGCTGTCTCTTGCAGTAGATAACACACAGGACCAGTAGGGCCAGCAGCACGGTGGCCAGAGCGCTGCAGATGACTGCGGCCAGGGCCATGTCCCGCGGGCTGGTCACCACCGAGGGCAGCGGCACCAGGTTCACACGCCCGCTGCCTGTGAAGAAGAGAGAGGGAGATGAGTGTGAAATACAGCTGAACAGCAAGGTGTGAAATGGTGACTGATTCTCAGATTGACAACATGATAGCGGACCTATTTCAAGGTGATGAGTGGCATTAATGTGAAACCAGAATGAACACACAACAAATCTCATGAATAGCAGCTATGGGGGAACGCATGACGAGGAGCAGCTACTTCATACTATCCGACACTCCTCAACCAATCAGAGTCGGGTAACGTGAGACAAATTATTCCTTTGAGCCTCGAGCCAGTCATGTCTTTGCTAAAAGTCTAATGAAATACGCAGAGGAGTTCAAAGAGAAAACGCCTGTGGTGGATTCTCCCTTTATCTGCCTCTGTCTCGCTCCCCACAGAAGATGATTTACAGACATTTCTTCCCCTTCCGCCCCCAGGCTCCTTCACATGCTAGTCACACAAATCAAGAGGCAGACAAGCTGGTCAGGCTTTTGAACTAGGTCAGATATTAGTGTGTAGGTGTTTTTTACACTTCTGTGTGTCATTGTGTCTGTGGTGGTGAGTTGTGTGCACATGCACTGATTTCAAGCTGCTGTTAAAAAGTTCCCATTCTGCCCGAGGGGGAAACGTGACGTCAAGGTTTGCCCAACCCTCAGGACCCTTCACACACACTCATAAAAAAGACTTTTGGCTCATTATACAAGTTCCCACAAATACACATCATCAGGGTTTAATACGGCTTAAAGCTAGATATCAACGCAAGACAGATGAACTGGCAGTCTTGTTTTAAAAAACTGGCATCTGCTACATGTAATTATCCTTTCAAGCACTCGTCAGAGATAAAGGCACAAAATGTCATCCGAATGTAAATTAAAGAGTAGCAATATTAAAAACAGCAGAAACTTTCAATCATTCTCAAAATGAATGGCATTTTTAATTTTACAAAAAGGGATGAACACAACTTATTGTAAGTTATTGGCATTTTCTGATATTGTTTAAAGCTGCATTACTTGATTTTGACTTGGGCTGAAGCAGCCAATGTGGTATATACGTATAGTATACTGTACATTTATGGATATAAACAGCTCATTCTAAGGTAACGGAAACACAACGATTCTTATTTTTAAGTGACACGAAAAAATGTACGTATTCCATTTCTGCCAATAGATCCCCCCAAATGTTACACACTGTCCTTTTAAGTTAGTTGTATGAATTTAGATCAAACCAAAGAGGAATGGATGGGAGAATAAGATCGCAATAATCTGGTGATTCATACTCTGAGGGGTAAAAAATACCACTCAAATTAATCCCTCACATTCCAGTCGAGGAGACATCACTCTGAAGGCTCCAAGAAATCTGGGATCTTACCAGGGATAAGCGATTGCAGGTTGAGACTGAACCATGACACAAATCAACGTCCTGGATTCACTTGGACAACTGGGTTATGAAAAATCCTAAACCAGCCGTATCTGCAGCAGCACGTTTACTGTTAATCAAACAGAGGTTGTCTACAAAGAAACAGTAGTCTGTGCATTTTCAGACATGCTGTGCATCAGGGAGCAGTGTGACATCAGCATGTGAGCCGCATGTCCAGCATGACAACCTCAGCTCTGGTTTGTAGCTTTAAGAGGGAGTTGAAGAAGAAAACAGTAGCACACCTGAATTCTCAAGTTGAGTGACATTTCTCTCTGAAACCATGTACATATTAAACAGCTTAACATGATTGTCTCTGATCATTATCAGTAATCAAATATAATTTTCCTGATCAATGTATGTATGATAGGAAGGGTGTGGGTTATTGCAGAGCAAATATTAAAAGTATGCTGTGAAACAAACAGACTAGCTCGGGGAAAAAAGAAATTGTGAGCGATTGTTGATAAATATGGCAAATATAATGAATGACTTTTTGTTTGAGAAAGTCTTTTTCAGTGAGCCCTGCTGTTTGCTTTTCAGTACATTAATCATAAAGGGAACTGGTTTCAACCCTTTCACATCCAAGAGCTCTTTGTTACGCACTGTAAACATTACTTTAGCTTTGGGCAGTTTTTTTATTCAGCCTGATAGGGGATAAGGGTATTTTAACATTCCTCCTCAGGGAAGAAAGAAAAAAACTCAAAGCAGTGCTCCACAACTTCCTTTTACCCCGAGGGCTCAATAATGGAGCATTGATATAAGCACTGAGAAGTACATAATGTCAGAAACATGATTTATTACTTATTAAAAGATATAGCCACAATCTAGATCTTAAAAACTGTTACAGCAGCTAAAATCCATTGACAGACCATTATTTAATGGATAGGGGCCCCTCGGCCTGAGCCTCTGTTTTAAGTTACTGCTAACACTTCTTGTTGGGAAGTCACAAAGAGACGCAAAACTACAAAAAAAGAGACGCAAAACTACCCAAAGCAAAACTACCACAAAGAGATACAAAACGTCTATAAAGAGATTCAAAATGACCAAAGAGAGATGCAAAACTACCACAAAGAGACACAAATCTTCGCCAAAGAGATCAAAAACTACCAAAAAGAGATTCAATACTACCAAAAAGAGATGGAAAAAAATACAAAAAAGAGAAGCAAAACTACCAAAAAAGACACAAAACTACCACAAAGACACACAAAACATCTACAAAGACATCCAAAATGACCAAACAGAGATGCAAAACTATCAAAAAGAGATGCAAAACTACCAAGAGACACAAAATGTCTACAAAGAGATCCAAAATGACCAAACAGAGATGCAAAACTATCAAAAAGAGATGCAAAACTACCAAGAGACACAAAATGTCTACAAAGAGATCCAAAATGACCAAACAGAGATGCAAAACTACAAAAAAAGAGACACTAAACATCTACAAAGAGATCCAAAATGACCAGAGATGCAAAACTACCACAAAGAGATGTAAAACTTTACCAAAAAGAGACACAAAACGACCACGAAGAGACACAAAAGAGGTGCAAAGTATCACCTGTTGAGATATAAATGAACATCACAGTGTAATCAAATGTTCAGTTTGAGACTCATAATGAGTTGTCATAGCTGAGATTATTATAATAACTGTCATATACAAAGACACTGTATTGTATTGGTAATCCATGAATAACATCTGACCATCATGTTAACATTTGGTCTTCACTGTCGAGGTCAAATTCAACTCATCCAAGGTGAGCATCATCTGGCCCACAACACAAAGGCAGCCTGTTATCAGACGCCCTGCAGCTGCAGCAAACACAGATAAACACTGGTCCATTGAAGAGACCTCACCTGCTGATATTATCTCCACACAAACCAGACCAGTAAACCACAGCCTTTCATACACTCCCTGCCTGTTGACTTTATGGGATGCCACATACTCCAAATAAAAGAAGTACTTCTTTACACCTCAGAGGGATCTTTGACTTTTGTCTGTACAAACTCTTTTAAGAGGTTCTTTAGGAGAACACAGCGCCGTTTTATGCAGAACTCTGAATAACAGAAAAGAGGAAATAAAAATGTTTCCGACTGCAGTCCTCTTTGGTGGAAAATATACAGTTTAAGAGCTGTGAAAACACTGTTTTGTATTTTATGTGAAGACATTTATAATGGTTCAAACCCAGAACTTGGATCACTTTGACTCAAGTGTTATATATAAGTTATGGACTATAGTCATCACTATAAATGACTATACATTAAGAAGCCATGATATACTAGACCATTACCCTGGTGAGTAGCTTAAAGTAGCTCCTAAGATTTGGTTGTCCACTTTGCTCTGGCTTTCAGAGATTTGGAAATATAACAGCTTTGCTTGATTTGATGCTATTTCAAACAGAATATGAAATGTACGAGTTTAGTTCAAAGAGTTGTGCAGCTTATCATCTGTTATTCCCTTACATTTTTGATCATGAATTCAGTTTCTTCTACTAGTTAGAGAGCATTCACGTGGATTTCTGTTTTAGATTAGCTTCTCTAGATGCAAATATATTCTGCACAAAAACACTTTTAAAAGGACCTCTTTTTTAAACTTTTACTGCCTTTTACAGTGCATTTCTAGTAGTATTATAAAAGGTGCTATAAATGCGAGATTGGGAGCATTTCTATTGCCTCCCCACGGCTCTCAACATCGCTCACATGCAAGAACATGCACTGAAAACACGTGCGGCCAGCCCGGCGATGTCAACAAAGCAAGAAGAAGCTCAACACACACAGAAGGAGAGTGACTTCATTCTCTGCTCAGGTAGACATTTCTCCTCTTTATCTTTACATAGTTGTTTGTTGCCATATTAATACTTTGGATATCGTACAGAGCACCTTTGAAAGGATGTGCAACAGACAACATATTAAGTCACCATTTTAAAGCGAATCTGGATATGTCTGCTTGAATGATTTATAACGTTCAATAGCCTGACATCCAAAGTGTTTGTGGTAAAACATTTTACAATCATCACTTCTTGTAATGTGACAACACATTACTGTTGTGAGGTTGTGGTTTCATAATTGCATGATAACTTGATTAGGACAGCGGCGAGGATAAACTGATCTGCAATCAGCAGAGATCATCGTTCCAGCTGCAGAGTATGGGAAAACTAAAAGGCTCTGGTTTGAATTGCTTGCAGGCATTTGTAGTTAGGAATGTTTCCCGTACCTTGCCAGCCTGATATGTTTTTGTGCCATCTGTGGTGAGAACTGGTTGCATAAACCTTTGAAGTTAGCAAGCATGCCGCAAGAGCGCATACAGATTATGTCACAAGACAGACCATTGAGGTTATCAGGAGGGACAGAGGTTTATCGGATCATGTTTCATTTGGCTCTTCACAAGCTCTTTTAGTAGCAAGTAAAAAGGATTAATGGCAAATAAAAGAATTTGCCCCGTTTCTTGAAAGTATTTAATTTGAGGAAGAAGGGATATCCTGCCTAAAATATCAAACAACTGATGTTTCTTGGCTGCATTTCACACCCACACCATTGTTTCTCTTTATACTAAACAAAGAAAGATAAAATGTCCATCTGACTTTGTAAATCCAGAAACATTGTGGTAAAAAGGACAAACTAAGCTGCAAAGAACAGGAAGGATTCTTTCTACTTGTGTGCATGTATCTGTCTGCATGCCTGTGTGTGTTAGTCTCTCTGAGGTCTACCGTGACACTGAAAAACTCCAGCAGATGAAACACATTAAACAGGCTGAAGGAATCCATAAAACACAATCTCGTTTTTTTTACTCGGCTCCAAAAAGCCACTGGGGGAAAGGGAGGAGAAGAAAGGAGGGGTGGGGTGTGGGGGTGGTTTAAGATTTACAGTCCCCCCCAGACGGCGACTGCCTCCCCTGCACAGATGCACCGTTGCCCCGGGCCAGTGTGGCCTATAAGAATGATCTGCCCTTCAAGTTTTCACCACCCTCCTCAAGATAACACTGGAGGGAGGGAGCAAGACTTTCAAACATTTGGATATGCTCCACTGAGAGTCCTTGTAGGAGCTAACTACCAGCTATTATCTCAGACACAATGGCCATTTTGTTTCGCAGGCCTGCTCCAGTATCAAAACGGGAAGCTGCACAGATGGACAAATGAACAGACGGAGGGGGGCCAGTTGTCTCAAGGCCGGCGTTCATCACACAACACTGCAACAATATAAAAAAAATCTAGACAGAAAAACCAAACAAATCTTTACATTTGGGGCTTGTCAGCAAACCATCCGATATCCCAGAGCTGTCTCCATTTATTTAACACGGGGGTGCTAACCCTGGCTGGGACTGCGCTGATGCTCGTGCTGCCAAAAAGTCTCCTCAGAAACAGCTGCAGCCTCCTCTACCGACAGGAAGTCACACTCAATTACCAAAGGTATAAGTTCACTCGCCTGTTGGTTTTATGTGGAAACCTGAAATCATAAGGTTGTACTTAACTACTTCTAATGGCCGGAAGACGGACGTTAATTGGATCTGTAGCCTACTGGAATGTGAGTCCTGCTTTGTGAACATACTGTAACACACCTCCTGTCTCCTTTTTGCATAATGGATCTGCACAAAAGGTAATAAATTGTTGCAGCTCCTCTTTGGTCTGTGGGGAAGTATGTTTATATTATTAAGTAGAATAAGGGGAATTATTATGATGACATCCACTATAGCCCCTGACCCTCCTTCCAGTACTGTCTCGCAATCAGCTTTCATCTACCTATTTATTTGTTAGTATTTATTTTATTATAATACTATGCATTTCCTTTTTTTCTGATCATTATCATTATTATTATTATTAACTCAATGAATTTCAATTTATTTTCCACTCACATAATTACTATTATTTTTATTATTATATAACAATTATTATTATTATTATTATTATTATTATTATTATTATTATTATGTCTGTTTTGCTGTTTCTCCCAGCTTTTATATTTATTTTATGTATTTATTCCTTTTATTTTATTTATTTTATTATTCTTTTTTTCTTTCCTCTCACATAAAATATTTCTTTTGGATTTATGATTAGGCTATGGTATGTTCTCTAGCTTATTCAGTGATATTATATGATATGTATGTATATGTATATGTATGATATAAGTGAGTCAATACATAAAGAGACAAGTAAATAAATTGTGCTGCTTGAACCAGTGCACTCCCTGTTGTGTTTACTCTGGTGCTGAAACAAAAACATGTAAACAGTGCAGTCTTTTTTAGTTTTTTCTTTATGCTATTGAGACATGTTTTGTCTAGAAATATCAATGGAGAATTTGTTCAAGGAAGTTTGCTCATTTAATCCAAATTGAGTGCTGAAAATGAGTGACATTCAGAGCTAACATAATCCAGTGTTGGCAAATCCAGCATTATGTTAGTGGTATCCATTTCAGCTTTTCAACTGCTCAGCTTGTAAATCCAAGCATTTATTTGCACATATAGCACATTGCTGCTTTACCCAGAGAGACTTAGTGAATGAACTATAACTCGCTCCACCCTTTAAAGTCTGTAGTTCTGGTTACACTAAAAACCTTGTGCAGGCATGTTGTGTGAGTGCAGGCTTTGTTGTGGCACTGCAGCCCGAGTTTTGGTTCTGGCTAGGAGTTTAATAGTGTTTTGTAGCTGGTAATGTTTGCTTTTAGACTATTGTGTGCCTGTTGTTTCATCTTAAAACATCACCTATTGTGGGCTGGGATGAATAGACTGTATTCATTGGAACATTTAACAAAAGGTCCCACTGATGTTAGGCCAACTGTTAGAAGAGGTAAAAGAAAGGAGAGGTGCTTACAGTGAGGCTCGTATGGAGGCGGAGGGTCTCCACACGGTATACACTCCATGTCCTGGAAACCACTTAATTTTGTCTTCCTGTAATATCTGTTGAAGACACAAAATTACATGTTTTAACATTAAAAAGGTGTCATGAACACAGGAGCAACAAACACAGTTCATAATGTTACATATCAATGTATCCTCATACAACCGTCTGTGTGATATCTAATAAAAAATCATTCCTCATTTTCATGCCTTTTTTCCTACAAATGTCCTGCAACATGTGACATGCTGGCCAATTTCCGCTCTAATCTTTTCAAAATAAACTTCTGTCTTCACATGAAACAACTTGAACAGGATTAGGCAACAAAACTACTTAGTTAGGTTTAGGAAAAGATCGTGGTTTGGGTTAATATAGCTCTGGAAGTTACTTAACAAATAAATCAACGTTGACTTCTGGTTTCACACGTGGTACGAACAAGAGTCTCCTAGGAGAGTCTGGTGTTTTTTGACTGACCCACCCCCATTACTCTTTGCAGGTAAAGCAACGAACGGTGTATGAGAACAGCCTGTACATATTAAAAATACTGGTGTGTTGTAACATGTTTCTCTTCTTTGTGAGACTATCATTGTGAAATTGTGAATCGTTCTTATTAATAACACAACTGTCTGGTGGAGATGTGTGTGTCCTCTCACCCCGGCAGACAGTCTCCACACACAGCGTTGCTGGTGGTGGAACAGTTGCCCTTCTGGAAGCGGTTGATGAGTCCACAGTCCAGGCAGGGCTTGCACTTCTGCAGGCTCCGGTCCTCCTTGAAGCGACTGCTCCGGCAGGGCACGCACCGGGCATCCTCTCCATAACCAAAGCCACATTCCTGGGGGGATTAACGGGAGAAATACACCGGGTAAGAGGTGGGGTCGGTGGTTTGGGGAGATGTGCAGCTGGTGAAAAGAGGGCTTGAATGTGGACTACCGGGGGTCTGGAATTAAAGAATGATCTTGGCTCGCGGGATCAGAGGAGAACAATGGCCTGCCTCTTTTGAGAGTCCATCTTACACTGGCAATAATCTCCCTGACTCTCTCAGTATGAATGAGCGGCCTTCCGCTGCAAGACCCAGAAAGGCCAGGCATTTGAATGATAAAGGCCCTAGGGGACACCCACTGTTGTATTATTGCAAGTTTATTGCTGCGTTTTTGTGTGACTCCCTCTCCAAGCAGACTCTGTGAGTGTCCCGTTGATTGAGAGGCCAGCAAGCAAAGGAAACGCTTCAGGAAGGGGGCAAGGATTACGGAGAGGTATACGGAGAAAATAAGATGAATACTCTTTTTGTCTTCAACAATTGAAAGTGCACTTTAAAAGCACAGCTTCCTACTACCGTGTGACTGATCTAATGCTGAACCACCTTTTGAGGATTTGTTCACCTGAAGCAAAAACTAAGTTATGAAAGATATTTTTTCTTCCACAAATTTACATTACTTACCTTATATTTATTTATGTTTATATTTAAGCCCTATATTTTAACTTAGAATCTGAGACCCAAGATTTTCATTGCCAACGACTACTTGCTGTAATTGTTGTGCATATGATAAAGAAACTTGTATTGATTTCTATGACCAAAATATATATAGTCTGGACAGATGATCAAATATGCATTGTGTTTGGTTGTATGAGTTACAGGAATTTCAAAGTCAGATGAACTCTTTCACATTTCACTTTGTTTTCATGTTATATACAGCAACTGGCAATGTAGAAATATGGACGTCTGGTATAGTTAAGAAGTAAATTTATGGTGAGAGGAACCCAATCTCTAGGGATGGGAATCACCAGAGGCCCCACAATACAATATTATCACGATACTTAAGCCTTTCAGCAAAATGGGATTGTCGGTCAAGCAGACTGACCAACACTGTCATAAAAACATAAATGTTGCATCATGCACCCCACAAACTGAACTGTTGTATTACAGTCTACATTGTATTTGCAATAGTAATAGTTTATATAATCGATTACCACGCAAAATATCGCAATACCAATCTCAACACTAAATTAACTCCAAATTACCTGTATTTATTATTCCTGCTGCTCATTTCCACCTGCCAATGTTCGTCTTGTTTTGTCTCTTTCCTAATTGGTTCTCACGTCCCTAAACATTATGTTAAAAGACTGGTGACCTCAATGACAAACTGACATTTACATGACAGCTGATATTACTGTACACCACACTGAGTGAAGAGACCCTGCAGGGGTGACATCATACATTGATCATTCATTATCAGCGCCGTAGCAGCTGCCCTCCTGTTGTCCAGTGTTGCCACACTGCAATCCAAAGCCAGGAGGATAGACAGGAGGGGTGGGGGGGGGGGTACTCATATATCATTAAAGTGAAGGCCAGCTTCAAACAGGGCTTCTCTCTTCTCTTCTCTCATCGCCCGTGTCCCATTTCACTGCCCGGGCATGCAGTCCTGCTGGAATGTGGGCACAAGAGTCTGATATGGGGGTTGGGTTTGGGGAAGCAGGCTGGCAAGAAATTAAAAGGGACGTTAGCGGCAGAGATGCGATCGTGTGATGGCACCGTAGAGTCGGGACAGAAGATGAGAATTTCAGTACTTCCAGCCAAACACATGTGAGCCTGACATTGAACCCTTGGGCCAGGCCTGGCCCGAGGTGGACCAGCTAGGGCTGGACTATTGCAGCTGTTGTTATGAACTCTCCATATAAGGCCTTGCTCTCCAGCAGGGCAGGGAAGGGAAAAGTGGAGGTGGGGGGGAACAGAGGGAGGGAAGAGACAGAGAAAGAGTGAGAAACAGAGAGGGGGTGGCTGATGAGTGATAAAGAGGGGAAAGGCGGAATAAAGAGGACTCGGCCGCCCACTGTTGCAAGCCGTGGTCTGGCCTGTCTGATGGGAATGAAGCTCAGACTGAGCCAGGGGAGGCTGGAAAACTACCATGGCACTCAACCCTGATACTGGTCCTTAAGAAAGCGCTGTAGGCCCAGCCACGTCAGGGTACCTCACAGTGGTTCTGTGACCCACTTCCACATGAAGGAAGGGGCCCGGCGATGATTCGTCTCCCCTACGTCCAGCACTGGCACAAGCTCTGCCTGTGGGGCACCTAATGGCAGGATGGGGGCTGATGCCACGTAGACGCGAGCAGGTCAGAGCACTGAAACAAAAGGAAAACGGAGCCAACTTCTGCCCCTCTGATCCAGGCAGCACAGATCATCAAGGAGTGATTTCTTTCTTCTTTTATCCCTGCTAACAAAGCTCCACAGAGCTCACATCCTGCACTGACAGACTAGTTTAGCAGCTGAAAGAAAGACTGTGATGTTGAAGTTATTGTATGAAAAGGTGAGAACACAATGTATACACCTTTTCCAACGCAACTACAACGAAACAGCCACCAATATCAACAAAAGAACACATATCCAGTCTGTTTAACCTCCCTGCAACGCCAATATTTCCAGCAAAAATACCACAAAACACTCGACTACAGACACCTGCTAGCAGTTATGGGACAATATTTTATGTTGCTCTTCAGTTAGATTATCTGCATATTGTCCAATTTGGATCAGATGAAACTAAACATCTGGAGAGAAAACTACAAGGGAAGTTGTCAAGAAAAAGTCCCTCCTTTTCCATATGTACTTTAAGGTGATATCACGTCACAAAGCCGTCCAAAAAAAGCAGATGCTTAACATCCCATTTCCCTGTCCTATCTCCTGATCTAGTTTGGCTGAGACTGCCAAGCATAACAGCAGTGCGGAGGGGAGAGGAGCGGCGAGAGAGAGAGAGAGAGAGAGAGAGAGAGAGAGAGAGAGAGAGAGAGAGAAAGAGAGAGAGAGAGAGCTGGCTGGGACGTGAAGCATGTTCAGACGCAGAGATATTTCTGAGATTAGGAGGGAATCACAAGGGGGGCGGCCAGTCATCTGATCTGGTAATGAAACAACGCTGAAAACAATGCATGTTAGTTAAAGCAGCGTTCTGTCTGAGACAAAACATACTCTTATTCCTTTTGTTGTCCTCTATTACACTTTTTAAAGCTTTTTTTCTGCCTTCTTTAGACACAAGAATAGTGCAGCTAATGTCTGGCCACTCTGATTTTGCTTATGCACTCCTTTCTTTCTCTCTTTAGCCAGTACCATCCAGAAGTCCTTTGCCCTGGGAGTGTGGCTAACGGAAATGTTACACTCTTGCGACATATACTACAAGATGTTGACACATCAAAGTTGTGTTCCTGCCTTTTTTTTTCTTTCTTTTTTTTGCCACTGGCAGTTTTCCAGCATGCTCTGGAAAGCAATTCACCCCTTCCCCTTCATGCTTGACACAACACAAGAGACTTACTATGAATGAAACCTAGAATGAAATATGTCTGAAAAAGAATAAGTGGTTTTAATGGACATTCCCTCTGTGTGGGTGGTTCCTTTAGCTACAGTTAGTGTGAAGAGGCTAATTGATGTTTGTCAGCTCGCCTAAGAGCGGCTTCCAGAGGCAAACTTCCAGAGCAAACTGGGGCACATTCCTCTGGGATCTCTATGGCAGCTGCACAGAGTGACTCCAAAAGTCTGCTTCCCTCCCAAACGGCCAGCCGTGCCTTTCAGAATATGGACAGATTGTCTTGGTTACGCAGAGCTCAGATCAGAAGTTGTTTCTCTGGGAAACTTTCTCTGAGTGCAGGCCCGGGTCGCCACTGTGAGCCGGCATCCCGCTACCTTCAGAGAAAGAATGAGGCAGCCAATTATTAACCAGGACCCCGGGGTGGCTCGCAGCATTCATGCCTGTTGAGCTGGCAGAGGAACACGAGGACTACTGAAGCGTATTACCAACCACAGAGTGCATGTCTGTGTGCACTGAGATTAAAGGCAACTGGGCTTAAATGCATGTGTGCAACAGATGTCAAGGGTGATACACACCAGTACTCAAAGATGTAGTAGAGTGTAAACCCACCTAAAGTCAGTTTACCAACCTTTTTATTAGCAGAATACTTAAAGCTGCCTTTAATTTGTATCATGTAAACACATACCTTACTATATAGTGTAATTACCTGAAATTAGGTTATGAGGGCAAAAGTCTCCTTCTGAAGCTACTGAGCTATTGTTTTTTTAGGCCCATCAGTATCTTTTGACTATATAAATAGCAGGTATATTCTCATATGCATTCAGTTTATCAGGTAAACCTAGCAAGTCTAATACAACAGCCCTGCAATAAATCAAACACTCATGAAGGTTAAAATGTTCAGCTTTTGTTTAAACTGTTTTGATTCAACTTCATGGTCGTTTTATGGGCTGCTGAATTGTATTGCATAATACCGAGTTAAGCGGCAACGATTAATCAATTAGTTGTCAACTATTAAATTAATCGCCAACTATTCTGATAATCGATTAATTGGTTGGAGTAATTCTCCAATTTCAGCTTCTTAAATGTGAATATTTTCTGGTTTCTTTACTCCTCTATGACAGTAAACTGAATATCGTTGAGTTGTGGACAAAACAAGACATTTGAGGACGTCATCTTGGGCTTTGGGAAACACTGATCTACATTTTTCACCATTGTCTGACATATTGTAGACCAAACAGCTAATCAACTAATCGAGAAAATAATCAACAGATTATTCGACAATGAAAACAATCATTAGTTGCAGCCCTAATCACAGAGGTGTCTCAATTAGTCCACCATTGTCAATATAAATGGGGTGGGGGGGTATAGTGTTTTTTTAGTCTGTGTATTACTTTAAAAGTATTTAAAGACCTGTCAATCACTTTGGGAGTAACAACAGGTTCCAATCAGATTACATTTTAGTGAATTTTTTGTGCCTTTAAACTATAAAACAAAGAAATGAAATCTGTCAAATGGGTTGAAACTGTTTTAACTTACCACCAGGATAATAAGGGTTGCAACTAACGATTGTTTTCATTGTCGATCAATCTGTTGATTATTTTCTTGATTAATCGATTAGTTGTTTGGTCTATAAAATGTCAGAAAATGTTGATCAGTGTTTCCCAAAGCCCAAAATGACGTCCTCAAATGTCTTGTTTTGTCCGCAACTCAAAGATATTCAGTTTACTGTAATAGAGGAGTAAAGAAACCAGAAAATATCCACATTTAAGAAGCTGGAAACAGAGTTTTGACCTGTTTTTTCTTAAAGAATTACTCAATCCGATCGATTATCAAAGTAGTTGGCAATTAATTTAATAGTTGACAACTAATCGATTAATCGATGCAGCTCCAAATATAATTGAACTTGTCTTTTTTTGATACTGCAGCAGCAATCTGTCTTTTACTGTCCTAACCTTTAACCTTTTGTACCAACCTTTTAAAATATTGAAACAGGGTAAACTGCACAGGTGACATTTTGCAAAGCAGCGCATGATACAAAAGACGACTTGTTAAGATTGAGAGGTTTTGACGTGTACCATTATTTACTGTAATATAAATCAAAAAAGTGAAATGGTTTCTTAATGTTTGCCTGCCACAAACTGATTCAGTGATTATACTTCATTCACCTTTACATCACTGCCTACACTTGCAAAAGTAGCTGCTGCCAGAGAGGAAAGCCTCTAAGCTGACACTATAGAGGCCTGTTTGTACAAAGCACACAAAAACCTGTGGCTAAGGTGGTGGAAAAAACTGTATTCCCAGTCGAAAGAGAGCAGCAAGCTTAGGCATGGCTTGCTTCAAACAGTGAAGACAATAAGTTGGACAGGGTGCAATGGGGAGAAACAATGGAAGCCATTCAGCTGCAGAAGGTCAAAAGTGTGGGTGTGACTGATTAAAGAGGGGTCGGTGTTCTACAAAAGCTAATAACAGCTTGGCTGTTCTCTGCATGAAAGAGAGGAAGTAATAAATAATGTTGGTTCCCTGGATAAGATACACTTGAACCCAACGGTTTCGCGTTTTTTTGTGGAGATTTTTTTTTCACCACAGGAATAATCCATCCCACTTGTTTTCAGTTTAAGGAAGTTGATTCAACTGACTTGTTATGGATCCCTTGTGTTACTACATTTTCCTTTTCCTGAATAAACAAGGGACTATTTTTTCCTTTTAGCGGCTCTACGGAAAATGCTCCTTGAGTGAATACTTCAGACAGATCTTTTCTTTTAAACTCAAGTCCAAAACTGTTTTGTACCAACCTTTGATAGCTCCTGTCCTGCATCACACTGCTTGCAGGGTTTACAGTTCCCAAACCGGTCCTTGTACTCCTGTTCTCTGCATTCCCTGCTCTCCTCCTCGGCCCCCACAGGAATCTGAGAGGGACAGTCATTTGGTGAAAGTTAGAAATTCCTGTATTTCATCACCACTTTCATCCATAACAGAAAACTGAATCCACAGCTATGCATCATAATCTCTCCCATAATAGTTTAAGAGGATCAACCCCCGCCTTGGACTCCTCTTGAAAACAAGTCTGATACTGTTGGGATGAGATAAGATGAAACTTTAATGAGCCCTGTGGGAAATAGTTGCAGCTGCAGAAATCTAAGTCACACAAGCAAACAATACAGGGATCGCCAAAACCAGAGACTAGATAGCGAATACAATCAGGACAGTGCAGTAGACAAAGGTAAAACGATACTCAGCATTGTCAGAGTGTTACCAGCAAGGACTTTACAGATCCCACAGTGTGAGCAGTTCAAGTTCATGGGTGCAGTTTGTGCAAAGACTTAAGAGTTTGCAGCCTCTGCAAGCTCACTTTTGGAGAAGTTGGGGTTTGCCTAGTTATCATGGAGAGTGCGTGAAATGCAGTTGAAAGCTTAAATGGAGCAGATAATGTAGCGTAACTGTAGGTGCAGTTAGAGCTGGGCGATACGGCCCAAATCTTCCATCACGATATAAATCATTTCATATCACGATAACGATCTATATCGTGATATAGAATGTTTTCTTGTGGTTCAATAAATAAATAAATATTCTATATGAAATAAGGTAAAGCCTATTTTTCTGTACTCCTGTGTGCATAGCCTATATCATGATAGAAACAATATAGCAAAATATATACGATAGACATTTTTTATCGTTTTTATGATATACTGTATATCGTATACAGTATATCATGATGATATACTGTATATCGTATACAGTATATCATATGTCATATTGCCCAGCCCTAGGTGCAGTGTAGCTTTCTTTGTTAATGTTTACAGGACTACAAGAGACAAACTATACACACACAATAACACGTTTTCGGGTGATTATAGGTTGTGAGCAAATCAAAAACACTAGATTCTCTTGCTTTCTTGTGTTCAAAATGAGAAAATGTGATGAAACGCTTACCAGAGTTGAATATATGACGTGCACAGTGAGTAGAAGTGAGAAGGTGTGCTGAAGGATCCGGACCATTTTGATGAACCACTTGTTGCCTGCGGCTGAAAAAAAATGACAACATAGAAGACTGAGATTAAGTATGTTATCATATTGTCTCTTCTCAATAACTTATCAAGAATACAAATTATATTTGGTTGGCTTAGATTTTCTGAATCTAAATATAAAATTGAATCCTGTGGGTGTGAATAAAGATTGGCTACACAGCAAGTTAGTCAGTCATTGGGGTTTAAGAGGTTAAACAAACCTGAACTTGCCTGTATTGGTGGTAATGATCAAAATAAAATATGTATTGTTTTACGATATTTATATTTTATATTAAGTCGAGATTGTGAGAGTTTCCAAATGAACCCCTGAATTTTTGGGGAAATTTGTATAAAATGATGCACAACACACCTAAACATTTTCAATGTCATAAAAACATTGAGTTGTAAACATCAATATAGCTCCAATGATGCAATATAACAAGAATATACAAAATACACATAATACTGATGCTGACTATAATAGTCATTCTGTGTGAAATAAGCTGAAACTTCCAACCTTAAAGTTACAGAAGGTAGTTATAAAGTGGGAAACTGGATGTCGAGGGTGTTGAAACACATTTAAAAACATATTTTTCTGCAATAAAGCAGCAAAACAAACACACACACACACACACACGTGCAAATTGCAGCAGAGTTAATTGAAGCAGTTTGATTAAAGTCCCATCAGCAGCTGCGACTTAGACAGCTTTCACAGATTTGCATGAGCAAGACTTTCTCATATAAGGACATTACATAAAAAAATGTCTTTAAAAACACATAATATTGTCACCATGCATGTACCAAACATCCATAACTAGAAATCAAACAAAACAATAGACTGATAGTATCTGTTATTTAATTATCTTGCAGTGTCTCTATAATAAAACTCCTTATAATATAAATTTAGAGACTTATAGGTGCATGTTTTGTCTTCTGAAATCAACCAAACGCTTGTTGCATATCGTTTAGAGTTAAGTGCATTCAAAAACTAATAACAAGCTCTTCTTACCTGCTATAAAGGGAGCGTGTAGATCAGAGTCTCGGTGGTTATTAGTCGCCAGCAGCCCGGTGAGAGGTGTGGTGGTGTGTTTCCCGCACCGGTCCTCTCACCATGTCAGCCTGCTGCTGCTGCTGCTGCTCTGGGTTTGTGTTGAGCAGCAGCAGCAGCTCCAGGACGTTCAGAGAGCAGATCAAAGGCAGAGAGAGAGAGCGAGAGAGAGAGAGGAGGGGTGGCTTATGGATCTGAAGAGTGTGTATCTGATCTGTGATCAGCCTGCAGACATCAAAGACCTCCTGTCCCCACAGAGAGACAGACACACAGAGAGGGCTGAGCTCAGTTAAAGCAACAGAGTGATCAATAATAAAGAGCCTCATTGTTTAGTATGAATCGATGCAGTATAGGTTAGAATAAATGTCGAATCAGAAGAATACTATACTTTCTATTTCTATGTGGTTTATTTTTAATGGCTGTTTTCAGTCTTCTGGATTTTGAGCACCAGCCAAGCGACTCCCAAACTGTGGTCCGCGGACCCTCTAATGGTCCTTCAGTGTCCCTGCTGATCCCCCAACAGGGTTATTATAGTAAACTAAAAAAAAAAAATTAAGCAGTGAAAAATATTTTTAGTGAACTGAAACTAAATTAAAAAAAAAAATCATTTAAGAAAAAAAACTAAACTAAAATTATATTTATTTTTTATTATATATATTTTTTAAAAGTATGCATGTCTGTATTCTTTTATCTATTTTTTTATTTATTATTTATTTATTTTTTAAATTCTGCATGTCTGTATTCTTTTATTTCTTTTTTAAATTTATTTATTATTTTTTTTTTTAAATTCTGCATGTCTGTATTCTTTTATTTCTTTTTTTATTTATTATTATTTCTTTTTTTAAAATTCTGCATGTCTGTATTCTTTTATTTCTTTTTTTAAGTTATTATTATTATTGTTTTTAATTCTGCATGTCTGTATTCTTTTATTTATTTATTTATTTTATTTTTTAATTCTGCACGTCTGTATTCTTTTATTTATTTATTTTTTCTCTTTTTCTTATACATACATGTACACACACATAACATGACGATACCAAGAAGGAAAGGAAAAATAAATAACTAAATAAAAAGATAAGGAAAAAAAAAGGGGGCAGGGAGTGCAGAGCAATCACGGGTTACAACAAACATTTGAACTTATATTACCGACTGACAGCAGTCGCACAAAAATATCCATTTCACATTGCATGTCATTTCAGCATAAACATAATTAAAATAAATAAAACTATATTTCCTGATTAAAAACTAGGGCTGTCAATCAATTAAAATATTTAATTGCAAATTAATCACACATTCTTTATCTGTTCAAAATGTACCTTAAAGGGAGATTTGTCAAGTATTTAATACTCTTATCAACATGGGAGTGAACAAATATGCTGCTGTATGCAAATGTACGTATATATTTATTATTGGAAATCAATTAACAACACAAAACAATGACAAACATTGTCCAGAAACCCTCACAGGTACTGCATTTAGCATGAAAAACATGCTCAAATCATAACATGGCAAACTCAAGCCCAACAGGCAACAAGAGCGTTAACGTTGAAAGCCATATTCAAAACTGATAAAAAATGAAATAAAAATGAACATAAATTAATTTCAGCTTTATATTTTTTTTCGCTATAATATATCACTACCGACAAAAGGAGACAGCATGAATTTCTGTCAACTCTCGTGACGTTGAACCACAGAAACTGAACGGACCTGACATTCCAGGAGATGGTGCTATGCCGCAATTGCTTCACATCAGACACTCATGTAGCGCAAAGACTAAACATTAAACATTATGGCCATTACTAACAGTTCTCCAACCATGTATTTTGTAGTAGCCTATGTATATAGCTGCATTCTTCTGAAACATTAGAGCTGACCCTAACAAAAACAACCTAAAACAAATATATAAAAACTAAACATAAAAATAAACTTTTCTTGAAAAACTTTAACTAGACTAAAACAAGCAAACACACTCCAAAAAGTAAACTAAAATGAAATTTAAAAGTCAAAATAAAACAACTAATTAAGAATTAAAAACTAGGCTATTATAACCTTGGTCCCCTCTTACAAGTTAAACTTCATATCTAGGCTACCAATAAGACCAACTGTTCTAGAGTAAATGGCAATGCAGACTTTTCTTTTTGAAACGTGACTCCTCGTGACATGTGATGCTGGTTTGTAGTCTAATCTGCCCGTCTATTTGGAGCTTGTTGACATTAAATTATTTGGGAAGCTTTCATCTCTATGAGCTACAGATGTCATGACGTCAGTGTGCTGCTCCAGGATTGGCTGAACCTCGGCTGACTTGTTAACTCATCTGTTGGGTTCAATGTCAAGCTACTGAGTTTGTCTGCATGGAAAATAGATACCTCATTCATGGATACAAATCATTCCATGTATGTATTGGGACTTTTTTTTTCCAATGCTGGGCCACTTATAAACTTACCTCAATAAGTTATGAAGTTGTTTAATGTTTAAATTAGATTTTCTTTGAACAAAAACACATCATTGGAAGCTAATTGAATCCCACTGAGTAAACTGAACTTTTAAGAAATATATATAACAGGGAAGAATCCAGTAAAGATTTACTTTTTGCAAATTCCTTTTTAATCTAAATGCATAAGAAAATGCCACAGTTAATAGGCCTATATTATTACATTATACTGACCTACCTAAAGTCTTTCTACAAATATTTAAAAGTACAGTGTGTAGGATTTGGTGGCATCTAGTGGTGTGGTTGCAGATTGCAACCAACTGAGTACCTCTCTGCTCACTCCTACCTTTCCAAGACTGCGGTAACGTGAGGCGCCAAGAGAAAAAAACGTGGTGACACCATTCGTCTCGCACAGATTGCCATCCTTACCATAATAACACTACTTTAGGAGCAACGGAAGTCAGACGGCGGCTGGTGGTACCATGGTTTTGCACGCAGTTCATGTTACCGCAGTTTCACAAGCATGTCAGAGAACTACGGTGGCCGAGAGGTAACTTAAAAAGGTGAAAGGCTTGTTTGGTTTGTCCGTTCTGGGCTACTGTAGAAACATGGCGGAGCAACATGACGGACTCTGTGACCCCTATGTAGATATGAAGGGCTCATCTAAGCTAACAAAAACACAACAATTCTTAGTTTCAGGTGATTATACACTAATGAAAACATAGTTATGAATATTATATTCCATTTCTGCTAATAGATCCCCTGAAATGTTACACACTGTTCCTTTAATTTTCTGACAAACCTTCACATTGTCTTAATTTCCCTGTTGATATGACAGTTAATTTGTGAAGATTGTGGCAACATGAGCTTCAACGGATTTGACAAAAGCCATGTTGACACAAAATGAACATGATCATATCCACCTCTGGCAAAAAAACAAAAAAATGTGTGCAGTGTGCACAGTGGTGTTTGTGTGTCTGCACCAAGGCAAAGACACAGAGGACAAAAGTTCAGCACTGCAGCCAAAGTGGCCAATTACTGTACATGTCTGGGCATGTTTATATCAATTCCAAGAAATCAGTGTCTACTTGCAAATGTAATTAGCGGTTACTTTCTTTCCTATTGTGAAATATTAATATTCCAAATGCTTCATGTGTCACAGCATGACACAAATCTGTTATTATTATTACTTCTGAGTGAAAAGTCTGTCATAATTCTTTCATCGGCTTTATGAGTTTCGTTATTTTTTTTATGAAATCATACAACAATGGTTTCACAGTGTAGCAGTCACAATAAAAATATTCTAATTTTAATGTTTATACTGTACGTATTCATTTCCCCTGTGCTGAGGTTGAATCTAGACTAGTGATGTGCACGTCACTGTGACATGAGTCATCTGGTTGTTAGAGCATTATACTGCAGTCAAAGCTTCTCCTCGATCAAGCTTTGCTGTTGTCTCCATCTACTGGGAGGTTGCTGTCATGGTTTATTATACTGCTGCTGAAAGTTGTGTGTTTACTGCAGACTGCTATAAAGCGTCTATTGAGCAGTATTGCCATTATGGAGTGCATGGACATCATTTCCCACCACATATTCTATTTTATTTTTCTATTTTGTTCTGTTGTTGTGAGGACCAGCAACAGCTCCCTCACTATTTGCTTAAGCCTTTTGTTAAGAAAGGTGGTTCACACAGTTTTCTTTAATTTATAGTTAAATAATACATTGATAAAGACAACGAATTGTAGCATTAGAGATACGTTTATCCCTCAAAATTGTATTAAATGACATGCTGTAATCAAAGCCATAACCTGTCAAAGTTTGAGTCCTTTGTAGAAGCCGATCACGATCCCTCCTGATAAAAAAATGCCCCTGTGGACATAACTCTTTTTCACACTTTTACTTCTGTCCGGCTGCATGTATTTGTAAATAAAAGTGTAAATTGTAGTGGAACTGATTAAACACTTTTAAGCCAATAACATCAGGGTCCAATTGTTTATTTATATTATAATAAATACAGATATTTATGAAAATAAAAATCTTAATTTTAGTCTTAAAACCATTGTGATGTCTGAAGTGTGTGGTTTACGGGGCTAGGGTTAGGCTTCTGGGGGGGTTGAACCCTAAACGTAGGCTTTGTCCAAAATCGCATACTATGCACTACATACTCAACAGGTGTGTTATCGTTCAACATATTTTTGTGTGAATAAACACTGTATGTATCTTTTCGGACGCACTGAACTGTAATTTACGTCGTCACTTCCTGAGAGCCTCCTTGCCGGTTGGAGACGTGTAACCATGGTGACCTGTGCCAACCTCACGTGACCAAAACGGCGGTTTGTGAGAATCAAGTTCTAAATTAATTTAAAATATATATATTACGCCTTAAGCAAAGTTAATTTGTATACTTACAGTTAAATTGACGCGTTATTGATGTTACAGAGCTGTCCGTCAACGTCTGTTATGAACGTTGTTTTCCATACCGCATTGCATTTTGGGATATTTATGCTGCCGTAGTGTCCAGCGTTGCATACTGTAATATTTCACCGGAAGTAGTATGTAATTTGTGTACTATAAGGTTTCGGACATACTAAAATATCTCACATACTGTTTTAGCGTACTAAATAGCATGTTAGGATGGAATTTCTGACGCAACCTTGACCTTAGAGCGGCGGGGGGCTTCAAATCTGAATTTTGCCTCTAGGGCACCACAAGGGCTAGAGCCGGCCCTGGTAGCCTATAGATAGATAGATAGATAGATAGATAGATAGTAACTTTATTGATGCTGAGGGAAATTCAAGTTTCCAGCATCACAGTTCCATAGTGCAAAACATGTTAGTAAAAAGGCAGTAAAAAAGTTAGAAGTGCAAAGTACAAAAACATATACCAGATATAAAAATACAAGGAGATGAAGAAAACTGTTAAAACTGAATATAGTGCAGGGTAACAGCTGTGATACAGGACTATTAAAAAAGTGAATATAGTGCAGAAGAGACTGTTAAAAATGAATATAGTGCAGGGTAACAACTGAGATACAGGACTATTAAAAAAGTGAATATAGTGCAGAAGAGACTGTTAAAAATGAATATAGTGCAGGGTAACAACTGAGATACAGGACTATTAAAAATGTGAATATAGTGCAAAAAGTGATATAGTGCTTGATAATAAAATATAGGAGATATACAGTAGAGACCAGGGGATTAAGAAATGTCAAATATGGAATATAATGTGGGATGAGAACTGAGGTAGAGAGTTTTGTTTTTTTAAATAGACTAAAGTGAAGAATAAAGCTGTACATTATTGTTATAATACAGTAAAAAACAGTCTATAAATGTGCAGAGTAGAGCTGTTGGTGGTGCGCAGAATTAAAAAAAGTAGTTTAGTCTATGAAAGTGCACTGTGTGCATTCCCTAGAGAGGTATATATATATATTATATATATATATGTATATATCATATATATGATATATATATATGATATATATATATATCATATATACCTCTCTAGGGAAAGCACACAGTGCACTTTCATATATATAAAATACTCTATTCTATACGAATGTATTATATAATTTTTGCGCATACTTTACAGCTATAATGTTCCTTGGCAAGTTGACTCCTTATTCTATTCGCCCATCCCATATCTGCTGGTGTGATGTCCCAACAGAGCTTCATTCTGCAGCTGTCGCTTTAAGAGACCTGTGCGTTAAAACCTGCAGTATGAAACTGTCCGGAGGTGTTCACCACTGTTAGATATCTTATATTCCCTTCATACCACCATCTGTGAAGTGTTCAGGTCGTGCTATTATTGCAATCATTTAAAGGAAGTTGTGCAGAGGACAGTGACAGGACAGAGATGCTACACTGATGCTGCTGGTGTCCTCATGTAAGTCTCTCTCTCTCTCTTTCTCTCTCTCTCTCTCTCCAATGCGGCATTAAGATGTGAGCTACTGGGGTGATGGGGCAGTATAGGGAATGTGTTATAGCAATAAGGATATTTTAATATTGCAATACACTGAATATTTTTCTCAAATGGAAATAAATATAGCCTTGGGTGGCTGAAATCGGAGTAGCCTACTATGGTAAGTTTAACCTATTTTTGCATATGCCAATTGGCTCTTATTGTACTGTGTTCAGTAACATACAGGACTGCTATATAGTTTTTTTTCTGCATAGGACTGTGTTCAGTATAGATTGAGTGCGTGTCCTCAGGAAACCCCTTGACTTTGAGTTGATGATGTCACTTTTCTATGTAATGCTGCTGCTTTTTGTCAAAAACAGTGCATCACACTGAACATTGTTTAAAACATATTAGAGATATATGGTATGATCTGTGCATCAGATATCAATGTCAGCTGGATAGTCAGCATCCAGCCAAAATGGAAATAAATAAATAAATAAATAAATAAATAGTGTGATTTCTTAATATATTGTCTAATGCAGTGTTTTATTCTAATAGACCCTTGGCCTTAAGAAATGTGACTGATGAGCTTTAGGGGTGATGTTGTTGTTGTTGGATGAAGTTGATATGCGCATATTGGACTGCAGTGTGCTGGCGTCTGTGAGCCCTTTTGGTGTCCTGACTACAAGTCCCAGAATGCAACGGAATAAACTGCTCAGGCTAATCAAAGTAATGCATCTGCAAGCAAGTCACATTAGTGGGATTTTTAGAAGTCACCTGCAGTCAACTGCAGTGCCATCAACAAAGAGAGCAAGGATGTACTTAAAGTAATGTTACATCAACAACATGGCCTATTAGTGATGCTATATTGCAGTAGCCAATGTGCAGACTCACCCTTCTGAATTACCCAATTTACAGTAAAATAAAATTGAGCAACCATGATGTGTATGAATGAAATAATATAGGCCCCATGTTTCCAGAGTGTGCCACCAGGATTAATTGTAATCAATCAAAATGAATATATGTAGGCTGATCAATTAATTGAAGCATTAAATACCCAAAAATAAAAGACAATGGCAAAAAGGTAAATTCATGTGCTCCCTTGGAAAAAATAACCTATGCTATAAGAGGTAGCCCACAGCTTTTCCATAGGATATGGGATCCATGGATAACTTATATAGAATTTTTTAACGTTTCTAGGGTATTTACTTAATTATTAATTATTATTTTCTACGTGCTGTTTTTCTTTTTTTTTCTCTACATTTATTTAATTTAATAATTTTTTTAAGGTTTCTATCTTACCACCATTAACTATACTACTGTCGTACTTATTACTTTTAATTCTAACTAACTAATTAAATTATTTAAAAAAATATTTTTATGCATTTTTTTTATTATTATTATTATTATTTTTAGTATTTATGTATGTACATATTAAATGTTAAATGTAAGATATAATTTGTTTTGTATTATGGCACCGGTGTTATGTTTTGTTATGTTTGTTATGCTATGTTTGGAAAAAAAGGAATAAAAATAATTTTCCAAAAAAATGACTAAAAGATAATAATATTTCCCAGTAAATAATTTTATTAAGGAATTAATTGGAATTATTATTATTATTATTATTATTATTATTATTATTATTATTATTATTATTATCATCATATTTTAATATATTCAATTGATATTGAGTTCTTCTGCCCTCAAGTGGCCAAGAAACAAATTGATGCAGCTTTAAATTCTATGAATCAACTTGACCCTTCAGCACAGAAGCTCATTGTTTCTATACGGATGGTTTCAAGCCCACCCAACGAGCCTTGGAAGGACTCCAACTCTGCAGGTCACTCACTTATCAAAAGGTTTACTTCCGGGTCACAGGGCTAGAAGAATAAGATAGAGTAAGAGCTCTTTGATTCTTCACACTGTAATATATAGTCTCTGCAGACTTGTGAACTAAAGATAAATTTGCACCATGTGTACACACTAGTGTGCAGATTTACAGTATCAAAATATAGTTTGTAGGATAGCTAACAGTTATACAGCAGTTAAGAATGAAGAGATTGATGCCCACAATTAAAGTACAACACATGCGGAGGGCAAAATATTGTTTCTCATCAGTCTTAGTGTTACAGAAGTAGCGGATGCTTGTAAAATATGTAATAAAGGTCAGTGTATCTTTTGGTCATTCGATTTTCCTTTCACAAACGGATATTAAAAAACAAAAAAATAAGTGGTTATTTGATTTTCGTTTTAAAGTACAAAAAATAAAATTTAAATACAAGGCGTTTTTTCCTTTATCAGGGTCAAAAAGGAATGAACTGAACTTAAAAAAAAAACGGGTTGATTTTCATTTTCTATTTCTAAAAACAAAAAATAAAATCACTAGAAGAGAGAAACGAATAAACACCCCGTTTTTTCATATTCTGCGACCGGAAGTTGCCATTTACAAAGTAAGAGCACGTATGAGGGCGGTGCTGCTGTGTAACTGAAGGTGATGGACATGGATTAGTACGTATTTTTTTGAAACAATAAAAAAGTTTTTAGGAGATTATTATCCTGAAGTGGGGATGGGAAGGATCTCAGTTTCTAATCAGATTAATGCAGTGTTTCCCAAACTTTTTATCTGGGGAGCCACTTTTTAAACATGACAAATCATCACAACCCAATCCACAATAAACCTTATCTATAAATCATGAGAAGAGTGTATTTGTTCGTGATCATTTTTACTGCCATTTCCTTATATTATCCTGAATAGGTAGACCAGCTATTTTGAAGAGATATAAGTTTGATTGTTTTATGCATGTGTTACTGAAAACTTATACACGAGACAAAATAAATGCATTTAAGTGGAGTTAACAGGCTGTTTTTTTCCTCTCATCAGTAAAACAGAAAGAATACGCTGGTCTTTCATATTAGATTCAATGTTATAAGTAGACTACGATAATCACAACAATACAAACATTCAGGCTCCCTCATGTATTTTTTGTTTTTAGAAATAGAAAATGAAATCAATCCGTTTTTTTAAATTTAGTTTTGATTTTTAAACGTTTTGTTTACTCAGTTAACCGTTCTTTTATAATGTTTTTAAATTTGTATTTCTCAAAATGATGCTGCTTCAAAAGTCCCTACACGCAACCAGTAATTGTTTGTTTATTGTTTATTTGTTTCGCACAATTTTAGACTATACAACATAACAAAAAAATAAATGAATAATATACAGTGCAGGAAGAGGCAAAAAAAACACTGTGCTTATCTGAAGCCTCCACCTAGAGACAAGATTAATATAAAGAAATAATATGACTACATAATAGTGATAAACACATATATAACAAATATCTAAGATATTTTCTCGTAAATATGACTAAATTTAGTAATTTGTGTAAACTCAGTCATATTCACCTAACAAGGTAAAGCTACACAGCTGATTGCAGCCTGTGAACCAATGCAACTAAAAGTCCAAAGATAGTTCACACCAGACTGTGACGTGATTTAAGACGAAGCCGGAAGTAACCGGGAGTGACTCCTCTTGCTTCGCCTCCACAGTGTTTGCTCCCCCACCACCACCACCCCGCAGTGTAATTCATTATTATTAGCACATCGCCTTTGAAGGAGTCAGTATGTTGTTTGGAGGAAGGATCATCATAACTATGTCACTTTCCTATTGTTATTAATATTGTTTCCAGGAGCACAGCCTGTCCTGAAAATGGATCATCTTTGTGAGAACGACGCGCAACGGACAAGTGAGTTGTTGGGATAACCCTCCGTAAAGAGGCTAAACAAAATCACCCGGTACCGGCGTTACACGGTTAAAAAGAAAGCCTCTTAAGCCACAGTCACAACAACAACATGTTGTTTGTGTCTTATTGTGTGGTATATCTCATTATTATTGTGTTGGTATGTGTTTATCACACATTTATAACCGATCAGGCAGGTGTTTTGAGGAGAATAACGGTTTCTTGTTGTGTGACAGCCGTTATCCGGGAGGAGTATCCCTCCGCGCAGTGCAGAAGATAGTCCCATGAAGGTGTGTGTGTGACAGCCGTTATCCGGGAGGAGTATCCCTCCGCGCAGTGCAGAAGATAGTCCCATGAAGGTGTGTGTGTGCTGGGACACAGAGCAGCAGCGAGATGGCCAACTGTCCAGACCCATGGTGAGTTATACTGTTAAAATATTACTACTGGAAACATTTACTATCTACTAGTTTAATGTTTTAGGTTTCTCCACAACTGAACTGACAAAAGAGATTTTTTTTTTAATTTTATTTTATTTTTTATTTAACCTTTATTTAACCAGGTTAGTCCCACTGAGATTAATAACCTCTTTTCTAAGGGAGACCTGGCCAAGACCAGGCCAGCAGCAAGAACACAAAGTTGCAGACACAAATAGAGATAAAATACAATTCACAAACACTAAAAGCACTACAATTTGCATTAAAAGAGAACTATCTAAAGACAAATGGGGGGACAAATGCTACATCAAGCATATGAAGGCACTGAGCAGAGGCGTGCATGTACAAAACATCTCCATAATCTAAAACCGGTAAAAATGTTGCAGAAACAAGACATAGAGATAATAGGAATAACAACATTTTCCAGGCTCACTGCTGCATTGTGTCAGTCTGTATCTATCTTCATATAATAATAAAGCACTACTGGTCCAGTATCGTTTATTATTGGCTGCTTTTCAAAACATCCTATTCTGGCTGCCACACCCACTTCATGCAGCTCCAGAGTGAATGCACCATTTAGGACTTGGCTGCATGGTTTCCAGTCAGTGCCCAGCTGCTGAATAAGCAAGAATATATTTTGCTTTATGGCTGTTAATGTATTGACAGGCTAACTTATGCCTTTGCCTTGCATAAGTAAAACACCAATTATTATGGCTTCCTTCTTAATTTCCTTTAAGCCATAATATTAGTTGAAAAACTGTTTCCGCTCTTGGCGTCCTGAAGCAGCTGCGCTGTGCACAGCTGATACTAAAAACTATGACAGCATCAACTGGTGCCAATTTATCAACAATAGGTAGAATAAAACAACATTCAGCAAAAATTCTATAATAACATTTCAGCATAATGTAATTCAAGTGTTCTGAGAGATAACTAGACTCCTGCACCTCCTCATGGCTCTGTTTTCAGGCTTTAGAAAATCGAATCGTGACGGGAGACTTTGACCAATCACAGGTCATTTCATTGAGCGAGCGTTCCTATTGGCTGTGCTCCGGTCACTTGGTGTTCCTTCACCAGATTTCACTATGGCGGCAGCGTCACAAACTTTCTCATTTTACAGCTAAACCGTGCGATACAAGATGATTCTGAAAACATTTGAGGAGAGAAATAGGCATTAACATAACATAATATTGATTCATATTTAATCAGCGCTGCCTAGTTTGACCGTTTGGTCGGAGTTCGCAAGTGATTGACAGCCGGCTCTCATAGACGGCATCTAGACAGCAGACCTCAGATCAGCTCTTACTGCTTGTTTTCCTCCGATATGTGAAATCCTGCAGATGCCAGTTAGGAGCACCGGAGGACACAGAGGCACATGATTTTTTTCAGGTTACCTGTTTCATGTACTACTGTCACGATATAGCAACCGATTTATAAAAATAACTTTTTTTAATCATATTTGCTCCAATCTCGCCTACTTCAGCTTTAAATAGCAGCATAGTCCATTCTAGAGTGGGTGGTAGCCAACATAATGGTCATGGAGGAAGTGTTGACCAGCAACAAAATGACAGAGGTTGAAGGCCTACTGATGGGACACAGCTCTCTTGAGGGGGATCTCAAGGCTTTAACTTCACACTGCAGCAGTAAGGCTGCAAGCTGTGTGTGAAGGTATACAAGGGGTGTAAATCAGAAGTTTCCTCACTATACAATATTATATTAATTCTTTGGACGATACGATATTTGCTGATATTACAAAGTCTGCCACGATTTCGATTCAATTCAGGGGCTTGCGATCGACATATGAAGATATCATATGCCCAGTTAACACAATTAGGGATGCACCAATCCGACTTTTTCAGTCCCGATACCGATAGCGATACCTGGGCTTTGGATATCGGCCGATACTGAGTTCTGATCCGATACCAATTGTTTAATTAATAAGCTGTATGCCTCACTGTGTGGAAGTGACTGGGATCATTCTTTTATGTGTAAGGCAACATCAGACTTGACTTAAACATTGATTTTCCTAACTTTGTAAAACAAAAATGTAACAAATACATACATAGATATAAATGTATTGAATTGTTATTTATTATTAAAATAATAAATCGTACACCAGCAACTTGGTAAAAAATCAATTCAAGTGTAAACCTTTTAAATGCAGAAACAAATTGGTCGAAACTTAAACAGGAATTCAAATTCCAGTATATAATGTATGTAGTATTTAAACATAGAATAGATCGTTCCCATTGTCACCGATATCCGATTCAGCTATATGAGTCAGCATCGGCCCGATATCCGATCCGGTATCGGTGCAGCCCTAAACACAATCAGTTACTTTTACATCAACTCACTAAAAGCAACTACAATATGATTTGATAAGTTTATTTCTGGGCTCTGTAGGAAGGAGGTGCACTTGATCAAGTCATGGGAATTTCAAAATAAAGGCGCATCTTAAAGATGATATGTATCTATGATTTCACTTTGCATCGGTGATATTGGATTGTTGATCATTGAATCGATATATTGATCTAGATCGATGTATCGTTACAAACCTACAACTTAATGTTCTCAAAATCAAAATCTAGAGCAAAATACAGATGTCTAAATGGCACTAATGGACCATTAACAGATGGACCTGGTGAGGTTTCTATTCTCATGTTTCTTCCTAACCTAAACCTTGATCAATAATGACTGTAAGAAAGGCTATTATGTCATTTAGAGTTGAGATCAAATTTGGTCTTTGACCTCCCTTCCTCTGCTATTAAACTACCGTGACTATGTAGTCTGATCAATGCATACATAACGGAGCGCTCCAGACAAACTTAATATTGTACATGCACAGATGACTCCATCCGCAGAATTTTAAATAAAAGTGCACAAGTGTTCAATCTTTAGGGCGTCCTGGTAGCCTAGTGGTTAAGACACACGTCATATAATTATATAACATCCCCTGTTGCATTAATACTCCTCATTCTCCCTATGTTTCCTGTCTGTGTCTCTACTGATACTATCAAAAGAAGACAAAAATTCAAAACAAAAAGTCTTCCGACGGCTTATAATGCTAATGATTGTGTTGCTAATTCCAAAGCTCTAGCCACACCCCACACAATTTTATCCAAACTTCAAACTAAATTTATCTCTTTTTTTTTAGGTTGCCACGGGTGACAGTTAGTCACGAGTACATTGGCCCGAGGTCCTACCAGGTCTCTCCCTTCACATCTGTTGAAGACGTCAAACAGTTGCTCTACGAGGAGACGAACCTTCCCGTCAAAGAGCAACGGCTGACTCACAATGGGAGAGTGGTATGTTGTTTTTTTGCTATAACAGCAGAGTAAATATACTATACTACCAGTACTACTGCTACTACTACTCATAAAGCCAATTTGTCACAACAAAACAGATCCAAATCATCTAGCAAAATGGTTATTAGTTGATAATTAGGAAACATGTCTGTTCATACACTGTGTGTGCGTGAGGTTAATGTTTTTCATTTTTAGGTTGCTGCTTGTTCATTGTTTCGTTTTGTACTGGAAGGCTCCGCTAAACTATTTTCAATCAGAAAAATATAAGAGGCGCATGACAGTAGAGCAAAGAAAAACATTGGAAAGAAGCGTTGCTTCTTTGTACAAAACACAGAAATCTAGGTTTTGAAATTGGCCAATAATAAGTATATAGTTAAATCAAGATCCTATCCCAGTCAGTGTTGGGTGAAGGTTTTACATTGTTGTCATTCTTTGTTGCAAGGCATTAGTGTAGTGCTCATGACTCAAGTTTATTTTTGTTGTACATGTTGTATTATTTGTTTTCTTCTTGGCTATTTGGTTTGCTTGCTGTTCTGTGGTTGTGACACATTTTACCAATAACACACAAAGAGAAAAGGAATAACTGAGGATCCTTTCTCTGATGGTAATTGCCAGCAGCAGAAAAGAGATCTATTTGAATGACCTCGTGCCATAACTGCAGGACATTGACCTAAACCATTGACAGTGCCTTCATTGTTGAGGTGCTGTGCACCAAGTTTCCCTCACAGGTTTAATTTGTTGTTTTCTGTGAACAGTTAATTTAATCATTTTTTTGGGGTGTTACTGATCTTATGACTGATTTGAGCACGGTGATGGTCATAATTATCTATCTTATCTTATCTTTACTGCGGATTTGTGCTGGATTGCTACAGTGTAATGCAGCAGTACTCGGATGACTGCAGTCAAATGATCTGACTCATACTGAGGGCATCATGACTAGGCACCTCATCGGCACAGTGTATTGGAACAAAATGCAGTAGTTTGCTTTCTTAGCATATAAAACAAAATAATTGAAGTACAAAAAAAACCTAATATATATCTTCAGAGTAATTTCCAACATTTTAGAATAATCATTTCTTCTACCCTGAAATGGCATATTTTTATAAATACATTATAAAATTATACGTCAATACTTTTTATGCAGTTTTATAAATTAAGGCTTACTATAAACATCTTATTTAGAATTAAAGCAATGTGTCCTTGGTGTTAATTTGATTAATTAGTTACTTTTGTGGCAGATAAATGCACTGTGTGGCTCTTAGGGCTGCCGATTAGTCGATTAATTGGTCGTTTTGGTCTTATTTCTTCAGTCAATTAATCATTTTTTTAATACTTTTTTCATGCTGAATGACTTTTATCCAAAAAACGTATGAGCACATCTCTGGTAAACACAAGATTTAAAGTGGTGCTTTTGTGTGATTCTTTGTGGAGAAACTCGGTTTCACACATCTCTTCATTAAATCAACTAATCGAATAGTCCAATAGAATAAAAATCGTAAGAGTGTTAGTCAACTAAGAATTTCTTTGGTCGAGGACAGTGCTAGTGGCTCTTGTGTGGTAGTTTGGATGGTCGTATCAGTATGTGGCCTGACATAACTGGACTTGATCCCCTGTCTTTGGGTTCAGCTGATGGAAAGCACCAGGTGCTGGTCAGTACTCTGCAGCACCCCCTGATCTCATAAGCAGAAATTAGCTGCAAGCCACTCCTACATACTAATACCACATATACCACAAGGTCAGCTCCGACAATGCAGATAAGAGTTTTAAATAAAAGGAATATTTAAATCTTGAATTACTGTTTCCTAGAAAAAGGATGAAAAATATTTCCATTGCTCCTTACAGATGTACGTATATATTTCAAGTTGCCTTCCTGTTCTGCCTAATGCAATTAAAATGTGCAGCAGTCTGATGGAGGAGGCACTGTGCCAGACACTGTACTTAGCAGAGGAGTGGTATGCCTTTTAGGGGAAACTGAGAGGCAAGTTAAACTTGTTCTATGTGAGTTTCAAAAGCATTCTTCGATGTAAATGCCTGTCTGATGGTGCTCTCAAATTAAATAAAACATTCAGTCCAGTAGCCAAATGGGGTAAAACGCTATTACACTAGTAGTATACACAACAGTTAGGAGGGAAAAATGTACAACCAAAGCACTCTAATCTATAGATCAGTGATTCTCAGAATGGGGTCCGTGGCAGTCTGTCAGGGAAATAATATGCTATAAATTATAAAAATGTGCTTCATCATTAGAAAGTGCATATCTAGAGATGGGGACCATCTGCACCAATAAAACGAGCATATTGTGTCCATTACTCCCCATGTTAGCTTTGGGCCAATAGAAACTCTGATATAATCGTAACACATTTCAAATTGAAATTGTGTATCACTATGAAACAGGTCTGAAGAATTTATGTTGTAAAGTACAAATTTTAGTAAGCATATACTTAATAATTTTTTGTTATGATTAAGAGGGGGGAATGTTCTCCCTGGCTCAAAAGTGTTTGAGAACCCCTGGGATGAAAGTTGAATGCACAAGACATAAGATCATTTAAATGTTCACCTATATTGCTGAAGTCTGAGTATGTTCTGTGTGGCTATATTTCCACCAATATCAGTGTCTTTTCTCACACGTCTTTGGCATCCTGAGACAAGAATACAGCTTGTCTACTAGAGCTCTCCGTTCCCCATATTAATTATGAATGTGACATTAAAGACTTAAAATCCTTCATCAATGAATTGTAAAAATGATTATTGCACGGTGCAGCAACCATGATGACAGAGATTTGCTTATGCAGAGCTCAGTTTGCCAGACAGCATGTTGATGTGCAAAGACTGCTGAGTGCAGTGGGTCACAGAGTCACCTTGAAAAGCCTCAAACAGCCAGAACAGCAGTATTGGGCCTGGTGCCAGCTCTGGCTCCCTACTGCATCGATTCTGAAAGACGCACCAGGAAACGATACTAATGCGTGCAATAATGCCGCCCAAAAGATTTAACCGTTGCTGGGGTGAGAGTGATGATGCATTCATTTTGATAGGAGGACAGAAGTCTGTTAATAGTTGTCATAAAAATGAGAGTTGGCTTTCAAACTGTTTCATGAGTGCATTGAGTAATAAAGTCGTTTATGGCAGAAGTAATTGGTTCATCATTCATTATATTTTTCACTATAACATTTTTGTGACACATAATAGTAGTTTGTTGAGTCCATTTTCTCTATATAACAGATCAGGCCATTACAAATTGATTTGTTTTCCTCAATAAAACACATTTTTGTCATATGTTAACTTATGCGTTGTGTCCACATCCTACCTTCCTAGCTGGATGACGGCGTGCAGATCGGGACCTTGGTGCCTGCCGGGAGCCCAGAAGTGTCCGTCACACTGGAGGGAAGAGGCCTTAAAGGAGGAGGTAGGATTAAAACCACCACTTATCTTATCTGCAAAAATAAAGTTTTTACAACAGTGAGACTTACTCAGCTTGGCTTTTACAGGGAGGTTTGGACAGACTACACCACCGCTAGTCGAATTTCTGAAAGATATTCTGAGGAGGTACCCTGAAGGTGGACAGATTCTGAAAGTAAGTGCTATGTTACATTATTATTTCACATTTTTCACAGACATTAAAAGCATATTTTTTGTGGATGTTGACCTGATACATTTTCTTCAAACTGGAAAAAAACAATACAGTTTTTAATACAATTGCCTCTTCTTTTAGTTGTTGTGTTAACAGGCTATGGACGATATTTCTCCCAGGCAAAGGCTTTAGTCAATAACATCGCTGTCATGGGATTTGGAGTGCGAAAATATGTCAAGCTTGCACAAAAACAAAGGGCATAGTTTTATTTTGGCTTTACTTGCTGGCATCAGCTATATTACCATATATGGTAGCAGCATTGCCAGGGGTTAGGTCCCGCTGGGGCCGTCCATTCTGATAATGAGCTCATTTTACTGTAAGGCTTTTTGGATAAAAGCATCCACCAAATAAGCTGATGTCATCATGCACATTACATTTCTTAAAAACACATTACAGACCCTGCCTTCATAAATGTGTTTGTTGTGTCCGATTTTGTAGGAGTTGATTCAAAATGCAGAGGATGCCGGAGCCACAGAAGTCAAGTTCATGTACGATGAGACAGAGTATGGGGTCGAGTCACTGTGGTCACCTAATATGGCTCAGCATCAAGGTGAGTAGTTACAGTTAACACAGCCCTTGTGTTGGCAAGAGTCTGTCCTGCTTACCTTAAGTATCATTAAGCAGGTGCTCTGTAGTTGATCCTCTGCTCTGACCTGCCTGTAAACAAGGAAAACACAAATACATTTGTTACAGGAATTATTGAAATAATACATTTTACACTGTACCTGTACTGTATATGTATTTTTAGGTTGTCTTAACTTGTTTATGCTGACCTGGTTTCAACTCATCGTGTTGCAGGTACGGCATTGTATGTCCACAATGATGCTGTGTTCACTGAGGAAGACTGGAATGGGATTCAGGAAATTGCGAGGAGCAGGAAGAGAGAGGATCCTCTGAAAGTTGGACGATTCGGGATTGGCTTCAATTCTGTGTACCATATTACAGGTGAGGACTGTCCCGAAATGCTAATTATAATTTCTGTTATCAAATGCTTACTTACAGTACAACCTATTTCCTCATGAATCAGCCTAAGAAACAAAGAATATTCTGTGTAAAGAATTGTTTTCTGTATAATGTATGCATTAATGTATGCAAGTAATTTGGCATTTTTGCTTGAAAAATTAAGTGAAAGGACACTGATAATTGTACACTATAGAATTATCAACAATTAAATTCATATTTTTTTGTGTGTCTTCTTACTGTTTAGATGCTCCCAGTATATTCAGTGGAGACCAGATTGCCATGCTGGACCCTCATCAGACCCTGTTTGGTGTGCATGAGTCTGGGCAGTGTTGGAACTTGAAGAAAGACATTAAGGAGATCACAGAACTGACCGACCAGTTTACTCCCTTCATCGGGATGTTTGGGAGCTCGGAGAAAACCATTAAGGATGGCAGCTTTCCTGGAACGTTGTTCCGCTTCCCGCTCCGCCAGACACCCTCCCAGCTCAGTGGCAACATTTACAACAAAGAAAAGGTTTTGGAGCTCTTTGAGTCTTTCAAAGCGGACGCAGACACAGTGCTCCTCTTCCTCAAGAGTGTTCAGAAGATCTCCTTGCATGTGCGTGAGTCTGATGGTACAGAGCGCATGTTGTTTCAGGTTACGGCAACAGAGAATACTGATGATAAGTTAGAAAGGCCGAACGCACTGAAGACACTGGGTCAGGCTGTAGACAGCTACAGCAACGGGGTTCCCAGTTCTACCATCACGTGTGTCACCTACCAGGTCAACATCGAGACTCAGGATGAAACGGTTAAAGAGACTCAGAGGATGACGTGGCTGGTTTGTAATGGAGTTGGGGGCAAAGGAATGTGTGCTGAGTTGGACTCTCTGGCAGACGATTTGAAGTTCATGCCAAATATTGGAATTGCTCTGCCTCTTACTCTGATCAATAAAGAAGAAAAAGGTGCCACATCAGGCTTCTCAGGACGAGCTTTTTGCTTTCTTCCTCTCCCCCCCGGGGAGGAGAGTGAGACAGGGCTTCCAGTTCATGTCAGCGGCTTCTTTGGCCTCACAGACAACCGTAGGAGTATCAAGTGGCGGGAGGTGGATCAGTGGAGGGATCCAGCTGCCTTGTGGAATGAGCTGCTTATAATCAATGTCATCCCTAAGGCTTACTTCACGCTCATCACTGAGGTTATCAAAAGGGTACAGACAAAAAAGGACCAAGACTTTCCGTTGTCCCCTACAGGGACCTACGGGGCCTGGCCAGATCCCAAGCAGGTCAAGTCCCGCTGGAAACCCATCCTCCAGCCGCTGTTTCATGACTTGCTGCAGCAGCAGGTCATCTATTCCCTCAGTGAGAGCTGGATCCAGGTGGACCAGGCTGTGTTCTCAGAGCTGGACGCAGACGAGGACATTTCAGAGACTGTGATCAACTACCTCCAAAGCTCAGGAACGCAGGTGGCAAAGGTGCCCGCTGCCTTGGACTCTGTCTTGGCTGCCTACATGGCTGAGTCCACTGAAGTAAAGAAAGTGACCCCGTCTTTGTTGCGGCAGGTGATCAGGAAGTTCAAACACAAAGGTCCGTCACAGGAGAAGCTGCTGCTGCTGGAGTTTGCGCTTAGTGACGCCAATTACAGTGACCTCATAGGACTGGAGCTCCTGCCGCTGCAAGATGAGACATTTGCAGCGTTTTCATCCTCTGTCACTGAAAAGGATGCCATTTACATTCTATCTGAAGAATACCCCAGGTAGAGATATATCGAAATAGTGTATTTTCACTACCATGTTGTTGCAATTCTTGTCTAAATTACCTCAATTCTTTAGTCTCTCATTAAGGTACATTTACCTTTGACTTCAAAAATGTTTTTAATAGGTGGAAACTATTAAAAATTAAAAAGCCATTAATTTAAATATGTTGTGATTTAGGCTGGCTTTAAATAGGTGCACCTTCAGTTTGTATTATTAGTGTATCTCTCCTTTATTTATATACATATACAAGAGCAGATAGGAGTGTGGATCATTGTGCATGGCTTTAGTAGGGCTACTGCAATTTGCAAAGACCATTTTTAAGGTGAAACATTTCTATATCAGAAAAGCAGATGCAAATTTGTGCAAGAATATTAAAAATATTGTAGGTTTATGCATGCTAACTGAAACACAAATTAAATGAGAAAGTGCAAATGTTGCTGTCTTTTCATGAACATACAGCAAATTTGATCCTTTTTCAGATGGAAGTGTGTCTTTTAAACAAACTTCATCCAGCTATATTATTTCGGCTCAGCTATATTGTATTGTTCTTTTATTTTATTGACTTATTTAGAATAAAATGACGAGATCAATAATAACATCAACCATTGTAAATGTAAATCATTCAACATTAAAACACATGTACACGTAGAATTGGGTTTGTTTTAAAAAATAAAGTCTCACCTTTTTTTCCTTTTGCTTCGTCCTCAGGTCTCTTTATCCAGGACTTGAGGGTCGGTTCCTATTGGAGAGCATTAAACCTTCAGTAATGGACAGTTTGAAGAAAGCAACCAAAAGCAGAGGTAATGTAACATATTGAATTTACATGTAATCTCTTCCACATAAATCCATGTTATGTATAAATAACCTTCGTCCCAAACAGTGACCAGAAGACTTTTATACTGTGACATATTTTTGACCAATTTATTTTTAATTTTAAAAATAATATGTGACAGTAAAGCTGTGATTAAATTCATAGATTTTTAGGGGCAGCTTAAAGAACTGTGCAAAATATGATTTATAGATAATTATAAAATGTCCCAGTGTGACTTTGTGGGTTATGTGGCCATGTTGTAGTAACACTTGGTCACCTTACTCTCCTGTAGTGCCAGCAGGGCATTAAAGTCACTGCTAATAGATCATTTATGAGTGAGAGACGGAAAGGGAAAGAGAGAGTGAGCATGCTGATTCATGGAAGAGTTGTTTTTGTGCTACACATTCCACCCAACCCACGAGATCAGATCCTGAGTGCACTCACTCACTGCCATACTTAACCATGATTGACAAAGGGCAGTGAGCCAGGCAGAGGAAATATGCTGAATAACAGATTTGCCCTTTAAATCCAAGATGAAATACACAGAGGATATTGTAATTTAACATTTAACTAGAGCAATGTGGACTCCTATTCATTTTTATTTTGACTGAATTGAATTTTTTAAGAAATGTAGTATTGCCACTCCATTTTTCAAGTAAAATTCGGGTCAAATTCATCCCAGAACTCTAAAAATGTGTCACTTGGTTTACAGTGCAACAATATCTTTTGGGGTGCTCAGGTAGGTTTTTCAAAGTGTGTGAAATATTGATCATTTTACTATTAACTTAAACTAATGCATGACTGTAAATGAGCATCATGGTAACTGCAGTATCTCACAGATACGAGAAGTAAAACAAACAACAACTCACATGTTTAGTTTCTGAAAAGTCCTGTCCTAAACACATTCACTCATCATCAATCTGACGTACTTTATACAGGTTACCTGTAAGTGGATCATGGTGCATTTTATGACTTGCAGTGTTTTTCTAGGTACGTGTGTCTTTGAGAAATGGTTTCCCCTACACTGAAATTATAAGAATGGGTTCAAGATTGATTGGATTTTAGTATAAATTCAACAAACTGTGTGTGTGTGTGTGTGTGTGTGTGTGTGTGTGTGTGTGTACAGAGTATGGTTTGTGCAAGTGTGTTTACATCAATGTGCTGCAATGTTGCTTTAAGTCTTGAATGTTGAGTATGAAATATACTAATTATTAATATTTAGTCGTTTTTACATTAAAAATTAATTTAAAAGTGAATCTGTTTGTGCAGTGTTGCTCTCTAATTTATCTAGAAACTGATGTAGTGGATTGTTAAGACAGTTTTTACAGTTTTTTTCATCCTCAGACTGCTGCATCGTGCAATAACAACAAACTGTCAAACTTAAAGTTAACATTTACTTCTACAATAATAACTGAGGCTAACTTAATTTTTCCTTGTTATTGGAACAGGAAGACCCTGCAATCAGCTACAAGTGCTGAACCCTGACCGATCAGCTCGACTCATCAAGGAGATCCTATCAACAGCCTGGCCGGCTAAAGACTTCATTGTCCAATGGGAACCTGGAAATAGAGAGTTGAAACATCCTACTGTTTCCTGGCTGAAGGTGATTTGGAAGCATCTCTATATACATTTTGCTGATGACCTAAGTACCTTTGAAGACATGCCTTTGATCCCACTTGTGCCACTTGAGGAAAACATGGACGTAGTTAAGCTTCTTCGTCTCAAAACTCCATCCCCCATAATGCTTGTGGATGAGGAGGAGTCGCCGCTTTCTGAAAACCTTCTTGACATCATGGAAAAGCTTGGAGGAGTAGTGATAAAAAAGCTGGATTCATGTTTGCAGCATCCTTTGCTAAAGAATTACATCCATCCATCCTCTCCTGGTATGCTTCTGCATATTATGGATAGATTGCCAACACAGCGATTATCCAACCAAGTCTCTTCTTTCTCAGTCAAAGAGAAGGTTGCACTCAGAAACTTTCTTGCTGGACTGTCTGACATTACAGAGAGGGAAAAGCATACCCTGCTCGAGCTCTCCATCTTTGAGAAAGTGGGGACCTGCTCTGAAGGTACCTCAGCATTTACATCACTGAGAGGAGCCAGAGCTTTACACCACAGAGCCAAGTATCCGCCAGATGTGAAATTATCCATAAATCTTGTGGGCTGTTGTGACGAGGAATCAATCCGCCTCATCAAGATGCTGAATGTAGAACAAGTGAAAACAACACAATGTTTGAAGATGATTATTCAGGATATTGAGCGGGGGTTCTACACAACAGATGAGATAACCCACGTCATGCTTTGGGCACTTAAACATCTGGCGTTTCTAAAAAATGAAAACTCATCAGTGATCGGCTGGCTTTCTGCTCTTAAATTCATTCAGATGCCTTGTGGAAAGTCAGTCAAAGCCTCAGAACTTTTTGATCCTGAGCTAGAGATTCTTCAGAATCTGTTCTACATGGAAGAGAAAACCAGGTTTCCCACAAGTACATTCATGTCTTCCCCTGATATTCTTCATTCACTCAGACAACTCGGACTAAGAAATGAAGTACAGCTCGGTGAAAAAGATGTACTCAAAGTGGCAAAGAAGATAGAGGAGTTACAAAGCAGCAAGGAGCCTGAGTGGGAATCCATAATCAAAAAGGCAAAAACACTCCTGCAAATACTTAACAGACAAACCAAGCTGGTAAAATCAGCTGATGCTCAGGCATCATTGCTAAAACTGAAATGGGTACCCGTCTGCAAAGAAAGACCTCCAACTTACCCTAAATCCCTTGCTTGGGTTGGAGATACTCTCAATATCTGCTCTTTGTCAGAGATGTGCGACATATCCCATGCAGTGCTTGTGGGATCTTCAGTAGCACTGGTTGAACACACGTCTGCAGGTATGAAGAAGGCACTGAAACTAACTGTAGAGCCACAGGTGGATCAAGTATTGCAGCACCTGAAAGCAGTGAATGACTGGCATAAATCTCAAGCATTCACCACTGAGGATTGGTATCAATTCCAGCAGATCTTGTTTGAGATATACGGTTTCATGCAGGCTCATCTTGAGGATGCTAGAGAAGCAATGAAATCACTGCCTTTCGAATGGGTGTGGACGGGCAAGACATTCTCATCACCAGGCCAGACGGTCCTAAAGCCCCTACCTGATCTAGACTTGCAGCCTTACCTGTACTCCCTGCCAAAGACAATAAGAAAGTTTCACAAGCTTTTCAAGTTTTGTGGTTCAGTTGAAGAGGTTGTGTCAAGCCATGTGTTTGATGTCATCAGCACCATCCGACAAAGATGTGAAGGAGAGATGACCAAGGCGGAAAGCAAACATGATATCCTGCTTTTAGTCAACATCCTGAGATGGCTGTACAACAATCAGATACCTGTGGATACTAACATGCATGTGCCGATTCTTTGTTACAAGGACCTAAGCAAGCTAGCGATGAAGCCCATTCATGAATGCACCTACTGTGACATCAAGGTTGACGATTTGAATGACTTACTTGAGGATGCATCAGAGCCCATAATATTAGTCCATGATGACATCCCCATGAAAACCGCAGAGTGGCTGAAGGTGCCATGTTTGAGCACAAGGTTGATAAACCCAGAGAACCTTGGCTTTGAACAATCAGGCCAACGAGAACCTCTAACAGTGAGGATAAAGAACATCTTGGAGGAATATCCATCTGTGGCAGACATTTTTAAAGAGCTCCTCCAGAATGCTGACGATGCAAGTGCAATAGAGTGCAGTTTCCTCATTGACATGAGAAAAAACACTGACATTCGAGAGAATCTCCTTGACCCTGGCATGGTTGCTTGCCACGGGCCCTCCCTGTGGTCTTTCAACAGCTCTGTCTTCACAGACACAGACTTTCTGAACATCACAAGGTTAGGTGGATCAGTGAAAAGATGTGAAGCAGACAAAGTTGGCAAGTTTGGCTTGGGCTTCAACTCAGTTTATCACATAACTGATATCCCCATCATAATGAGCAGAGAGTTCATGATCATGTTTGACCCAAACATCAATCACATCAGCAAGCACATCAGAGACAGGTCCAATCCAGGGATCAAAATCAACTGGAGCAAACAACAGAAAAGGCTGAGAAAATTCCCTAACCAGTTCAAGCCTTTCATTAATGTCTTCAATTGCCAGCTTCCTCTAGCTCAGGACTCCCCATACAAGTACAACGGTACACTGTTCAGACTCCCGTTCAGAACAGAGCAGGAAGCCTCAGCAAGTGAAATCAGTAGTCTGTACTACAACACCACAGACATCTATTCCCTGGTTGATGAGTTCAGCATATGTGGCCATCGGTTCATTCTGTTTACTCAGCATGTTGGAAGTATGGTCTTGAAATACCTGAAATATGAGGAACCAAATCCAGCAGGAGCACAAGATGTCGTCACCATCAACAAAAGTGTGTGGTCATCCAAATCCTCATACGGACCTCTGAGTATCCTAAAATCTGCAGCAAGGGTTATGAAGAAAGTAGCAAGCACCAACAGGGTACCTGCTGATGTTCCCAAGTCCGGCTGCATCATACGCGTTTTGGTGGAGGAGTTTCATAACGTGTTCAAACGCATTGTCGATCTCCATTCACCACTGTTCAGAGGCTCAGAGGAAGATCCTAACCAGTACTTTGAGATGGCCGCTAAAGGTCTTCAGTCAAGGCGACTCACAGATGAAATGCCCCCAAAGGCAGTCGACGTCACCAACTGGCTCATTTGCTCATGCATGGATGTAACTGAGGCACTCAAGTTTTCCCTTAATGATAGTGGAAAAAGACTTGGACTAGTGCCTTGTGGAGGAGTGGCTGTTCTGCTCTCAGAAGAAGAGAATCGCAAATGGACAATAAAAACAAATACCACACCAATCGGTGAGGTGTTTTGTTACTTACCTCTCCGAATCAAAACAGGCCTACCAGTCCACATTAACGGCTGCTTTGCTGTGACGTCCAACCGCAAAGAAATCTGGAAGACCGACACCAAAGGACAGTGGAATTCTGTGTTCATGAGACACGTCATTGTCCAGGCTTATTTAGCAGCACTCGCAATGCTACGTTCAATGGCTGAAAGTGAAGAGCTGCTCGACTACAGCTATTACGCGGCATGGCCAGATCCAAGTCAGGTGCATGATGACTTCACACTGGTCAGCCAGGGTGTTTACCAAGAAATAGCCAAAGGAGGGGACAGTGAGCATGCAAAGGTTTTCTCAGACGGCAAAACCTGGGTGTCAATCAAATACGTCAGATTCCTTGATGATGCCTTACTCTGTAGGCCAGACATTGGTCCTGCTGCTTTCAAGATATTCTTGAAATACCTCAAGAAGAGTGGCTCACAAAACCTCTGTGCTGTTGAGCTGCCTGACTGGGTTAAGGAGGGATTTGATGATGCGGGATGTAAAGGAAAGTTGATGGAAAATACCCTGACAGAGAAGCAGTTCTTCTCAGATGTCTTTTTCCCTCACATCCAGGAAATAGCCAAAGAGCTTCGAGATCCCCTGATGCATTATGTCTTGAATGAAAAACTTGAAGATTTTGCATCAATCCTCAGGGTTACTCCTTGTATCCCATGCTCTAGCCCCAATAAGGAACTGGTTTTACCTTCCAGGCTCATTCACCCAGAGGGAAGAGTTGCTAAACTCTACAACACTGATGATGGAAGATTTCCTGAAGGCACTTCTAAAGACTACCTAAACCCTGTGTGTTTAGTGAAGCTAGTGCAGTTAGGCATGGTCAAAGATGATCTTTCATGGGAGGACATGATTGAACGTGCTCAATCTGTTATTGATCTTAATGAAAAAGATCACACAGCTGCATGCTTTCGCAGCAGTATACTTCTCAGTCTGATCGATGAGAAACTGAAGATGAGCGATCCAGGAGCAGCTGAGCTCTTAGAAAAGCTACATGACACCAAGTTCCTTCCATTCCTGACAAGACCTGCAGGCTTTTCACTGCCATGGCATGGGAACGACTTTTCCCCAACAACAATGTTCTCTGCGAGAGAACTCTTCACAACTGAACATCAGGAAACAGTGTGTCTGATGAAGCCAATCCTGAATGAGAACTCTCCATCTTTCAAAGGCTGTGGTGCAATGTCCTTAGCTGTGAAAGACTGTCTTGGTCTGATAAGGAAGCCCACAGTTGGACTGGTCATCAGTCAACTCAAGAAACTGTCTCAATCATTTGATGGTGTCACACTGTATCAGGAAAACATAACAAATGCCTGTTACAAGTTTCTTCATGAGGAAATGCTACAGGATGAGAATGCAAAAGGACAAATAACTGAAGAACTGAAAGAGTTCAATTCCATCCTGGTGGAGAACACATATGTCAATCCCTCCAAAGTTGCATTCCACCTGAACTTTGATGCAGCTCCACATCTTTATCAGCTCCCTAACAAATACAGAAACAGCTGTCGTGAGCTCTTTGAAAATGTTGGGGCACAGCCCAGCTTCACAGTCGAGGATTTCTCGACTGTTCTTGAAACTATGAAGCAAGAATGTGGGCGAAGGGCACTCACCGAGGAGAACTTCCAGTTGTGTCGTAGAATTATCAGTGAGGGAATATGGAGCTTGATACGAGACAAGAACCAAGAATACTGCCAAGCGAATTTTGGTGGGATTATGTTACCCGACCTCAATCTGACATTGCAGCCATCAAAATCGCTGTGCTACAATGACTGCCCTTGGATCAAAGTCAGAGACTCTTCTGTGAAATACTGCCACGCCGATATTCCAAGAGAGGTTGCTGTGAAATTAGGAGCAGTCCCAAAACGTCACAAAGCCTTGGAGAGGTATGCCTCGAATGTCTGCTTCACTCCACTTGGGAGCGAGTTTGGACAGAAAGAAAAACTCACAAGCAGAATTAAGAGCATTCTCAATGCTTATCCATCAGAAAAAGAAATGCTAAAAGAGCTGCTTCAAAATGCAGATGATGCCAAAGCCACTGAAATTTACTTTGTTTTTGATCCAAGGATACACCCCACAGACAGAATATTTGATGATAAATGGATCCCAATGCAAGGCCCTGCCCTCTGTGTTTATAACAACCAGCCTTTCACAGAGGATGATGTCAGAGGTATACAGAACCTCGGAAGAGGAACAAAAGAGGCCAATCCAGGCAAAACCGGTCAATACGGCATAGGATTCAACTCTGTCTATCACATCACTGACTGCCCGTCCTTCATCTCAAACAATGACATTCTGTGCATCTTTGATCCACATGCACATTATGCACCTGGGGCTACATCCGTGAGTCCCGGAAGAATGTTTAGAGACTTGGACTCTGACTTCAGATCTCAGTTTTCAGATGTTCTAAGTCTTTACTTGGGAGCCCATTTCAAGTTAGAACGCAGCACAATGTTCAGATTCCCCATCCGCTCTAAGGAAATGGCAAGGTCATCAGAGATCAGTTCTGTCCCTGCATCAGACAGAATGGTGCAAAACCTTCTGGATAAGCTAAAAACCGACGGTGCAGAGCTTCTGATGTTCCTCAACCACATGGAGAAAATATCAATCTGTGAAATTGATAATGCATCTGGAGAACTAAAAGTGCTTTATTCTGTGACAGCCAAAATAACAGATGGTGATCGGCTAAAACGCAAACAGTTTCATGCCTCAGTCATTGATAGTGTGACCAAAAAGAAGCAGCTCACAGCTATCCCAGTCCAACAGATAACCTACACATTGGACATAGAGGACAATGATGGAAATTTGACCACATGGATGATCTGCAACCGGTCTGGCTTCCCCAACATTGAAAATGTCTCAAAAAGTGTGATCTCAGCTCACAAAAATGAAGACATAACTCTATTTCCTCGCGGAGGGGTAGCTGCATGTGTAAGCCACAACTACAAAAAACCACACAGAGCCTTCTGCTTCCTGCCTCTTTCACTGGAGACTGGCTTACCTTTTCATGTCAATGGGCATTTTGCCCTGGACTCTGCCAGAAGAAACCTATGGAGGGATGACAATGGAGTGGGGGTAAGGAGTGACTGGAATAACAATTTGATGACATCACTGATAGCCCCCGCATGTGTGGAACTGCTGATTCAGCTTAAGCGTCGATACTTCCCAGGTCCTGATCCCACCATGACCGTACAACAAGGAACACCGCTTCATGTTGTTAAAGATACATTGCGGAAATATCTGTTCTTCTTCCCAGCCAACAGACTTGATATACAGCCAGATTGGTACTGCCTGGTTAAAGAAGTGTACAACTGTATCCATGCTGACATGAAGCGTCTGCTACCTGTAGTCAGAGCAGGGCACATGGACAACTCAGACATGCACTCTGTCATTTACATTTCATGGGTGAATACATCCACTGCAAACAAAGGCAGAGCCTTTTTTGATAATCTGCTTCAAGATGAACTTCAGCACTTGAAAAACACAGAGTACAACATCACCTCAAGGAAATCTGTGGCTGAAAATGTCTACAGGCTCAAAACCTTGCTCCTGGATATTGGTTTCAACCTGGTTCACAGCTGCGATGAGACAGCAAATCTCTACTTCTGTTTGGAAGATGCAGGGATACCAGTCAGTTATGTGACACCAGAGGATGTCCGCAACTTTCTTCACACTTTCTCATCACCAGACACATCTTGCCATGTTGGAAAACTCCCCTGCCGTCTCCAACAGTCAAACTACAAGCTCGCTCATAACTTGAAGCTTCTAGTCGACTATTGCTTCAAAGACAGAGAAGTGGATGAAGTCACCATTGAGGGTTTGCCTCTCTTGATAACAATGGACACTGTGCTTCAGGTGTTTGATTCCAAGAGACCAAAGTTCCTGACAACACATCATGAGCTAATCTCATCAAGGAAAGACCTGTTCATGAATACACTGTATATCAGGTACAGCGACATCCTTTTGAAGGCAGGAGCAGCAAAGATCTTTGACATCAGTTGCTTTGGTGACCTACTGGGGTCTGTTCTTCCAAGAGAGTATCGAACAAAGATCCCTGTTAAGTGGAGAGACACCTTTGCAAGTGAATCTTGGCTGAAGAATGTGTGGCACTTCATCAGTGAGAATATCGCTGTTAAGGAGGATCAGGTGGACATCAAACCCAGTTTTGACACAGTGCTTGACATTCTGAAAGACTGGGCTTTGCTACCTGGAATCAAATTCATGGCAAGAGAAAAGATAGTTGTCCCTGAGCATGATGTGCTTCTACCTCTGAGTTTGATGAACATAGCCATATTTCCACATGGCCAAAATGACAAAGTCTTTCACACCCTAATGAAAGCAGGGTGCATTCAGCTTGCAGTGAACAAAATCTGCATCAAAGAGAATCCCATCATGCCTTTTCTGGCACAACACACAGCAAACATTGAAAACCCATCAAGTGTTCTGAAGGCTGTAGAGTACATCATCCAGACATCTGCATTCAAAGCAGCAAACCTGACTGACAAAGACTTTGAGGCTCTCCTGCTGTATTTCAACTGCAACCTAGCTAACCTCACACAACAGGATGCACAGAGCCTAAAACTCCTCCCATGTTTTAAATCAGTTAATGGGAGATACATCAGCATTGCAAACTATGGGAAAAACTATGTCCTCGCAAAAAGCATTCCCACTGCTGACATAGACAAATGGGCTAACACAGCCTCCTTTGCCTTTCTTGCTGACAATCCGCAGCTGAAAGAACTGTACACCTTCCTTGGTTGCATGCCAATTGATGACTTGGAAATCTACCTTCAACATCTCCTGCCAAAGTTTGAGAGTCTTTCCTATGATGCCAAAGTTGAACACATTGTCTACTTGAAGGAGAGACTCTTGTCAATGGAAGAACCATGCGAGATGAAGGATCAGCTCTACGAGAAATTGGAGGGACTGTTGTTCATCTATGACTACTCAAACAGACTCAGGCCAACCAAGTTTTTCTATGATGAAGCGGAGAAGGTGTTTGAAGTCATGTTACCTACAAAGTCATTCATACCAAGAGACTTTTTTAAGAAAGTTGAGCAAGTGATAAAACCCAAGAACGGGACATTGTCACTCACCTCCTGGATAACCTTTCTGAGAAATATTGGTCTCAAACACGAAGTGTCACAGCAGCAAGTTCTTCAGTTTGCAAAAGAGGTCAGCATCAAAGCCCAAACAGAGAGCTGGACCAAAGAAAAAGTGCAAACCATTGTTGATGTTCTCTTGAACCACATTTTCAAAGAGAGGACAGATCTGTTCCAGGGTTCTTTTCTAAAAGAGCTCTCAATGATACCATTCCTCTGTCCCGAGAGAGCCCCCAAAGAACTGATCAAGCTTCATTCGCAGTATCAAGAGATGAGTGGCACACTTCCTCTGATTCGTTTCAGTGGGTCTCAGGTAAATCCAAAATTCAAGCAAACAGATATCATTCACTTGCTTTGGACATCTTGCCCAATTCTACCTGAGAAAGCAACACCATCAAGCATAAAGGACCAGGAGGGGAACACTCTCACTGGACAGGAACAACTTGATGAAGTGCTGAACATGTTAGGTGTCAACTTGGACCCACTGTTGGAGAAAGTCATAAGCAACTGCAAAAACATCTGCAACATATCCAATCCGGATGATGAAATGGTGAAAACAAGGAACAAAGTTCTAAGGTCCACCTACGAGTTTCTCAATGCAGATAAAAGAGATTTCCGTTTTCAACTACGTGGGGTGGCTGTTGTCATGGTTGAAGATGGCTGGAAATTGCTGAAACCTGAAGAAGTTGTGATTAATTTGGACAATGAATCTGACTTCAAACCCTACTTGTACAAATTGCCTCTAGAACTTGGTACCTTTCATCAACTGTTCAAACTTCTTGGTTCAGAAGATGTTGTGTCAATCAAACAGTATGTTGAAGTGCTGTGGCGAATTTACAGAAGTTCAGAGGGCAAGCAGCTTGACCCAAATGAAATGAGAACTGTGAAAAGGGTTGTTTCAGGATTGTTCAAGTCCCTCCAAAATGATCCAGTGGAAACTCGCAAAGAACTCGAGAGTCTCAGAGATTTGATATTTTATATGCCAAGTCATGACGGTAGATTAGCAAAATCGAATAGCTTGGCGTTTGATGATGCCCCACACTACAAGAGCAGAATTCAGGGTAATGTTGGAGTTCAGATGCTTGTGGACATGAGCCAGTGCTATCTGGGCAAAGATCACACCTTCCACACAAAGCTGATCATGCTACTTCCACAGAAACTAAGGCCTAGACTGCTGAGTAGCATTCTTGAAGAGCAACTTGATGAGGATTGTCCAAGAATGTGCCAGTTTGGAGCTCTTTGCTCACTTCAAGGTCGCCTTCAGCTGTTGCTGTCATCAGAGCAGTTCATCACAGGACTGATCAGAATAATGAAACATGAGAATGACAACGCATACCTTGTGAATGAGGAAAAAGCCATACGTCTCTGCAAAGCACTTTGCGAAGGATTGAAAGTTTCTTGTTTTGAGAAACTCCAGACAACATTAAGAGTGAAAGGATGTAGCCCCATCCCACACAGCCGCAGCGAAACACTTGCCTTCCTCAAGAGGTATGGGACAGCTGTGATTCACCTCTACATCCAGCATTCAGACTGCAAAGACATTAACTTTCTCTTAGCACTGGCAATGACATTGAAGTCTGCTACAGATAATTTGATTTCTGACACATCCTATCTGATTGCAATGCTGGGCTGTAATGACATCTACAGAATCACAGAAAAGCTGGACAACCTTGGGGTTAAGTATGACTCAACAGAGCCTTCAAAACTTGAGCTACCCCTTCCTGGAACCCCCATACCAGCTGAGATACATCACACACTCCTCATGGATCCCATGAATGTATTTTATCCAGGAGAGTATGTTGGTTACCTTGTAGACTCTGAGGGTGGAGACATTTACGGGTCCTACCAGCCTACCTATACATATGCCATCATTGTTCAAGAAGTACAAAGAGAAGAGGAGGAACACACAAGCTTCCTTGGAAAATGCTTCCAGATTGACATTGGTTACAGTGAGTACAAAATAGTCAGTTCCCTTGACTTGTACAAATTCTCAAGACAAGATGAAAGTAATCAGGCGCGGGATACCAGTGCCCCATCAACTCCTACAAGCCCAAACAGTCGTTCGTCTGGTCCACGAGTGATCCCTCCTGCCTTCACCGGTAAGGAAAACCTCAGACCCCCCTCTCAAAAACAGTCTCCAAAAAAGATCAAGCTTCATGCATTGCCTGAGATCCTGAAAGAAGTGACCTTAGTAGTTGAACAAGCTTGGAAGCTTTCTGAGACAGAGAGAAAGAAGATAATCCGCCGATTGTATCTCAAGTGGCATCCAGACAAAAATGCAGAGAATCTGGACATCGCCAATGAAGTCTTCAAGCACCTACAGAGTGAGATCAACAGGATGGAGAAACAGACTTTGGCTGATCAGCAAAATACAGACAGAGCTTCCAGGAGAACTTTCTCCACATCGTCATCCCGCTTCCATTCAGAGAAGTTCTCATATCAAAGGTTTTATTCATCGTGGAACCAAGAAGCAACAAATCACAAGTCAGAGAGGCAACAGTTCAGGGAACATTATACAAGCTATGCAGGTTCGTCACATTCTCACCGTTTCTTTGTGCCCCCTACTTTCAAGACAGTTGGAAACCCCGTGGAAGCCCGCAGATGGCTGAGGCAAGCAAGAGCAAACTACTCCGCTGCTCGGAATGATCTCCATAAAAATGCCAATGAGTGGGTTTGTTTCAAATGCTACCTGGCCACAAAGCTTGCACTGATAGCTGCCGACTATGCAGTCAGAGGAAAGTCAGACAAAGATGTGAAACCAACGGCTCTGGCTCAAAAAGTGGAGGAGTACAACTCCCAGTTAAAAGGCCTTTCAAATGATGTTCAGATCCTGGAAGGATATGGTGTGGACAGCCTGAGAACTCGCTATCCTGACCTCCTGCCGTTTCCACAGATTCCCAACGACAGATTTACATCTGAGGTGGCAATGAGAGTGATGGAATGTACCGCACGGATTATCATAAAGCTTGAAACCTTTGTGCAGCAAAAAATATAATACTGTTGTTAAAGAGGACAATGAAACTACAGTATGCCTAGATCCTCTGTGGAATAGAGGACACCCATGGCTGTGTGCAATACAGATCATGTGTATCACTTTGAACAAAATTGAAGTATCCAGCTGGCAGCTTATGGTACATATGCAGTTTCTACCTGTGATGGTGGGGCTGTGGCCCATGCACAGTAAATAAATGTATGGCTCCCATAACCTTTTAAGCTGTCTCAATATACATTTGCTGTAATATGTGAAAAACAAATCTGCATATGCTGTACATACAAATGCCTAAGCAATATGTTTTGTTTACCAAAGTCCCCACATTAACTATATTTACTCTGAGTTAGATTAATAAATATGCTGCTTTTTTTACTTTATCTTTTATAAAAAAAATACAAAAATATATTTTCTTGCTACAGAAAACCAGTTGTGTGTACTGAAAGGATGTGCTTATAATGAAGGAATAGATAAACTCTAAATGTCAAATACTGCAAATACTGTCATGCAACGTGTCCTATTTCTCAGCAAGTCAAGGAAATTACAATCATGTTTGTACATTTTCTTTTTTTTGTATTTTTATGGTTGATTTCATATAATTTCTGTAAAAGTTGTACATTATCTGTAACATAGCCAGTCACTTGTTCATGGACAAAGCACTTTTTTTAAACTCCTCATGTACTCACACCCCAGCAACTCTGGAGAATCCAACTGTGAATGGAAAACTCTTTACTTTCAATGCAATTGTTTTTTTTCCATTGAGGATATGTTTTTTTTTGTTATAGCTATGTTAAATGTTTGTTGTGTTCTATACTGTAACATATGGTGACTTTTACATCATTACCTGTTCATATGAACATGAATGTGTACTCTGGGGCCCTACAGCAAGTCTGCTTTGATGACTAAAGTGATGACTGCAGCTAGGCTTTCGCTTTAACGAGTCATTCAAAAGTTGCTTTTTTTTACAGTGATGACCTGTTTGAGAATACTCAGTAGAACAGTGATAAAATGAAGAGCCATATATATGCTGATATATGGGCACAACCCTAACAAGTTAACTTTTGCCAGCATGAAACCATGTTCATACATTTTTGGTAATTTTAACTTTTACAGTTTAAGGAACATAGAGCAGCACTAAACCTTGGTGCTTGTGTGTTTTTACTGCATCATTGGCTTTATTTTACCTTTGAAGGACTATACACACACTGACCACGTATTGTAACTGTCATTTTCAAACATAATTTAAAATGTGCTTCTTGGTATCTGTTGTCTTATTACACCTCAAGCTTGAGGTGAGTCAGCCGTACATGTTGATGTACTGTGCCATAGGAAGGCCTAATAAAGTCCCCTTAAATAAATTGTGTCAGTTTTTGTTTCTAGGTTTATAAAGGACAGCACATTTGAAAAAGAACGTTACTACAATTTTGATTAAATTGTAATATTTTGCAATGAATATTTCATCTCATATCAAGTTAGCAAGCAAAACAAACCATTTGTTCCTGTAAGTGGAGAAATATGAATTCAGTTATAATCTACTCTGATTGTTGGTGTCGACATGGGAAATGTCAAAGACAGCAGGGTTTTATTTTACAGATGCAGTTAAGTTGTGGAATTGTGTTGTTTTTAGAGCCAAATTCACACATGTAAAAAAATAAATATGATTTTCTGATGACATTTTCTCTTTGAAGTTTGAACAATCTTAAGCAGACAAAAACAAATCTGAATTCTGAGCTAGATCTGATAATACAACAAAGGCCACAAATCTGTGCTACAATAAATAAACATTGGGACCTACTGAATAAGAGCAAAAAGATTGCTCTCTTGGCTTGCTTGTGTTAGTCCATGGAGTTTGTTGTTGGTGTTAGTCCATGTGCTGATGGTCAGACCTCTGTTTTGTGCATCCTGGTGGTACTGCAGAGCTTTTCCACTAGAGTGCATCAGAGAGCCAATAAACATGGTTAGGAAATGATAAAAAAAAACTGTATCCATCTCCACATTATAGCTTTAGTGCACAGCAGAACACAACAGTGGGCATTAAAAAATGTAATAAGAGACTTCCAGTCCTTTGGTGCCTTTTTTGCTCATAAGATTTGATTAGAAAACATGAGGCCAGTCTTCAGAAAAACAAGTATGAGAATGAATAGTTCTGACAGACACATCATAGAAGAATAGCACAGAGTTTATTCAACATACAAAATATAATAAATACACATTACACACTTTATCAAAATATGCAAGAACATATGTGAGAACTGCAAATTATCTACTGACAATAACACACTGCTGTGAGATATTACTTATGCTAAAAACAGTCTTGCAGATAAATTGATGCTTAACCCAAACTATTACAAAATATTGTCCTTTTTGACGTAGTGAACTGAGAATCTTATCTTACAAGAGATACAAATGTTGTTTATTACCTGCCATGCATAATGTGTAAAAATAAAAGGCATATTTGGCCCATAAGGCAAAAGCAAAACTGAATCAATAATCCCATTATTTTTCCACTCAGAATCATAAAGTACAGTACCTTTATTAGAAATGTTTCGTTTTTGCTTCCATGTTGCTGTGGTCAAAGGTAATATTTTGTTAGTCATAGACGCTTGGCTGAAGTGAGGTTACTAAACAAACACAGATCAGCTTACTTGCAAGAAAAACTGTCTGTCTTGTAGCTAATGCATAATTGCATGCTGATGTGGGGCTTAAAAACAACACAGGCCAAACATACGTAATCTTATAAACCAAAAGAAAACAACACAATTACACACGTGATACCACACTAGTAACACTTTATGGTACCAATAAACACATGGTATTTTAATCTCAACCCTATAAAGCAGTTGAAACAAAACAAGAAACAAGTCTGTTTGTTGTATCTGAATTTGAGTTAACAAAAAAAGGTCCATCTCTGAAGTTACTATGACAAAATATTTACCAGCATTTCTCAAAATTTTCCCCCCAATTAAATAAAAACATGCTAAACACAGAGACAAAAAAAATACATACCAAGGGCTTGGAGCCAGAAGGGAACACGTAAACCAAAATAAATATTTTCAATAACATTCTGTCTGTAATTGAGAGATTTGTTTCATTATTCCAAGCCCTTGATATGTGTCAATTTATTTATTGCACCACAAGATAATATTGCATAGGATGTAAGCCGATACCAGCTCCTCATTGCCCAGCCATGATACTGTGTGTGTAAAAAATTCTCCACAAAGCTCTGATGCAGATAGATTTGGAACAGGAGTGCCAATTTGTTTCAGCTGAATGGTTAGAAGGTCACAACTGCAACTAAAAGGATTCATCTCATGACATCTCCTACATGTACGCCAGCAGGCATTTGTATTTTTACAGGCCACGATGTGCCAGTGGGATCCCAGCTCTGAGATCATCATAGACCCACTGTGGTATAAAGATTAAAAAAAAACAGGCCAGATATAAACAGTTGTGCTTGTTGCCTCCCAGAAAATGCATCTACTGAGAGATGGAAAATCGATTACCTTGTCAGTCTTTCTAGCACTCCTGATTCTCACCGCAAGTGGAGGTGACCCCGGCCTTGGATAGGAAGAGCTTGCCGCTGGGACAGACGCAGACCTCGTAGAGACCCTGAGCATTTCCAGAAACCCCTCCTCCACTCAGAGGCAGGCTCGGCATGCGAACCGTCTCAGCATCCAGCACCAGCTGCACAGCAGAAAGCGTAGAGAGCAAGGGCGATACAAGGAGAGACCGCAGAGTTAATTTGAATCAACAAGGAAATATCACTCTGCTTCATTCTTTCCACTTAAAGCTACTGCATATACACACATAATGACACAGTATGCTGGGAGATAGAAGGATGTCCAGTGAGCCTAACCAGTGCTCTGATCCATAAGGAAGATATAATAAAGAAAATGGGATGCACACATTCCTGCGGCAGAAAAAAAAACACTGAAAACCAGAGAATGTGAGCATTCAAATAACTATTATCGTCCAGGACAAATTCAGTACAGATTAACACCCAGTTTTCTTCCCTACAGCAAGAAAAGAGATTAGGGTGTGTTATACCCTGTGGCTAATGGCTATGTTGTCATATAAATGTGCTGCTTTACTGAGAATGCATTCACAAATCAGTGCCTGTGATACAAATGCTTTGTTCAGCCACTTAGCTACACCACAACTATTACACAGCCCTGATTCAGCCACAATCATCAAAGCTCTCTAAACAATAACATGGAAACTGCAAACCACTACACCACAACAGACCTACAGAGCCCAAACAAATGTTTTTATAAGTTCAAGAGGCAATGAACTCATTACAGCTTACAGACAACGATCTTAGTGCTCTTTTCTTAGCTTCATAAATAACTCCTCGTGTTCACAAATACAGATTAACTGGAAGTCTAAAGAAACAGCCGGTTTACAGTATGTCAGTGCCTTACCTTTCCAACCACAAGCAATGGATGTGTGTTACTTTTTTACAACAAACTAAAGTACAACTGTTCTAATGAGCTCTCTCAGGGCGATCTGTAAGGTATTTTGGACAAAATCCCTCCAACAAATTGAAAAAGCAGAGCTACTGTCATACTGCACTTGGATGAAAAGCTCCCAGGTGTGACTGTGAGAGATTATAGAAGCGTGAAGCAGCATGTTGCTGTAAAAGCATACTCTATATTCCCTTGGTAATAAAAAGAAACAAAAAACAGACCTGAAGTTGGTGTGTTGAAGACTTCAGTAACTGAACAATGTTTTTCTTACCAGTCCTTTACTAGACTGCAGAAAAACATCCATGTTGGAGGCCACTTCGATGTTGCCGGCCAGCGCTTTGAGATGAACTCCTTTTGGCGCCTCCATGCTGAGAGAGCGAGTAGGACACTCCAACCTAAAGCAAAACAGTTCAGTATTAGAAGTACAGCTCCCACCTATATTATTTATCAGCTATTTTAATGTTATTAAACACTAAATCTGATCCTCTTTAGTTTCATTTGACATAGTATACACTCTATTACAGGTGTTTCGTAAAACCTTAAGATTTTGTATTTCTTCAGTGGATGTCATGCGCAATTTATTTACTGCAAGGACTTGACTAATGTTCTGAATTACTTCCTTATACTTCCACTTGTAGTCTGCATGCATTACCCAGTAATATGACCCATACAAGATGGCTGAAACACTCACCTCAGGTCTTTCAAAAGTTCAGATTTCAGCAGGGGCACTTCCACCGAATGCTGGAACAGCGCTCCTTCAGGACCTGATGGAGAAAGAGACACACACACTTCAGAGGTTGAATCAAGGTGTGTTACAAAATCTACTGCAGTCTGACGGTCTGATAGTGTGCATACTATTTCTAATACGCTGTGCTGATCTGTTTATTGCTGAAATACATGGTTTCTGTGAATTCCAAATCACCACTTGTCTGCTATGTAGCAGTCAAAATAGACTGAAAAAAATGTTTGCAACTACTTCAAATGAGCATCTAATGAGCCATTAGAATCTGCAGCATTTGAGCACATATACATTTATGCTAGCAGCATGGCTCCAGGGTGGTGGCACTTTGGTCCAGACTGAAAAATCTTAACAACCATTACATAGATACAATACAGCGTAGCAATACGCGAGCGCGCATGGGACATTTTTTCCCAGCCTAGCATAATCAAAAGTCAAAACCAGACAAATCTGGCAACACTGACACTGGCTCTAGAGAGGGCCGTTCTCACTGCCATAGTAGTTGGTTGCAATCTGCAACCTCACCACTAGATGCTGCCAGATCCTACACACTGCAACTGTGTGTTGCTTCTATTTGTGAAGCTTGTTTTTAAATTGTAAGAGTGGGGTTGCTCTCTGTGGATCAATATGACCTCGGGCATAATGAAGCTATCAGCTGACACTCCCTTCAGCATGAATCAGCCATCATAGTGTTTGTTCAGTGACCCTTAACACAATCAATACACACTGGACACTAACACAGTAAGGCGAAGCTGGAAAACACAATGGGGGATGGCTCGGCCTGATAATAGCCTGTAATAATTTATCTTTCAACCCTTTGTTGTGTAATATGACATATTGTGTGATATTTCTTTTGTTGGCTCAAAACTGTAGATGAAAAAATACTCGACTAGAATCTTAATGTGATGGATCTCACCTACATGGCGTTAATGCATGTTCAGGTGTAGATAACTGAGCTCCTGACATTTCATTTATATTTAGGTGCACTTTAGAGATATCCAAGCACTCAACTGTATGACATGAATGATTATGAAAATGACTGCATCTGTCTTTCTCCTTATGGCTGCCGGATTGTTGCACAGATATTTGCCATCAAACCAAATTGCTACTGTTGAGTTCACATCTGTTGTCAATATTATTCCAAATGTGAAAAAACATTTCCGCCAAGAGGTGTGCAATATTTCCCAGGAAACAGCAGGTGGCAGTTGTTGGTATACCGGTGATTCGTAGTTTGTCTGGTCCAATCACAGCCTGGTCGCCATCTGCAGTGAACAGCATGTTGTCATTGTGGGAGTTAATGAGCAGATTTCGAGCGTGTCCCTGAGCCTCTTTTGGACCTGCAACAACAAAAGCAAACAAGAATACCTGAAGGGGTTTGGAAATAGTACATGGAAACAAAACAATCATATCTCTCTTCCTGTTATACTTTTCAAAATCTGCAGTGCTTAGAGAATATAATGATGCTTTGCTTTGTGAAAATCCAAACATCCTCACAGGCAAAAAACGAGTAAACACCTCCTGGAAATAAATGTGTAGATTTAAAAACGTGTAAATCAGTAAGCACTATACAGTTCAAGATAACGTATCTGAGGTTATGTGACTTCACCCTCCGCTACATCAACGTTCACAGCCCTGCGAGAGGCAAATCTAAAGCAGGTAGATCAGTCGGTGAGATATTTAACCCGCTCCAGTACCCACAACTGTGAACCGGCATGTAATCTTCTCTAACAAGCATTTCACTTTTATTCACCGAGGGCCGAGAGGATGCAGGCTATGCTTTTTACGGCTTAATGATCAAGGACACATAACGGCACTGTGGAACAGGGCAATTAGCTGGGTCATTTGTTGGCCTTTTAATTATGACGAAACACCCCAATGCAGCCGTTGGTGAGCCATAAAAGACACACAAATATGATCGTCCACAGGCCTCGGGGCTCTCTTTGTGATGTAGAACGACCCAGAAGCGATGGTAGAGTGAGAGAGAGGAATGTTGCATTTAATGGATTTTAAATGGAAATCGAAGAGATTATAAATGGAGAGATGGCTTTTTGTCACTGTTAATGTTAGATGAGAAATCGCTGCAGGACAAGTGCATGAATGACTTTACTATTGCCCTCATACATCAATGGGATACTTTGTTATGCGTGAGTGCTCTCTGTGTGTACATGTGCCCCTCTTTCTGGCTCTTACCCACAGATATCCTCCCTGTGACATCACCATTTTCATTGCGGGCATTAAGGGAAACATTTTCCGATGAGTGCACTAGAAGAGAAGTGTCCTGGAAAAAAAGAAAAAGCCATTTTACCATGCTGTGTATATCCAAAATGATATACTGTACATTTGCAACATAAAAATCAGAAACAGCTTTATTATGTGAAAGAATATTTTCAGATTTAACTTGATTGAAATTAGGTCAGGTTGGTTTATGACCAAATTCCTACAAACCTAATGAGCTAGTGCGCTCACTATTCAGCCTCAGCTGTACTCTGGAGCTCAGGGTTCATACACAATTTCCATTTCAAAAGTTCCCTCTTTTACAGACTCAAATTTCCAGACTTCTCGGTAGAGTTTTCAGACCATGTTTGACTTGATATGTAACTTTGGGTGCAGAGGATGCTGTGAAAAGACTACAGTGCTTTTGCCCTTGCTGCCTCTCCCATGTTGGAGATATCGAATGATTTTACACAAAAATTTGCATCCAGCTTTCTTTCAAGCTCACTCTGGCTCTCTCACAGTGGTAAACATTTTGGCTGCGCTGGCTGCCTGCTACAAACGCAGTGAAAAACACTGCTGCTTGTATGATCAATTTATTTTTAGAAATTCTGAATTTTATATTTTAGAAAACAGAATAGGGGCATTAGTCTGGAAACAGAAATGTTTTTCCAAACTCTCTTCTCCATACATTTTGGACTGAAAACGCTTATTATATTTATTATATTTTGTTGTTCAACACAGGAGTTTCAGTAGAATATGACAATAGAATAGAAATAATTTTGTTTTACTTTTGCAAGACGCAATTTAGGCGGATGTTTTACTGGCGTCCGGTAGTCGGCTTTCAGTCCAAAATGGCGGAAGCGTAGCTTTGCTGCTGGGCGTTGATGTTGCAATGGAACGACTTTCACTTCTTGGCAATATAGCCTACGTTCTTTGGAGCGGGTCCTCTTCACGGAGTCCGCCATGTTTCTACAGTAGCCCAGAACGGACAAACGAAACACTGGCTTGAGAGAGCCTTTCACATTTTTACGTATTTTCCAAAACTGCAGTAACGTGAGCTGCAGAGTGCAAAACCATGTTACCGCCAGCTGCCATCTGACTTCTGTCGCTCCTAAAGTAGTATTATTAAGGTAAGGGTGGATTTTGAGTGTGGCGAACGGCGTTACCATGGTTTTGCTCTCGGCAGCTCACCTTTCCACAGTCTTGGAAAGGGAGGAGTGAGCGGAGGGGTACTCAGTTGGTTACAATCTGCAACTACAACACTAGATGTCGCCAAATCCTACACACTGTACTTTTAATTATGATCAATAAATGTATATATATAATTAATAACTTTTTGGTTGCCAATTTGAGGTCTTATTAATGGCCTTTAACGGACCTGTGAAGCATTAATTTATTAAACAGTAATAAAGCCATTAGTTACAGCTTATACACCCTTTATAAATGATGCCTCATTAGAAAGGGAGTTTTTTTACACAGATATTAGCAGAAGACGTGACACCAGGTGATCGATTGAGACGTGATAAACACAGAAAAAGTAAGCTTTTGTAAAATGTTTTAAAACCGAGGCAGCCTTAGCAATAAATCACCACAGTTCCTCTGCAGCTGTAAGGAAGCCCTGTTTACAAAAATTATCTAAGAAGCTAACTTTCATGTGGATGGCGCGCCGGTGGCTCACTAAATCCTGAATCTCATTAGACATCCGTTGACTACATTAGAGAAAGTGTCCGTCCATAAATGAGGAATACATTAGCTTTTTAATGAGGCCCGTAAAGAAGAAAGAATGCAAAAAAATTGCTGCTATGAGCAAGAAGAGACATAACATGTAAACAACTGCAGCAAAGTGTTCCCATCTGCTGCTGGCAGGCGGGCCATAAACTACTTTCCACCGCAAATATCCCTGAGGTTAATGGGGAGCTCGCGGCACCACCACGTGCGCTGTGTGGGACTGCCAAATCCAGTTTGTTCTGACACATCTCCCAAAAAATGTACAGTCAGAAATATGCAATTCACTTACTACAGCTGGATAAAAACTGCCCGAGTGTCTGAAAGGAATTCGATTTAGATGCTGACAGGACGTGTACTCTGCACAGATCCATCTCACAATCTAGTTTAAGTTTAAACAGTGAGATGCAATAATGGCCTGGACTGTCAGGCCACTTAACTGAGCAAAGAGAATTATGAGAATGAGCTTGGAAGAAGATAGAAGAGAGAGGAAAGCAGAAGGTAAGACAGGGAGGAAAAAGACAGATAGCAGAGTGAAGAAGAATGTGGGAAGAAGAGCAAGAAAAGTGTGTGTTCCTGATTATCTTACTTCTCTGGAGTGGATTTCCTGAGCGTAGACAGGAAAAAGGAACTCCGACTCGCCCTCATCCAGCTTGACCCCATCTGAGTTTACTTGTAGGAGTCCCATCCCTTCCTACAACCAAAACAAAGACACATGTATTCAGGTAAAGATGCGGTAAGGCAGGTTTAAACAGGGACATCACAATCTGCAAGCTGAACAGCTTTATGTGAAAGGTAAGAATCCAAAATATGCCAGGTTAGGATATTAGGAATTTAGATTTTTTTCATCCAACCACTTCATAGGTTTTCAAATGTGAAACACATTTAGCAATGTTCCCTGTAGGACTAAACCAGACAGTTGATTTAGCTGTGCGGGCACTTCACAACAGTGTGTGTATCCAAGTGTGTGTGGAGGTTTGTTGCGTCCCTTTTTCTGCTTCTGCATAAATCCACGGTTGCCATCTGGACTTGAAAGAAAGCTGACAAGATTCCATGAAATTGGAAACAAACTATCCTGTTTAGACGGCCAAATATCAGATAATGATAGATAATACTACAGCTAATACTGCTAATAATAATAATACAAATTCTAATTATAGTATTGTTATTATTATTATCGTCATCAATAATAAGCAGGGTCATTGGGTCAATGTGATGGATACACAATCAAAACTTATTAGGAAGTGACATAATAACACTGAGGACAAAAAGAGAAGCATGGAAGGAAGAAAAGGGGGAAAGAAAGAAGCTGAAAATACAAACTGTCAAGGTGAGTCATGCGTACCGTGTTGAACCACATCACCCTGAGGATCCAGATGGTGAGGGCGAAGTTGACCACCAGGATGATGATGAGCAGCAGGACAAACAGGTAGAGGCAGCGCTTCCTCCAGCCATAGATGCCGATCTTGTAGACATGGTCGGGCACCGGCCTGGGCGAGCTGCTGCCCTGGGTGGTGGTGACATACTGCTCCCGCACCATCTGCTGGCTGGGCACATCACATGAAGGCAACAGGAACATATGTTAAAAATAAAAGACATTTTGCTTTCGTGCTGTTCAGCCAGATTGGACATTACACAGAGTCAGTGTAGTTTGTCAGGGGTCGGAGACAACAGGTCATGGACAACAACTATTAATATGTAATATACTGTATGTTTATGTGCAAAAAGATGCTTATTTACACATCCAGCAGATACAGAACATTAGCATTTATTTGGAGTCATGTTTCCAATATTCTCTCTTTCCGCTCTGTTTTTGATCTCCACCTCTCGAGGGAAATAAGTGACTCTTGAGCTGCTAAATGCTGTACTATGTTCCCCAGCTAGTCGCCAGCTGTGTCTGTCTGCCACAGTGTGAACTGAGAAGTGAAGCCAACGCTGAAGTGCCTTAAACTTGCATTCTTTATAATAGCCAGCAGGGGGCGACTCCTCTGGTTGCAAAAAGAAGTCTGATTGTATAGAAGTCTATGAGAAAATGAGCCTACTTCTCACTTGATTTATTACCTCAGTAAACATTGTATACATGAGTTTATGGTCTCAATCACTAGTTTCAAGTCTTCTTCAATACAGCATGATGTTCATTTAGTAAATTATGGTCCCATTTAGAGTCCAATAGACCATAAAGCAGGGGATGCTTTAAGGCGTGGCTACCTTGTGATTGACAGGTCACTACCATGGCGTTGTCTGGTCTGGGAGTTGTCCGTATTTTTGTCTTACAACTTTAACTCTTTCACAGTGTGTTTTCAGTTCATGAAAGTTAATTGTAACATTTTGTTCGCCTAAAAATGTCTTATTCAGCGTTCAGTAGTACTTAGCTCCACCCTCTTATGTCACTTATAGTTGCAAAAAAACAAGATGGCGAAGGCCAAAATGCCGAACTCAAGGCTTGAAAACGGCAGTCCGAAAGACCAAAGGGTGACATTGTGTATATACAGTCTATGGTCTGCCGTTTGGTGCTGAGCAGCTAGTGTAAAGTGAATTCTTAGATCAAAATTACTCTAGGAGAGCGGCGAGAGTTAACAAAAACAGTAACGTTATGGCCAGAAAACCAAACATATTAGCTGAAAGTTGCCATAGCTCTTCGTAGAGCTGGGGGGAACTGCAACGCCGGGTTGTGATTTTCTGCGTTTGTCACTACAAGCGACCTGTTTCACTCTTTGTAATATAGAAATATTGATTATAGCAGCTTTAAATATGATTATAAAGTCTGCAGTCAAAGTGACTAGTAACATATTCTTACTTATTGCACTTTTATTTCCTGCACACACACGAGGTGCTTGTTCAAGACGAGACCATTTAACTGTTTCATACCTTTTTGGCCATCTAATCACCATGAATGCAAGTTTTAAGACGTTTGGAGAATGAATTCAGACATCAATGAGATATCAATATCTGGAATCAATACAATATTGCAATATCAAAGATGGTAAGCAACAGATCTTTCCTATGGGTTTGGTCTGAGGGTGGATTCCCATCCAAGCAGCTTTCACACATCCAGTAAAATCTGAATTCAGTTCAAGCCTTTACATTTAGTTGTGTACATACACACTGCCTTGTTCACACAGTGCTCAGTAAATCATTCATGAGCCCAGAGCTCGTGCACAGACCCAGTGGAGATCTGGCTCATGTGCCAACGGAAAACTTGACTGAATTTCCAGCAGTTTTCGAAAAAAGTCAAAGGCAAAGGAAAATGACACTTATTACAGAGCAGAGGCGGAACTTTCTGGCCACACAGCAGCAGGCTATCAGTGACAAAAACCCAAGGAGATGAATGTCAACATATTTCAAAAACTACAGCAAATAATACAAGTTATGACACCAACTGTAGTTTTCTGTATTCAGCTCACACGAGGGCAAGCGGAGCTCCGACTGCAGAACCTGCGAGCGAGCCCCCCAGTCAGCACATTTGGACCATCTGACAATGTGACAACGGGGAACCTCAGGGACACATTTCACAACGACACGTGAAGTGTGTATTTGAGCACAGCGGAGCCAAGGGCCGTGGAGAGGGGAGCGGTGTCACTCCACTGAATAATCTGCATTAATAACCAGACACAGGCTGCAGAGAAAGCTGCTTTCACCGAGGACAAGGCCTGAAGAAAATGCTGTCGGTTGTAGATTGTTATGAGTCAATAAAACACGGAAACAAAGACAGACTGCAGCTTTCTCCAAGCAACAAACTGCTTCAAATCGTCATCAATACTTTATAGTTGCCACATCTAAACTTCATAGGAAAAGTTATCTGAACAAAGATATATCTCGGTTGTCTCAGCTGTGTTTATCCAGTAGCCAGGCTGATTTACACATGGGACAGATGTTGCATCTTACTGCCACAGTAAAGGCGGTTTCCATCATGTTAAGGAGCCATTTTTCAAACCAAAAACCGTTTCTTCTTTGACATTAACAGATGTTCAGCCGGGCACATCATCGCACTGACTCCCATGTGACACAAGCAGAAAAAGGGCTGGCAGACTCTGCATACAGTAAGTTGTGTTTCTGTAAATAATGAAGTAAATATTCCGCCCTCACAGCGAGGGGTGATGAATAAAAGCAAACCGCGCTCGCTGCTGGTGTCTGAGCTCACTGAGGTCCGGGAGATGTTTCAGAGAGCCGATAATAAAAGGCCTATAGTCGCCACAGCTCGTTTCTTGCTGTTTGCAGTAAACACAGGGAGGCAACGTGTTGGCATAAAGGGCTGAGAGTATTTTCTATGACCAAACCCGCCTCTCCACAGGACCTGTCACATGGCCTGCAAGCCCAGCTGTGATGAATAGCCCTTATTTCCCAACCAAACAAATGAATCTCGCCTGAAAAATGAGGGGAAAAAATGACTTTGTGCCATTTCCACAGGGGAGAGGAGATCGAAGGTTGATGGGTAGTAAGTTATGTGAATGCACATTTTTTTTCCCCCCTCGCATCTCACCTCATTTATATTTATTAATCGTACTTGAGGATGAGTCATGATGAAAAATCGAATCTCAGCAGAGAAACAGCAAAGTGACGGTGCATGATACAACATTGCTCAACTAGTTTCATGAACATTCATTTTATTTTTTATGTTTTTTTCAATTGAGTTCTCCATTGAGGCTCAAAAGAGGGCTAAGATTAATCAGGATCTGTTTAATTGACCGACTCCAATATCCCTGCAGTATACCTATTAACAACCACACATCATTTGCGTGTTAGCAGGTTGATCAGCCCACTCTGCACTTTTGGGCAAATGAGCGGCAAGGTTGCAAGAGCTCTGGTTTTGTTCATTATGTTGTTAATGAATTTGATCTAACGCAGTCTAATGACTTTAAATGAAGGCATTAAGAGGCCTCTGTGCTTCAGCAGCAGAGGGAGGAGGAAGCAGCTTTGAGGCTGGAGATCTTTAAAAGGCGTCTTCCAGCTCCAGTTTCAGCGTTACCACCACCAGCCCTTCAGCCACAGACTGCTCCTTCCCTAGCAACCCAAATAAACACTACCCGAACAGTCTCGCTGCTCCAAGTGCCAGGAATGCTCAAATTTACGGGACTTATGATCGGAAATACAGTCTGACTTAGAGAGAAAATAGTTTTAATGCTTTTTTAAGCCTCCTGGTGATAAACTGGTCGTTTTAAATGAGGTTCTCAATCTAAAACTTTAAAGAGGACCTATTATGCTTATCTTTAGGTGCATACTTGTATTTTAGGTTTCTATTAGAACACGTTTACATTCTTTAATGTTCAAAAAACACTTTATTTTTCTCATTCCGGCTGTGCTGCAGCACCTCTTTTCACCCTCTGTCTAAAACGCTCTGTTTGAGCTCCTGTCCCCCCCCTCTCTCGAAAAGCCCAGTCTGCTCTGATTGGTCAGCTGGCCCACTCTGTTGTGATTGGTCAACCGAACCAAACTCTTCGGACTCTTCTCCAGCTCCACTCTACCTAGCTTTGTTTGAGGGTGTGCCAAACTAGCCGCTACGCAGGTATTATGCAAATGTGTTACTTGGTGACATCACCACGTTACGGAAGAAAAAGCAGGACTTCAAGCGAGGCGTTTCAGGCAGTTCAGGAGCAGTGTTTCTGTGGGGGGGAGTAATTCCCTTTGGTGTAGACTTTGGGCTTTGTTAGTTTGCAGACCTTTTACATGCACAAAAAACCATAGAACACACTAAAGGAAAGGGAAAAAGCATAATAGGTCAGCTTTAACAAATATGGATCCTATACCCCAAGAGAGAAAACTGAATTCAAGTTTCAAAAGGCACTGTAGATCTCAAACACAGTCCCTTGCTCCCAAAGATGAAGAGCACTTCAGCACTGTTAGCAGGGCAATTTACCCAAGGGGTGTCCTCTCAATTAACCTTAAACAAGTGATGCTCCTTGACCTCTGGATGAGAGCAAGGGCCAGACAGACTATCTGCTTGCCTAAAATCCACAGGGTCCGGCTGTAATTGAGAATCCAGGCTTCCCCCTGAGCCGAGACTTGACCCGACCGAATGCCAACATTTTCAGTGAGTTCCGAAAGCTCAAATTGTGTGGGACGTTCGCAGAGAGGAATTACCCAAGAGGAGCTCGGCATGTGGAGTGAGGAGCGATCGAAAGCTGAGCGCACGGGGCTGAAGTTTCTGTCTGTGTGTCTGGATAGTAGCCGGCGTCATGGCTCCACTCTGCTGTGATGCCTTAACTTCTAAAAATAGGACACGGCATTGTGAACTAAATTTAAAGAAGGCAGGACAGGACACACATATAACTAACGGAAAATGATAAGACAATGGAGTATTGCTCATGAGCATATTAGTGAGGTGCTCTTTCGCTAAAGTTATTTTTGTATTCTAATATCTCTGGCCATGTATGGTAAAACTCCCGACAGCTGGCAACCTAAAACACTTTTTTCCAAACCCCAAACTACTTCTGTAAAGACTATGAAGTAATCAGCACAACATGAGACACAAGGAAAGAATAACATTTAAAGAAATTGTGTTGTAGGTCAAAGGTTGCCATTATAAAAAAAACATATTTTAAGTTCTGAAAGAAGCAAAATGAGTATTTTGTGAAAGAAAAGGCAGAGTACTCACCGTTGTGTTTACAGCAGTCCTCTTTCCTACGCAACAGTAAGCAGAGCTGGAGCTGGTAAGAGCAGCTTGAGAAGCAGCAGTGCTTGAGCCCCTCACACGTCTGTCAGCCACTCAACAGCTGCGTGCCATAAATCCAGCTCTGGAAGTGGCCTGGCTAAATCACCACGAGACGGCGCTCCCACTCCCGACTCCCTCTGCCTTTTCAGCCTTCCTGCAGACATTTGAATATCACCAGCGTGTGTGAGAGAGAGACAGAAACAGAGAGGAGGGGAGGTGGGAGGAGAATTAACCATCAGTGGAGAGGTTCAATCACACACACACACACACACACACGCACACACGCACACGCACGCGCACGCGCACGCACACACACGCACACACACACACACACACACACACACACACACACACACACACACACACACACACACACACTCACACACACTCACACTCACACAGAGAGAGAGCGAGAGAGAGAGAGAAACCATCTATAATGAACAGAGGCAGTTGTTTGTCATGCATACCAGTGAGTCACGTTCACTGCCCAACCCAACGCTCGGTGCAGTCCGGTCTAATTTGAGACTTCAGTCATGGCTCTCAACGTAAAGTTAAGCTGGTGTTTCAGATAGCTGCGCTGGGTGACAGGCAGCAGGATGGGCGGACCTTGAAGAGGACAGTTAGTAAAGTCAGAGTGGCAGAGGAGACAGCGTATTAATAGACAGGAGGGGGGGGTCAAGGTTGCGGTTGTTGAAAAGGAAATTGTTTTGAGTCATGGTTTTCAATTATTTCAATGGCAAAATAAAGCTCAATTTTAGAACTTTCTATATGTACTTTAGTTTAACAAATATCTTAAGGTCATCCTTTAATATTACTAAAATAGAGATGATTCATGCCGTTACTGTTAACGGTCACAAACTAGCTCAGCTCATGAGTCCACACAAGGTTTTTAGTTAGAACATTTTATTAACCTAAGATTGAAATCTGTTTTTCATACATTTTTTATGTCTTCTTTCAGACTTGTGGAAATAAAAAATTCCAAAATACACATTTAGGTGTTTATTTTACTACTTTGTCTATTTGCGTCAGCAGATTTCTCCTAAATTCACCAAAAGTTACCATTAGATAATGTCTCATTTGCATATTTAAACATAAATTTTCAGGAAGTTCATAATACAAAAAATTATGTCTATTGTAAAGGGCGTATTAAAAATGTTTTTTTCTCTCACTCTGAGCCAGAAATCTCCACTTCAGTGTGACTTACATACATCAAACTTTCCAATTTCATTCCTATCTACGTTCTGAATATATATATATATATATATATCTTTCATAGCCTGATTTATAGAACATTTTATTCTTAAAAACATTGCGAAAATTGATTTAACAGTATATTCTGTAAAAAAATATTTTTCTGTAAAATACCTGTAAAGTATTTTCATCTAAAATAGACATTTAGGTGTTTATTTTACTACATTTAGTCTATTTGTGTTTGTAGAGTTCTCCTAAATTCACCATTAGATAATGTCTCATTTGCATATTTAAAGTTACAATTTCAGAAAACTAGTAATACAAAAAAACAATTGTCTTAATGTCAGTAATCAACTAGGGGAGTTTCATGGTGATATTTATTAGTTTCTATTTTTTTTTTTTACCCTATTTACCTGTAGTGTCTTAAAATGTATGAAATTTCACAATACATATCTTAAAAGGCTGTTTTTTGGTGACTCTGAGCCAGAAATCTCCACTTCAGTATCACTTGCATACACCAAACTTTCCAGTTTCAGTCCTATCTATATTGTGAAGTTTTTTACAGAGGGGTTTGTTCATATATCATTTATAGCCCGATTTATAGAACATACTATTCCTAAAAACATGGCCAAAATGGATTATTTTTTATGGCTGTTGACAGTATTTTCTGATTTATGGAGTGATAAAAAGACATATTGATAATTCCCTCTGTAAAAACATTTGAGTCTAATATGTCAACAAAATGAAACAAGAATTTTGAACCTGGATTTATCCAATGTTCAAATTTCTGTACTGGAAATTAATGTAAATTAGCACATATTCAATAAGGAAATACCTCATTTGCATATTTAAACATAACATTTCAGAAAACTTGTAATACAAAAAGAATTATAAAATAATATAAAATGAACTTGGGAAGTTTTATGGTGATATCTACTAGTTAAAATCTTTACCCTATTCACCTGGAGACAATGGAGACGATGCAGAGTGGCTGTCAGCTGTAGGAAGAGGGAGACAGGGTGAGCACAGGGTTCAGCATTTATAGCTCAAGGGCTCCAGTGAGAATAATCAGCTGACAACCTTCCCATGTCAGATAACTGACGGCTGAGGTTGGCCGTGACAGGCTCCATGACAGTGGGAGGGGCGATACATCTCCCCATCTTAAGAACAATCGTCCACCTCGACATCTGAAACACAAACAATGTAAAAATACCGCAAAAAAATGTCATTATAGGAATATAAAAAGGTCTTACATTCTCTCAATTTAAACATACAGCCTTACAACAAATGTTCACCACCTCCATCTTACCAGATCCAATCCCCCTCCCACATCCTGGGATACATGGAGGCAATTTAAGGATGAGAGTCAGCTAGAAAAACAGTGAATTGGCAAGTATGACAGAACTAGTGGATACTTACCTGGCATTTTCTTAATGAACATTCATAAAATATGAAACAGTACCCACCTTTAAAATGCAGATGGTTTTGCAGGAACACAGAAAAGTGAGGAATATATAACAGTGAGGAGTATGATCAGCAGAAAATGAAGTTCAAAGTACACATCAAAATCTCAAAATGAGCTCATCAAGTGCCAGACAACACATGGCCTTCAGCGAGATAGCAAACTCACAACGCTGTCTTCACAAACAAGAATAGGAGCTGTAAAAAACAAAACAGAATTAGAGGTTGAAGTTGGGTGGAGCTCAGCTGTGAACAGGCATTTCTACAGCAGACATTTTGACTCGTCATAACCAGGGTTATTTTAGTAAACTAAAACGAAAATAAGCAGTGAAAAATATTGTTAGTAAACTGAAACTTAATAAAAAACCTATAACCTTTAAGAAAAGCTAAACTGAAATGATATTAACTGGTTAAAAAAGTAATAAAAATGAACGTAAATTCATTCTAGTTTTAGTTTTTTAACTATAATGTATCACAATCGGGAAAAAAAGGAGACGGCATGAATTTCCGTCAACTCTCGTGACATTGAACCACAGAAATTGAACGGACTTGACCTTCCAGGAGATGACCGACAGTGAAGTAGCGCAAAGAATAAACATTACGGCCATTCCTACACAGTTCTCTAACCATGTATTTTGCAGCTACATACTTCTGAGACATTATAGCTGGCCCTAACAAAAACAAACTAAAACTACTGTAAAAGTAGTGACAAGGCAGCGGCAATATGTGGCTCGCTGCAATAATTATATATTTTCTGCTGCCGGGAGGCGTGTTCATGTGTTTCAAGCGGGAAGAAATTCTTTGTAGCATAGGTCAACATGTCACAAGAGTCACAGGAGTTTACTGATTGGCTGCGGATACTCTCTGGCTGCTGAAAGTCAAACCTTTACCAAATTTTGTTTGGCCGCACTTCGCCGCAGAATCAAACAGCCGTAGCTCGCTGAGCTTGGGAGCAACTCACTCAACTTGGGAGCTCGCCGCAGGTCGCACTTCACCATAAACCTTTCAGAAAAACTGAAATTAAACTAAAACTAACAAACACACTCAAAATTAACTAAACCTAAACAAAAATTAAATAATAAAGTCAAAACTAAAATAAAAACGAATTGAAAATTCAAAACTATTATAACTATTGTAACCTTGCTATGGAATTGGGACATCACATCCTTTTTTAGAGGGAAATGTAGGATAACTTCATTGTAGGTCTGGTGACCTCACAAAATCCCCAGCACGGCTCCACCCACCTTCAACCTGTGCATAGGATTAGCCAGCCACAACAACTGAAAACACCAGTGTGGGTATGCAGTGCCTTTAAAAATGCATTGCATTTATCAACAAATATAGGAATTCACATTAACTTTCGGTGATGCAGCAGGGAAATTACTGATTATTGTTATTTCATTATAATTAGAAAAATGATTATAAACACTGACTTCACTACCCAACATTATAGGAATGTGAGTTCCATGTTAAGAAGGGTTTTCTGAGCCAGACAGACACCTTCATTGAGAATATTCATTATAAAGGATTAAAGAGATAAAGAGAGCTGTACTTCCAGTCTGTTCCATTACATGAATGAGAATTGATTCAGCAAAACTCTTTACATGCAAAGGCTATCTAATAAATGAAACCCCACTAACTTAGTTCTTTGCTTCAATATGCCACAGACACCTCCGTGCAGAAGACACCACAAACTCCAGAAAATACTTAATTACTAACTAAAGAATTCAGTTGTGTGACAATAAGTGTGCTAAAAAGCCAGTAGTGAAGTATAACGTGAGAAGTCACCTCCATTGAAGAACAGGCAGTAATGTCTTTGTGTTCTCACAGATGCTGGAGGAGCTGATGGGTGGTGCATCAGTCAGTGGCGTGCATCCTGCAGTTTGTTTGGCTGCTGCTGCTCGAGGTAGCGCTGAGCAGTGACAAAGGGACGTCTGACAGCATCCATCACAAGACTCCCGAGTCTTTCACGCCCTGAGCAAACATCTGACAGTGGGGATAGCTTCATTTCATGCCATTTCTTATCAATATCTCATAACCTTTCACCGCCTGCGGCTTTTAACAGACAAATGGAAGGCATAAATGATACATCTCCTGCACCAAGTTAGGTTTTATCCATCTTACACTGAAAACTAGATCAGTCGAGTCAAGATGTCCCTTTGAATTTATTGGATGACGAACACTAGGTACATGGTGTACGACGTGCAGCAGAATTGAGGACTTTCATTACCAAGGACGCTGATAAGTAACACACGCATTAAATGAGGTGTGAGTGCATCGGGTGGCACATGCCTGTGAGTGTTAACATCCCTGTTTTGAGCAGGATAATGCCTGGACAGCTTTGAATAACCCCACACAATGTCACAAAGTACTTGCATTTTAAAAATATCCCAGTCAGTTAATTTTTAATTTTCAGTGTCCACAAAAAAGGGGATGGATTCCCACAGACATAAAGAAACACTAGTTTGAAGTACAAAGGTTATAAAGCCTTCATCATAGCTAGATGATTTAAAAACAAGGCCAACACATCATCTAGCCACAATAATAAAGCCCCTTTAACTTTTGTACAATAATGAAGCAATGTACCTTTATTAAAGAGGAACCCTTTCCCTTTCATTTGGACAGTGTTTCAGTACATCAGGAGCACATGCTATGCAATTTATGTATTCCGAGACTGTTTAGGGACACCAGTATGCAGAAATATTCAAACACCATTTTAGAATAGTCAACACATTTATACTGCATTAAAAAACTGCATGGTCTTTGCCCCAGACTGCATGTGATTAGCATAAAGTGGGCATGTCTGTACAAAGGAGACTCGTGGGTACCCATAGAACTTATTTTCATACACATATCTTGAGGTCAGGGGTCAAGAGACCATGCCCTTTTTTCCTTGCCAAAGTCTAGCCCTAAATTTGGAGCATTATTTAGCCTCCTTGCTGAAAAGGTAGCATGACATGGTTTTTACCATTGCGTTATATCACAGCCAAGTTCCACACTTGGTTTTACAACTTCATTTTCAATACCAGAAGTTCAAGACAATTTTTGTACATGACAAGATAGATTATGATTGCCCATTTGTTCTTTGCAGTCAAGTTTAAGGAGCACTAAGCGGTCACTGCATCACCAGACCCAGATTTCCCATTAGAAATCCATGTGAATATGGAAGAGTTTAACAACTTTTCACAGAAATATCAGTCCTGCCTCAAGACTGTGGCTACAAAATTGTGCCCCCTGCATAGGGCCACCCGTATCTTATAATTAGAGTTGAAACATTTAATGATTAATTGACAATTCAATTAATCGGCAACTATTTTGATAGTCGATTATTTGGTTTGAATACTTTAAAAGAAAAAAAAAAAAAGATTCCAGCTCCTTAAATGTGAATATTTTCTGGTTTCTTTACTCCTCTATGACAGTAAACTGAATATCTTTGAGTTGTGGACAAAACAAGACATTTGAGGACGTCATCTTGGGCTTTGGGAAACACTGATCAACATTTTTAACCATTTTATAGACCAAACAATTAATCCATTAATTAAGAAAATAATTAACAGATTAATTGACAATGAAAATAATAGTTGCAGCCCTACTATTACACTCAGTCTTCAGTTTGTTTGACACTTTACTAAAAATATTACACATTGTATTTTGATCCAGAGTTGGATCATTTTCCTGGCTGTAACTTTAAACATGACAGTAACTACAAAATTATGATTAGATTGTGACTAAATTTTCTTTAACACACCTGGTTGTACATATTACCAAACTAGCAGGTAATCCAGTTACTGACACATGACGAACAATAAACAAATACACAGCTGTGATGTTGTCTTTACAGTTTTTATTCACCTTTTATTACAAACGGCCCATCAGAGGAAACAGGAGAACCTGCAAGACAATAAAGGCTGCAGGTCAGTGGATGCAGCTTAAAAAAAAGAAGAAGAAAAAAGGTGCAGATGTATTGCTTCTGTTGTTGTACCCGATTATGCCTTCTCCTTCTTCTTCTCCTTCTCCTTCTCTTTCTCTTCCTTCTCCTTCTCCTCTGCTGCCTCCTCGTCTCCACCCTTGGTGTTACGTGTGTAAATCAGCTGCGCTCTGTGTTTGGACACCAGTTTGATCATGCCTGGAAGACAAAACAACACCATGTTCTCCGTCAGCATATTCTCATTTTTATCCACACATTAACCATTTCCTATGTTCACTTATATTAGTTACCAGTGAATGTGTGCATCAGATCATTTCAAATGTCAAAGGGTCTAAATGACTCAGTTTCACATCTTCAAAGCCATTTTATTATAAAAGAGGACAAAGTGTAAACAAGCATTATATGCATTCAGCTACGCAGTTGATGGAGCCATCTCAAATATCAGTACGACCACAGCCTTTAGAGAAGACTGAAAAATGAACTCCTGCTGTTTAAAAACTATTTAATTTCAGCACCATACAGAGAATGTTTCAAATGTCATTACTACCTGCAAATGATGCTGCCCCGTGCGTGAGACAAGTGATACGGATCCATTTATCAGAACAAAGCTGCACAGTCGATGAAAACTTGTTTATGCTTTACATAAATTAATGCAGTTTTCAAATCTTTATGGTAATACCGCTTTGAAGCTGCGTGGATTTGAGTTCCTATGAGACACCGTCACTGAAATGTGACGGGTACTCGATTCGTTCCAAGTTCCTACTTCAATGCTTTATTTTATAAATTTAAAACAGACAGCAAACCTTTTTTTCACAGGTGGCAGATTTCATATAGAAAGAAACCGAGTTCACCATTAGACATCTAAACTGTTCGCTTGACATCATCTGGGATGCAAGACTGTACTACGTTATTAAAATGTTTTGAAATCACATTGACTGTTGTACCTCTTGCTCTCATCTAGCAACTTGTACTTTGAATATTTTGAAGGGGAGTCTAAAACGATTTCAAAAGAAATGACAAAAACAATGTTGCGGCTATGATTAGTGATGTTAGCAGTGCTCACGCTGCATATCCATGCAAATCACTGTCATTTGGGAACAACTGATGGAACTGCCACAAAAACACGTTGGCATGGATACGTAACGCGAGCATTTATAACTGTTAAGACCGTCAACGAGCAGTGCTGATGACTGTCGGGCAGATTGATGGGATGAGCTTAACGTTGCATCACAATATTGTAGATGACAAAACATGTTATTGTTGCTGTTTGAACCATCTCCACCTCTAATTCAAAAGATGTATTCTGGCAGATGAGATTATTCAAGAGTCGAAGGAAACATTCAGCTTAGCTCTAACTTTCAACTTCTATTTGACTTTTGCCTGGATCCACTTTTCCCAGTTGATAAAAACATTTATAGTAAACATCTGCTCCTTTGGATAAATTTAAACTTTTCACCAAAATAACCTTGCTGGACCATCAATCAGGCAAATTCTGTCAGGACTCTCCGGACACAACCTGATGCTGAATTCACACTACGAGCGACAAAAGAAACACAATGACCAGTGTGGCCAGCTACATTGTCTGCGAGTCGCCGTGTCATTAAATAGCACTGGAAACTAGTTGATGGCATTTTTTTGATTGAACGGAACAAGGTGAAACAAAAACATATGATTGGTTGAAGCTTCACTGCGTCATTGGAACGCTGAAAAAAGTTGAGACCAGCTCAGCTTTATTAGTAGTGTGTTACGCCCCTCACACAACAAAGTGTTGGGCATCAGTTTGTAGCTTTATGTCACCGGCATCTTTTGAAAATGACTTGTTGCTTGTAGTGTGAACACAGCTTGAGCCTTAAGCAACAACAGTGCTTAAATATTGCCATTAAATTACTTAAAAACATGTGTAAAATTATTTTTTACTTTGCGTTAATTTACATTACTCAACAGATAAGTAAGGATCTTTTAGTTGTTTTATTATCTAAATAACTATGCTGATCCAAATTTTACCTAAACGGAGTATAAACACAACCAGAAATTGTGTGAAGTAGGATGAAAACCACACCTCAACCACTCTGCCCTACTAATACAGCCTATCATGACTAATTTGTTAAATCCAAACTCAAATATATTTGATTTGGATGCAGGTATTTGGGGGCTATGGGGCAGAAAAATTCACCTTTGGCAAGCAGCTCCTGGAGGGCATTCCTGGCAAGGGAGCCACGGATCTTCAGCCTCTCAGACACAACAGCGGGGGTGATGAGCTTGTAGTTGGGGACTTCTTTGTACAACTTTTCGTAGGTTGCCTTGTCGAAGAGTACCAAGTTGTTGAGCTTATCCCTCACTTTTCCCTTGGACCACTTCTGCTCAGAGTCACACAGAAATATGCTATGATTAGAAAAGCTTTTATAACGCACCGTATCAAAGAAATATTCAGCAATGACATCAAACCTGAAGGGCAAATTCTGGATGAATATTAACCACGGTTTGCATACCTTCTTCTTGGCTTTGCCTCCGGACTTATTAACTGGGTCCTTGTCCTTTTTGGACTTCCCAGCATCCTTCTTCTTATCCTGCTTGGGAGGCTGAAAAAAAGAGGACAACAAGTTAGATAGATAGTAACTTTATTGATCCAGAGGGAAATTCAAGTTTCCTGCATCACAGTTCCACAGTGCAAAAACATGTTAGTAAAAAGGCAGTAAAAAAGTTAGTAGTGCAAAGTAGAAAACAATATACCAGATATAAAAATACAAGATGAAGAAAACTGTTCAAAGTGAATATAGTGCAGGATAACAGCTGTGATACAGGACTATTAGAAAAGTGAATATAGTGTCATATTATGCTAACTTGCCAGTACATGTAGGTATTTTAATTTTCTACTAGAACATGTTTACATGCTTTTGCAGGACTATTAACAAAATGAATATAGTGCAGAAGAGACTGTTATAAGTGAGTATAGTGCCTTATTAGCTGTCTTGCATCTCTCACACTCAAACTGGGTCTACATGTGGATCATGTCAGCACATGCTTCAACATCTGTGTATTTAAGTATAAGGATGCTTTTGCATTAAGATAATGGAGCATGGTTGATGACAGAGCCAGCAGGCTGATGTTAACTCGACTAGCCGGCATGGGATGGCCTTGTCTTGTCTGCGTCAAACCGTTTCAATCCTCGCTGTTAGCATTGATTATTCTCATTTTAACAATAAGCAGACATTGTAATAGCTTTACAGTGCTAGAGATTTATGTAAACATTCACATAGTTTATTCATTAACACATAATATCAGCGACAACTGATAAGCTCAGGTCATTATCTGTAGCCAGTGGTAACATGAGGGCATGGTGGTGGAGTTAGCTAGCTAGCTGCTGCTAAATGAGTAAAATCCGACATCTTAATGCTTCATCCACACACTCTTTTCACATTAGTAAGAAAGCACAATACTTTAGGCGGATAATCCGAACGATTACAGCTGGATATACATTCCAGAAAGGTGTAATTTGTTTAATTTGTTTCGTCCTAACGTGTAATAACTGAGCTTACCATGTTTCCTCGTCAAGATGTCGGAGCGAAAGGAAGTTCACCCCGTGCAAGAGCCCCTTAGTCAACCCGTAGATGCGGAAATGGGAATAGGGCATTATGGGAAATTGAGTTCTTCCGTGTTTTACCAGTTTTTTATTGTTATTGGCTGAACAAATTACTGCACAAAAGTTATTATACCGGTATGTTTGAGATGATTACGAAGATAAACAAAATAACAAATTATGAGCTCATTTATATATTTTTTTGCTGTATTTTGACACAAAGGAGGACGATCTGCAGGACAGATAATAATCCACACGGTGCACTTTCATAGACTAAACTACTGGAGTTATCCGGCACTATACTAATTTTTAACAGTCTCTTCTGCACTATTTAATAGTCGTGTATCACAGTTGTTACCCTGCACTATATTCAGTTTTAACAGTTTTTCTTCATCTCCTTGTATTTTTATATCTGGTATATTTTTTTGTACTTTGAACTACTAACATTTTTACTGCCTTTTTACTAACATGTTTTGCATTATGGAACTGTGATGCTGGAAACTTGAATTTCCATCGGGATCAATAAAGTTACTATCTATCTATCTATCTATCTATCTAGTCTTATTATTATTTATTTATTTATGCATTTCTTTTTTTGTTCCTTGAATTATTTTCTACCCTCTCTTTAATTTTTGTTATTATATTATTTTTCATAATTTAAGTTATCTTTCCTATCCTATATATGATGATGACCCTTAGAGCTACTATGGAAGAGTGCAGTCTTATTATTATTTATTTATGCATTTCTTTTTTGTTCCTTGAATTATTTTCTACTCTCTCTTTTATTTTTGTTATTAGATTATTTTCTATAATTTAAGTTATCTTTCCTATCCAATTGTGCCTTGTATGTTAGAAGTATTGAGTTTAGATTACAATGCCTTAATGTTTGTAAATTAATTTTCTTCAATAAAAAAAATCTGACACTTCCGGTCACGTGACGTCACTTGTGTTGTCAGCTGAGCTGGGCAGTGACGTGACGTCGTGAAGATGGTGATCTACAGTGTGTATGTGGTGAACAAGGCTGGAGGTTTAATCTACCAATACGACAACTATGTGCCGAGAGCCGAGGCCGAGAAGACGTTCAGCTATCCTCTAGACTTAGTGCTGAAGCATCACGATGAAAAGGTCATCGTGTCGTTTGGACAGCGAGACGGAATCAGAGGTAAACATTAGCTAGCTCATACTGGCTAACATAGCTAGCTCAGACTAGCTAACATAGCTAGCTCAGACTAGCTAACATAGCTAGCTCAGACTAGCTAACATAGCTAGCTCAGACTAGCTAACATAGCTAGCTCAGACTAGCTAACAGAGCTAGCTCAGACTAGCTCACATAGCTAGCTCAGACTAGCTAACAGAGCTAGCTCAGACTAGCTAACAGAGCTAGCTCAGACTAGCTCACATAGCTAGCTCAGACTAGCTAACAGAGCTAGCTCAGACTAGCTAACAGAGCTAGCTCAGACTAGCTCACATAGCTAGCTCTGGATGTCTTACATTACATTACGTTACATTGCATTACGTTACATTACATTACGTTACATTAGGGACCATTTTACTGCATTTTTGTTTATTTGTTTATTTGTTTTGCACAATGTAAGACTATACAGCATAACAAAAAATAAATAATATAATAATATAAAGTGCAGGAAGAGGCAAAAAACCCACTGGGCTTATCTGAAGCCTCCACCCAGAGACTAGATTAATATAAATACATAATATGACCACATAATAATGATAACAAACATTAGGACAATATATATATAAAAACAATAACAATACAGTAAATATATCAAAACATATAGAGGTCATGTAAATCCCCTCTACCACAGAAAAATGTTAGCAGACATCTAAAATAAAGCCCTAAACATCTATTTATGATTTTTAAACGTTTTGTTTTCTCGGTTAACCATTCTTTTATAATGTTTTTAAATTTTTATTTCTCAAAATGATGCTGCTTCAAAAGTCCCTACACGCAACCAGTAATTGTTTGTTTATTGTTTATTTGTTTTGCACATTTTAAGACTATACAACATAACAACAAATAAATAAATGAATAATATAAAGTGCAGGAAGAGGCAAAAAAAACCCACTGAAGCCTCCACCAAGTGACAAGATTAATATAAAGAAATAATATGACTACATAATAGTGATAACAAACAATTAGGACAATATATATATAAAAACAACAATAACAATACAGTAAATATATCAAAAAAGACAAGTGTGTGTGTGTTGCGTGGAAGTGTATGGTTAGTGTTTGTGAGGAGGATATTGATTTAAATATCTATAAAGACTTCTGGGGAATCGTAACCAAACAACATTGTGAGTGGGAAAAAATAAAAAACATATACATGGACAACATGGGGAAAAGCAATTACAAAACAGCAATTAAATGATCTTTTAAGCAACTTTTGAAACATTTGACAGATGAACAGTTTATTGATAGATGTGAAAGACTACTCCATAATTTGGTTCCCCTAAATCTTATCGAAAATTGACCTCTACTAGTGAGGAATTTAGGAGGATGAAGATCTAGAGATTGACGGGTTGAGTAAGAATGGACCTGAGAATTTGTTTTAAAATATGTCTTGAACTGCTCAGGAATATTCCCACCAGAAAGTCTTATAAATAAAAACACATATTTGAGAAATATTGATATCATAAATAGTAAGAATCTGGAGTTTCTTAAATAGAGGAGCAGAGGAGATGAGTGACTGATCGAGTTGCAATCCTCACAAAACGTTTTTGGAGAACTAAAATTGACTTCCTAAAGTCTGACTTTAAACTGTATTTTCTGAAACTCTTGTTGTCATCCTCCAGTGGGCCACGCAGTGCTGTCCATCAATGGAGTTGATGTGCTTGGCAAGAGCACAGCAGATGGAAAGGACATCCTTGAATATTTAAAGGATGCTTCAAATTATCCAGTGTCTATTCGCTTTGGACGGGCACGCCTGAGCTCCAATGAGAAGCTGATGCTGGCATCCATGTTTCACTCGTGAGTCACATCTACTATGTTTCACAAAGAGATCTGGGTCTGATGCCAATCCATCAATTTAGGGTATCTGCCAATACTGTACCAATCCAATACCAGTGATATTTTTCCCCTAACTGGAAGTGATTAACATCATTCTTCCACATGTTTAATTACATGCTTCTGCATCTCTTCACTTGTGCTTGGCTCCATGTTTTAGACTACTACTGGTTTAACAGTAAAGACCTACCATTTATTGTGAAGCCTAATGTGGAAGGGAATCCACTCACTGAAGTTAACTTTGGCACAAATCAGTATCGGTGGATCCTTGTCTCAAGCATTAAATATCCCATCTTTGTGTTTTTCCCCAGGTTGTTTGCTATAGGTTCACAGCTGTCTCCTGACGTTGGCAGTTCAGGGATTGAGATGCTAGAAACGGACGTCTTCAAACTCCACTGCTACCAGACTCTCACAGGTCAGTAATGTAAGTTAGTGATAATGTACAGCGAGCCGGTCATTGTTGTGAAATAAACCCTGACAGGGAGATGCGGCACTATGACAACGACCCGCCAGCTGTACATTATCTCACTTATTACACGGCTACTTACTTTAAGACATCAATAATTTGACACAAAATTGTCCTCTAGAGTCCGAGAATCAGAACTGCGCCCATAGCAACGGTCTGTTATACATAGCAGCGGTCTGCCATAAAGAAATAAGACCTTAGAACGCTGTGATATAACAATCACAAGACAGTATTCAACAAAGCTGTGTAATAAGTGAGTGTTAACAGTCGGAAACAAGGACCATTACAAACCCACCCACTCAGTAACATCCTTATAAAACGACCCCTTAACATGACATGTTTACTTATTGTACGTTTGACAGTCGTTATTTTAAACTAACGTCTTTCTCATTGCTTGTTCCACCTCTGTTCTTTCAGGGATAAAGTTCATCGTGCTGGCGGACCCTCGACAATCCGGTATTGATGCGCTACTGAGGAAGATTTATGAGATCTATTCAGATTTTGCCCTCAAGAACCCGTTTTATTCTCTGGAAATGCCAATCAGGTAATACGAGAGAGTCAGGACGATGTAGCCTTCCAATCTGTTGTGTTTTTATGTGTCTTAAAATTAGCATTCGGTACTTGTTACATTTCATATTACATATCAAGTGTCCAATGTCTGATTTTCAGGTGTGAACTCTTTGACCAGAATCTGAAGGGGTCACTTGAGATTGCAGAGAAAGCCGGCAACTTTGGAGCTGGATCTTGAACCAGAGAAGACTAGATATAGATAGATTGTGCTATATCCTTTCCAAACACAACAGATTAACATGAACGTGGATAAAGTTCAGTTGTTGAGGAAGAAAAATACGAATGGATTTTTTTTGTTTTTTTTCAAGTTGGTATCAGAATGTCAGTTAACACTTTGTAAATACGTTGTTTTGTAAATACTTGAAGATTAAATTACATACTGTCTGTAAAAGTTTTGTATATTTGTTTTGGTTGCATATATATTGAATTAGCTGTAATCTATGAAAGTGACTGAAAAAAACAAACTAACAACAAAGTATAATTTATTCAAGCCATTGAAGACAAGAATTGTCAGTCTTGTAATTCAACAAGACTGACTCAAGAGAGACTCATGATTCAACATTACAAAGTTTTTTTAAACACAGATATTGTAAAATATACCAGTTTCTAAAGCAGGTTCCAGTTTTATGATCTTATAACACTTTGGTGAGGAAACCTTTCTCTAGTTGTGTTTTTGCCACATTTCATTATATAACAAAAATAATGTGCAGCCCTTTAGTCATTTTCTGTTGAGTTATTGATGCAATGCTTACAATACTGTATTTAGAAAAGCACCTTTCAAAACAGTTTTTTCAAGAAAAGGTGCTCAACTTCTTAGAGCGGACTTTATGTTCATGTCCTGTAAGACAGAAAATACTGTGGTATAAAAAAAATCAAGTAAGAAAAATATGAAAATACGATGATGGCTCAAAGTATCCAGTTTTTGTGTTGGCACAGAAGATTATGGAGCTACTTTTGTGTCTTCATTATGTCATCAAGTTTGAGAGCATAACTTTCCACAATATAATCAAAAAATGTTTCAATCCAAGAAAAATAAATTTGTGATTAAAACTATTAATGCAAATCAAAAGTTTTGCTTGCTGCTGAATTTCATAGGCAGGCCGTCTCTATTTGCCAGTCTCGATCGGAGTGACACCGTGGCGACAGCAATTGTTGGATTCGCAAGCAAAACCTTTGGATTAGCAAACAAAACTTTTTTAATCACAAATTTATTTTACTTTATTTTAACATTTTTTGATAGCAGTGTTGATAGTTTTGCTCTCACACCTATTCTGTTTGATTGGATAATAAAGACACAAAAGTAACTCCATAGAGGATGAGGTTTGATGATGTTTTAGTCGGCCTTCTTGGACATGTGACCCATCTTTGTTCGGACGTTGCGCAGCAGGAAAAATCCAACAACGGTGACGCCACAGGTGATCTCTGCTACCCAGAAGGCCATTTCCCAGCCGTGGTGCTTTGCGATGGTGCTGAATGGTAGTCCAGACATAAAGCCACCAACTGAGGAGAACACAAGTTCACTCCAAGGATTAGAGAATATAAAAAGTGTATAAACTAATCCAAGTAAATAGTACCTATTTAAAACTATTGGTATGGAATTGTATTAGTACAAAGGTATTTAGCAGTTAGTAACAGCTGTATGTCAGGCTTCATATGTGCATGAATGAAAACCAATCAACTTACTGTTGGCCATCAGGGCAACGATGGCATGCGACGTCCCGCAGTAGTTGGACGGGGCGCTCTCATTGGCTATAACTCCAAATAACGCTATTGGTCCATAAGAGGAGAAACCAAAAGCAGCACCCAAGCTGAGTATCCACACCTGAATGTGCAAAAGAAAGGTACAGCCGTGAGACACACAGTAAAGAATCTCTCAGTCATTATTTTTTTTCAGTGTTGGAGCAGATACCTTTGAGCTGTCTGGAGTAACGGTGACTCTGAACAGGTACATGGACACAGACATCCCAGCCATCATGCAGATCAGGATGAAATGGCGAGGATTGCCATACATTCTCACGCCTTGCTGTAGAAAATAAGGAAATTCACATTATCTGTGTGTGTAAGTTAGTCTGTGTATAATTCAGATGTGTGCTATGTGCAAACTCACTTTGGCCACGGCCTTGTCGGAGAGGTAACCTGCTGCGAGACTTCCCAACAGGCCTCCAACCTCCAGAGCACTCATGTATGAGCTACCTATGAAGAAGAATATAGTGATTCACAGGAAGTAATAAGCTGAACTCTCAGCATGTTTCTCAACAGAAACTGGAGGTGTCTGCTCCACACCCTCTTCCATACCCATAAGTGTAGACTGGCCCTTGTCCTGAATGAGAAACAGTTGGCCCCAGTCGGTGCAGGCCGTCTTCATCCCGAACACCACCAGGTAGGACACAGAAAGCAGCCAGAGGTACGGTGAAAGCAGGAACTCGGACAGGGTGCTTTCATCACTGGACGATCCTGAACAGGAAGCAGGCAGAGTGTTATTATCCTGATGTGGGGATGGGAAGGATCTCAGCTTCTAATCAGATTAATGTAGGGTTTCCAAAACTTTTTAAACATGACAAATCATTACGACCCAATCCACAATAAACCTTATTTATAAATCATGAGAAGAATGTATCTCTTCCTGATCATTTTGACTGCCATTTCCTCATATTGAATAGGTAAACCAGCTATTTCAAAGAGATATAAGTTTGATAAATCACAACTTTGTTTTATGCATGTGTTACTGAAAACATATACACATGAGACAAAATAAATGCATTTAAGTGGAGTTAACAGGCTGTTTTCTTCCTCTCATCAGTAAAACAGACAGAATGTACGCTAGTCTTTCATATTAGACTCAATGTTGTAATTAGGCTACAATAATCAGAACAATATAAACATTCAGGCTCCCTCATGTGGCTCAAAGGAGTAGTGCAGATTTAAATGTCAAATAAAAGACCGTGGAAGAAATTCTGCAAATTTTTTGGTGACCCTAATAAAATCTCCTGCATTTGGGAATGACTGGATTAAAGCATAAAACATCTCTTCTTCTCACTTTGCCTGTGCGTGAGCTTGACACAGCTCACACACAAATGGCATGTGAGGGGCACACTGGGTGCAGAGTCCACCGAGTCACCGACCTTTAGTCACAACACAAGAGACATGTGCAGTGCGAAAACACAGACACACACACATATGGAGGACGGAATGAGAAAAATAAATGACTCGATAAAAAAAAAAATAAAATGTCATTAAATGTAGCAAATATAATATATATATATATATATAAAATAAAATGTAGCCATTAATTAATTGATAAAATGTGACATAAATTGATATTTCGGTTTTAATTTGCTTCTTTATTTATTTATCTTTGTATTAATTACCTTATTTATTTACTCTTCTGTTTAATTTTCCCTTTTATTTATTTTTATTTAAAAAAAATATTTTTCCATTTTTTATTTACTTTATATTTATTTTTTAAATGTGTGTATTTATTTATGTATTTATTTATTGATTTCTGCATGATTTTCCTTTTGGCATTTCATCCATTTATTTCCCCAAACTTATTGATTTCTGTATTCTTTTCTTTATACATTTCTTTTGACATTTCTTTATGCATTTCAGCTAGCAACTTATAAATAACTAAATAACCTATATTTCATAAAAAAAATAAAAAAATGAATGCAAAAATAGATGAATACAAAATAAATGCAAAAAAGAATAAATACATTTAAAAATAAATGCAAAAATGAATAAATAAATTAAAAAATTAATAAAAATAAAGACAGACATAAATAAAAGGGGAAATTAAACAGAAGAGTAAATAAATAAGGGAATTAATACAAAGATAAATAAATAAAGAAGCAAATTAAAACAGTAATAACAATTTATGTCACATTATCAATTAATTAATGGCTACATTCTTTTTTTTTTTATTACTTTTGCTACATTTAATGACATATTTATTTATCTATCGAGTCATTTAATTATCTATTCATTTATTCTTTATTATGGCAGGTTCCGGCCTCCATACACACTGGACAACGCACAGCTAGCTCTTTAATGCGCCTAATTCAGTCACAGTCAGAGAAAGGAGATTCTTATCAAACTGAAGAATTGTTATAAATCATTCAGTAAAAGTCAGTCTCACCTCCTTTGCTCTTCTTGGCTGCTGCCTCTATGTTGGGCAGCCCCACATCCTTGGGTTCATTCTTGATGAACAGCAGACAAAAAAAGGAGGCCACCACACAAATCATTCCAGATACAGACAGTATCGTCCTCCAGCTGTAACTCTCGGTCAGCACGGTGGCAATAATGGGGCCCAAGCTGCCAGCCAGATTCATGCTGCAGGAGAGAATGGCCCACCATGTCCCGAACGAAGAGGGCTCAAACCACTGACAGCAGAGGAGACAAAATAATGACATGAAATCATGACAGAGTTGACAGGAAGCGTCATTATCTGGTATTTGATATACAAGGAGGGATGAAATAATTGAAGCAGTGCAGTCTTCTGAATTGACAGCAGGTAGTAACTGTATGACATTTTGTCATTTGACAGTTGCCATCTTGCATGATAGCTACAAATCAGTGAAGTCAAACAAGGGACTTTTCACTCACTCTGTGCATACATTATAATACTGGTATCTTTACATGCATTGCAAACATCCACTGGTGATTATTGAAGAGCACTGAAACTGTATTGAGGTAAAGCAACTTATAGTTTCTTTACAAAGATATTAAAGCACCTAAAACATATATTCTCATTTGCCTTCTTATTATGACCAATCGGGTCCTACATGAACACCCAGTTTTCTGCAAAATCCAATCAGGATTTATCAACATTTAAAGGAACAGTGTGTAGCATTTTAGGGGATCTATTAGCAGAAATGGAATATAATATAATATAAGTATGTTTTCATTTGTGTATAACCACCTGAAAATATGAATCGTTGTGTTTTCGATGCTTAGAATGAGCCCTTCATAAAACTCAGGTGCTTTTTTGACAACAGTCGCTTGCGCCATTTTGGACTGAAAACACTTATTATATTTATAATATTTTTATTGTTCAACACATGCCATTTCGGTAGAAACATTAAATATGACAATAGAATAGAAATGATTTTGTTTTACTTTTGAATACCACTTTGTAGGCGGACGTTTTACTGGCTTCCGGTAGTCGCTTTAAGTCCATAATGGCGGAAGCCGCTGGGCGCTGGTGTTGCAATGGAACGACCAATTGACTTTCACTTCTGGGCAATATACGTTCTTTGACTATATAGGGAGCGGGTCTTCACAGAGTCCGCCATGTTTCTACAGTAGCACAGAACAGACAAACCAAACACTGGCTCTAGAGAGAGCTTTTCGTGTTTTTAAGTTGCCTGATGGCCACCGTAGTTTTCCGACACGCTTGTAAAACTGCAGTAACGTGAGCCGCAGAGTGCAAAACCATGGTACCTCCAGCTGCCATCTGACTAAAGAAGTGTTATTATGGTGAGGATGGCCTCTGAGCGAGGTGAACGGCGTTACCACGGTTTTGCACTCTGCGGCTCACGTTACCGCAGTCTTGGAAAGGGAGGAGAGAGCGGAGGGGTACTCAGTTGTTTGCAATCTGAAACCACACCACTAAGATACCGCCAAATCCTCCCTTTAAATTATATGGGTCGACAGAGGTGGGGTTGTTTTACCACACCCAACCACTCCTGGTGAAGATTATCTGAGATTTTACACATTTTAACTCCTTATTTTTGTGTATTACATGTATCTGATTTGAATTGTGTTTCTACCTACAACTGAGCCCAGATCAGTTAATTATTAGGTGTATTATGGGGTCTATTTGTTCTGTTTAACACAGGAGATAAAAAGAAACGTGTCGAATCTGATGTCAGTATATTGCAGCCCTGATGTACCTTGCGCAGCACCCTGCCACAGGGAGGCCAGCCGAGGCCCTGACCCAGACCGTTGAGGAACCACAGCCCAGAGAAGACGGCGACAGTGGAGGACCAGGAGAAGGCCACGTTGATGCCTCCCACCATGCACAGGCCAATGGAGAAGAGCCAGCGGGCGCTGATCTGGTCCGAAAGCACGCCGCTGATGAACTTACTGATAGCGTAGGCCAAAGACTGCATACTGGTGATCATGCCTGAACACAGGGAGGGCAGGAGAAGAGGAGTTTACACAGAGCAGATAAGATTTTCCGGTCCTAAATATCTTTGGCGTACAGAGCAGCTAATATATAATGCATATAATCTAGAGTCTACCAAGAAACATAAATGAAATATAGTATGTGAGGATAAGTCAATGTAACAGCATGCATGGGAGTTAGTCAGTTATGCTTATGATGTTGATATTTTGGGGGGTTAATAATTTATCCAGCTTTGGATTTTATTTACAATTTTCAAGTTTAACAAAAAGTTCAATGAAAAATGCAACCTATGTAGTTTAACAGCATTAATTGTGCAACATGCAAAACACAAGAATCAAGCTTAAAGTCAATGCAAAATGAAGATTCTCATACCCAGGTCATCCTTATCCATCTTAATTTCTTGCATGAGCGAAGGCATCACAAAGGAGAAAGTCTTTCTGTTAAAGTAGTACAGCGTGTAGCCTACAAACATGGCCAGAAATATAGTGGCTCGGTAGTATCCATAACTTGCTGTAGCCATGGCTGCAGATTCAGTCCTGTAAAAATGGCAAAGAATAGAGGACAAATCCAGAGAACAAGGAGCAAGCTCCTACTGTTTGACAGACTTGTTCTGTCTGTGACAATGACCTTTGCTACAGGATCCTCTGTAAAGAATCAGCTGCTTACAAGAGGAGATGTGCTCGCAATCAGCAGGAGAGGTTAATGGTCAACTTTTGTGACCGGGAGCTGATTTAAACTGAGTTGTCACCACGTGCTGCAGGTCTGCCAAGTGGGGTTGGAAACAAAAATCAATCAGTTTATGACATCAATGTTGTTTTCTTTACGCAACTATTTATAAAAAACTACTTGATCAATGACCTAGGTGTTCTCTTCATCTGTTGCTGTTTGTCCATGTGAGGATGTCATGGAAGGAGTCCTCACATCAATGTGGTTAATGATTCACTGTGGAGTCCAATAGTCACAGCAGACCAGGAGGGAGGCTCCTGTCACAGTGAGGTGTGTGAAACCTGTCAGACAGAAACAGTGGGTTCAAAATGAGTTGCAAAAACAGAGGCAAGTCAGTGGGAATAAGGTTTGAAGTGCAAACATGAATAAAAAGCTTATTTATCTAAATTAAGTTCAAGTAAAGCTAAAACTACATTGATAATCCTCCATACTTCCCTATAGGTAGCTAAAATGTGAGACATTTATTTATATTCTACAAAAAACAGTCTTTAGAGGAAGTAAACCACTCTGATACCTCTTTATTATTCATCCACCTCCTCTTTCCTGTGTAGTTTCCTCCTCACAGCTGTTTGTGTGTCGCTCTTTCTGTTGTACAACAACATGTCAAATCTGCCAGAAGGAGTTCAAGCTTGTTTGTAAATTTGTTTTTCTTCCTTTTTCTTGTTCTTGGCGGATTGCAATACCAGCTTTCAGGTGCATATACCGCCACCTACCGTACCGGAAGATGTAGGACGGGATCTAGTTTACATTAGCCTGAGAAAAAAATAATTAATTAACTTAAAAAAATAAAAAAATAAAATAATAATAATAATAATAATAATAAAATATTAAATATATATATATATTTTTTGAATATATATATATTTTTGAATATACAGTATATAGAATTTTTAGAATATATATAGAATAGAATATATATGTGTGTATATATATATATATATATACATATATATATATATATATGCATATACAAAATAAATACATATATATATATGTATTTATTTATTAGAATATAGAATATTATATATATATATAATTGTTGTGTTGGGTTGTTTCATACACAATAGGCATACGCACATGACCGGCTGATTACATTACACCACAATAATATTCTATATTCTAATAAATAAATATATATATTTATTTGTTTTTGATATGCATGTATATATATATATATATATATATATATATATTATATAAAGATATTGCCAAGAATTGAAACAAATATGCATTAATATAGCTAGTTGAAGATACGGAACACTTAATTATGCACTGTGTCAAATATAATGAAGAATATATATATATATATATATATAATATATATAATATTCTTTCAATACATCCATGGGCAATATAGGTTACTGTAGGAGGAGGAGTGACGTATGCGAAACTTCCCTATCACGTGGATCCGGTATCAACCAATCAGCTGGCCCGCCTCCTTTTAGAACTCGCACGTGTTCCCATGGCAACAGATAACAAACATTCCAACATCTTTAACGGATGCCGCGTTGTTGTCACGTTTATGAGTAAACAAGACATTCAGCTCATTATCAGTCTTTGACACCTCTAAACAACGAGCTAGACACGGTATCGTTCAGCAAAGACTAGCTAGCTAAATCCATCTCTTCTGCAGCTGGACACCAATAACCGACATGGTAAGTTTTAAATCTCACTTCATGAGATGATGTGTGAAAGGTTATGTGTTGATCATGTGTTGATGTTCATCCCGACAGAGAGGATCCAGCTCCGCCAGTTCCAGAAGAAGCCACCGCCGGTACCACACCACGGCCCCCAACTCCCAGGTGGATGAAACCCTGTTTGGCAGCCCAAACCCGGTGAGTGATATCTGTAGCCTGACCTGGACAATGACATTGCTTTTTATAAAAAAAACATTATATTAGTTATCAAAAATATACATACAACAAGGCACTGTCAATGATCATAACAGTAAGAACAACTGTAGGTTGAGCATGGGCAACAACATATATCAAAGAGAACTTTCAAAGTGAATACAAATAAAGTAAAACTTAAAAATAATAAAATAATATATAAATTAATAAAAATTATATATATATATATATATATATACCACAACCAGCACTGCTCCCAGTAGACCACATACACACCAATAACTGACAATAACCTGATATTTTCAGGTGGAGTTTCATTCATTCATTCTCACTGTGCAATATCATTTTCCACTTGTGAAAATTTTGTTAATAGTCTGTTTATTGTCAGTACTGTATATATTGCTCCTATTTTTTATACTTCCTTCTATTTAAATGGTTCATATTTTGTTACACTTTGTTTAGCTCTTTTTTACTGTGCTGATGCATCTTGTTTTTTTGCACTATCCCCTTTGCTGCTGTACACTGCACATTTCCCCACTGCGGGACTAATAAAGGAATATCTTATCTTATCTTATGTGATATATATATATATATATCATATAAAATAAAAGAAACAGGGTTCATCTCAAATTAATTTGTACATATCAAATAAAGAGAATAATTGAACAGCTTTTTTGTCAGTCATAATCGACAATGATTTACTTAGCAGGTTTAGCGCTGCTAACGTTAAAGGTTCCATATTATGCTCATTTTCAGGTTCATACTTGTATTTTGTGTTTCTACTAGAACATGTTTACATGCTGTAATGTTCAAAAAAACTTTATTTCCCTCATACTGTTGGCCTGAATATGCTTGTATTTACCCTCTGTCTGAAACTCTCCGTTTTAGCGCATTTTGACGGAATTGCAACAGAATTGCGTTGCTAGGCAACAGCTTGGGTCCATGTGTACTTCCTGTCAGCTGCAACCAGGAAATAAACTGGGACACATTTAGATTTTTTCCCTTTAAAATTGTGTCAAGGGTCTAAATATTATATATTCGTGACATCACGAATGGGCAGAAATCCTGACAGCTTGTTTCAAATGCAGAGTTTCTGAATACGGGCTACGTGTATTCCCCTGTGGATTTCACAGTATTTATATAGGACTTAAGCCTATTTTATAATAAAAAACATGAAAGTCTCACTTTTTTATAATATGGGACCTTTAAGTGTTTGTTGCTACGAGCCCAGGATCATTATAGCATCAGTTTATGGCTATTTTAAAACACCTGTTATGAGTGTAATGTGTGACAAGGGTGGAGAAATCACAAGTTATGAGTGTGTTTGTGCGATGTCTAACTGTCCAGATATTATTACAGTTGGACAAACGTGGAAGCTTAGCCACCAGTGCTCCAAAGAATCAGCCCCAGAAGAAACAAGAAGGAGAGACTATTCAATTAGTCACCAAAGACCTCATCCGCAATCTCAGGTAGGCTAACACTCACTGATAAACTCCAAATAACTCACACTTTAATAGCTAAATTTAATTTAAAAATAATATAAAGCAAATTTGAAAAAATGGGAACTACTTTTTTATTACTTAAGCAAGTTATATAATCAATACCAATAATTCAAAAAAGAATGTCACAATATTGTAAAGCTGCTTAGATTTCAGCAATTATACAGTACTGAAACCCAAAAGGCACATATAACAAACCACCACCTGTCGTTATGCCAGGATCCCATTTAAGGATCCTTCAGGAGAGTCCATCATACTCCCATTATCTGAGTTTGAGCGGATCACGTCAACGTCCCGGGTTCTCACCAAGGAGGAGAGGGAGGCCCTGAAGGAGGCTTATCAGAGAAAGAAAGATGAGGAAATTGTAGGAAACATGAAAATCTCCAATCATTAATTAATTAATTAACTTGCAGATTTACAATAAGACAATAAGCACATGACTCTTTTTTAAAATGTACCTCTCATCCAGAGAGCTACAGAGGAAAGGAAGCGTCAAATCCATGAAGCAGACCTGTCCCGTAAGGAGAACAAGGCACTGACCGAGCTGGAGCTAGAGGCCCGGGACCGAGCGCAGGCATTGTTGGAGCGGGCCAACGCCTTAAGGATGGAGCAAGAGGAGGAGATCAAACAGTTCAACTTGGTAGGAAGCAGCTGCAGACCACAAAAGTTGTGTCACAAAATGTGCCTGAAAGTGACCCTGTCAATCATTGTCAGTACTGCTGATGCCTTGTGTGTGTGATCCCCTCAGCTGATTCTGGGTGCTCAGTGTCAAGCCACACGGGACTTCCAGATCCATGAGAAGAAACAGATCCAGGCGGAGTTGTCAGAGGAGGAGAAGCGTCTGGATGCCGGGATGGAAGTGGAGCGCCGCAAGGCCTTGGAGACCGTGGAGCAGATTGATGAGCTGCGCAAACAGCAGAGGATCAGGTGAGGAGAGATCTACTGGGAAATACACATAAAATCAATGGATTGATTTGCACATAAATTAAGTTGAAAAAAAATACTTCTGACCCACCCAAACCACCCTCATCCTTCTAACGAGACCCCTCTTTTATTCAACAGTAAAGGCAAAGGGCTTTAGTATAGTTATGTGTGTTTTATGCCCGTGTTATATACCAGGGGAAGGCAGCAAATTTGCGACCAGATCCAGCAACATCTGGAGGAGAAGCAAATGGAAGACGAGGCGAAAGAGCAGGAGAAACAGCAGACACGAGAGAAGCTGGAGAAAATGAACCTGGAAGACCTCAAGGTGCAGACACAAGCACTAGAAATGAGAACACTCAGAGTCACCTACATGCTCAGGGGGCTATGCAACCACATGTGTGGTAAACTAACTTGCATTGGAGTCCCATTCTTCTCTGACTGGTTGTCATCTTCCAGGCCCTGGAGAAGAAGAGGGAGGAGCAGCAGCGTCTGCAGGAGGAGATCATGAGTATGAATACCAAGGCCGTGCGGGCCAAGGAGCAGAGGAGAGAGGAGGAGAAGCTGGCTGACCTGAGAGATAAGGAATACACAAGAAAGAAAATGGTCAGAGGAAAAGCAAATTATCTCCATAGACAGTCCAAAGACAATCACTAATCTCTAGTTTATAGCCATAACGTTCAGTTAGATAACTCACTCTCAACATGATTTATTATATCATTAAAATAAAGTTCTAGTTTTTTTTCATATGTTGACATTTCATGACCTCTGCAGGAGCGAGACGCAGAACATGAAGAAGAGCAGAGACGAATCAAGAAGGAGAAGGAGTTGGAGATTGCCAGGCTGAGGGCTCGGCAAGAAAAGGCAAAAGACTACAAGGCAGATCAGGTCAGGAATAAAACTACCACGAAGGTGGCACCTGCGGAATTTAATCCTACAGCAGATTCAAATAATCCCTTTTTAAAGGCACTCACCTTCCATACAGATTCAGTATGTCCAATTCTTGTGTCTGTGCGTTTGCAAGGATGAGCTCCGAGCTCGGAGGAACCAAGAAGCCTCAGACAGAGAGTGGAGGAGAAAAGAGAAAGAGCTGAGTGCAAAGAAGGGGCAGGAGAAAGAGGTGCTGATGGCGGCTCTCATGGAGCAGATTCACTGCAAAGACCACCACCTGTCGATCGAGGCCGGCCGGGAGAAAGCAGAGTTTGAGAGGGTGCTGAAGTAAGAAAACTTATTTTCACATCATCAAATCACATTACCTTAAGATTATGAGTATAATACCACTTACAACCTACACTAGGATGGTTCAATCAGTGTAGCGAAAATGCACCTTTGTTTCTATTTAGTTATACACATTCATCTCTACCATTTTATTAATATTAGTTTTCACTGCTACTTCTACCTTACTCCACGCAGGGCGCAACAGGAAGCCATCATCAAACAGAAGGAGGAAGAGGAGAAGCAGCGTCAGAAAGCACTACGTCACGCAGATTCCATCCGAACTCAGGTGAAGGAACACGTGATCTCAGCCATGGCGAAGCGCAGAGAGACCTTCAAGGAGGCCGACCAGATGATGGAGGAAGCCCGGCTGAGACGCATACGCCTTGATGAGATCAAAGAGAGGAAGCTGAAGGAGCTCAAGTAAGTGCGGGCGGGTTAAAGGGGCCTTTTATTATGGCTGATATTTTTTTTACACGATTGTCTTTAACTGAATAAAATGTGTTTGTCGATACGCAGAGCTACAGGGCTCCCTGAAAAATACTGCAGTGAAGTGGAAAGGAAGGGTCGGACCTGTGCTCTCTGATTCACTCACAACTGGATTCAAATACTGCACATTTTACAGGGTCTCATTTAAGCAGGAAGAACACGTTTCAAGCACTAATGTAACTTGAACATATATAAGAATGTACCAATAAATGTTTCTATTGCACTTTATTTGTTTTATGAGCTTTTGGTCATTGGTTCATTACAAGGGCTGTTAACACGATAATAATGCCTTAACGCAAAGATACTGGCATCATAACGAACTAGAAAACCTAAGGAACCCATTGGTACCAACCATGTTATACTAGCTTGTCGCAAAGGAGACTAAATAACGTTCCAAACTTATGCAAAATTTTGGCGAGGAAAAACTGGCATGGCCATTTTCAAAGGGGTCCCTTGACCTCTGACCTCAAGATATGTGAATGAAAATGGGTTCTATGGGTACCCACGAGTCTCTTCTTTACAGATATGCCCACTTTATGATAATCACATGCAGTTTGGGGCAAGTCATAGTCAAGTCAGCACACTGACACACTGAAATACAGTACCTGTGAGGGTTTCTGGACAATATTCGTCATTGTTTTGTGTTAATTGCTTTCCAATAATAAATATATACATACATTTGCATAAAGCAACATATTTGCCCACTCCCATGTTGATGAGTATTGAATACTTGACAAATCTCCCTTTAAGGAACATTTTGTACAGATAAAAAGTGTAAAATTAATTTGCAATTAATCGTGATTAACTATGGACAATCATGCGATTAATCACGTTTAAATATTTTAAGTATATTTAGTAGTATGTACACATTTTAGCAGCTGATGGTGTTTTAGGATGGCTCTTTTGAGTGGAAGGATATTGCAAAAACACAGGTACAATTTTTAGTTTTTATTTAGGCTAGTATTTCCCTTTCAGTTGAGTCATATTCTTCCACTTATCAATGACAGATCCCCTTTATTATTCATATGCATGACAACAGAAAGGAATTCAACTTATGTTAGGGTTAGGATGACACTTTACACACACACACAGCTTAAAGCATGTAAGGAAGTTAAGTACATCAAGGTAAATACAGGCTCTTATTTCAGACCATTCTTGACAAAAGAACTGGATGTACTGAGGCCTAATTTCTTCTTCATAACCATCTAAACACACGACCTACAGGAGTGTTTATGGATCTAACCGAGCTGTCGTTAGGACACCAAAGGTTCCGCCAGCCTGCCTCCTTGTTTGTTCTCGCTGCTAAGCATTAACGGAGGAGGAAACAGGACAGGAGAGTGGGTGGAGGACAGATGGGTGGGGGTATCCATCTAAAAGTTTTCAATTCTTCAAGTTCACATCTGTACACGCGAAAAAAGTAATGGTGACCGAGGGAAACACTACAACACCTGGCATACACGGACCTCAACACGAGGAGGGGATCCGAGTTAATACACACACACGGTACGGTTAAGGGGTTAAGGGCCCTGGGGTTTGGTAGCCGTGGTCCCGTTCCTTGCACATACACAGACACAGTCTCACACAAGCACTGTACACGGCACAAGAGGTCACCTAAATACATGGAGCCGATGAAGGAGAGCTAACATCTAAGGAGGGTGGATTGGATAGCCCAGTACAGGCCGAGAGGGGGTTAAAATTCTTATTTAGACCATCAGGTCACACTCGCACACACACGCACAAACACACCCTCATCCACACAGTGACATACGTCTGTATGCATTTAAAACTCCATAAAGCTACACGCCTGTGCAGAATATACTATCATTACTTAGTGTTGCTAGCTATAGCCATTCAGATGGCAATATATGTTCAAATATTATATGTAACCTTTTTTTCCTCAGAATATACAATGATGAAATGCATCATACAGACAAACGAGACAATGTAAGCTGTTCACATGTTCAGTACATCAAAAGTAAGAGCTTCTCCACATTAACTTCTTCACGAGTGCAAAATCCAATGCTCCTCCACCTACTTCAAAGGTTCGTTGCTGAGCTGTAGCAAGTCCACTTCTGCACAAACCGATAAAAAAACATGACAATAACGTACACACAAAAAAAATACTCTAAATAAGTAGTCATAAATATGGAATGTGAAAAAAACAAACAAACATTGTGGTCCAATTTTCTTTTCAAACAATACAAATAAAAGTCCTTCAATGTAGTTAAGTGTTTTCTCTTGTAACAGGACGACGTAATAAAAAAAAATAGTACTCAAAACGAGAGTGGGTTTGTTGCTGTGCGGCCCCCTGTTGTGAGTAGAAGACCATGGGAAGCTGGTGAGGAACACAAAGAGAGAAGGACAGATGGAGGGAAGGTGTTGGGTCAAGTTGTGGTGGTGGTGGTGGTAGGGGGGGGGAGGAGTGTTGGATGTTCACATGCCATAACCGAAGCTGGGCTGTGGGGGCTGGCCGTAGCCTGGTGCTGCTGTGTAGCCGTAGCCGTAGGGCTGCTGAGGAGGCACGGCCACGTTGGGCCCTGCTGTGAGCATGAGCTGGGGTGTGCCTGCAACAGAAACACCAGCAGTTAAAAGAACATGGTCGTATTGTCAAAAGTATTCTCCATGTTTCTTTTACAGCAACAAAATTAGAGTTGTTCCGATACCAGTATCGGAAACGTGTCTGATACTGCCCAAAATTCGGTATCGGAGAGAACTGTTTTAGAACAGCAAAGAAGAACTGATTGCAGGTACTTTGTCACGTGACGATAGTAAACAACAACAATGAAGTGCTAGTGGAGAATGTAACAGTAACGGTAGTCAGAGCGAGGAAAATGTCAGCCATTTGGCAATATTTCCCAGTGCAAAATCAAGTAAAATGACGATATGTACAGCATGTAAGGCTTCCGTTTCCAGGGGTGGAAGTAGTGTTGCCAATTTCAACACCAGCAATCTTATCAAACATTTGAAGGTGCATCACACGAAAGAGCACCACGACTTCACAAAGGGAAAGGGTATAAAAAAAGGACGAGCCGCTGCACCAAATGTTGGAAGTTCTATTGCATTCTTTCTCTGTATGTATTTGTTCATGTTTTACAAAGGGTTTAACCTGAGATAATAATAACTACTCGGATCAGTACTCGGTATCTGCTGAAGTTCAGGTATCGGAATCGGTATCGGGAAGGGGAAAAAATTGTATCAGAACATCTCCGAAACACAAAGATCATCCGTGAGTGGTTGTTTTTTTACCGTAAACAATGGGTTGAGACTCAGTAGCCTGCTCCTCCTGTTTCCTCAGGGACTCGGAGGCTTCGAGTTTGTCCACCTGTGGAGAACACAACAACAGCGACGGCGTTAGACTCCGGTTACGTTGTGGCCGACGGGGCTCTTGAAGAGCAAGGGCTGAGACGCCGGGTTTGTAAAAACTGACCTCTGGGTTATTTCACTGGCTGACGGATGGGACCATTCCTGACAGGCGAAGACGAATACAGTCCAGATTTAAATAAAAAACAGGCTGCAGGAGGCAGGCCTAGCTAATGTGTTGGCAAAAGGAGTTAACTACAACTAGAGAACTACTGGCTACTCTATCAAGCTCGGTTACTACAGTCTATCAGATAGACATCCACTTCTTTGTGGAAAGTATTAGGGATTAGGAGGGGAGACAGAGACAAACAGCTACTGGGCAATAATGGTCCCACCATCCAGCCACCTAAATCATCTACTCTAACATGTTGGGAGTGTAGAGTATGTAGAGAACCGACCCCTCACCAGTACAAATACACAACATTTATGGTTTTCACCCCTGTTAGTTTGTCCATCTTTTAGCAGAAAATCTGCACGTCTGCGTAAAAGTTGGTGAACAGAGACGCAGACCAAGACACGACTTGGTTGCAAGGAGGATTTGGCATTTCTGTTAATAATAATCATAATACATTTTAAAGCTTTTTTTTAACCATGAACCTAACAGAGGTGAAGACTTGATTCTGAAAGACTGAACTCCGAAGATGTCTTGGTAATAATAAAATACACTTATTAGATACAACTTAAGGCTGCTTCATGGTCCTGTGTTTGCTACCTTGTCTGTAGACCTGTAGCCGTCCACAAACATTAATGCACACTCAACCTTGGACATTCATTGGACAGGGTGTGTTTTGTTTCGGGGCGGTTATTAATTTTTGTTTTGTTTCTTTTTTAGATTAATGATTGCTTTTTAGAAAGTGTAAGGTTTTGATACAACTGATCTTTTATCTGTGTAACCTGCGCAGCGACTACAGATGAAAATGAGCTTTTAGCTATATCTGGTACAATATATTTATTGTGCATTGCCCCTGCTAAATAAATAAATAAATAAATAAATAAAAGGTAAAGCTCTCAAAGAAATGCTCAGTCATAAAGGTCCTTTATAACTTTTTGTAATCTATGTTGGGGTTACAGGAATAAACATGAACTGATATCTGAGTGTATTAATTTGAAAATGCACTGAATTACTCACATTTACAGATTGTCTACAGTATAGTGTAAAATATTAATGTTGAAAATAGGGCTGCATCTAATGGATATTTCCATTATCAATTTATCTGAATTATATGATCAATTATAGGATTAATTGTATGGCCTACAGCAGTCCTATTCAATTACCTTTTTTTTTTTTTTTTTTAAAGGGCCAAATTTGAAAAAACAGTGAAGTGCAAAGATTGGAGACATTTAAATGTCCTATCTGATACAACGTTTAATTTAACAATTCTTTTATTCAGCTCGACTCTCCTAAATTCCCTCTGCTTAAACAGCCTGGGTTAAAACTTTTTAACAAAAATAAGTATTTCTGTGCTTAACAAGACATAACTAAGGAATGGACCAATTATCCTAGTAATAAAATTATGATCTTCTAATAATCAAACAATGTAAACACCCATAAACGTGGTGTTATATTAGCAGGTTATTTAAAAACACAATAATATTGCCTTTAACAGTCCATTACAGCATCAATAGCGTGAGTGTTAATGTTGATGAATGGAAATAAACTCTCTTATTGGAAGAAATTATTAATATTTTGAAAAAAATACTTTTATATTTATAAAAGGGCCCACGGGCCACCAATTGACTATGCCTGGTCTAAATAATGTAAGAAAATAGTGAAAAAATGGCCTTTCCTCTAGCCTGAGATTATGTCAGCAATAGGCTTGTTTGGTACGACCAACAGTCTAAAACCTAAAGATATTAAATTTATTATCACATAAGGCGCATATCTGCTTGAATTATTATATGATCAATTAATTGATTAACAAAATAGTTTATTTATTTACATAATTAACTGCCTAGTAGTTCAAAACTGCCCATCAAAACTACTTGCAAGTAAGATTAAACATTGTGCAAACATTTATTGTCCCATTTGCCCATTTTATCATTTCCAATTGCCACTATTTGGAAACAAATAATCACCAACAATGTGTAGAGTACTGTCAGTGTGTTTTAACATTTTGAGAGGCATACTCCCGGCCCTCACAAATGGCCTAATTTAAGTCATTGCCTGCTAACGAACAGCTACAAGAAGCATTTAGCAGCCACGAGAATCAACCTGCTAAAACTGCCTGGTTTCCCTTCGGTGCTTTAGTATTTGCTGAGCAGCACAGAGGCAGACAATGACGGGGAAAGGAGGACTAATGATAGAGCTAAAAACAATTCAAAGCGTTAAGCAGCCAGCAAAAAGCTTCAGGTATTACCCTCAGCTATGGCAGTGATAAAATCAGTTAAGGACGGTGCTAAATGATGCAACAGGACAGCTTTCATCTTCCGGTGGTTTTGGGTTCAGTTCTCTACATACTCTCTGGTTCACTACTACAGTCACTCAATCTGGTTAAGCAGGCTGTTTTGAGAAAAGACAGGCTCTTGTTTGGTTTCAGAAGAGAAGGGTTGAGAGACATGCTGAAGCGGCAGTTGAGTTATTTTCTTCTTGAAGAGTGCATGAGAGAGAAAGACAAGAGAAGCAGAGAGCATAGTGGAGGGAGTGTGAGAAGTGGGTGGAGGGGATGGTTTTGTACAGCCAGTTCAAGGTTTCCAGAAGCAGGCACAGCCAACAACGATGTCTCCTAGCCTGGCCTGAGTGCTGCTGATGCTACCGAGGGAGGGGGAAATGCATGCTTGTTGCTCTACATGTAGTTTTTCCCCCAAAGAACACACCCAAACAGGTTATTTGCTCTCATAAACTCAAGCTGTTTGTAGCAAAGAATACTCAGAGAGACATATACTGTAGAAAAATACCCCTCTCTCAAAATGCCAGTAGGCTACTAATGTGTGTTCTTCTATGGCACTGAGATAAATTCAGTAGTACAGACAAACATGGAGAAAAATAATAGAAAGGTCTCTGACAGAATGGTCATTAACATAATGCCTCTAATACTGAAATGAGGTCTTACACTTAGCTGCAGTCTATGCTACTGTACCACTGATGTACATGTGCCGACACAACATCTCTAAACATAAATATATAATCAAGAATTATTAATGTGATATGCCTTGAAACTCCCATTACAATGTTTACAGGGTGAAAACATACGTCAGGATGACGACTAGCAACAGACTGCAGCTGAGCGCTCTGACAAGACAGTTTAACATTAGAATTCATCTACAAGTCTGGTGAGAAAAGGACCTGACCACAGCAGGTGAGGTTGTTATCCAGAGTGGCGCTCTTCAGCCACGCCCAAGGAGAGCTGATGGGCATGCTGGCTAAAGTGGATGGCTCAGTGTGTTTGAGGAGAAAGGCTGTGATGGGGCAAAGGGAATTAGCTATTACCGGACTCTGCTGTTCCCCTCGGCTCTGTGGAGATTCATACCATCCTTCAGCTCATTGTTTTGGTTTTTCTGGCTCCCAACTTAAGATTTTAGTTTAACGGTTTTCAGCTAAAAAAGCTCTGGTTTGCCATATCAACTTAAAAGGTTATAATATGTCAGGGTTGCATTTACAGTTTGTTTCCTGCTGACAAAAATCGGTTACTGCAACAAGGAACAATAAAATCAGCAGTGGCCTCACAAGCTCAATTTCCCGATGTGTAAAGGGCGGGTCTATCTAAGATCTGTTCTGTTTTTTTTCAAATGGAAACACCCACTCAGCAGTTGCAAAAAGCAGTGATGTAGGTTACCAAAGAGAGCTAATTGAAGTTAATCAATAAGGTTATGAATAACGTGAACGCTAGTACGATTTTTTAGTGTCTGAAACCTTAGTATGAAACCAATAGTATGTGAATTGCATACTATGTCTGGTGAAATATTACATTATGCAAACACTGGGCACTACGCCAAAATAAATATCGCAAAATGCAATGCGACAATGTATAACAGGCGTTGGCAGACAGATCTGTAACTCCAATAACGGTTCAATTTAACTGTAAGTACATGAGTCCACTTTGCTGGGCGTAACATATATTTTTAAGTAGTTCAGACTTTATGATTCTCACATATCATCGCTTGTTCACATGAGGTTAGTCCAGTTACCATGGTTACGTGTCTCCAGCCGTTAAGGAGGCTCTCGTCAAGAAGTGACGTGGGGCTTACAGTTCAGTGTGTCCGAAAAGTCTCATACTGCTGTTTATTCAGACAAAAGTATGTTGAACGATAGTACACTTATTGAGTTAATAGTGCATAGTATGTGACCTCATATTGATTTTCACATCTCGTCTTGCAATGCGCTTTGTGCCCATCTAATTCAATAACTCTGTTTGATCCAGAGTCATCACTGACATCAGCAGACCTAGCAGAGCCCTGAGGGACGGGGTGTGAAGAGCGCCGCTCTGGAGTCTCGTGGGTAGGTAGGTGGTCTAGTGGAGATGTGGAGTTTACAATCAGAAGCAGCAGAGTGACATGGGGGGGGGAGGGGTCATGCAGTTTCTGCTAATCTCACTCCTCCAAACTACAGGCTACAGGACAGGGGGGAGAGGGGTCAAAAAGAATGATTAGAAAATGGATTCGACTTTCACCTTTTCCTTTATCGCATCAACCTGGAAAGGAAATTCAGAGAGGCAACTTAAGGAGGAAAAAAAAACAAATGGAAGTCTCCCAAAAATAGAAATTGACAGAGAGAGAAGAGCAAACACAGGGCTTGTCACTTAAAGAAAACACAAAAATCCTGAGAGACAGATGCGGGTAATAACGCCACTTTTGATACAAATGCAGACTTGAGATCACTCTGGTACTGGGAATTTTCCCCTTGTTGCTTACAACAGAATAAAAAACTAAAAACACATGTTTACTAGTAGGGTCTACAGTACGTTTAACACTTAAACAAGATGTGCTACGTCATGTACAGTGTTAAATATATAATGCAAAGACTTTATTGTCACTATACAAATGATTCCTTGTTTTAATCTGGTGGGGTTTTCCACAACAAGCACCAGCCACAAGAAGACTAACTACAAGATGTTAGTGTAATTAACAGCTTATATGACAAACTGAAATATTTTGATGTAGTAAAATCCACGAACTTGGCATTTCAAGTTTGGCAAATAAATGCAACAAACTTTTACAAATGCACTCAGGTCTGCTGTCTGTTATGAAAGCAATAGGTGGGGGTTTTTTTATGCCATGTAACAGAGATAAATGGCCCGGACGAGCAACACAGCAGTTATGAATCTCCTCTGGAACACATTTGTATGGAAAAGTAGCTTGAATGGATGGAAACCCCAAATGAAAAGGAAAACACCAGTGATGACACATGACTGACAGAAGCATAGGAAGATGAGCATGAATGGAGGAAAGAATAGGCAGTACTGAGGGGGCTTTATCCTCCATAACTGTCTGGGGGGAACTGCTTATAGTTGAATAGTATTTGCAAACACATTTTAGCAGCTGCTGGTGCGTTTTTAGATGTCAGATGAGTGGAACCCGATCAGAGAAAATTTAATATTTAATTTCTTTTTCATGGTTTGACATGGTAAACCTCAGACATGTGGGTCTCCACAGATACAGTTTTGCAAATACTATTTCACAAGTATAAACACAAAAACTCATAGTCAACATGTAGGTAATCTTGCCCATCTGCCTTCTAATTACTTTCTTTCTCTGTAGTTACCTTAGAATTGCAGAAAGGTATCTATAACATGATGCAATATACTTTTCTCTCTTAAGAAACCTTCTCACGAAGCCATCTACGTTGTCCTGATACAGCACGCACACTGGTTACCTCTGGCCAACCCACCTTAGAGAGATACTCCCTCATGACCTGGATGAAGTATGGCATGGAGAAGTCCATGATGTTGTGTCGCCAGGCGGTCTCCAGCACCACGTCGGGCCTCAGCAGGTCGTAGCAGGTGAATAAACAGGCGGCAAAACACTCCTTCTTGTCCTCACCCAGGAACCAAGCAAGGAGCTCCTCGGCCAGCTCGATGTCTTTGGACTCTGATGCGTACTGCATGGCATCCTGCAGAGAGGAAAGCACAATTACAGTTTGATAAACATGGAGAAAAATGTGATCTGCCTTTTTACATTTCATTGCAGTCAGTTGGTTATGGGGGTGAAATGTGATGCTGTGATTTATATTACTTGGAAGAAATGGAGTATATGCTGAGAGTTATTATTCGTTTTAGTCGCCACGCACCTTGTAGAGCTTGTCCTTCTTGCAGAGCTCGACGCTCTGTTTCCAGCGGTTGTTGCCCTTGAAAAGGTAGGCTGCGATCCTCCTGAACTCAATCAACTCGTGCTTCTCCAGGCCCTGGGCCAGTGAGATGTTGTCAAAGTTGTCATACGCATCAATGGAAGCGCGCAGTGCCTACATAAGAGAGAGAGAGAGGGGATTATAAGATACAACTGAAAATGCAAATCCGTGAAAACCTCTATCCTATCCGACTTATTCAGCGCACTGTGCTGGAAGTACGAAATCCAAACGTTTTCTCACCTAAACCAACATAAAAACATCTAAAACATAGATTATCTGTTATGATTCACAATGTACAGTATCAAAATATCATACCGCATAGTCTTCCTCAATGATGAAGAGGTTGTTGAGTGCCTCATTCACTGACTTGTTGTTGTGATTCTGGACAGACCTTAGGTAAGGTTTAACCAGAGGCAGCTGTTTCACCTACAAAAGAATCAGACAAAGAAATCATCAATGTCCATTTTCATGTAATCTCTTATTTAAATTTTTTTTGGTACGTCATCATCACATATCATTCTCTACCAAAAACCGATTACTGCAATGGGAAACATTACTCGTGTCTTTGCACAAGTGATCCACAACAGCATTCATTTTCATAATTTGAAGATATTTTGTAAATACATAGAACACTAATTGTTTACAGAAAGCAATAATTGCCCAGGACCTTGCTGAAGAAGCTGACAGCGCGTGAGTGGTCCAGTCTTGGAGAGAGGACGATTAGCAGGTCGTTCAGTAACAACGGTTTGAACTCCAGATAAAAATGGACGGCCTTGTAGTACAACTCCACATTCGCCACCTGCAATGAAAAACACACATATACTCAAGTTGAACATCTACAAATCATTTCTACCACAATAATAGCTCAGTATTGTGCACACAGAATAACAACTAGCCTCACTAATCAAGTATAAGTTGTTCAGTTTGTTTATTTTTTTTACCTTGGTGACAATGTCTTTGAACTGGCCCTCCTTCCAGGCATCAGCTGGGTGGCTCATCATGGTGATGATGGCGTTGTCGTACTCCTCGTACTTGTCGTAGAGGAACACCAGCTCCCCCCAGAGGTGGGCCTGCTCCGCTGCCCTGAGAACCTGATACACATATACTGGTTAGTTCATGAACTCATATTTAAATTAAACAGATCAGACTGACTGATACAACTGTTGTTAACCAACCCGTGCTTCTACAAGAGTATCAGGGGATGTTACATGTTAACCTTGTAAAGATGATAATGAATCATGCTTTGTTTGGAGAAGTTGTTGTTGTTGTTGTTGTTGTTGTTGTTGTTCTCCTCGCCTACCTTTGGAATGTTGACGCGGGACCAGAAGAGCTCCAGGTGCTCCCTCATCTTCTGGGGTTTGAATTTGGAGTAGAGGATGGCCAGCTCAGTGAACATACCCATGTGAGCACGCTCCAGTCCCAGGGCAGCCTCCAGCATAGTGATCAGCTCCTCAAAGTAGCCGCGGTCCTGGAGGGTACAGGCACACTTAATGATGACACTAACCATAACCCTTTAAATGAGTAATACGAACTAAATAAACACTGCAAAGTTATTACCAAGACAAAGGGAACTTAAATCCCTGTCCTGTGCACTATATGTCTGATTCCAGATAGTATGTGTGCATAGTCGTTACTCAGTTAACCTGGTTACCTGGTAGTAGTTGATGAGTTCCTCTAGTTCATCGGCGTGGACGACAATATGCAGGCCACACATCTGGGCAAGACGGAACTCTTTCCCATCTACACACGCAAAACACACCTGGAAGAGAAGAGAATCACACAATGTGTTTAATACAGGCTAGTGGGCAGTACACTGCTCACAGTATTTCTTCTTTACTGACATTGTAGGAAGGCTTAGTGGCAGATAGAGAAGCAAAAAAATAGTGTTTTGTTTGAACTCAGTACAGGCTCTAAAGTGCTACATCTGACTATTTACTCTTCAAAAGGCCTATTTCTCAGTAAAGAGTTAAAAATGAAACCGTATCGTCACTCCTCACCTCCTTCCAGGTGCGAGTGCTGTTGGCCTTGCGAGCTCCGTCCACAGCTGCCTGGTACTCTCCCAGGTGCACCAGAGTGGAGGCCAGACGGCCAAAGTTGGACACGTTGTTGTAAAGCAGTTTGGCTGCCTCGTACATCTTGTCGTCATAGCAACGGTCACCCACCTGAAGTGAAATTTGACAGAAAAAGGAGAGCACAATCAAGCAAAGTAGCAACTGTAAACAAGTGAAAGAGAATTAACTGTGTATGTGAGTGTGTGCTGTGTGTCTGTATGCTTCCCAGGACCTACTTGCTGAATGTGAGCATTATTGGGTCCGTTGATGAACTCTTCCAGCTCAGCCAGGCGGTTAGTTTTGGCCAAGGCAAAGATCAACTCTGTTTCAACGTACGACTCGCGGGCCTTCTTACGGGCCATCTGCAGAAACTTCACCAGGTCCTCCCAGTTTCCTGCACACAACAATCAACTCTGATCAGTTTCAGAAGCACATTAATCTACTGTATTTCTACAAAAACACTATCAAAGTGTCTTCTATAAAATGAGAAACGTTCATCTTACCGCTTTGGGCTGCAGCTTGTCCCACCTCCATGTAAGCAGAGGGGTCATCAGCTTTGATGTAAGAGTCAATGGCTTCTTTGACCAGGCCCTTCTGAAGCTGGGCCTTTGCCAGCTGACTCCACACTGGTGGCTCATTGCAGCGCTCAGCAAACTCATAAGCTCTGTCCAGGTTACCGATGTGCTCAATCAGAACCTGGCCAAATGAGAAAACATTCAGATCATGTTACATCAAGTTCAATAACACAATTCTGGTGGCATTTATAATCAGGGTTCATGTGGTTCCTGAATAACTCGCCCGGTATAAAACTGTACACAAACAATATAAAAGCTTTTGGGTTCATGATCATGAGTTTTTAAAACCCCTTAAAGCCGAGCAGTAATCCACTGACCTGCACAGCAGAGGTGTTGACATCAAATTTTCTAAAAATAGCAAAGGCCTCCTCAAAAAGCTCATTGCTGATGGCGATGTTCGCGATGTCTGGGGCATCGTAGTTGTCCAGACGGTTGATGTACTCCATAACACGTGTCCGATCAGCTTTAATGGCTGTCAGGATGAGCAGATTCTGGAGGTTTCTGAAAACAACAACACAGGACGGTGTCTAAATGTGGCTAAAAAAAGCAAAAGGTACTTTCAATTGAGTGATTTTGAGCATGATCACAATTCAATAAGCTTCTACAAAAAAGAAAGAATAGGTTCAAGAGACTTGCTGCTAACTGCCTTACAAATATCTTTAATGTTTTAGAGATTGCAACTGCATCTTTTGGGATCACAAAAATGGAGCCGGAACAAAAACATTCGGGATATACAGGTTACATCTCTCACCTGTGCTCGCTAAAGACAGAGTTATCCAGGACAATCTTCTCCAGAAGCTCGATGAGCTCATTGGGAAGGTCGGCGGTCATGAAGGCCTTGACTGTGACCGACACCTCCTCTGGATCCTGGGTCTCAGACAAGGCTGTCTGGACGACCTGCAGCAGAGAGGGACAACAAAGTTGATGCACTACAGCTGAAGTTTTAAGTACAGAAAAAAAAAATATCATGGATTAAAATTTAATAAGCTTCTAACAAAACCGGTAGATAAAAAAGACAGATGGAAAAGTAAAAGATGCAAATTTTTAAATGGATCCAATATGAATGCTAACTTTGTTTTACAAGACTAATATGAAAGCCAAGTCTGTAATGCCAGCAGCTTTTAACTAAATGAATTCATGTGGCATAAGTTAGTATCAGAGATGCCGAGGGGTCGGACCTGGTCGATGAGTGGTCTTCTGTAATTGTTGGTCTCCAGCAGCACGCTCGCCCACAACTCAGGGTTCTTGCGACGTACAAGGTAGCGGGACAGACTCTTGAAGAGCGAGTTCTCATTGCACACCTGAACCAGAATGTACAAAAACGGTTAACATGAGAGGCAACAGCAGTCCAGAAAGGTCATGAAAGTAACATATACACATTAGAACAGCTAAAACAGGAAACATAATAATAAATTCACAAAAACAGAATGCAACTGTAATAAAGGAGTTCATGTTGAAGTGTTGTTGTTTTTGTTTTTTATTGTGGTATCCAATTGGGTACTGACAATCGTGGATTTACACTGGTATTGTTATCGACTACTAAATTTCTTGTATCGTGACATCCCTCGTCATAACTAGCAGAATAATGCATATTTTTGCCTTTCATAAAAGTATGATTTCAGTTTAAACTTACATGAATCAGTTCCTGGTCACACTGTCCTCTTTCATAGGCTACACAGGCCAGGTGGGGGTCTCTCTTCTCACAGTACTTGCCCACCACGCGGCTGTCGTAGTAGGGGTTCTCCCTCAGGAAGCGCTCAGGGTTGTTGTTGCTGTCGATGTAGATCTTGGCCAGGGCGTTGTGGGTAGCAGGCTCCTCACAACCGTCATGAATACGAGCCTCTAACCAAGGCAGCAGCAGCTTCAGTCTGGAGACAGATACACAGTAAAGAAACAACTGTTGACTCATGACTCTATAAGGCCAAGTGTTGACTCTATGCAGTTCAATTCGTTCCTCTCTTCTTACCGATTTCTTTTCTCCACTTCAGCCACCAGTTCATCTGTGGAGAACTGACCTCTAACCACCATAATCAGGTTCTTAATCACATCCTCAGCACAATCCACATCCAATAACCCTCCAATGACTACCGGCAGGCGGCTTGGGTTCACCTGGAATAAATGATCAGAAAGTTACTACATATTCAAGGACAGACAACAATAAACAACAACAATTGTATAACAATAAAATCAAACTGATACAATCTTTTTCATCAAATGTGTAATGGAATAACATTACATATATGATATTAACAACAGTGAATGTTCATAATTTTTTATTTCAAATAAAGGACAATTCATCCGTTTGGTAGAGCGTGTTTTTAGAAAATGATTTGCCTCTTATTAGACTTTTTTGTATCAAGGCCTCTGACACTTTGAAATGTTGAAAGAATATGCCTACATTTTTTCAATAAAGTAGTGACTCAAAATGTGCTGTTAAATGTTACTTTATTTACTGCTCTGGATTTTAAAGAAGAAGTTAGTTAGTTAATTGTTTCTAATAAGTGGTAGTGTACCTTCTGCACGTAGATCTCAATGTATTTCTGCAGGCTGTTGCGGTACAGGTACAGGACCAGATCGTGGACAAAATCAAAGCGGTCACACACAATGATCAAAGGTAGCTGGTCAGTCAGCTTGGCTTCCTATAGAGAGAAATATAAAAACATTGTATTGGCTCATAAATGACAGCTTTGTTGAATGATAGTCTGGATCGATTGGTGGCAGGAAGGTTAGATTATTTTATGGTGAAATGTTTAATCTGCACTGATCCATTTCTGACCTTGAGGAAGTTCTTCACACGTTCGGGGTCGTAGCAGTTACTCTCTCGACAGATTCTCTCCACCTCTTTGATCTGGCCTGTCTTGCAGGCGGCCTGGATATATTTGAAGTGGACCTCTGGATCCTGGCTGAAGTTCACAATGGAACCCAAGAAGTAGAACAAACCTGAAAGACAAAAAAAAAGTCAAAATCAACAGAAGAACGAACTGCAACTATCTTTTAAAATGTACAGCATATTCCAAGCTTACCTTCAAAGCTCTTGAACGACTCAAAAAGTTCAGTGAGGGACTGAGTAGTGAGCTGCTCATGGTACTTGGAGGCAACTTGGACACAGATCTGCAGGTTCTGGCGGATGTTTGCAGACAGCATCGCCCTCAGACACTCCAGAGAGTCCTCCACTGACAAGGAGCCAAAGAAATTCACCAACCACTGCAGAGACAGACAGAAAACAATCAGCAATACAGAAGCAAACATAGAAAACAGGATTTCAGCCACGTTTTATAAATGTATGTTAGTATGTTCCTTGGCCTGTGCTGTACCTCTGGGTTGAGAAGGTGTGTGTGCACCACAGCGCGCTTAATATCATACAGGTCAGTATAGTGCTCCAGCGCCCTCTGCAGGAGACCGGCCTTCTCACACAGCTGTGCCACATGAGCACGATCATAGTGGGTGAACATCTGATTGCCCAGGATGGCGTCTGCAACCTGCAAGACATGATGTCATCATTTGACGATTTGTTAACAGGAAACTTTGCAAATAGGTGCCAGGAAATTAGATTCTCGGTTAAAGGAAACACAGTGAGACGTTTTTTTAAAGAAGAAAAAAACCTTAGGTTAGGGTTAGTTTCTAAAAGCATGAGTTTTAAAAAGTCTAGCTGATCTGGATGAATGCTGAATGCAAATTATTAAAGCTATATAAAACTTACAATCATGAATTTGTAATTTTGGCATGTGGACTTCTTTCAGCCAAACTAAACTGTGGTGTTCCTATTCTAGATCAGGTAATATATGTACCTGTGGCGCGTGCACCAAATTCATTTCCAGCAGGCGTGTCTGCAGTGGTCCCTCCATAGGTCTGTTATTCTTCAGGGCATCTAGGAGGAAGGATGTGCACTGCTGGATCAGGTTGTACTCCATGAACACATCAACAATCTGGAGACACAAAAGAGAAAAATAATCACAGATGTATGTTGACTGTATGTTTGCATTTATTTTTAATGAAATAACAGATTCCTTCAATTGTTTGGTTATTGGGTGTAGAGCATTAGCTAATCTGGCAAGAGCCAATCTGACATGTACGTAGGGGCTTGTGGTAATAATATATGGTAAAGAAGTATTTTTTTTTTACCTGTGTAATATCAGCAAGTGGCTCTTCATCCTGAACCAGCATCTGGGAGAACTGGAGGCCCTGCTCTGGACTGATCCGCATTACGTTCCTTAGCAAGAAGATCCAGTCTGGAGTGTAGCCCACCTACAGGGACAACAGATCTTTAAGCAACAGCCCTACATCTGAGGTGTGCCATAGCTCCGATAAAACAATATAAAAGACAGAGGTGTAAACACAATGGTTCAACACAGATTACAACATAGCAAGATAGTCTTTTGGAGGATCACACTCTGTCTCTTCCTTCTCTGAACCACAATAGTCTAATAGTATATAACATAAACTTGGAATAACAAAGTCAGGCATTGTCACAAACCTTCTTGGCATAGAGGACAATCTTCTGGAACTGTCCAGTCTCTGCAAAGCACTGAATGACCTTATTGGGGACATTCGCCCTGAGGTAGACACTGAGGGCAAGAGTAGGATCTACAGACTTCACCAGGTCCCCAAGCTCCTCAGAGCACTCCAGCTGCAAACACACACATAGAGGGCCATTTAAACAACTATTTAGGGGTTTAGAAGAGATACAAGTCCAGGACAACACAATTATGATAGTACATCAGACAAACAGCACGGATGCACTTAAACCTTTTTCAAGCAAACAAAATGACCAAACAGACATTTACGTGTAATCCTCAAGGAAAGAACAGGAATCTGGGAAAGGGTCACATTGAATGAAAGCACCATAGTGGCTTTCAAATTTGGATTCCAGTCACACTATTTAACAAAAATGCTTCCAAAAAAACACACATAACTGAAACCAGCAGTATAGTGGTATCTGTAGAAGTGGAGGAGCCAACTAACTGACTATAACAATAAGCAAAAATATGCTATACCTTCATGGCACTAAAGTTTAGCCTAGACAATTGTTTCTTCCCCCAAAATAATGGGCTTTGGAATACATTTTTAATTTTGTGCATGCTTAGAGTTAGTCAGTCCAGCACTCAGGCTCTATGGAGACTATTTTCCAAAGAGCAGATGTATTTCTAAATAGATTTTTTTCATGACATGATTGGTGAAAATAAAAATCTGAAGATAAGATTAAGATTTTACACAATAAAACCGACCACTGGACACATACCTTGTCCTCTTTCAACCATTTCTCTAGTAGTTGCTTGCGACCCTGTTGGAGGACTGGCCTGCACAGCTCCAGGGACTCGAACTTATTAAGTTGGCCTTGGTCCAGCAAGATGCCAAAGTATTGGAGCAAGGGAGAGGTCTGGCCTGGTTGGGCTGGAACACTTTGGAACCGACGGATGGTGTCTGGGGTCCGCAGGATACCCTGGGAAACAAAGATGGATGGAAAGACAAAGTGATTCAGTGACAGTGGGAAGATTTGGTTCACCTTTGAGCATTGCAGAGAAGAATGATGAATGATAAAGAATAGTGGTGCACAGTTAACCTTCTTTAACATAAAACTGGTGTTTATTGTCATACTAAACTAAATAAATCTGCTTAGTCTTAACAGTCTGAGCTTGTATTAGTTGAACTGTAATTAATGTCATGTTGTTTGACCCCCCTTTGAGTGTCCGGTGGCACACTGGCAGTACCTTGGGTGCATTGGCCGCCACCTTGGCAGCTTCTGAGTAATTCCCCGCTGCAAAGAGGGTGTTGAACTTGCGTGCAAACAGCTCCTCAGCACCGGCAAGGTTGTTGCGGACAGCCATGCGGAGAGCCAGGTCTGGGTTCTGGAGCACATTGGTGATGTAGGGAATGATGTTTTCCTCCTCCACGCACACTGACAACACCTGGGAAAACACATTTGCATGCTTTTATTATTACGACGCCTAATGGATGGGTTTTAAAACAAATCAGGGTCCACATTACATTTTTATGTATTTTATTCCTCAGTCCATTAAAAAAAACAATTACCACTACAGCAAAAATACATATGTCGTGATATAAATATATAAACGGAATAATTCTTTACCCAGAAAACCTACAGTAATTCTGGGTCGAGCACCAAACATGCTACTCCATGCAAAGTGAACGGAAATATTAAGAATTATTTGCAACAATTTGACACCTGCCTGTATAAACAGTGCACTCTTAATTGACAGTGATCATTGGCAGGTTCTTTGTACACACCTCCGTATGCAAAAATAGACGAATTACATCCTAAGACGTGTACTTATCACATTCCTAAATCACACAGAGGGATTGTCGCTTGTAGTGTTACATTTTGTGTGTGTGTGTGCACTGCACTGAGCTGTATATGGTAGACGTGCAGGTAAAAGCCAAGAGCAATAACAGGATTAAATTGTGTAGCCTGCTTGGCCAGGCTTAGCCCTCCCGCTGTAACTGTCACATGCTGCTTGACACCAAAGATGCTGCTGCAGTCTGTTATTTTCAGAGATTTCCTCAGTCAAGGTCATACGACAACACCCAAGGACGCACGCTGATAGACAAAAGGGCTGATATACCACAGGCAGAGTGAATCACCAACAAATGTCAGCAATAACAGAACAACATAGGCAAGAATCTAGTATGCATAGATACAAAGTGAGTCTCAAACTGGCACAGACACTATTTTCTAGAGATCATTTTCAGTGATGATCTAACTGGTATGACAGACAGGGATCGTGTGAGTGTGTACATTAGAGTACCTGTCCTTTCCTGTTGACTCCAATGATACCCGCAGTAGGCTCATGGGGGGCAGTGACAAAAATGGTCTCCCCGCTGATCCTGTTCATGTAGATACAAGTTCCAGTCTCCAGGTCATACAGGTGGATGTAGCCATATTTGGTGATGAGAAAGACTACATCTTGCTTGGAACTGATCTAGATATACGGAAAGAGAAATCTGGTTAAAAAGTGTAAATGATGAACAAAAAGATCATCATCAAAATGCCCTTCTGCAAGACATTGATTGAGCCCAAAGCTAATTAAGTATTGCCAAGTCCCATCATCAAACAGTGAGTGAGTACAGGCTTCATGTTTTAATAATACTTCTCAATAGCAAAATCCACCCCAAAGGACGAGGGAATCTTGTTTACAGAACAAAGACAAACAGGCAACAAGTACAGGCTCTACATGTCTCCTCGTAAGTAGTTTTTGTACCTGCATGGCAACAGGGAAGTCATTCTGGGCTTCTGGAGGAAAGAAAACATCCACAGCTTTCTTTGGGAATGGCTGGTTCCCGGTCGGCGGCGTCCCCACTTCAATGATATGCAGCTAGAAGTAAAAAGATATTGAGGCACAAGGGATCAAAGTCAGGTTACCAGGGCCTCTGGAAAGTAAACGCAGTAAATTTAATTTGGATTCTGCATGCTCCCGAGTGCTTATTGATTTCCACTTTTCAAACAAGTTTATCCTGATCTCTTTATTTTTTGCAGCTGTCAGCCTGAGACTAGGCAGTGCTGGTAAATCTTACCTTTCCTCCTGCCTGTCCTCGCACAGCAAAGCAGAACAGGGTTGACTCTTCAGTGTTGCCCTCCATCTTGAACTGTGCAAATCCAGCGGCATGCCCCTCGATGGGCTGAGACACCTTCCTGTCCACTGAGTACAGCTGCATGGCGCCGACAACACGGTTTTGCTGAATAGGAGAGAAATCCCACAAGTTAGGCCAAAGGCGTCTGTGATTTATAGTCGCATTAAGACTCGTTTTGGTTTTATTGATTCTTTAACATCTCTGCTTCCAACATCACGAAGACATTGAAGTCTATAACGAAATCTGCTGTAAACTTAACCTGCAATATTCAATACAAATATATCTTCATATCCCAGACATTGAAACATGTTTGTATTACATTATATGGTAGGTGAAACTATACATACACTACCATTGTAGTTTGGAATCGCCTGCCACAAAAGCTTGGTATGGTACAGTCAGATGGATGAGAGGACTACTTTATATTTTTGAATGGTCTTTCATGCTTTTGGCTTGTAGAAAGTCCTACAAATAGATGGTATTTTGTATAAAAGGTTTGTTTTATACATTGAGAACAAAATACAATTGTTCAACTAGGATGAAAATTGAAAAGGCAGAAAGAGACAAAGAGACCACTGAGCAAGAGTTGAATAAGAATAGAAGAAATCACCAGTCATTAGTAAAAGAAACTGGTGGCTTAGCATCAAAATTTAAACAGAAACAGGTTCCTGTTTCAGTGTCAAGTGCACAATAATGCAGCCTTTAACAACACTGAATTAACAGGTGTTTTGCTTTAGCAAAGCTATTCTTAAAACTTAACAATAGCAATAGAAGGTTAGTCTAGTTTTAGCACTATTAGAATTAGATCAGGGAATATCAGATGAAGAGACTATGGATTAGAGATGGGTATTGAGAACCATTCTAACATAGCTGGCATTTTAAAATTCTCCTAAAAGCTTATTTTTCCCTGAAAATGCAACATCGGCAGGTCCACGTTATAGGCTAACGTCTGGTGTATGACATGTCTGTAAGCTATGATAAACTCGTCACATCTCTCGCCACGTCCAGGTGCCGTCTCACTCCCTCTTCCTCTCCTTGCCTTTCTCGCCTACTCATGCAACTGAAATTACATCCAGTAACTACTGTTACTAACGACAGAACGCAGCGGAAACACCGGGTGTGCAGAATCATGAGCAAAATAGATATAAAATATAAGCAATATTAGTATAATAAAGTAACGCTAGTGTGCAAACATCAGCAGCAGGAGCAGCAAAAGTCCAGTAAGAGCCACAGCTTTTTAGAAAGATGTTGTTTTTTCAGTCTATTTGTGCGTGTGTGTATTGATCTGAAGCGCCTGCCTGATAAATAAAATAATAAAAAATAATTTCAAATGTAAATAATACATTTGGTGTCTGAATTATACTGCTTTTTATCCATGTTAAAATAGAAATGATTGAAGGAAAGTTAGTAGATGTGTTAACATTTTGTCAAAATGCTTACCTGTGCTGAAATGCCAATGAGCAGCAACCACTTCTGTTTGGCGTCAGTGCGGTAGTTGATGATCTGGCAGCCTGCGAGGCTGGAGTGACGGTCAAAGACTTTGATTGGTTGAGAATCACCCTCCATGCTCCAATGGTAGACTGCGTTGTCTGTGACGAGGGCAACGGTGTTGAGGGAGATCCACTTCCAGAAGGTCACGTCATCTGTCATCGTGTGAGCCTTCATCTTGCTCTTCATCTCGATGTTGAAGATCTGCAGGGTCTTTGCCGCTGAAAATATTCAGAGCGAAGGTTAACATACTGAGACGAAGATGAACGCTGCCCAAAATAACATTCTTAATAATAATAGTAAAACAAAAAGAGAAGCCAAATCAGTTAGTGACTAAAGCTACCACACACAAACCACAGCAGACTTTGGGAGTAAACATACAATCTGGGCATACCAACTTCTGATTGCAGGTGAAATGTTGGTAGTCAGGGTTTGGTTTGAGTAACACCAAAAGACCATACAAAAAGCCAGTACCATCAAAACAAGAGGCAAGACCAACAAAAGGGCAACCACTGTTGGATCTGCATTCAGTTAGAATGAAATATGCAAAACTCATCTATAAAGCAGATTTTTTAATTTGAGAAACTCAAACAGACTAGACTGTGTTCAGACTGACATTAGCACTGCATCAATAAATGCAGTCCCCTCATTCATTTCAATGAGGCCACTGTGTTGACACAGTGAGGGAGGGCGACAAAAAAGTTGAATGTGGATCAACTTTTTCCACAACGCTGTGCAACGTCACAAGGCAAAGCACAACTTTGGCTAAATCTGCGCAGGTGCAGACTCCAGGTAGATTCATTTGCAATGTGAACGGGGTATCGCTACTGTTGACCTTGTGATGGACGCTAAAATGATTGTCACTGTAATTATTTTACCAAATGATAAAATCCTGTCTTGAATGCTGTGCAGGGTTCTGGTGTCCGATTAGCCTTTAAACTCAAACTGGACTACCTGGATCCAATTTCATCATCCCAGTTGTAAAAAGACACCTGCATCAATAATAACACAGTGCTATTTTAGGTCTGGATGCTTGCTTAGAGATATTATTACTACTACTACTACGCTTTCTGTGCTTCTCAACTGGATTAACAATGACTCTCCATGTTGTTTTGGTACAATGGTCCAATTCTCTACTGATCTTTTCAATGAAAACCAGATCAGTTTGGAACCAACGACTGCAGAAAAACATGGTGCCCAGTGCAAGTGAAAATGAGGCCTGCGTCCAGCCCTTCCACTCCCACCACCTACTAGAGAAATGAAACTCCAGGCATGTTGTTACGGCTCTTAAGGGATTCGCATCAAAATTTAATCCTAAAATGAGGGATGTGGGAATTTGGGTTGGGTCTGAATGCAGATTAGCAAAAGACGACCACAAAGCACAAACAGATGCGATGATGGGAAGGATGCTTGACGGATGCACTCACACCCATTATATATTTTTTTTCTAGTCTTACTGGAAGGAGCACACGGCAATTATTTGGGCCCCAAGACATTTATTTTAGATTCAATCAGGCCCAAGCAAGCCTCAACCAAACTAAGCCCCATAATTAACTGTTAATACAGCATATGAGTGACAATGCGTACAGTGACATTTCTCAACAAATGCTTTGGTAATACAGCGTGTTTGGTACATTGAAAAACACACTGCCTACATAAAATACAGTGACAAGTAGTGAAGTGAAAATCTGCAATTAGTCTAGAGCAAAAATACTGCACTTTATTCAACACCTACAGTACTGTAGCGTTTTTACAGTGTAATCCACTTAAGACTACTCCTTTAACATAATGTGAACGCTCAGTCGGTCCAGATAGCAGAGTCGTCCAAACACAGGCCAAAAGGAGGAAAGTAACCAAGAGAAAGCACCACATTTGGCTTTGGTCTCTGCAGTGTCCTGGGGCTGGCCGGTAAAGATTGTCCCTGACACTGAAACTCTAGCTGCATTCAAAACCACAGAATTATGATGCATAAAATACAATAAAGTTAAGTTTCAGCTCAGTTTCACTCTCTTGCTCGCTCACTCTCAAGCTTGCTGGTTCACTTTCTTTTACTGGAAGCTGGATAAATTATTAAGATGTGCATTTCAGCTTGCTCTTTATTTGGCATATATAACCTAAATTATATCACAACAAAGCCCAAGGTTAGATTAGCATATACTTGAACGAAGTGGAGAAAGAAAAAGCAAAACAATGTAACAGTTAATCATCTACAAATCGGTTAGGAAGGTACTGTCCTCTACTGACAACCATATATAAATATTAAGAATATATTAAATTATAATATCACAGGCTAGTGGCACGCAATTCCAATGAGAACAACTAGTGTTGCCTTTGTGCTTTGCACATCAGGCCCATTAAAAAAGGCCAACTTCTTAGGAACATGTCCACAAGACAACCAATACATAATGACCTACTATTTATTCAAGACTAGCCTAAATGTCACTGCTTGCTTGATTTCCCCATTGTTTAAATGACCATATCATGTTTTCTGCAGCATGTTTTAGCCCTTTTACTACATACATACATACTATACATTACTACCAACCATTTTCCAAGCCACATAATAGTTTGTAACATTTCTGAAAAAACTGATTTTCCATTAATGCCAGGGTTTGTAAGTCATTGAATTTTTAAATTCAATTCATGTTAGATTTTTTCTTCAAAGACAATTTTCTGGCAGAGATGTGTATTCAGTTATGTGGGTGCCTTCAGATTGTGACTGACAGCTTAAAAGTAACACAGGAACTGTATTATTGAATGCTGACATGCTTTTTTTCTTTAAAAAAAAAAAAGAGGCAGCCAGATTTACGCATTTACATGATTTTTATACTGCCTTAGGGTTTGCTATTTGTGAGTCAGGTTCTGGGAGGTTTTCACCTCCAAGTCAGTGTATTCATTCAACTATGTTTCAGAAAATGGTCAGCTGTAATATAAAATATATGTACAGCAAATGGGACAAACACACACACACAAAAACAAAGAAAAAAAAGAAAAAGATACAGTCCTTTAAGCTGCCCTCTTAATTTTGCTATGCTTGCTTGTGTTACTATTGTAAATCCAAGCATTCATTAAAATTACCAACTGTGCAAACATTTCAAGACAGTGCAAACAAGATTACACTTTGACAACTCATGATATGTAAAATTCAACTCACCGTCTGCAAACATAAGAAAGCAGTAGGAAATGAAAAAAGAGCAAAAACAAGCAAAATAGACAAAGCATTCATGACAGCATGACATTTTACTACCACTAGTACTACGGCTACCTTTCCTAAAATATCAATGTCTTGTACATTTAAATTTGTTACACTATACTTTAGTTACTCAACCTTTTTTGACAAACAGAAATGGGGTGGTCTACATATGAACATCAAAATGAAAAGCAGACTGTGACAGCTACATAACTGACTGACAACACAAACAAAATTTACACAAATGACCCAATGTATTAGAACAGCACCATAGCTTGGTGGTGTGTGACCGGCCAAAACTTTAACTGTTTACTTTTTAGTCTATGTGCTTCCAGAAACCTAGTGCACTCCTCTCTAGGTGGCACATACTGTATATCTGTGCTAAAAGCGCTAGATATGCATTTCAGCTAGAGCTTACCTTTAAGGGCAATAACTTTGCTGGCAGGGTTCATGATGGCGCTGTCTGCAGAGATGGGCCTGCGGATGGGATTGTTGGGGTCGGCCATATCGATGATGACAACCTGGGCCTGCTCGCCCACTTTCTCTCTTATACAGATGAACTTGTCGGACTCCATGGTGAGAGTGCTGAATCCAATGTTGGCTGGGTTGATTCCCAGGTTCTGGAGCTGAGATATGAACACATCAGTTGTTTTAGTAGCAGCTCATGGCCAACACAGTTTTTACTACCAAAATGTCAAGGACGATACAATACAGTACAATATTTCTTTACATTGTGGTCCTTTATGTAAAGATAGCAGATATGTAGGAGTCCAAGTGACAAGGGGACATCATATTACCAATACTTAAGGCATCACCATTCATAAAATCATTTCAAGTCACACTTAAATTACAAAATGAATTCATACAAATGATCTAATTATAACTAGGATGGTGAGCTTACGCTTTTATGTGTCCCATAAGCCATAAATCTACCTTCTTTTCTAAATTGGGGTGGTGGTTACATTTTTGTTTTTTATTTTTAATATGCAAAGACAACTTCTGCAAATTCCTAGCACAACAGAACCTAAAGGAAAAAGTAGCTATGTTGGTATTAAACTCTGTCAAGCACATGTAAAAAAAACAAAAAAAAACAAAACTATCTCTAGTCTTGTTTTCTGTATGTTAAGTAGAGGTCGACCGATCGTGGATTTGTAAAGGCCGATATAATAATGATAGTTTGGAGCAGGAAAAGGCTTGAATTAAAAATTAAATTTATTATTATCATGATTCTTGTTTGCAATGAATTCTCCAAACTCCAAACAAAGACAATGTTGGTCTTTGATATATATGGGGGTTGGGTTGTTGTAACCATTATGAACTGCACTGAGTTGTAGTTGCACAGTGCCATCCTCGAGGGTATCAACCCTTGTTGTGGACTATGTTACTATGTTATGTTCGTTGAATACAAACAGTTAAGCATCCGAGAGTACTCGTAAGCATATGCTTAATTGGTGTTGTGATTATGAGGGGGTCCTTGGAAAATTTCCTCCCGTGTAAGGGGTCCCTAGCCCCTGAGCTAGATAACAGAAACAACTCTCTATATCAAATTAAAACATAATAAACTGCCAACTGAGAGTATTGTCCCATGGGAAAAAGGTAATCAAAGGTGCATGGTCGTTAGGGGTGTAAGAAAATATTGATACACATGAGTATCGTGATATTATGTGTTGTGAAATTGTATAGATTCTGCAAAACACTGTAACCGATTTTTAATTAACCTCTTAATGGCCATTTCGGAGGGGTCGTTTCTGGTGTGTTCTTTATACTACAATAGTTTTCCTAAAATGTAATATGTTTACAGTATCGCCATATATTGAATCATTACCCCCGTGTCATCATACTGATCGTATTGCCAGATTATTGCCAATACACAGCCCTAATAGTCATAGTATGAAAACTGCCTTCTGTGGGGTTCAATCTTGACTTTAAGGTTTTAGTGAGAACACTAAGCACATCAAATAATCCTATAAAGTCAGAAACTGAGAGCTGAGCTTGACTTTGACTGAACTGACTCTAATCCTTTGCCAGGTGTTTTAGAAAATTATTATGATGTGTGTATGAGAGAGAGAGAGGAAAATGATGATGTCATTACTGACAGACTGGTTGGACCACCAGGTTCACCTCAGACAGGCTGGATGAGGAGGTTCACAGGTAGAAACCTCTTGTGACGGCCCCTCTGTGTTTGGATCTTGTACTGTGTTTGCTTTTCTCCCATACATCATTTGACTTTTTACATAGTTTTTGCTTAATAAATCACTTTCTTTATTCAGTATACCCGTGTGTCTGCTGTTTGTGTCACAGCTCTAGAGCCAGGCTGTGACACTCTACAGAATAACCTTCCCTCCAGCTCTATATAAATGGCCTGTCGTGACATACAACCTTTACTGTATGGCAAAGGCTCCAGTCAGACTGCAGCTGACCATTCACTGCTACCTAGCTCTAGTGCATCAACAGAGGGGTCCAGAGGTGTGACAATAACATCACATCAAAGCAATACAAGTGAACTGAACACACAGCAACGATTAGATGACGTGACTCCCCATCATCCCTCACGACACACTAACTGTAACACTGAGCTGGCTAACAGCTATCTGCTAACCTAACTAAATGTGCATAGATCAATAACTAAATGCAGCTATGCATTGATCAATAACTGCAATAACTGATCACTGAAGGTCAGGGCAATGTGAACTAGTCTCTCCTCCTGGTCGGTTAGCGTTGAGTCGAGCAGGCTCAGCATCAGTGCAATGAATGAGAGAAGCTAGCTGTTAGCTTAGCTTAGCTCAACGGGGGAGGGGAGGTCATTCATTCGCTGCTGCGGGTATTGACGTTAGCTTCAGCTAGCTAGCTGTCAAATACAACACATCATGATGGTGTTCATATACAGGTGTTATTCAGCTTCCTCTCGCATACCTGCAGGTGCTCCTGGAAGCGGATCGGCAGGATTTGAGCCATGCTTGCTGGTGTTTTGCTTGAAGCTTCTCCGGAGTCCTGAATAATCCGTTAGCCTTCAGCTAGCTTAGCTTAGCTTAGCTATGCTAGGCAGTTAGCACCGCGGCTAGCAGCGACCTCCTCACGGAGCGGTTGTAGGTCGGAGGAAACAACACGGTGATAAAAGGTAATGTGTTGTTAGTGGTGTTTCTGGGATCCAGTATAAAAGATGTTAGATGTGTCCCCCCCCGTCAGTGTGTGTGGTGGCTGCCCTGCATCGATGGATAGATGGATGATAGCAGCGGCTACGGCTGATCTTCTGGTCAAAATCCGCAATGGCGGCGGAAACGGCTCCGAGCCTTCTCCTCAATCCGGAAGCATCCAGCATCCAGCAGGGAGCTCTGCTCTGCTCTGCTCTGCTCTGCTCTTGCTCTGCTCTTGCTCTGCTCTTGCTCTGCTCTGCTCTTGCTGCTCTTGCTCTGCTCTTGCTCTGCTCTGCTCTTGCTCTTGCTCTGCTCTTGCTCTGCTCTTGCTCTGCTCTTGCTCTGCTCTGCTCTTGCTCTTGCTCTGCTCTTGCTCTGCTCTGCTCGGATCAGGATGATGGGGAGCAGCAATTAGAGAAAAATAATACTTTTATTTTTATGTTTCTACTCTAAACAGTTTAACAAATTGTAGTTTATTCTCCATAAAACCAACTCATATATATATACATATATATGTATATATATATGTATATACACACACATATATATGTATATATATGTGTGTGTATATACATATATATATATACATATATATATGTATATACACGCATATATATACATATATATATACATATATACACACATATGTATATATATATGTATATACACACATATATATACATATATATATATATACACATATTTATATACATATATATACATATATACATATATACTTATATATATACACATATATATATATATACATATATACACATATACATATACATACATATATAACCATATATATACATACATATATATTTACATACATATATATACATACATATATATATACACATATATATACACATACATAAATATATATACACATACATATATACATACATATATATACATATATATACACATTCATATATATATACATATATGCATACATATATATATGTATGCATATATTTATATACATATATATATAGATATATGTATATATCTATATATATATATACATATATATGATATAGATATATATACACATATATATGTGTATATATATGTATATATATACATATGTATATAAATAACTCATTTTAATCCATGGCAGCAATATTGTTAAAACTTTAGTCCAGCTATTAACACTTAAAGAGAAAATATTAGATTGGAAAATACATACAAGCGGGGAATGAAATTAGCACCTGCCAAATAACAGGGTAAATGTTGGTTGTGGCAGGTGAAAGTTCCAGGTCACCTGCCACCATGGCCGACAGGTTTTCCTTATATTAAGAAATATTATTTTTACAAAGCAATTCTAAAGCCTAAATTAAATATATGGAATCACTTCATCTTACAGGTCCACAAATTTCATGGTAATTAGGTGATAATTAGCAAATAACTTCTTTGAAATTTCTTTAAAAAAACTCCCTGAATCATGACATCAGCTACCAGGTTACATTTCTGTAGACAATAAGTCACATAAATGGTGAGATTTGTGCTGATCAGAAGTGTCTTCTAATATTTGGTAAATATTGGGGTAATTTGGCAGTAATTCCAAAGAAATTTCAAATAGGTAACTTGCTTATTATCACATAATTACCATGAAATTTGCGTACCTGTAAAATGAAGTGTTACCAAATATAGTCATGCATTAAAGTTACATGATATATTCCATAATTCTACCGTCTGGTACCACTGACTCAGTGTTTACAATTTTAAAGCGTTCTACCCAGATTTCAGAAGTGTCAGAACAAAAAAATTAGTGGCTGGTAGAAATGTTCAGTGACCTGCCACAGTGGCAGGTGAGGAAAAAGGTTAATTTCAGACCCTGCATACAAGTAAACGGTCATTAAAATGTCCAACTGGTGAAGATATAACATTAGCACATATGTTGAAGCTAGATTTCAGTCATGAACCTCATAGCTGAAATTGATCATCTAATATGGAAAAGATCTCCAAAGTTAAATATTTTTTTAATTTAAAAAAATTGCATTTTTATTTTTCTATTCCATAACATTTCTAAGCTTGTGCAATACAGTTCATAAAATTTCATTAGTCTGAATTCAAAGAAATCTTTACAACAGGATGCAAAAGATGACTCAAGACAAAGTAATGCATTTTCAAGAAGCAGCTGTATTCGACTATAAAGGCATTTCTAATCCAGTGTCTCTAAGCTGTTTTCTTAATATTTCAGTGTAAAAAGCCTAGACTCTATTAGAAAAAAGAAACCCAAAATAACATTTCATAAGAAAAACAATCATTGAAAAAAAAAAAAAAGGAAAACAAAAACCCCATTCACCAGTCATTTCAATTAAAATAGAAACACCATTTCATTTTTGCTAACATTTTCCCTCAAAACAAATATATATTTTTCCTTATATATATATATTTATATATTTATTCTCAAGGCAGTTGGTCATGGCCAAATTAATTGACCTCATCATGGCCATTTTTCTTGTTTCAAAGTTAGAAAACATAGCTAGAATGGAAGAAAAAAAAACTAGCGGAAGCACAGTGTAGGACCACTGCACTGGCCAACAAATATCTCATTTTGAGTGAAAGGGAATAGTCTGTCAAGGCAGTGTGGCACACAGACACACTTCCTCTGGAACAAGTGCAATGCAAAGAGAATAAATTTCTCACACATCATAAAACTACAACACACTCCTCTTTCACAGCACTCATGTTGTCCATCAGATTCCCTTTGCTTGTCTCCTCTTCCTCTATCTTGCAGCAGTGAAGGCTTGTGTTGTGCTGTTTTAGTTCTTAGCCATTGCTAGGAGCTGAAAGTCCACTTGATGGAGCGACACTGCAGTAGTCAGGGAGTTGGGTGTCTCTGATCCATCCTTGATTATTGTTGTTTTTCCTCCAACTACCATTAGAGACAATAACCTACTAGCAGATGTCTGAACTGAACTATCTGTAGCAGTGTTTGAGGTTGAACAATTGTTTTTTCCAACTGAGAGAGAAAAAGGATCCCAGCATGCCAGCATCTTGCTATTACAGTAAAAATGTGACTAATACATTGTCCCTGAATACTGAAGACTGCTCTATCAGTAAATGGTGCTTCTGATAGCAGAAGGGAGAAGACACAAGTAGCAGGATTTCTGCAGAAAAGAGGGTTATGATGTACATGATGACGAATTGGAAGAGCAACTGTGGCTGTAGCTATGCGCTCTGATTTGGTTAGGATGAACAGAACACATAGAGGACACAAGGGGACGGGATGAATGATCAGGGGAGAGATGGGATAGATGGGATCATCGCCGCATTATTAGTGAGTGATCATCAAAAGTGCCGGATGGCGACGTGAGGAAGTTCCCTGGGTTACCATTTTACATGAAGTGAATATGCATGATGTACACATAAGCAAGTATGCTCACATGTGTTTGTATAAGAGAGAGCGAGAGAAGAGAAAATGTGTAGGAGAAGAAGAGAAATCCCTGGGCTACATGGGAGGGCGCAGTGGAGGAGAGGTCCCGACGGTCCTCAACCACCTCCATCTATCACATCCCTCCGTTACACCTGACACTCAGCAGAACTATGTGCTTCTCTTTTGCAGCTCCTGAACAAAGGCTGTGAAAGGGGAGAGGAGAAACAAGCATTACACACCCGAAATACTGCATATTGAAGCAAAATTCAAATGTTTTTTAAGGCACTGATCAGACAGAGAACGTTTCGCAGTTTGCTGCGTCTTTTTAAAAAAAATATTGTTGCTAGGCAACCACCGAATGAGTGTTAACGTAACCCAAACAAAAACAATGGTACTGTACGCCACATTAAAGTTAATAGTACAGTTTACATTAGGGCTGTCAAAGTTAACGCGATAACCCGTTAACGCAAATTCATTTTAATGCCACGCATCTTGCAATTTTTAGGTTGTAGCGGTCTCCGTTTTAAAGCTAGAAGTGAAGATAATGGCATCATATGAAACTAGAAAACCTATGGAATTGGTACCAACCATGTCATACTAGCTTGTCGTGAAGGAGGTTAAATAACGCTCAAAAGTCCAAATCACAAGGGCTGACAGTTGAAACTGACAGCTGTTGTTGCCTGTTGGGCTTGAGTTTGCCATGTTATGATTTGAGCATGTTTTTTTATGCTAACTGCAGTACCTGTGAGGGTTTCTGGACAATATTTGCCATTGTTTTGTGTTGTTAATTGACTACAATAATGAACATATACATACATTTGCATAAAGATGAAGAAGGCACTTTATTGATCCCCCAAGGGGAAATTCAATTTTTTCAAACTGTTATTTTTACACACAGGCCCAAAATACACACATGCACAAACATACAGTGCATGCATTAATGGAGAGATGTCAGAGCGAGGGGGCTGCCCCTGACAGGTGCCCCGAGCAATTGGGGGTTTGGTCAAGGGCACCCCGGCACTGCCCAAGAGGCAAACTGGCATCTCTCCAGCTACAAGCTCACACTCAGTACTTTGTTCATGTGGGAACTTGAACCGGTTCCCAAGCCAAGTCCCTACGGACTGAGCTACTGCTGCCCCTAAATCTCCCTGTAAGGTACATTTTACACAGATAAAAATGTGTGATTAAGATCACGATTAACTATGGACAATCATGTGATTAATCACGATTAAATATTTGAATCGATTGACAGCCCTAGTTTACATCATTGAAAACAACTTACCCGAAATCTAAAGTAACACACTAATTTGCCTCCTGCTGTTCTCATTCAGATCAACGTAACTACGGTTGATAAAGTCATAAAGCTCCAGGTATCCAGCAAAAGTGACCACAATGAGTAAAATCGTTAATGACGCTGGGTGTTTTTACACTCCGAGGTGAATTTTTTTTTGCAAATCGAGGCGTTCAGGGCGCTCCTGTAAAAACGCGATGTGTTCAGCACTGCAAAAGCAGCACGAAAAACACTTCACTCTCATTGAAAAAAATGACAAAAAGCCGCCCTAGGCTGCTAAAATGCACTCTGTTTGATCGGGGCCTAAGAGAGAACAAAGGAATCTCACCTCCAATAATTTCCTCCTTGACTTTTTGTAGTTCTTTCCGCACCTCCTCCAGGATCTCCTGCAGAATATTCATTGAAAAACAGACATGTCAGTTATGATCCAGTAGTTAAACGCTCGTAATATTAGTAGCCAGGTTACTCAGTGAAACCATGTAAATCCATGTATACATACATGAAATAGGTCTGCGGCCAAAATCATATACTATGCACTACATACCCATTATGTATACTATCGTTCAACGGACTTTTGTGTGAATTAACAGTAGTATGTATCTTTTTGGACACACTGAGCAGTAATTTATTTTGTCACTTCCAGAGAGCCTCCTTGCCGGGTGGAGACGTAAATCTTATACTTACACTTAAATTGAAGCATTATTGCTGTTACAGAGTTGTCCGTCAACATCTGTTATGAATGCTGTAGTCATAGTGCCGTAGTGTCCAGCGTTGTATACTGAAATATTTCACCGGAAATAGTATGCAATTCACATACTATTGGTTTCATACATACTAAAAACATCTCACATACTGTTTTAGCGTACTAAATAGCACCTTAGTATATAATTTTTGACGCAATCTAGGTCTGTAATCTGATTTCTCCCCTACCCCCGAACTTATTTTGGAAGCATGGCGTTCTTATTTGAACTGTATTGTGATAGAAGACACTGCGTCGGCCCGGACTCTTTTTTGTTGTTGTGTGTCTGTGTTGGGAGCAGAGTGACTGCACAGTGAGAGGTTTACGAAATCAGCTTACTGGAGAGAGCAGACTGTAAGTGCATGTAATCTCACTCATTCAGGTTCAGCTCTTTTGGTTAAGAATTGATGTTGCTGGGCTGATGAGAAATTCACCTGTTTCATTTTCTCTAAATCTGAGTCGTCCATTCCACCTGCATCATTAGTGTTATTGCCTGCGGGCTTCGGCCTGTAAGAAGACAAGAAACAGACAAATACAAATATTTATGTTTCAGGAAAAAAAGCCAAGATGGTCCATGGCACTGCATTGACAGGCCAACTGTCAATCGAGCACATCACCAGTAGCAGTACCAGAGGGATGAAGGAATAGTGAGCAGAAAGATGCAGAAATGTCCACACACCCAAAGATGCAATGAGACCTATCTAAGGCCCTGTTCAGACCTGGTATTAACATGCGTCCTGGGTGAAGTGGACAGCTCTAAGTACAGGTGTGAACGCACTCAACGTGCATTGAGGACGCATTGAGATCCGATTGCTCAGACCACATTCAGAGGTAATAATAATAATAATAATAATAACTGCATATTATTAAAATATATCTTATCTATAGACTACATATCTACAGACGAGGCACGGGACGTGTATTATTTTCATACTGTCAGTGATGTGTCGGTGTTGTAGGATATTACTACGGACATTCATGTAATGTAACATCACAACGTCTGCTGTATTGGCCATGTGTTTACTATGTGTTTACTTGCATATAGAGTGGGGAAGTGAGATCCGATCAGAAGTAGTTAGACGCATGTGGAGACGCATTCTTAGCCAGGTGTGGACAGACGTACTTATAACTGTCTACTTGTGATCGGATCATCCAAGACACATGTCAATGCCAGGTCTGAACAGGGTCTAAGATCATTACCTTTCAGAACTGATGTCAACCTTGAGGATGCAAGTAATACAGAAATTAATGCCACCGATATAAAGCAGATGTAAAGTTTATCACAGGAGGACGGCATCGACCCCAGTGCTCAGAAGTGACATGTAAAAATAAGCATTGATCACACTGTCTTCTATCTTATTATTCAGTTTTCAGAGGTAACACTCGGCTGGTACACCTACAAGTCCCTTGGGTGCATGCCATTCTCTGATCCATTAGATGGTGCTATCAACTGTAAAATATGCCACCCCAGTACGTAGGCTGCAGTGGTGCTGCGCTAACCTGAAGAGAAAAGAAAAGCAAGGGGCACTAAGGTCATGAGTGAACGGGGCAGCACGTATACCTGGAACCTTGGGACAATGAGGGGGTGGAGTCCATGCTCTTGTGGACGGAGTTATTCCTGTTAGTGAGACACACACACACCCTCCTCTTAGAATGGAAATGGAAGACAAACAAAGACGCACACATGTTCACACAACCACACTCACACTGATGGAGAGCTACACTTAGAGTGAGTTTAAACACGAGGCACCAAACACCTGGGGGAGGTAACAGATTTACTGACGGTGGCAGCATGGAAATAACTGAATCCTGGGTTACCTGGGCAAAGTCGATTTCTCCCAAGGTCTTCTCAGGGTGTCTGAGAAGGAAAATGTATGAAAACATGAGTTGTTGGCATTCACTTACATAAATTTAACATCAGAATGAATATAGTTGGCATGCAACACATAAAAGTGTTCAGTTCTCACCGCTTTGACCTTGAGGCTCTGAATCATCCTGTATAGAAAAGACAGAAACTTGGTGTTAAGAATGAGTCATCATAAACCTGCTTCTGTTTTATAACTATCCATGACCTACAGTGTCAGACTGCATATAAAAGCAGACTCTTACATTATCTTGTGTCTTGGCAGCGGGCTTCTCTCCAGTGTCTGTAGCTTTTCTCCTGATGTGAAGAGGAATCACTTTAAGTTATAACATGTACACTCCAACAGACTAGGAATTTCGAAGAGTACACAATATATGCTGCACTTTAAATATGGTTATTCGTCAAAGGAGAATGGGCATGAAAAAAGATAAAAACTACTCCATATAAAACCTGAAGTAAGTAAGTAAGTAAGACTAATTGTTTAATTGAGTGTGGGCATTGTATTAGGGCTGTGCAATTAATCAAATGTCAATTACAATTATGATTTTGGCTTCCAAATATTACAAAAACAAGAGAATAGACATAAAATGATTATTGTGCGGCATTCTAAATGTTCTTTCTAAATGCATGATGTTTCCAAAGGTCAATGAGTAATCATGTTAAGTAATCGTGATCTCAGTATTGACCAAAATAACCGTGATTATGATTTTTGCCTTACACTGTGTATTTTATCTGGCTTCAAACTTGTGATGTCACCCACCTTCGTGCCAAGATGGCACTCATTTCACCCATCAAACCACCTCCTCCTCCTCCTCCTCCAATAGAGGAGTTGCTGCCGCGGCTGGAGTCAGCCCTGCCTAGTGGAGCTGCAGAGCCTCCGTCCTCCTGCTGAGGGCAGCAAATAGCAAAAAGATACAGACATTGTGTGGGCATGATGACTCAATAAACACTGATGGATGTAGGTATCATAGCTATGCAGGCAGAAACAACTCTAAAATTGGATCAATACAGCAGCAAGATGACATTTGCATTATTAGAGAAGCACATAATGGATTCGATTATAGTCCAGTTTACCTTGCAAAGTAACAGGACTGTCAAAATCCACTAGTCTATAAAACTGTTTTGTTATGTACTCACCTTGGATACTTTACGGAGTTTAGCTCCTGCTAAGGCAGCCGCCAAGTCTCCTCCAAGTCCCCCAACACCACCACCGCCTCCTCCTCCACCACCACCACCGCCACCTCCTCCACCACTACCACCTCCTCCACCAACGCCTCCCATGGGGGGCGGGGGCGGGGCCGGTGGAGGTGGTCCAGGCGGGGGAGGGACGCCAGCAGCTGGAAGAGGAGGGCAAGGGGGAGGAGGAGGGGCAGGAGGAATGTTGCCTCCAGAGGGCAACGGTGGAGGTGGAGGAATGTTGACTAAAAAAAACAGAAAGGCACCGTCAGTAACCATTCCCAAACTATTTCTCAATAACAATGTGCCAATGACATGGTGATGCAGGAGCACTGTCATGTAAGTAAAGGTCCCAGACAGTTGAAAGAAAGGTAGTGAAATCGTCTAAAATGGTCTACTCTACAATCCATAACAGTGATCCTATATCATAATGTCAAGGCCCTGACACACCAAGCCGACGGTCGGCCGTTGGCCAATTTCGGTGAGCGTCTGTTGCCCTAATGTTTGTGGTGTGTCCCGCAACGTTGGCTCTAGTCTGCATGTGTCGGAGGCTTTTTGGCCGATTCAGCATGTCGAAATCAACGGTGGAGACCGTCGTGAGAGAAATCACTCTGATTGTCTGTTCAGCGTAAATGAATCAGTGCATGAAAAGAGAATCAGAAGTGAGGAAAGCAAGTCAATGAGTAAAGTCAAGAGGGCTTCTCATTTTTCATCTTCATCTCATCTGATCATTCCAATACATAGATATTTTCACAGCAACATGGCCATCTGAAATGAAGCTACGTAGTGAGAGAATGGTGTGAAAATGGTCGGCAAACACTGTTTTGTTTCATCTATGTATCGTAACAACGGCTTGTACATCCGCCGTCCTCAGTCTTCTGGTTTCCCTTTTTGAATGACGAATACAGACTACCGCCTCCTACTGGTGTCGAGAGTTATTTCATCTCACACAGGTGCAGAGCCTACGTGGTATTCGGCCGTTGGCTGTTTTCTTTGCAGTGTGAGACACAGGCAATATGAGGCGACGCAACGGTCGGCCAGCGTCGCCGCTAGTTCTCTGATGTCGGTTTGGTGTGTCTGGGCCTTAAGATGGCTGATTTAGAGCTTTAACGCACAAAGAGGGCCTGTGCCAAAATTGTGATAGTGTCAAAAATTGCAACTGCTGCTATGACCCATGTCTACACACCTATTTCAGGAACCGATACAGAATACACTGGCTAAAACAACCTGTTTAGATAAAGTTACAACCTATCAAAGCTTGTTTGTTGTTGTTGTTGTTTTTGTTGTTGATAATGTGTCTCTGCTTGCATATACAGTATTTGTTTTATTTACTTTGCAGCACTATGCATCTCTTCCATCGCATCTGACATGTTTCAAAATTGGTATCATACAGTCTGACAAACATTTATGAACACGATTTGATCAGAACTGTCTCACACAGTATGGCGTGTTCACTGATATCGCAGTGTGTGTGTGTGGGGCCTTAAGAAATGGTGATCACTGTGTTCGCTTTTGAAAAACACTCCTCAATGAAATATGAGGAGACTGATCTTTATTGTACTCAAGTGCAGTCATGTTGACCAGCCCAGGTGTTTCCTGACCTGCAGGAGCTTGTCTTTCTCTGTCCAGTCTCTCTCTTTCCTGCTGCTCCCGCTCCTGTCTTTCTCTCTCCTGTCGCTCCCGTTCCTGCTGCTCCAGCCTCTGCTGCTCCATCCTACGTACAAACAAACACATCTGTCAGCGACAAATATATGTAAACATGCTCAAAATAAATCAGTGGATGAGCAGGACAGATAAATGAAGCAGAAAGCGTTTAATTTGGGTGTTGTGATTAAACAGGCTAACCATGAGATAGAGTAGAGAGTGAGAGAGCGAAGGGGCAGCTTTCAGCCATTCCCAATTAATGTGTAAATGTCTTGAGGATTATTTATGCAACATCCATTGTTTTCGAACAACTCTGTCTAATTATAGTATTTGGCACCGGTGTGGAGAGCTATAATCAGGATTAGTATTCAATACATCGGCTTCGGTAAAAGAATGAGAGGTGGATTTCATAGCTTCTGATTAGCCTACCACTGAAAAGTTCACAGCTGGACACGGTGGCCTAATTCCAGCTGCCTCAGTTCACCCCCCTCTCCCTCATCACATCTGCCACTCACAACAGCTGTATAACAGCACACATACAATGTACAACAACTAAAAAATGCCAGGTCCACACACAAGCAGACACACAAAGTGAGAGTCGCTGTGATTTAAAGCACAGCTGATCCACTTAGGCAGAGTGCCTAGGAAAGGGGGAGGGGAGATGACATTTTTTACAACCATTTGATACTGGTGAATATTGTGACTTTATGTTCATCAGACCTAGAAGCATTAATGCAAATTATATCCACCAACACCTGCATCCATGCTGGATTTCAAAGGGTTTAAATGCTCCCGAAGCTACAGTAATTCATCAGACACTGGGACAGCAGCTGATAACTTGACAAACAGTCCCTCTAGCCAATCACAAAGCCTCCCCTACTGTGCAACATATTACCTTTTAGTCTAAATGAGATTAAAAGGTTAATGCCCATGGTTCTCGCTGGAGAAACAGATAGATGGATGGAAAGAAGGTGGGGTTGATGCAAGAGGTGTCCGCCGTGCTGTCTTTTTAACCTTTGACCTCCAGGGGCTGACGGAGGGTTTAGCACTGTCAGGCTAATGCCATCAAATCCTCTATATATGCGTGTGTGCACAACCGTGCCAAGAGGACTACTGCAAAGCCAAGACAGCTTGACTGGCTATTGATTGTTATGCAACTAAACCCAGAGGATAGTTTGCTTCTGATAGAAACATAAAGATCCCATGGCCTCACAGAAAAGCTTATCCACAGGGGTAAAAAACACTTCCTTCCAAGGAAAATCTACTTTTTAAACAAAAAGTTACATTGCTGAGCTCTTGTGCTGAATCTAACCTGCAGACCCAGAAGAAACGTGGCAATGTTTCCAGAGTTAACAGCTGGATACATTACATCTTGTTTGCTGAAACAGGCCCAGAGGACATCCGAGAAGATATATAATGTGACAATAAAGTGTGGCCTTCAGTTTATTAAAATGAGCACAGTAAAATAAAGGCGGGTTCCATTTAGAGGAAGCCCTGAAGGTACCTTCGCTGTTGTTCAAGCTCTTCTGGAGTCGGTCCATTTGACACTGGGCGGGGGAGGGTCGCATAGCCTGCCAAAATACAACACAGAAAACATTCTTAATATAAATGAAAAAAGATTATGGAACATGGGAGAAGACTGTTTGCTGTGAATGGTTTTAAACTCTTTTGAACAATTTATGATTTGTATTTTATGACACTCTTTGACTTGTATCCAACTGTCTATGTGCTTTTATTGGTTCACACACCTTTCTACCCATGCAGTTGAGTCTGCAAAGTCTGAGGACGGTGTAGACGGCCATGATGTGACAGAGGGATCGAAAAGGGTGGTGTACCTTTAAGGCATTTTATGGTCTTTAATTGCACTAGGTTTGCCAAACTGTACCAGAGTCCTTACAGTGCAGCTTTTTTTTAAATTTTGTTCATGGTTCAACAGCACAAGATAGGCAAAGGATCAGATTTTATCTCAATAGCCAGCTGGTGTAAACAAACAGAAACAAAGACTCAGACTAAAACAGATAAACTATGGAAAAAAACATACAAGTTATAATCACATTTTAGCACAGAAAGAGTGTAAATTCTGCAGAAAACACTGGAATAAGTTTCCAATAGCTGAGACATGGATTATGGCAGAATATCAACAGGTCTTATGGACCAGAATTAGGCCTGGAACCTTATTTTAAGTCTTATTTTAATGCAAAGATTTGTACATTAGCAGGAATGTAGCACAACATCGAAGTGAAAGCAGGGCTCTGTTTATTTAAATGTGAAAGTGCAATAAAAAATTATTTGTCCTTAAAAATCAATGAATAACCGTGATAAATAATTGTGATCTTAATAATGATAAAAAATAATTGTGATTATAATTTTGGCCATAAACTTGCAGCCCTAACCATAATTAGTCGTTATTAGTATCTAGACCAAACAGTTTTGACAACATAACTAAAAATATTATACTTTTCCAATCCTGGTAGTGTTTTATTTTCCATTTCATGGACTTGAAGTTGCCGTAAAATACAAGAATTTGTTCACTGATCCCAACACATGAATATAATTGAATATCAAGTAGCTTCGGATGCTGATGGATGGATGCTGGGAATCTCATTTACCTGCGTCTGACATGGAGGTGAGCACGTCCAGAGCGTGAGCCATGCCGTTGGCGAATAGAGTAGCATCCTCTTTGCTGCCAAAGTTGAGCCCCCACACCTGCCGGGCGTCCCGCCACTGGTGGAAGTTGGGTGTGGCCTGGTTATACTTGAGACCTTTCACGATTGGACAGTTTATAACCACCTGGGGAGGGAAGAGGACAGATGATCAATACAAGGATCTTTCTGGTGGCTTTTTGTCCATTTTCAAACAAATGGTGTCAATGAATAAAGAGGTAGTTTCTGGGAGTTATATCCCTCACTTGAAAACTGGAAAAACTATTAAAAAACCAACAAACCCACATCCCTTCTTGTGCTTAAAATTATAGTGCCCAGTTTATTTTTGTTGGATTATCCTGGTTTATATTCCACCCAGCAGGTGGCGTGAAGCCTATGAACCAGGAGGGAAAAAATGTTCTGGGTTTGAGCGTTGCCTGAATGTGCTGACACGCCATTTCACTATTTGTTTAACAGCCTCTGGATTCCACAGAGCAGAGAGGAGGAGAGGAGACCCTGTCAGGGTGAATATCATAGCGGGCAACATGCACTGAAAAGAGAGGGGAGCAAGTTCAGCTGCCACTGCAGACAGCGGTGTTCCTAAACTCTCCATAATTCTGTCAAAAAGGCAAGAAAGGCAGGAGAGACAGACCGAGGATGTGACCAGAAACACATTCAATATTAGGATAAAAAGGGGAGCTTTATATGCTTTTAAGTGAAAGAAAGCAGCATGTTTAAAAAGCCTGAATGCCTGCAGAAAAACCTTAATACCACTTGGACACACTGGGCTGGGATGCATAAAATGAATTGAAAAGAAAGCATGAAGACAACTAAAAGTTACTCTACATGCAGACACTCTATATTCGCTCTCATTAGCTCCTCTGTGCTCTCATCCAGCACCATCCTAAACCAAGTTGCATGTCTCCATCAGACAAATATAGAGTCCTTATTGGGTATCAGGCTTCTTCCTAAATTGTCACAGGAAATGGTTGAACAGGCTAACCATCTCAGGAAACATCATCCACTTTAAGACCTGTCTCTGGGGAACACTTTGCAGTCCTGAATGTTTAAAGAAGGAGAGAGACACTGAGGCAGCAGGGAGAGCAGGGGCGTAGTCACGGATAGACCCACCCAAACCCAGTTTACCCAGCTTTCTGACTTCTGCCCACCTTTATCTGGCCATATCTGGTGAGTCATAATCTGGTGATAACGAGAAGGAAACCCGCTTTGTTCTCCTTTTCCAATATGCCTGTGGATTGTCAGGTTTGAAGGGCAGTCTCTCTTCTCACTATACCAACGTTAAGCCCGAAATTAACGCTAGATGTTCCACAGAAATTCAGCTTTAGGTCTCTGTATTAATTTGTATTCCCTGCCAGCTTAAGCAATAATTATAAAAATAAAGACAAAAGATCATGGCTAATTCGAGGCTTAAACAAAATCTGTGCTGTCTGTGTAGCTGGGAAACATATAACTAATGATATTATCTTGATATTTTCAAGCTCCTCCAAACAATATACAGCAGGATATACTGCATGTCTTCATAGCTTTCATAACGGTCCAACCATCGCTATTAAATGCCATTAGTTTTACACAGACCAGTACCAAAACAGAATTAAAACACAAGCTTAGTAAACTGGGTCTATTAAGTGAGTACAAGGCAGAGTTGTATGAAACCAGGTTTTGGCTAAATTCGTACTGCAAATTTACAAATGACCAACATTTGAAATCATCACAGCAAGTTGTATACAATGAAAACATGGAGCTCTTCTGTAAGCTTGGTGTCGATTTCCAGCTTCCTCTCGAGCATTTGCAGAATTGTTCTTTATACTTTTCTCTCATTTCCAAGGCACAAAAACACAACTACAACAAAAGTGTCATGTCAAGTTGAGAGATTTCAGCAATAAATCCAGCACGCCTATACCGCTGTGGACGGGGCCGGCAGCAAAATGTATTTTAGCCACTTAAAAGACAGACCCACCTAAAAAATCAATATCAGTTTAAGTGTACGCTATATTTAGAATATTTTCCCCACCTTGCTGTGAGACAGCTATACGTCTATGTTTCCGACGGGGAGTTGCAGCCGTTATCTATGCCCTCACCAAAGCAACCAGACTCCATTGAAAAAACAGTGATTTTACCTCACAGAACACAGGAGTTGCTGTTCTACTGCTGCCTCGATCGGTTAGTTTGTTTGTGCTATTGTAAGTCATACAACAACACAAACTGACTAACCGATCGAGGCAGCAGTAGACCAGCAACTCCTGTGTTCTGTGAGCTAAAATTACTGGGGTTTTTTTTCCAATGGAGTCTGGTGGCTTTGACGAGAGCATAGATGGATACAACGGATTCAGTTCCCCGTGGAAAGGGCTGTCTGACGACATGATAAAGCGGTGTAAATATACTAAATATAGCGTACTCTTAAACTGATATTGATTTTTTTTAGGTGGACCTTTCTTTTAGGTAGCTAAAATAAGTTTTGCTGCCGGCCCCATCCACAGCAGTACATTGCTTTGGTTCTGTGCGGTAACTCCTGTCTGCTTCTTCGAACTGTGGGCGTGCCGACCGTAATCTACTGTAGGTAATACACTGACTATGGATAAGTACCTCATACAACCCCACTTCAAAAACACCAAAACTATCCCTTTAAGATTTATGACCAAATTAAATTAAACATACCAGCAGAGGTGATGTACTCTTGCCCCTGCTGAAACTGAACTGCTGGTATAATAGCTCAGTAGGTCACCAGTTATTTGTAACACTGGAGCTGGCTGTACCTGCACTGAAGGATTTGCTGGGACACAGTCCATGCGGTCATATATGCAAAGTAAATAATTGCCAACATGAATGCACTTTAAATAAGCAATAAAATCATGGAGCAATTGACAATAATGACTTCTTAGGTATTGCTGATGAAATGATCATAGTATAAACAGTTCTAGTGTGTGTCGTCAGATAGATCGTGATAATGTGAATGAATGGGCACATACAAAGATAGACTGTCTCACACTTGCTTGCTTACTCATACACCCTTAGGTACTTACAGGAGACCACATGACAGACACACATGAATGAGCTACAGTTACAAACAAAGCTAAATACACTCGTACTTCCAGAGGCAAAGTTTCACACACACTCCCCAAAAACACAAAGTTTGTCAAAGTTTGATGTACCTGCTGGTCCGCCTGCATCTTCCGTCCCACTATCCTGAAGGCATTGGTGGAAGGGTTGTGATAGATCTGGACTCTGCTGAAGGACTGGGGTCCAGCGCCCGCCGGCAGCCACTTCTTATTGCCATCGTCATAGATCATCACAGTGGCCCGAGCCTGGCAAATACTCGACTCACTGCAAGACAGAGAGCAAGACAGAAAGACAACATTAATTATAATCAAGAAAGAACATTCATTTGAGGTAATCTCACGCGGGATGAAGTTAGTAAATTTGAGATTTGATTTGTTATTCTTTCAAAAAAGGTACTGGCAAGCTTCATGTTTAAGACAGAACTCATCATATGTATAAAGGCTCTGAGAGATGCATCATTTTCTCTGCTTGCCCAAGCCTACACAACACAAAACATCTCTTACATGTAGCCATGAAATGAGTAAACGTGTCAGCCACATCAGAGCAAAAAGTACCGGTAACTGCAAAAAAATATAACCACACAAATTAAACCACAGGGATTTGTGGTAGTGATTGTACACTTAGCTGACAGAAGGTACGACCAACGATCTTTGCGGTTGATCTACAGAGATTAATAGATCTTCAAGGTTATATCTAGAAGATGCTAACAAAGAAAGACTTCTTTTTCTTATTAGAGCTACAACGATTAATCGATTAGCTAGACTATGAAATTAATTGCCAACTATTTTGATAATCGATTCATCATTAAAGTGATATCAAAATGTCTATTTATTATGTATATTTTTCTATATCGTTTACATCATGAAGTAGGCTAGGACTATATTCATTTACTTTTTTCTCTATAATTTCACATAAAACTTTATGTTCATTTTGCACGGTAGTTCTTAAAATGAGAACATACTCAGTACTTTTCATTTGTCATGTATTTAATTCACGCAGAATTATACAAAAATAGGCTTTACCATAGTTCATATAGACTATTTATTTAATTATTACCAGAAAACATGCTGCTATATCGTGATTTAATATATGGCTTTGTTGAATGCTTGATTCTGATTGGTCAATCACAGCGTTCTACGGTCTGTTATTTCTTTATAGCAGACCGTTGCAATGTATAACAGCCTGTTGCTATTTATAACAGCCCGTTGCTATGTATAACAGCCCGTTGCTATGTATAACAGCCCGTTGCTATGGACGCAGTTCTGATGTCAGATTATGGCGGACCAAAATTATTGATTTCTTAAGTAAGTAGCTGTGTAATAAGCAGGATAATGTACAGCTAGCAGGTCATTGTTGTGAAATAAACAGGGCGATGCGGCACCACGATGCGAAGTGGAAGGGTACTGCATCGCCCTGACAACAATGACCGGCTCGCTGTACATTATCCCTTACTTATTTAGAATGCTATTAAATTATGGTTTGCACTACAGTGTGAACTGCAGCTGGAAGGGAAGAAGCAAACACAAGGAGTAGACATGAGGAGAAACTAAAGACAAACACACCAAAAAACTTTTTAGAGACGAGAGCCAGTTCTCCTACGCTAGCCAGGCTTCCTCTCGAGGCCTCACACTGTCACAATACATTGCTTCTGAAATTGCGCTAGGATTCTCCTGATGGATCACAGAGTATAGTTTGTTCACATGTTGAGTGTTGCTGATGGAGGAGTTCCTGAAATTCATACAGTATCTGTCTGGCAAGTTATCAGTCATAGAGAACTACACCACACTCTCCTTATCCTATGTGTCAAAACGGAGTGAAAGACTAAGAGGAGGAATGCAGAAACGTGTAGATTTGAGGTGGAGAAAGACAGATTAGTTTGATGCCGAACAAGATGGGAGGCGAGACAACAATGGAGGCTGACAAAGACGGGAAGTTGTGCCGAGCTCCGCCAAAGAGACGAGGCTCTGGAATCTTCCACCTGCTCTACATCAACCTCCACTAACTCCTCCACACACGCTTCACAAGAAAACGTGTGCTGCGAGATCAGTGACAAAACATTTATTTATAGTTCCACGCAGGTAGAGTAGACACAAGTTACAATGCATTCAGGAATGCCCACGTTTAGGTAGCAGTAGCAGTGTTAAGAGGCTGCAGAGTGTGTGCATACATATTTGCATTTCAGACACTAAAATCTGAAGATAATGAAATGGTTCATTGTAGAAAAGAACGATTATTTTTATACCATAACACACATATAAACTATAGAAATATCTCATACAAGTATGAGGTATAAACACATTGAGGTACAGAAGGTACACAGACAGAGAGGAACAAAGGTGGCCGACTGTCAATACCAATTTTTAACCATTCCTCCCCCTCTTCTCCTTAATGCCCCCCCGTGCTCTCCCAATAGACCTCTAATCCATGTCTTCCACCTCTCCCCCCTCTCCCTCCATCTGTCCCACCCCTGATACAATCTGCTACTTCCTGTGACACAGCCCCAAAGCCACAACCCACTTCCTGCTGCCAACACTGCCAAATAAGGCCTGCCTCAGTCTGAACAATCGATATGCACACATACACACATAAAAAGGTCCTATAGTTTCCTACAAGTAGTTAACATTTCACTATCTGTCAATCATAGAGAAGTGTATTATATAAACTTCAAAACACCTTCCTGCAATTGTGTTATTTGGCACACGTCTTATAATAATTGTGCCCACAGTGGTGTTAGTCCAATTTTTCATTGTGACTTCATCTCCTCTTTGCTTTTTGGCAACCTGTAGCTACAGAGATTTTTGCAGATATCCTGTGCTGCACAGCAATAAACACATTTTTTATCTATTAATTTCAAATCATTTGTGTGTCTGCATTTTTAATTGTCAAACAGACAAACACTTTACTTGAACATCAGTCGAGAAGCTTGTAATGAGGACTTGGTAAGGAGAGGTTAGAAGTGCTGAGTGAGAAAGGACTTCTAATATAAACAAAGATATGTAAATACAGATAGTAGCGTGATGTGAGATGAAACTGGCAGAGGGAGGTACCTGAGCATTAGAGAGGTTATTTTTTCTAGTCTATGCTTAATAAGGTAGACTGATAAATTTTGTCAGGCCTATATATTGGCCAACTTTAGCTTATTTAGATAAGGTGGCAACCACCGGGTTTGAAAAGTGAAGCCAATGCAGAAGTGCTTTAAACTTGCATTCTTTCTAATATCCAGCAGGGGGCGACTCCTCTGGCTGCATATACATTAGCTGATAAATGACAAGAAATTGCATAACAGAAAGATGGTAAAGATATGTGTAACATAATTTACATTGATTGTCCTACTTAGTGCATATCTTAATCAAAATTATTCAAACAAACTTTCTGAGGGGGTCTTGTCCTTCCCAATGTTTATGTATGTTATGTGTTTATGCCAATGAATCGTAATCCAATATCTTTTGGGCTATAATGCTGAGGGTGTGCAATAATAATAATAATAATAAAAGAAAAACACTCAACTTTATTTAGAAATCAATTACTTTTCACTCACAAGATTATGATTTTCAATTCTCAGTGTGACAAGGTCTATCAAAGTGGATGTACACATCCCTACAGGTTGTTACTGCAATAACTCGGATGTGTGGTTTTAATAAATGAACAAATGAAAGGGAACAAAAGCTACACATAGGAAACTAAGTCACATTTGACAACAGTGAATGAAGAAGAGAGAAGGCACTCTGGAAATGGGCTCAACATTGACACTGGCTTTAAACCCACACTCTTGGAGCAGGTTAAAGACACCTCGGGTTGGATGGATAAATACTGCAGCGTTCTCTGATCTTATCGGCATCGAGCACGCTGTAGATGTGCGGGGCAGAGAGGGCTTATGGGAACTGGGAGGGGACAGAGACTTCGGACTGGGAAATGTATGCATATTTAATGGCAGAGAAAGCGAAGGCTCAGGAGTGAGACTGAGAGTGAGCAGCTGCATTATTGATGGAACTACGGACACCGGGGCGATAAAAGCGTGTGTGGCACACGCACATACAGACGAGGACTCGCGGCGCACACCCTCGCACCTGTCAACCTGCCAACACGTGTGTCCATGTGTTGACCCAACCTACTGGGTACAACATGGCTGCAGAAGACTCTGACTGGACTGAGTTTTAGTACTGGAATAAACCAAGACAGGCGCGGTCATCTATTCCTGTCTTTCCATTAGACGAAGACCACCAGTTCACCAGTGAAGACGCTGGCTGTGGAGCTAAGTCAACTGGTCACTTAGTTAGCTTAAGAGGTTTTCCCTTAAGCACAAATAGGTCACTGGCTGATGCTCTGGGAGGGATTTGAGCCACCAAATACCTCAAGCAAAGGACCTGCTTAATACAACAGAGGACTTCAGCACAGGAAATGATCACCAAAATTGCCTG